>NC_141695.1:313064484-313664484 GCF_964263255.1 Lissotriton vulgaris
GGATCAAACCAAGGTCAATGGGAGTCCCCTGGCGAAGGCTCTCAGTGACCTTGGTTTGATCCGATCCTGTAGCGGGCACCAGGCCCAGCTACACATGAGTGGCAGCTTTTTTATTGCCAAGAATGAGGTAATGCAGAGTGATAGGAATGTTGTTGACTCATGCAGATTCCAGAAGTTTGCATCACAGAAATAGAAGGAAAATGTATGATTTAAGTCAGAATTTGAGAAATGGGCTGCTCAGTTCCTTAGACGGTGTCATAGAGGTAAATGGATTGTTCAGGAAAAGCACATCTTTGCATTGTGTCATGCTGCATGACACAATACAAAGGTGTGCTTTTCCTGAGAAATCCATTTACCTCTATGGTACAGTATAAGAAAACAAGAGGCCCGTTTAGCATTGTTTTATATGTCTAGAAATAATCTTGTATGTGTAGGTGTGACCACTTCTTTCTCCACACAATATAAAAGTCCAGTATTTGTAAAGCGCAAACAATTACCCGAAGGTGTCAAGGCGCTGGGGGCACTCTGGAAGATTAAGCAAGCTATTTCCTAGAGTCACATGGTGCTGGGCTGATCTGCCGCTTGCCCCAGGGATCGAACTATGAGCCCCCGGGTTCCAGTGTCAGTCGCCCTGGTCGCTGCTCCACACCTCTTCCACAATACAGAGGTGTACTTTTCCTGAATAATTTGTTTACCCCACTGAAACTGTCCGATTAACCGAGCAGCCTGGTATACATTTTAGGCTCAGTCTTAAAGTATTGTTGCACATATTACTCACAGGATGCCTTATTAAAGGTTCCAAGATTCTGTAGGGTAGTTCCAATATCGCTGATAGGCTCTGCGCAGTGGAATAATATACACTATAGTTTTGGCATAGGACTGAGGTCAGTATGCCTCTATCGAGTACATTAAACTTAATTACTCGTGTGTGCCAGCTGACTCAGAGGTCACTAGAAATTTCTCGAATGAACAAGAAGGGATTCGTTTCTGACAACCGCATAAACATGACAACTTTGTTTCCCTTAGAATTGGAACAATCTCAGAATCGTGGAAACAATAGATAAAAGTTTCACTTAGTCAATCGTGTATGCTTCGTTTCTACAGAGTTACACAGAAATAGATAGACAGGCGTTTCAATAAAAAGGGTTTATTAAACAGTCTTATTTCTCGTGGAAGAGATATGAGCTGCTACAATCGTAAGACGGAATGCGAAGTATAATACGTACAGCGTTAGCAGTAAGATTAGATAATACTGCAATAACATGGTTTGTAGCTGTGACATATATTCATAAAAATACATGCAGAAATAACACAGGCTAAAATACTCATCTTGTGCTTCTAAAATAATCCTACCCCAGTGTACCTAACCTAAGTGTAGTATGAGGGAAGAAGTAGGTGCTTTAGCTATAGTCTAGTTTAGCTATAGTTGCCAAGATTTGCCAAAAGTCCCTCTAGGTTCTAGTCTGCTCCATACCTTAGAATGAGTGAGGTTGGAATCTCTTTCCGGGTCTCGATCTCTAACACCCCGCAAGAGGAGTCAGAAACACTGGAGCTGGATTCTCTGCAAGGAGGATGACAGCGTCTAGTCAGTGCGTCAGGAGGGGACTTAACTTCCTTCAGACTTGCTGTGGCGAACCGCATTGTGCAAGTAGGCAGCCGAACCGTGGACCATGATTCGCCATGGTAAGTGAAGGTATATTTACACCTTGAAGGTTTTTAGGAATGCCAGTATTGACGTAAAAGTCGGGCATTGAATGAACCCATAAGGAATAGATGTTCATGCATAATAAATTAGTTATTGAAAAAATCAATATCCAAGCAAGGGGAAGTCCTAAAGGCTCAAGAGTCTGGTTTTCCAAGAATTCGTTGTGACGTAGATGAACAGATGTAGGTGGCCATGACTGTATTTGGTTAGCATGGAGAATGCCTAAATAAGGGCTGGATTTCTATGCCTAAATATGGGTAATGCGAATTGTTCCTATTTAAGGTCATAAATCGGGAAACCTATATACGGTATCTAAATCGACACACAACACCCACAACTTTCATATGAACGACATTACTAAATTCTAAACATGCTAAACATATCTAAAATATAGCTACATATGGAGGGCTAAGAACATGTCTAAAAATACATTGTAAAATGCATAAAAACTGTTGCCATACATAAAATGCATTGGTGGTGTACATATTAAAGCAATGTTTCATTCTAAGCTTATATTTATATTGAATGCTAAATGAATGAACATACATATATACATACACATTATGAAATGGCTTGTAAATACAGAAGAAAAAAGACTGAAACCATTTCATGTCAAGTTACATAAAACAATTGTTATTGACAGGGTGACATATGTCTCTGAAAGTGTTTCAAAGAATTCTGTTCTCTTTGAATAGTTCTACTGTAAGCAGATTATTTTGCCCAAAAAGAAAAATACAAAAAATTAATCATAGGAAAAAGTTTCAAGTTTAGTCTTTGTTTGGAAAAAAATGAAGGCCAAATTTAGAATCTTCCCGGTACACTGTGTGCTGAATCAAAAGTCAGTGTATGGGGATGGAGAAAACATGAAATCTTCTAATCTTGTAGACAAAAAGTCATCTACCGTTGTAGGTGAAAGGTGGATTACCTTGTTTAGAAGACTAACCGCACATAGATGAGAAGCATCGCCGTCAGCATTGGTAGCATCAGCAATGTTCGTATCGGATGTACCTGCATGCCTGTTGTTTCCTCTCGTACCTCAGCAGTAGCAATTTGTGTCTGTGAGATCCCAATGAATGCCGTCATCAGGATTGGTAGCCGCTTGGGAAAACACAGAGCATGGGCCATTACCGGGTCCAGCAGAGTATCGATATCCGTAGGCATGACTGATAGGAGTGTTAGACAGATGTCCACCACGCATTCTTCACTGCAAAGCAGGCAGCGTAGAACAGGTAAGATGCAATCCTGCCAGAATGGTCTGAATGACAGAAACCATGTGGTATTTAATTCTCGTAGAGGAGGGAAACCTAAAATTTGGACGATGCGCTCACAACACTTCATCACCAATAGAACTCTCTCTATGGTACTTGGAGTGACACTGGTGATTTGGCTTGCCATATCGTAGCAGTAGGAACAAAAATAGGATCCCTGCAATGAGTCCAAAAAGTAGTGGCTGTCCGCCACACACAGAGTGCGCGAAGTTGGGAAATATTTTGAGGACTGCTTGAAAAGATGCTAACAGTCCTGAACACACGGTCTTAAATACATGTAAAATACCGCTCGTATCAGACATGTTTAAGATATGTTCCAACATTTCTGAGAAATGTATAGGGCAGTTTGTTTTCAAAAGGGCATGTATCTCAGCAGTCCTTACGACTTGTAGATCATAGGTTTCTTTGGCCGAGGTCAGTGGCACAGTTTGTTGTAGAAGAATGGCTTTCATTCTGCTTAAAGTATCAATTCGTATAGAAGAGATGTTCAGTGAAGGCCATAAAGGCGACTCCCTGGCAGTCTTGGTTTGTGGAAACAATACTTGCATACAGCAAGTGACCCTGGATGAAACAGTCACTAGATATGGGATACCTGGCAACATGCCACAGCAGCTGTGATCATTCAACATGAGGTAACTCCCATTAGAAAGTAGTCCAAAAATTGGATTAATCACTGCAGCTGGTGAACCTTGCAGGTAACAGGATAAGTTTGTAGTGGAATCATCCCAGGCCCCGTGTAAATTAATACCCTAACAAAGGAGAGAACCGCTTAGTGCGTTTTCACAGTTTGAACTGCTAAGAAACACTTCACGCCCCCCACTCCAACAACTGTGTGTGTATGGTAAATCCCAGGATGTCTTGATGTATTCCTTATCCAACCTTTCATATTTGCCTGCTGGTATATTTTTTAGGTAATACTGAAAATTGAAAATTGTAACAGGCAGAGTAATTTTATCATGTATGATCCATTCAGTAGCTGGTTTCTCTGCCACTGTAAATGGTAATTTTTCCAGTTTTTCAATGCTCAGCACCGCATAGTCTGCTCCCCTTTGTGCCAGTCTGATCTGTTTATCAGTAAGATTCAATTCTGAAAACAGTGACGTTGTGTTTATTAAACGCCAAGGCACATAGCCTGCACGCACATTTTGTAGCTTCCAGACTAATAGCATGATAGAACGTAGCTGAGACTGACCATGTTGCAGCATGACCAAGTCTTGTTCCATGATGCCTATGGCAGAAGACACAATGTTGTCCAATGAATATATCCTGGACGACAGAGTTGTTAACCTATTGTCTACTACAGAGAGAGATTTCTCTAAAGTAATACGATCAATTTCTTGTATTCGTTCTGCAGTCTCTGCTTGGGTAATATTCCATATTTCATTATAAGCAGCGTAGATACCGGCATATATGAAACATTTTTGACTCGTTTTTCTTGGTCCTAGCAAGAATTCCCTAAAGTCTGCGCCATTTTTAAGTAAAGATAAGTGTTGTTTTACATCCTCAAGTGTAGATTTGTGTAGCAAATCAAGGCATAGTTTCCCTACACTGTATGTTGTTACTACCCCTGGATGCTGTCTTTGAACATATCTTGGGTCTGGCATATCGATAGTGAAACCCTGTGTTTTGTTCAGGAATCGATTTTGACAGTTGTTTGTGTCTTCCAATCTGGGTCTGATCTGTTGTGATACAAAATATTATGTACATCGACCTCCCTCTGTGTAGTTCTATTACTTGTAGGTATAGGTATGGTCGGTGTGTTCATGTCTTTGATATTGGCTAACCCAAGGCAAGATGTTTGTTGGACAGTGCCATTCAAAAACATCATTTGCTCAGGGATGATACAGGCTCTAAACAAAGCTTCTACCCCCTGCACTTGCCAATCCTTTGTACCCCAGACAGTTTTTGTCTCTAGGTTGTCTTTCCAAAAGTAAAAACCTTGTCTAGGAAGTTGGGCAATACAGGCTGCAGAATAAATCTGTTTCATATTTGTTAACATATTTTTCGTTCCTGTCTTGTTCACATTCTTAAAATAAAATGATTCTGGATTTGATAAGTTGAACCCTGAAAAATATGGAAATTTAATTTCAAAAGATTTTGAGCTACCCTTTGGAGGTGTAGGACAATGTTCCCATTAGTTATACATGTATACATTTCTAGGCATTGCAGATGTGTGCAAGAAAGGATGACCATAATGTTTATAACAATACATTTGTTCATAGTCTGATAAACCCTCTAAATATTCATGATTTGTGAATACTGCAGACATTTCGAGAATAGACTTCATGTTATTAACAGTCTCGAAGTCCTAATCATCATAAAAGCTACTAGAGGTAATAAAGTCACTTAATGAAATCTTGGATAAGTGTGGAATCTACAAGAGCTCCGACGGTCCAAAAATGTTATATTCAGTTGTGTCCAAAACTATGCCATCTGGTATAGGAACGGCTGTGATGTTCACTGCTGACTAGTCTCTTGGTTCGAGATGGAATGGTTTGTGTGGCTGGAGAAGTAAGTTCACTTTTTTACTTGCTGTGCCCATTTGAATATATCTTCCATTTTTCAGCATACCCAGTTATTACCAGAGCAAACTAAAGTAGAAAGAAGAATATTCCCAAAACAATCCATAGTTCAATCCATGCTGAAACCAGATAAGTCTTTTTCAGGTGATGAAAAAAGTCTGTTGCTTGTTCTCTGAAAGGTCTTTGTCCTGGCATAATTTCAGGTTCGCTGGGATCCTCAGAAAACGTATCAAAGTTAATGAAATAGCCAGAGGCAGTTCTGTCAATGGTTGGAATTGCATCAGGATTTGTTGAAATCACTGGAACCAGTTGATCACTTATTACTTCATTGTAGACAGGTGTATCAGGATGAACTGTTATTTGGGTTTCAAGAGGAACGAGTTCCATAGCTTTGTTGCTTAGTCCTTCATTTCTCACTGTAGAATCTTCAAAGGTGATGAGTCTCATTGTGAACCTCTTAGATTGTATCTAGCGGAGTGCGTCTGCTACACTGTTGGAGTCCACTTGGCCTACTGCTTAGTATCAGCCACATAGTGTGGTTTGATCAGGTCGATGGACACAAATCTTTTCTCCTTTTTACCAGCAAGGGGCGGCAGTAGTACTGTTCTTGATCCGTGGAATTGCTAGGACAGGTACTGGTTGTCTGTAAGAAGGCCCAAATTCCTTCTTGCCTGTGATCTTTTCTCTGACTAGATCACTAAACTTTGGGATCCAGACAGGCCTTGCTGGGACAGTTGGTTTTTCCCCAGTGGTGGTTGGCTTCAGGAACACGTTGCTTTGTTTCGATCTTAGTTCAGTTAAGTCCTGTAAAACTGCCAAACAAACTTTGATATAAAATTTCTTATTTTCCACCACTGTTCCTTGACAATTAAGGTTCGGAACCAACCTTCTCATCCCAAATAGGACCTCATATGGAGTGACACCCCCTAGAGAACTTCTTGGCAAATTGTTTTATGCAAGTTGGACCCCATAAAGATGTTTGACCCACCCATCACCCGAACCTAATACCCTTGGTGTTATAGACTGCTTTATGTCCTTTTTTTTCCACAACAGAATTTCCCTCAGGATGGAATGGAGAAGAATACTGCAATGCTCTACAAGGGTATACTAGATTAGTGCTGGATCAGAAGTCAATAAAGCAAAGTCGCAGTGAATGAAGGTTGTTCTGGAGCAAGACAAGAATTTAGAAAAAGCTTAAATGCCAAGTTAGCACTGCAGGTAGTGCTCGTTCAGGAACAAGGGAAACTGCTGTAGCTCAGGAACAAGGAATGCTAAGACTCAGGAGTCAAGGTAGCACTGCAGGCAGTGCTAATTCAGGAACAAGGAAAACAGCAGCAGGTCAGTAACAAGCTCAGGAAACACTGGAAACAAGGTCTTCAAAAGTTCAGGGAGCACTGGAAATAAGGGTCAGTCTCATTGGTACAGAGCTACAATGACCCACCTTGGCCTGAGGATAGTTGGGGCTTAAAATAGCTCACAGTAACCAGATGCATCAGGTGTGAGCAGGCTAGCAGCAACCAGCCACAGGTCAGCTGAATTCCTCCACCCATCCTTGGCCTGCAGGGGTGGAGACTAAGTAGTGAGCATGGAATTCTAGGCAACTGAGTGTCAAACATTAGCAGGCTGGCTTCAAGCATGAGCAGACTGGCTTTCATAAAACCCGGCATGGATTGTGAATGGATGTAAATTCCCAGATAGTGACCAAATGGATGGAAGTCAGGATATGCATGCAGGGAGTATCTGGAAGCTCATAAGAACACAGGAAAGTCTCACTATGCAACCCTCTGGTGGTAGGCACGAGAGTACAGGGAGCGAATGGTGACACTGGGAGTTGGTCATTACAATCTCCACAGCTCCATAATGGCTTTACTGAAAACTGTGAAGTTTAGTAGCAAACTTCTTAGCACATTAAACCCACACTGATGCCAGTGCGGGATTTAATGTAAAATGCACACAGAGGACATCTTAGAGATGCCTCCTGAAAAACAACCAGCCCAGGTATGGTTCCTGAATGGCTGCCTGCCATTTGCCACCCCCAGACAGGTTTTTGGACCCCTGAGTAAAGAGCCTCCGCTCTCTGGGTCCAGAAAAAAGCCCATCCTGGGCAGAGATGTCATGCTTCCTCCCCCAGGATGGGCTGTGTCCATGAGAAGAGAAGCTTTAAAGGCCTGCTTCCTTTGTACGCAGTCCCTGCCTGTGCTGCACCCAGCCACTAACTCCCACCGCTGGCTCCCGCCCAAAGTGGGGGTCAGCACTTAGGGTGGGAGAATCAGCAGGAAAACTGAGCTAGGAGGAGATTTGTGCCCACCTTTGCCAACCACTTTGAGGGGAGTGCTAGGTGAAGCACACATCAGTCCCCTACACCTTGGAGATGAGGGGACCAAACCAATTAGGAAGAGGCTCATGACCACCTCCCACTGGAGGGTGGTATAATAGGGGGTGTACTCACCTCAAGGAAGGGACCCATTGGTTCCGACCTGCACACCCCTATAACACCCCTAAATTTAGCATTTAGGGGCAACCCGAACCTTGCCTCATCAGAATAAAGGAAAAAAGAAGAAGGACCGAAGAGCCATGCTGACCCAGGAAGAAGAGGTCACCAACTGCTTTGGCCCCGCCCTACTGGTTTTTCCCAACTCCCACCTGCCTACAGCGGAATCCTGGCATGTCCAGCAGCCATCAGCCCCCCAGAGCCCGGAAGACCTACCCTGTAACCATCTTAAAGTCTATGTCTCCCGTGAGCACCATATTTGCTCAACAAAGACTCACCCACAGAATCTGGATCCAAGCAGCTCTGTGATTTTGCACCACTCTGCACCGGATGCCCATGGCCCGAGTTTGAGTGGCCTACACCACGAGGAGGTCTCCCCAGTGATCCTGACCTCCCTCAAGTTTCAAGCCGACAACTGCAGCCTCAACCTGAAGGCCCCCCAACCACAAGAAGAACCAGATGCCAAAAGACACCCCTGCATCCGATGCCTCACGGCCTTGTGTGGCCCAACCGACGATGTCCAGGCATCCTCCAAGGACCCAACTTACTTCTCCAGCCTGTGGTTGCCTTCAGGAAGCCTCCCTGCCCAAGCCTTCAGCATCTTTGCCAAAGAGCACTCTGCACCCAGCCGTCCCTGTACAGCTGGTGGTGCAGTTCCTGGGCAGATTGTTGGCCCCTGCAGAGCTGATCCTAACCTCAGGAATTTTCCTCCCCCAGGCAAGAGGCCTGCTCATAAGCAGTCCCTGACCAAAGGCCCCATTGGCTAACATTGGGCCCTAGCACTCTGCACCTGGCTGCCTCTGTGCTGCTGGTGGTGCAAATTGAGGGCCTACCTAGACCGTAGGGAACCTTGGTCCTAACCCCCAAATCTCCCACTTGTAAGTCGTTTACTTACCTGAGAACTGTTAATCCTTTTTCTCCCTTTGGAACCAATGTTACGAGTTTTGTTCCTAAAAATGTTGTCGCGCTGAACTTTTGTATGAAAAGAAAAGAAACAATATTGCAAACCTGAAAAAGTCTTACTTACCTTGTATTGTGGGATCCATGGTGTGGTATCTAGGCATACAACTCAGAGTAGTCGATGTAATCCAAAAAGTATCTTAAAAGTATTCCAAATGTAATTACTGTGTATTTTTAACAGTTTTTGAAGCAGATCTAGTAACGATTGCAAATTCAACCACAACTGCATTTTGTTGTAATGTCTTGTATTTGAAAGTATATTTCACTTACATGTGCCAAGTCTTGTTTGGTATAGAAATAAAACATACCTTTACCTTGTTAATACTTAACCAATTGGTCTGGATTGTGTTTCTGAGTGTGTGTAATTAGTTCTCCTCTACTACCACAAACAGAGCTGTTAGTACTTACCTCATTTAGCCTCTGCTATACCTCTGGGGATTCCCTGGACTCTGTGCACACTATGCATTACTTTGGTATAGTATATGCAGAGCCATCTTCCTACCCCAAGTCATTGGCACTCCAGTGCACTGGTGTATACCCTTTAATTCTTTCACTTGTTTGGACAGATGGGCCCTCTTTTCCTTACGCAACTTATTGTCCACAGCAAAAATAGCCATGAATTCCCTGTTGATGACTAATTTAACGGCTTCCCAGAGCATGCAGCTGAGACTTCATGGGTGTTGTTCAGTGCAAGATAGTCTGTAAGGGCTTGGTGGACTTGCTTCACCGCTTCAGGACGCTGTAATAATGTGTCCCTCACTCGCCCGGACTCTGTTGGGTGGCGCATAGGGGGAAGTGTCATTGTGAATGAAATCGCTGTGTGGTCTGACAGTGCAGCCGGAAGTATCTCCCATCAAGAGGTGAGTGTGAGGATGTCTTTTGTGCCCAGGAAGTGACCCAACTGTCCATAGGTTTATTGTGCATGGGAAAAATCTGAATATTCACATGTATGGGGAGAAGTGCGCTCCATATAATTTGGAGCCCCATGTCTTTGAGCCACCCGTGCCCTGCCCTCCTCCCAGCCTGGCCATGTTAATGCGTTAACCTGTCTAAGTCCTTATCTAAAACCAGGTTAAGGTCCCCCACACTAGAACTCTTCTTTCCTGTGCGGACAGGACCTCTATCAGTGCCGAGCACAGAAACACCTCTTGACACCCGTTTGGGGCATAGATGGAGACCACCACAAATGACCAGTTGTTGAGGGTGAGGTGAAAAACGGGGCAACAGCCCTTCCCCTCCACCACTTTGGAACCAATTTTCCCCTTTAAGGAATGCTCTACTAGGAGGGCCACCCCAGCTGTCTTGGTACTTGCAGAGGAAAATAATTGGTGCAGGAAGATGCGCAAGCAAGCCTGTGACAATCTTGTGAGAGGAGGTGTGTCTCCTTGAGTAGAAATATATCTGCCCCTGCCTTCTCCAAGTATGATAAAACGGCCCTATGTTTATCTAGGCTATTAAGGCCCTTCACATTGAGGGTGAAGTCCCTAAGGGGGGTGTCCCTCATGGTGTGTCTGAAGGAATCTAAAGGCTGCCCCAAGCAGCATTCACTGTACAGTTCAGGAGCTTGTTTGGCGTCTCCTGGTTCTCTCTATTATTGCGTGTGTACCATGTTGTGACTGCTGTGAGCATGAGTGTATCCCCAAACTAAACAGAGATCCCTTCAAAAGAACAAGCAAAAGTGCAAACAGAAACATATGTAGTCAATCAAAAAGGAAAAACCGATCCACAGTTCAGAATGTTAAATGTAGAGGGTCCAATCCATGGCCACGATTCCCCATTGCTCCGCCCCACCACCCAACCTGCCTGCAATACAGTCAGATAAAGTATTGCCCATCTGTGTTATGAGGAGTCGGTCTTAGCCAGTACCACAGGGATCAGCTCCAGTGCCACCTATTGTCCCTTGGCAATCGTGGCTGGGTCCCGTCAGGCAATCCTTTTCCCCGGCCTGTTGAGCAAGAGGGAAATGCCCGAGGTGAGGAGCCATCCACCGCCAAGTCTATTGCCCAGCACACTGCATGTCTCTTCCAGTGATTGTAGCTGGAAAAGGTTCCCATCTAAGCAAAAGATAAGGCAGACGGATGCCCCCATGAATATGGTACCCCCAGGATCCGGAGTTGAGAAGATGCCAGCCTGAAGGCACACCTCTTCTGCAGGGTAGTCTCTGCCAGGTCTTGGTAGAGAGTAGGCATTTGGTCCCTGAAGGTGATGGGGTGTTTCTCTTGTACCTTGCACAAGATTTCTTCCTTTACCTGGAAGTCATGGTTGCAGACAAAATGAGGGGCGGTCTCCTCCTGAGGGGGGCAGACTCTGTGTGCTCGGCCCAATTTTATCGGCAGAGTTGGTGAAGCGTCCAGGATTCTTTGAAATAGATCAATGACGAAGCCAAGGAGGTCCTTGCCCTCTGCTTTTGATGATACACACCTGATTCGGATGTTATTCCGGCAGGATCTAT
Organism: Lissotriton vulgaris; assembly: GCF_964263255.1. Classification (NCBI taxonomy): domain Eukaryota; kingdom Metazoa; phylum Chordata; class Amphibia; order Caudata; family Salamandridae; genus Lissotriton; species Lissotriton vulgaris. The sequence continues at coordinate 313,075,883 of NC_141695.1, forward strand.
TCTCGAGATCTTCAGCATGTGCCTGAAGATCTATCTGCTGGTTGCACAGGCAAAGGATTTCTTGTTATAGGGCCTCAACGTCTTCCACAAGGCCACTTCTCTGGTCCTCCAAGGTAGCAAAGTGGTCCCCTAGAGAGTCGATGTCTCTCTGGAGTTTCTGGATGTCATTGTAAAGGTCTTTTTTGACTGCCTGCATATCTTCAATGAAGGACTTGAACAGAAATTCAAGGAAGGAGTGAGTCACTGGCTCCTCCATCCTCATCCTGAGTATGAGTTGTAGCAGATATTAAGGGGCGGTTTCCAGAGGTGCCCCAGACTTGCCTGAAAAGCATCGCTTTCAGGTTACTCCGCCTTACACTGAACCACCTCTCCTTCAGAAAACAACTAAAAACCTGGATATTCGATTAGTAACTTACCCCCCCCCCCCTCCCTCAAGCGCCTTGAGACCCTCTGGGTGAGTAGTGCGCTATACAAATCTTTAACTTGAACTTGAACTTGTTTAGATCTAACTGTAGCCATCACAGGTCTACTAGGTCTCCTTCGACTGAGGCAATAGTTTGTGTAGACCCCCAGTACTCTTGTAGCAGGACAGGGTCAAGCCCAAGGGAAGCCCAGCCGCTCGCGGGGGAGAACTTCAGGGGGGTGCTGGGTAGCAGGACTCCCACCATTCTTGCCCCACCACCACAGAGGGATGGTTTCACTGAGTGTTGCAGTCAAGAAAGATCAAAGCTGAAGCTCACCACCAAGGGCGCCAACCCCGCCCCAGGTGGCCGCCCCAAGGGCCTATTATCCAGAGGCCGCGCAAGGGCGGTGATGTCCACAAGTTCGTTGCCAGTGTCGTGGCGTGGCTAAGCCAAGCTCTGTCCTGTTGATAGAGCGCTAATACCAGTGTCCATATATAGCTTTATTGCCAAGATTTGCTCGCTTCAGCCACAAAGGGAAGGCAGCTTCCAATCAACACTCACTTCACCCCCGTGAGGCAATTAAGCCCCGTCAGGAGAACCCGCAGAGCCACAGCAATGGCCCCCCAAGAATGTCAATCCGCTGCAGCTTGGTGATCCCCGGGGTACACAGTGCGAAGGCCTATGGCCAAACCTAACCAGGACTGGGAGCTCAGGTGTCCAACCAGCCCAATTGATCTGGCCTCTGCAGCCCACTCCAGTTGTGGTCCACACTCAGATGCTAAGGGGCCCTACTCCACCTTGTTCCAATTACCTCAAATGTCTATGTTGCTCTCCATGGGGCACCACCAGCCGTCCAGTTGAGCATCAGCTTGTGTCAATGCCCCAATAACCCGGTCAGGGGAGGGCACCCACTATGGCATGCAGACTGGTCCCCTGTGAGGGCACCCTCAGCACCAGCAGGGGGATGATAGATTGGTGGCTTTGCAGCTCACCTCTTGTCAATCCGCTCACAGGGGGCAGTCCGGATCAAGGCAGGTCCTCTAGGCATGCCGCTTTCATCTTCCTGCAGCTGCTGTCCTCAGGCCTCCCCCATGCCAGATCCCTCCTTCGCCCGAGTTGTGCGGTTCTCCAGGAATGCCCGGGTAACCATCTTCGTGAGTCCCGGCAGATGCGTCAATCCAGGTGTTGACTCGCAATGCAGGGCCACGTAACCACTGCCATAGCAGTGGGAGGGAGTCTGGGTGAAGCGTGTAGTCTCCATCCGGGCTGGATCTCACCCTCTCGGCGTTCACTCAAAAGCCCTCGGCCGCCGGGTGCAGCCAGAGGGACCGCTACAGTGCTCGTCCGGGTGTGTCCTAGGATGGCAACCTAGCAGGTTGGCTACCAGGCTTCCAGCAACATCGGTAGTGACTGTGGTAGGGCAGTTGTGCAGTGTGTGTCGGTGGAAATCGGCTGCAGTGCCGGAGAGATGGGGTAGAATGTCTCACTCGGCTGCCATCTTGGCCACATCCGCACAAAGGTGAAACTTCAAAATGATACAAGCCTTTCGGAGTTGAGAGCGCTTATTTTCCCTGTCTTGCATTCCAAAGCACATCTGCGAACACCCTTTACAGAGGTCCTGGGTACTGATTTATTGTGCCTCTCCTAAGCTGTCCACCGTCTGATTGACCTGTGGAAGAGGGCAGGCATCACATTGGGAAATCTTGTTAACTTCTCTAAAATCAATGCAAAATTGGACAGATCTGTCCGGCTTTGGATCCAAGACTATCGGCGAATTCCACTCACTGGTTGAGGGCTCAATTACACCCATTTGTAGCAACTGATTTACTCCATTGTTTATTAATTTTTTGACAGGCTTCTGGTATACGACATGGTTTCAATCTCACTCTTGTGCTGGGAGGGGTGAGTATAGCATCTTCAACAGCTTCTAGTTCTACCTGGGAGAAGGGAAAACACCCCTGAGGGGGAGTGTAACCCTTCTATCAACTCTTGTCTAAGGAGACGGGGTAGATCTAGGTCTATGCTCTGAAGGAAAAGGGGTGCTTCTGAGGTTATTTCCGTTCACACCAGTAGGGGACCCTCCTATTTCTTTAAGAGATTCATGTGATAAATTTGTGATATCTTCTTATAGGAGTCACCTTCTATTCTATGTGTAACAGGAGTTATCTTTGCAACAAGGGCCTTGCCACTGCCCCAATAATTTGTGGTCTGATGAAGGCATCATTATTAAAACACGATCTCCCACATTAAACACACTTTCTTTAGCTTTTGTATTGTACTGTCCTTTTAATGCTATTGGTACCCATTCCAGGTTGGCATTAAAAATACTACTAACCTGATGGGGCGCTAGAGGGCGCATGACCGTAATGGCCGCAAGTTAGCGAGGCTCCGCCAGACCGGGCGATAAAACACACTAAATAACTATCCTGATGCGAGAATTCAGCCCAGAAAGAATCTTAAACACGAGCGCACATCATTAGGCATACTGTGATGCGAAAATCTGGCGGCGAGCCTACTCCAGCGCAAAGACGAGCACCAGGCAAAACCCGTGCGGGAAACAGCAGTGAGGGGCTGGGGAGAGGAGCCGGCGGTGCCTGCTATGAGAGGACGGAGCTGACAGGGCCTGCAGCGCCGAGCCGAGTGGGCACGGCACCGGCCTAGCCTGAAACACGGGAGTATACAGGTGCGGCGAGGTGACAAACAGTGGTGAGAGAGGCTGACGGCGGCTGGGGAGCCCGTGTCCTGGCGAGGAGAGGGCGAAGCGGGGAGTGGAGGCGGCAGATTAGGACGAACGTCATCCCCGCTGAGAGACGGCACGGAAAGCGGAGAGGACGTGAGTAAGAGCCCTGCTTCCCTGCTGGTGCCCTAGTGAGCTACGGCGAAAGTGAACTCCTACGGGGGATAACTGCTGGGAGCGTTGGCCGCACACGCCGCCATTACAGAGGCACGGGCAGGAGGATGCCGCAATTTTCCCAGCACAACGGCACTTCGAGACAGTGCGCGGGTATGCCCTGAGCCTGACTTAGAACCTGCAATAGCACCAAGTGTCTAAGGGCCCCCGCAGCCCACCACGCAAGAGCTGAGATGGGAAAGTGGACTATCTATTACAGAAAGGCAGCTGGTTTCCGCAAGCACAGCCACTGGGGGGAAAGAGACAGGCACGCAGACAGTGGAGCCGCCATCTTAGCAATGGAGCTGCGCACTGAGACGTTGTAGAGGGCTAGGTGGGAGACAGCAAGCTGGCGCACTGATAGCTTGCCCTAGCTGCCCGGAAAGTACGTGCTGAGACAGGAGAGGCGATTGAGCCGTGCAGTAAGGCAGCCATTGCAGACACGCATAGCCATTGGGGCGAGAGAGACAGAATGAACGCAGACAGCGGCGCTGCCATCTTTTAATGAAATAGCGCGCTGCACCACTGTAGAAGCCCACGGGAGAGCCTGCATGCTGGCGCATGGATAGCTGGCCCTTGCTACACACCACACAGGTACTCTGGCGCAGGAGTACAACGCACTTAGGGAAGGAGCAGGCATTCCATATTAACACAGCTGCATAAACGGGAGTGATTGGCCGCGCACAGTTAGAGGCCCACGCACAGAGGACCAGCAAAGCAAGGTGGGAGCACAAGGGAAAGAGCCCGCGCACGTGGAGAACCCTGACGCGCAGCCCCTCTGAAGTCAGACAGCCTGGGCTTCACGTAAAGACAGCGACAAGAGTGGGCGAAGTGCGAGTGGAAAACGACAGGAGAAGCTGATAGCATGGGACATCGGGACCACTGACAGTGAGCTCCTGGGCCCCAAGAGGAACACAAGGAGTGACAGCAGTACGCGAGGCCTCCCAACTAGCCCACGAGGTGGACCAACTGAGCGGATACGACCAGAAAGAAGTGAAACTACAACCGAGGGGCTACAACGGACCTTAACTTTGCACGCCCTCCCAAGCACGCAGAGGGCAGTTACCATGGGGCACACCAACGCTAAGCAGGCTAAATTATCGTTCGATGCTCGCAGACCACCTAATCCTAAATCAGCAAAGAGGATGGACAATGACTCGCCTGAACAACAGGAAGAGGACTGGAAGTCGCTGTTGATTGGAATGAAGCAAAGTCTCACGTCCATAGACGCGAAAATGGACACCATGAATGCCAGAATGGACTCAGTGGTGACTAAATTGAATCAGCACGACCAGCGGATCAAAGAAACGGAGTCCAGGGTGTCGGAGCTGGAAGATGGAGCGGTGGCAAACAGAGAACAAATGCTCCAGATGGATAAATTGCTGAAATTGATCGCGGATAAAAACGAGGATTTGGAGGCGCGCTCCTGAAGAAATAATGTACGCGTGCTGGGACTGGCTGAATCTACAAAGAGTGGTAAAATGGAGAAGCTGCTTATTGACTTATTTGGCAGAGACGCCTTTTCCGCACACATGATCATAGAGAGGGCGCACAGATTGCTTGCACCTGGAGCGACGCCGCAACCTATCATAGTTCGATTTTTGAACTATCGCGACAGAGATGCGGTGCTGCAACTAGCTCGGGAGAAGCAACCAGTATGGAATTTTACCCAGATTTTACGCAAACAGTACAGGAGGCCCGCCGCAGATTCGCTACGGTGAAGAAAAAGCTGGTGGCACAGAACATGCAATACGCCATGATGTACCCAGCAAAACTATGTGTCACTCACGCTGGAAGACAATATTTTTTCAGCAACCCCCAGCAAGTGAAAGTTTACCTCAAAAAGGTACACCAAGAAGCATCCCAGGACGCGGGGGCACGTGGAAGATCCAGATCCCTCTCGCCTATGGCAAATATAGACTGAGGAACTTTGCTGATTCCGGAAGGCCCCGGAGAACCTGGCATGCAGTATGCCGGTGAACTTTCACATTTGGTGTTGTACACTACTGATATTTTCATTCTGAGAAATGTCGCCCGGTCACTCACCTCCATCCCGCTGACCTCGTCCTCTCTACTGAGCGGGGCGATGGGTGGGTGAAATAGAGGAGGGAAGAGGGCAGGCGTGAGCCCCTAGTGAACCCCGTATGAGGGCAAACCCCATAGAACTAAGTTTAAGAAAGTTGGGGATAAGGTGAGGGGGCGTATGTTGGTGGGGGGAGGAGAAGTATGCCTGGCAAGTTGGGGGAGCCAGAGTGGGAAGGGGGGTGGAGGGAGGGAACGGGGGAGTTGTTTAGGGATGGGCATGGCACTGAAGATGAGGTACTTGTGTGCAATACCAGAGGGGTCAAAAGAGAATGGCGGATACTGTCAAGGAAGGCAGTGAGCTCACAGTACTGACTTGGAATGTAAGGGGGTTGAACAACCCAAGGAAACAAAAGCAGGTGCTCGGATACTTAGATAGGCACAACATCAAGGTGGCCCTCTTGCAAGAAACACACTTAGATCCGAGAAAAGAGCATCGACTTGCGGTAACATGGGTGTCTCACCAATGCTTGGCATCCTATTCAGGCTACTCTAGAGGGGTGTGTATATTAGTCAAGAGAGGAGTGCAGTTTGTAATGGGAGGGACCGACACAGACAAAGAAGGTAGATATTGCCTGCTCTGGGGGAGACTAAACCCTCAAGAGGTAACATTTGTTAGCTATTACTGGCCCAACACCGATGACACACACACCTTACTTACTCTATGGGGCAAAATCCAAGACATAGGCAAAACTTATGTTGTATGGGGAGGGGACTTTAACACTGTAGGGGGCTCTAGACAACATAGATCCCACGCCTCTCCCACGCACTACACTAACTCGCACCGCACTCTAAAGGATATAATAGACATGCATTACTTGCTGGATGCGTGGCGGCATAGGCATCCTACTCAGAAGGAAGGGACACACCATTCCGCAGTACACTTAACCTGGGCAAGGCTAGACTACCTCATAGTAATCGGTGGGCATGGCACACTCGGTGGAAAAAGCTGAGCACCTGGCCCGTACTTATTCTGACCACTCACCTGTGAAGGTGATTTTACGGACTCCGAGCACTCAGGCCCCATTTCTTAATTGGAGGCTTACCTCTTGCACCTACAAGATGCAGTGTTTAAAGCTGAAATGGAAAGGGATATTCAAGAATTCTTTGAGACAAACGTACACTCGGTAGCAAGCCTCACAACTGTGTGGGAGGCATTTAAGGTTACTGGTGCATATCCAAGGGAGGGGGTGTACTTAAGGACCTGCGAAGGGACCTGCGTAAGCTGGAAGTGGAGATTAAAGGCCTAGAGGAGGAGCTGGCATTGGGAAGGGCGGGGGACGACATGCGGGCAAGAATGCACGCCAAAATGACAGAACATGAGGAGGCGGCAGAAAAGGAGGGTAGGTTCAGAGGGAAAACACACTTGGCACGACTCTACAGCGAGGGGGATCACCCAGGGAAAGTCCTGGCGAGTGTGATATGGCCCCCTAAATTTGCAAATTATTTCACTGAAATACGAGACGCACAGGGGCAAACACATAGAAATGTAAAAGGGCTGATGGACACCTTTGTCGAGTTTTATGAAAATCTTTACACATCTCAGAGGGGTACTCCCCTGGACCTGACACAATATCTTGACGATACGGCTCTGGCGTGGTTGGGTAACACACAGCAAAAGTTCATGGGGTTGGATCTAAAAGTTCATGGGGTTGGATCTAGAAATAGACGAAATTAAGGAAGCAATCATGGGTATGAACTCGGGACGCGCGCCAGGCACAGACGGACTGTCAGTTGAATTCTATAAGACTTTTGTGTCCATCCTTGCTCCTATTCTAAAGGCAGTGTCCTATGAGGCACTGGAGGAAGGCATATTACCTGCAACTATGAGAGAAGCCCAGATAATCTCACTGCTCAAGCCAGGGAAGATCCCGAAATCCTGCGATTCATACCGGCCCCTCTCATTGCAAAATTGTGATACCAAGATCCTGGCAAAGGTGTTGGCCACTCGTCTTAATTTACTAATGGAATGCATGGTTCTGCCTGACCAGGTGGGATTTGTTCCGAACCAGGTCAAGTCCCATAATTTGAGAACCCTCCTGGCGGTACTGCAGGACATTGACCCTGAGTGCTCGGCAGTGACAGTGTTTCTAGACGCCACCAAGATGTTCGACTCCTTAGAGTGGGACTACTTGATGGGAATCCTAAGACACATGGGAGTACCGCCGGTCTTCCTTGGATGGGTGCAGTTACTGTACCAACACCCTCGGGCTACAATGCTGCTGAATGCAAGCGGGTCCGCAAGTTTCGCCATAACAAAGGGCACGAGACAGGGGTGCCCGCTGTCCCCAATATTATTTGCGCTAGCTATAGAACCTCTATTAGCGAAATTGAGACAGCACCATAATCATAGGGCATTAATATACCCATCTCGGTAGTTATTAATTTCTCTGTACGCAGACGACATTACCCTATACGTCAAGCAACCCATGGAAAATCTGAACCCCATACTGAGAGAAATTACTAAATGCGAGGCTATTTCAGGGGTGCAAATTATCTGGAGTCTGCGGTATTCCCCCTAAAGGGAAAGACGGTCAGACACCACCTGGATTACCCACTGATATGGGAGACAGAGAACTTCAAATATTTGGGGATTCCCATCACCCAGAATAAAGAAGAATTAATGCGGGCCAACTATGGAGTATAGGCATTTTTTTTTGTATAGGCATTTTTTTTATATAGCGCACTACTTACCCGGAGGGTCCCAAGGCGCTTCGACCGCTACGAAACCCTTCCTGGCTTCCCTGAGAGATGGTCCCTTAATGGGTATCTCCAGGGTGAGACCAGGCATCCCCGGCGGTCTGGTGGGGCCGTTAGTGACGATGAGACAAGCTAATGCCCAGAGTTGCCGAGTGTGATCGCTGATCAGAGTGGGCACCGAGGCGAGAGAATTATCGAGTCCGCTGACCCTGGTCCAGAAACCTGCCGCGCCGGGATTCGAACCGATAAAATCACAGATACTGTTTCTAAATGGATAAAGTTACCCTGTCAATGGCGGTCAGGATATCCCTAGTCAAAATGACAATCCTGCCAAAGTTTCTGTATTTATATATCAACATACTCTATCACCCCGGGAGGTATTTCTTCAATACGCTCAGAGCGCAGCTAGTTTAACGCATATGGGGAGGGGAGCAGGCACGGCTTAACCTAGCCACTCTAATGCTGCCATACCACCAAGGCGGCTACGAGGTCCCCAATTTTGAGCAGTATTACTACTGTGCGCAGGCGCACTTTGCGGTGTATTGGTTTCATCCGCCCCCTTTTATGACCCTTCTGGCGGTAGATGATGGCCTCATGGCCCCGATACCCCCGGAGAACTACATATTTGCAGGGGTGAAGGAGAGGGAGAGAGACACGTCAACGGTGGACTGCACGGTCGCAGCATAGCGGTAGATGGCAAGGAAATTAGATGCGCCAATGTTGTATTCCCCGCGGATGAAAATGACTCGGAACCCTATTTTGCAAATCACAAGTGAAGGGCTGTGTCGCAGGATGTTTGACAAATTAGCTTTCGGCACCTGGGGAGACTTGTACAAGGAGGGACTGTTTCGTACCAAGGACCAGTTCTTTGGGGGGGATACACCCACATTCATAGTTACTTTCCTATATATCCGTCTTAGACAGAGTATGAGCGCCATCACCCCAGCATTTCCTAAGAAGCCAGATACTTTTCCACCGCTACACATGCTGCTACAATCTGAGACACCCAGACATGTTATTTCTCACCTGTATTGGCAGGTCAGGCACAACCCTCCTCCTCAGACCCTGCGGGCTAGAAAGGAATGGGATAAAGATCTAGAAACACCCCTAACTGATGACCAATGGGAGACCTGTTGTATGCAGACCGAAGTTGTCACCAGTAACAGCAGACTTAGACTGATACATTATAAATTCCTAAACACAGACTGTACCATACCCCGGTCAAATTACATAAATTTCGCCTAAGTGCGGACGATAGGTGCGAGCGCTGTCGGAGGGAGGGAGCGGATTTCATAAACCTAGCGCGGTGCTGCTCGAGAGTCATGAGCTATTGGAAAGAAGTGTTTGTAGGTCTGTCTGACATGATAGGAGAACAGATAGAGCCGTCCCCTCTACTAGCACTGTTGGGCCTACAAGATGGAGTGAGGACAAAGCATAAGAAGTTCCTGACAATGAGTGTTTTACTGGCAAAACGACAGGTGGCCTGTAGGTGGGGTAGGGGAGAGCACCGAAATTCAAGAGCTGGATTACGGACCTGACAATGTGGCAAGAGCGTCTTCATGACCATGCAGACACGCTCCCAATCAAATCCCGACCCAGGGATATTTGGGGATCATTGATCACTTACCTCCTTGCACAACAAGCTGGGGATGAGGAGGATACGAGGGAGGGAAGAAGCTCAAGGGGTGCAGGGAGATGTGGAGCTCTGGTAGAAGGGTAAATAGAGCTGTGCTGAGTGTTGAGGTAGTTGAGGAACGAAAGCGGGGAACATGCACACGTACTGAGGGTAGAAGCAGAGGGAACTCACTGCACTTCAAGGGACTTTGGAAGGCTATTGGAGCAACAGCCTGATCAAGGAAAGAAACATTTGGTCCACGAGGACCTGCACTGAGTACTTTATACAGTATCTCGCTAAAGTGCATAGGGGTAGGGGAGAGGGCAGGGAGGTATTTCGAGAAAGTTGGGGAGGGAGGGGAGGCAGGCAAATGCAGAAATGGGTGTCAGAGTATGTCTGTATATTGACCAATCCAATGTCGTGCTTTTGCGATGCTGTACTTTGCCAATCTTCAATAAAGGTTTTTGAAATAAAAAAATACTACTAACCTTCCAGGAATGGGTGTACGTACCTATTAGTACTTGTTGATTACGCAACATGATTTACTGAAGCCATTGCTCTACATAACCATAATACCTTAAATGTTGCCAAAGCTTTGATCAATGTATTTGCAAGGGTAGGCTTCCCAAAAGAAATTTTGACGGCTCAAGGCACAGCATTGGTCTCCAGGCTAATGCAACAGGTGTGTCACATGCTGGAGGTCACCCAAATACACACAGCTGCATGTATCAAATTCTGGGGGGTCACCCAAATAAGCACAGTAGCCTATCACCCCAAACAGATGGTCTTTTTGAGGGACACAATGCAACTTTGAAAAACACACTTAAAAAGATATTGGATCTGGATACAAGACACTGAGAGAAAGGAGCCATTCTCCACCATTGGTCTCTGTGAGAGTTTGCCTACCAGACCTTTCCGACTACGACATCCAGGCTCCTCTCGTCTATCTTCGCAGGGCTACGAACGGGGATACGACCCGGAAATCCCTCCCTCGACGACCGGAAACAGTTCCTCAGGACCAATAAGAGGGGAGTGGAATAACCGTTACGAGAGAGAAGGAGGTGGAACGAGGACAACGTGGATGGAAGACGCGGGACCCGAATTCAAGCAGGAAAACGCGGGACCCGGTTTCAAGCAGGAAGACGCGGGACCCGAATTCAAGCAGGAAAACGCGGGACCCGAATTCAAGCAGGAAAACGCGGGACCCGAATTCAAGCAGGAAAACGCGGGACCCGGTGTAAAGCAGGAAGAAGACGCGGAACCCGACCGAAGAGAGAATTGGACAACCGGAGCCAACGAGGACGAAGAAGAAACGTGGTCCGAAGATTGGTGGTGTCTGGAGGTGGCTGGAGAGCGGCCGTGACTCAGGAGAGTTACGGCGGAGCCAGGTTAGTGATTGTAAACTGGGAACAGTCGGGAGAGGGTGGTAACGCATGGGTGGAGGTAGCGTTCAACAAAGTAGTCATTTATGCGTTCTTTGTGACAATAACACTGCCTTAGGTTGAGTCTTATGTTATTGCCAGCCCATCCTGATAATCGAACCGTAGAAGTAAAATAATAGGAGACTATCATTTTGAGGGCGATAAAACCCTATCATGTTTTTTTTTTGTCCTTACTGTGTGCAGGACTGTGCACCAAAACGCTGAGATTGTAACGTTAGGATGGTATGACTTTTTCGGTCCTAACACTACTTAATTCTAACGGCTCCTTTTCATTTCTTTCTTTCCTATGAGCCTCCGGGGAAATCATCACGATCACGGACACAACGAAGATCGAACTTCCACATCCTCGTCGGACTCGGACGACGCCATACAATCTCAAAAGTCTATAACTCAACAACCTTCAACTTCTTTACCAATTCTTAATAAACCTTCTTTTAAACCCATTCTGCAGCCTCCTCGCCTGTTTATCAAGCCTGCCCTCCCACAAGTGGTGTCAGAAGTGGGATCTGAAGGCGTAATGGAGGCCGCCCTAGCCAAAATGGCTGAAAACCAAGAACATTTGGGAAAAGTAATGGAGCGGTTCCTAACGGTCGTGGAAGAAGACCGAGGGAAGCTACAAAAAGTACTCACCGACCAAGAACAAACACAGGGAACCGTTGTAGACAAATTAACCGCAGCACTCAGTCAGCAAAGAGGGCCAACAACCTTACCCTCGGTAGTGTTACAACGATACGTTGCAGGAGAAGACCCAGACTTTTTCTTTAGTAATTTCGAACGCATGGCCAACGCGGCATCATGGCCACCGGAAAAATGGGGACAATATTTGGGTCCACTGTTGTCAGGTGACTTACAGGCTGCTTACCAAGCTGCAACTCTTCAGGGAACGGTTCCCTACGCCGACATAAAAAAATGTATTTTGGAAAGACTAGGAATAGATGATGAAACGTATCGAATCAAGTTACGACAAATGAGAGAGGGTCCACAAGAAACTCCACGTGCACTCTATTTTAGGGTACAAGACATGGCCGATCGTTGGTTGAAGCCAACTACTACAACTAAAGATGGGATTATGGCAAAAATATATTTAGAACAATATTTAACATCTCTGCATCCACCCATTCAACGATGGGTGCGGCAACAGGCAAACCTCACTCTAGAAACGGCGGTTGAAATAGCCAGTGCATATAGCAGAGCCCAGGACTTTCAAAAAGGGAAAGAGGACGTAGGAAAACCAGTAGGTCATTCCCTTCATAGGCCGACCAGACCCCTTGTACCCAAGAAACCTGAACCTCTTGCTTTGGTACCAGGTACGCCCACAGTGCCTATACCCAGTATTCCCCTTAACAGACCTCCTCAGACTGGGCCTCAATGTTTTCAATGTGGAGGGTTCGGCCACATAGCCCGGTTTTGCTCCCAAAGAGAAGAACCCATGGAAATTGGGTTGGCACGCAATTATTATTGTTCTCCCCCCGCAAAGAAACTACCCCCATACAAATGTACGGTTTCAGTAAACGGGCAGACCATGACCGCATTAGCCGATACAGGCTGCTTACATAGTGTGGTTCGGCCGCAAGACTTGGGAGACCGCATAGGACCCATTGACGGGATGGTGGCTATCAAGTGTGTACACGGCGATATCAAACCCTATCCGACTGCCAAGGTCTTAATTCAACATCCCCAAGACCAGGGTACATCCTTGACGGTGGGTTTGATACCGCGACTTCCCAAACAGGCTATTCTTGGCAATGATTATGAGAAATTACCCCAGTTGTTACATGAGACAGGCACGGAAGACACCAGAGAGTGGCTGGCTACAGCCCCTTTTTCCACAGATGTTGAAAAAGTATGGCCCCCATCCAAACCGCAGAAAAGTCGAAATCAAAGGAGGGCAGAAAAAGGAAATCCACCGGTGGTGATGCCGTCCATTCCTGTGGAAAATCCATGGGAAACCGATCGGAATTTTCATGCTGCCCAACGGGAAGACCCGGTGCTACAAGAAGCCTGGAAGAACGCCCTCGATGAAGAAGATCCACAACATGTAGGTCCTTATTTTTTTATTAATAAGGGATTGTTGTATAGAAAGAGTCATGAACAAAAAGCGCAGTTGTTAGTACCAGAACCTTTCCGGGAAAAAGTGTTATATTTAGCCCATAGTCATTTATTGGGTGGTCATTTTGGGGCAGATAAGACGGAAAAGACCATACTTGACAATTTTTATTGGCCAGGTATTTATCAGCATGTAAAGAAATATTGCAAGGAATGTCCCATTTGTCAGCGACATAGTCGATACCATCCCCCTCGGGCACCATTGTTTCCATTACCCATTATCAATGATCCCTTCAGTCGAGTGGGCATGGATATAATCGGGCCTCTCTTACCCTCTCGAAGTGGTTATAGATATGTCCTGGTGATTGTTGATTATGCCACAAGATTCCCTGAAGCTTTACCTCTCCGTCGTCCTGACACAACCAATGTAGCTAAAGCCATGATTGGAGTGTTTTCCCGAGTAGGATTTCCCAAAGAGATCCTAACGGATCAGGGAACTCCTTTCGTTTCCAAACTAATGAGAGATGTGTGCAAAGAATTAGGGATCCATCAGATCCGAACATCGGCCTACCATCCACAGACAGATGGTCTGGTAGAAAGATATAATGCTACGATCAAAACCACTCTGAAAAAACTGCTAGATCTAGAAAGTAGGAAATGGGAGGACATCTTACCTTTGGCTCTTTTTGCTATCCGGTGCAAGGAACAAAAGAGTACTGGGTATTCACCTTTTGAATTGCTCTATGGCCATAAACCTCGTACTTTCTTGGATATGGCTCGAGAACACTGGGAGGCTGAACATGATAATAGCAAGCCTTTACCCGAGTATCTCACGAATCTCAAAACTCATTTAAGTCAAATGCGAGAAATTGTCCGTAACAACTTAGAGGAGGCACAGAACGCACAAAAGACACAATATGACAAGAAAGCCAAACTCAGAACTTTCCAGGTGGGAGACCTGGTACTGCTTATGATGTCCTCCTCGGATCAGAAGTTATTAGGGCAATGGCAGGGTCCCTATCCTATATTGCAACAAGTTACACCCGTAACTTATCGAATTGAGGTAGACAGTAACAAAAAAATCTCTCAAATATACCATGTGAACTTGCTTAAGAAATGGGAAGGACCAGCACCGGCAGCAGTTCACTCTGTTGAGATTCAAGAACCCCTTTTCAAACAGTGTATCGATCCAGACTTGCCAGGGTCTTTAACCAGGGAGCTAGTGGAAAAATTACAGTCTCACGAATCCGTCTTTTCCAATACACCGGGTGTGACTAATCTAACGGAACATGCTATAAGGACCACCCCGGGGAAAAAGGTTAGATTAAGACCTTATCGGATACCCGAAGCCAGGAGGCAGACAATAAGAGAAGAGGTACAAAAGATGTTACAGATGGGTATTATAGAAACATCCAACAGTGAATGGAATTATCCCATAGTACTTGTGCCAAAGCCTGATGGATCTATCCGATTTTGCATAGACTTTAGAGAAGTCAATAAAATTTCAGAATTCGATACCTACCCGCTCCCTAGAGTGGATGAAATGGTTGAAAGAATAGGAAAAGCCAAATACATTAGTACTTTGGACTTATGCAAAGGATATTGGCAAATTCCCTTGAAAAAAGAAGACAGGGAAAAAACAGCCTTTTCCACCCCAGATGGGTTGTACCAATTTAGGATGTTACCTTTTGGGTTACACGGAGCTCCTGCCACTTTTCAGCGGGCCATGAATACAATACTAAGGCCCTATGAAATATTCGCGGGAGCCTATATTGATGATATCATCATATATAGTGATACGTGGGAACAGCATTTAGAACATCTTGCCGCAGTAGTACACACACTGGGTTCACCAGGACTGAAGATTAACCCCACCAAAAGTCATTTGGCAGCTCAAACTGTTAAGTATTTGGGCTATCTGTTGGGGGAAGGGGTTATACGACCACAACCTTCAAAATTGTCGGCCATTTCCCATATCCCTTTCCCCAAGACAAAGAAGGATCTACGGGCCTTCTTGGGGTTACTAGGATACTATAGAAGGTTCATCCCACAATTTTCACAGTTGGCAGCACCATTGACTGATTTGTTGCAAAAACAGTGCAACACCGAACAAGTACTACAGAGTCCTCCCAAGCCTGTTCAACAGTCCTTCGAAACCCTAAAACAAACTTTAACGTCGGACACTGTCTTGATTAGTCCCGACTATTCACGACCGTTTATTTTACAAACGGATGCTTCAGATCAAGGACTTGGGGCTGTGCTGTCGCAAGAAACACCACAAGGAGAGAAACCGATTTTGTATATTAGCCGCAAGTTGTTTCCTCGAGAGAAAAACTATGCCACGATCGAGAAAGAAGCCCTTGCCATCAAATGGGCTATCGAGACATTACGGTATTATTTAGAGGGAAGAGAATTTACTTTGTTCACAGACCATGCTCCCTTAGAATGGCTAGCACGAAACAAAGGACACAACGAGAGAGTGCTGAGGTGGTTCCTCTCTTTACAACCTTACCGATTTCAGACACGACATAGGAAAGGTCAAGAGCAAGGAAATGCGGACTATTTGTCCAGATACCCACAAGAAAGGCTTCCCCTTAGAAGAAAGACAGCAAGGGAAAGGGGATGTGAGAGTTTGCCTACCAGACCTTTCCGACTACGACATCCAGGCTCCTCTCGTCTATCTTCGCAGGGCTACGAACGGGGATACGACCCGGAAATCCCTCCCTCGACGACCGGAAACAGTTCCTCAGGACCAATAAGAGGGGAGTGGAATAACCGTTACGAGAGAGAAGGAGGTGGAACGAGGACAACGTGGATGGAAGACGCGGGACCCGAATTCAAGCAGGAAAACGCGGGACCCGGTTTCAAGCAGGAAGACGCGGGACCCGAATTCAAGCAGGAAAACGCGGGACCCGAATTCAAGCAGGAAAACGCGGGACCCGAATTCAAGCAGGAAAACGCGGGACCCGGTGTAAAGCAGGAAGAAGACGCGGAACCCGACCGAAGAGAGAATTGGACAACCGGAGCCAACGAGGACGAAGAAGAAACGTGGTCCGAAGATTGGTGGTGTCCGGAGGTGGCTGGAGAGCGGCCGTGACTCAGGAGAGTTACGGCGGAGCCAGGTTAGTGATTGTAAACTGGGAACAGTCGGGAGAGGGTGGTAACGCATGGGTGGAGGTAGCGTTCAACAAAGTAGTCATTTATGCGTTCTTTGTGACAATAACACTGCCTTAGGTTGAGTCTTATGTTATTGCCAGCCCATCCTGATAATCGAACCGTAGAAGTAAAATAATAGGAGACTATCATTTTGAGGGCGATAAAACCCTATCGTGTTTTTTTTTTGTCCTTACTGTGTGCAGGACTGTGCACCAAAACGCTGAGATTGTAACGTTAGGATGGTATGACTTTTTCGGTCCTAACACTACTTAATTCTAACGGCTCCTTTTCATTTCTTTCTTTCCTATGAGCCTCCGGGGAAATCATCACGATCACGGACACAACGAAGATCGAACTTCCACATCCTCGTCGGACTCGGACGATGCCATACAATCTCAAAAGTCTATAACTCAACAACCTTCAACTTCTTTACCAATTCTTAATAAACCTTCTTTTAAACCCATTCTGCAGCCTCCTCGCCTGTTTATCAAGCCTGCCCTCCCACAGTCTCCCTCTTCCAAGGTTTCCTATACCAAAGAGTTGAGGTGTGGGTAATCATTAACTACAATTATAGGTTCAGGTTATCTTGGTGTAAGACCCACTTTAAGGGGCACTACTGGTAGATCTCGGAGTTGTATGCATACTCTGCCAAGGGGTATCTCTTACTGTCTCTGTGAACACACTGTATGTTCAGAGTTTCTTTGGTTTCAGGGAGATCATTGGAACGTTCTTGGGGTTGCATTATGCTTTGTAAACACCTGGTGTTTGGCAGGGCATTAACAGGCACATCATTTACTGATAAATCACAGTGATAGGGAGGCTTTCTTTCAGGAGGGCTGCTATACAAAACGTGAGTCATTCCTATCTCCATAGGTTCCTCTTTTTGGGAGTAGTACCTGGCAATATGACCAAACCCTCCACACTGAAAGCATTGAGAAACAGGTGGGGGAGGCCTAACTACTGGGCCGGAAAGTAAGGTCATCAGTTCAGGTGTCTTTTTAGCAGAAGGATGCGGATTACAAATAGGTCTGGAATGTGAACATCTCCAATTTGGCTCTTCCTTCCCTTCCCCTTCTGTAGTTCCTGGGCATGACTATATGCCCTGGCTATTTCTACTGCTCTGTCCAGAGTCAATTGGGTATGCTGTCTTACCCATTTTTGCCTGAAGGGGGTGAAGGGAGGTGATGTATTGCTTGATATAAATTTTCTCCATTATCTCATTCTTGGTATGGCATTTTAGCAATCGGTCAGTCATGTTTTTCACCAGAAAATACAAAGCTCTAGGGGTTTTTTGAGCACCTTCTTTGATATGCTGTAGTTTTATCCTATAGGTTTCATTGTCTACTTCTAGTCTTTCGAGGATGCTCCTCTTGATGTCATTGTATGGAGGAGTTTCTTCTGGGTTTGAAGCCTGGTAGGCTGATAGTAACTCTCCTGTTAGTAAAGGACCCAGTAAAGGACCCAGATATTGATTGGCAGGCCAAGCAGCTGCCTGAGCCATTCTCTCAAAGTTATTAAAAAGAAAAAAGGGACTTCTCCACTAACATATTTTTGTAGGACTACTAAGGGCAACGCAGTACGCCCTCTTTGTTGACCCCACTTATCGGTCAGTCTACCGAGGGCTGTCTCTTGGGTGGTTGATTGAGTTGTCAGGGCTTTATGTATGTATTTGCGATCCTCCACTGCTGCGTTGAGGAATTTTTCCATAACACGTTCCAGTTTCTCATAGCTTTTGGCCATCCTATTCACCACAGCCTCCATGTTTCCTGATCCCACTTCATGGCATGACCGGCCGTTAAATTTATTCAGAGAAAGTTGCCCCTCGAGAGAAGACTCACTCCCAGGTAGGTATTCACCTCTATAATGACGATTGCAGCGAGATCAGAAGCAAAAGTGGAATCATTTCAGAGGGACCTAACGCGTTACGGGTGGACACCCTTGTTCACAGGCCAAAACTAAGCTCACAGCAGCAAATTTCAGTCACCTGATATATCTTAAATCATAGTTCCCCCCACAGTGGGCCTCTGGTGAGTAAAGGGCATTCTGGTAATAGTGGTCCTGCACACATCTTACCCCAGTGGGTTTGCCGTGGCACCCAGGTTTCATTAACAGTTCATCTCCCTAATGGGTTGATACCAATCTCACATTCCTGGGCTCACTACATTTGATCCATCACTCATTATGGACCTACTATTCTGTAAATGGCTCCAAATTCTTGTTTCCTCAGATCCACTTTTGATTGCAGCAGTGCGACGTCACGGCTGAACCGGTCCTTAAATTTATTCAAAGAAATTTGCCCCTCGAGAAAAATCTTAAATAACAAATAATTAATAAAATACTATCCAACTTCTATCATTTTACATAGACGTCTTAAAAGAAAAAAACATGCAGGAAAAAGTGATGTACTGCCTGAAAATAACAACTATCAAAACCATCAAAAAGATATGAGAATAAGTATGCATACATTAATTAAAAAAGTATAAACTCACCCAAATAGCAAACAAATATAAACCTAATGCCTCAAAGTCTAGAAACTAGCAACAAATTAACATTTATAAAGAAATGTATGATTTTTTTCACCCACAGAAAGCAAAGTACCAGGTCCATATAAGAATATCCCCAACACAAAAGCTGCAAATCGTAAAAAACATCTATACACAACATATATGTTAGCATACCAATAAGAAGTGCTTGCATAGTTTTAAATGAAAATAATACTTAAAAAATTGTTTAAAATATTATATATTTTTACCATTACACTATTTTCCGCTACAATGACAGAGGCTAATATCATTTTGCGGAAAGTAAAGCAGTTATGTAAAGATGAATCGCAGTCGAATGTATTCTCAAATACTTTAATACCACAATCCTGGTACAAGTACAGCAGATAACTGCACTTCTAACCGGCACCAGTTCTGACCTCATTCCATTCCACACATTTACATCATCCACTACCCATTCCATATACACATTCCACCCTTACATACCTGACATTTCAAAGATCAGAATGGGATCACAACACATCTTCCCCTTTTTGATTACACAACAAAATAAATGATAACATAAGCATATAAGGATATAACATGCATGTCACATTTTCAAGGATTAAGAGGTTCTGTTAGCAAGTAAAAACTCCCCATTAAATAAAAAAAGATAACTCAACTAGAATATAAAGGTTTACATTGCTTTCTCTACAACCTCACTGACATAGTCTTTCAGTCTTGTTGGTATCCTTACAATCCTACCAAACCTCCCAGTCCTACTTCCCATCTCTGCAGTGCTTTCCTCAGAAAGCGTAACCCCTCCTGCATTAAACTCTTCTCTACTCGTGGTGGTTTCCCTTGTCACATTTGTTTCTCTTGTCACGTTGGTATCCCCGTTGGCTTCCCCATCATTTCCACAGCACCATTGCCAGCCAGGTGACAAAGAGAAGTGGTACAATGCTTTCCTCCGTTCTATCTCAAAAACTTCTCAAATGGCTCAGCCACAATTTGTACACTAGTTCAGTGATCACTGACTTTGGTAACCCTTCCTTCTGGAAACTTTTATACAAAAATCTTCCAACAGTACTATCATCCTAATGCTCTACAATTTCCACCTCTGACTATTTAGAAATTGGTCGACAGCAACCACTAAATATTTCTGCACAGATCCATCCCAGATTGGACCCTAACTGACCACTCCCAATTTCTCCCATGGCATTCCCGGAACACTAACCGGACACAAAGGTGGTCTTAATGGTACTTGACTTTTAGCTGCGTTTTTCGCATAACACGCATTCCCAGACCTTTCAATGGCCAACCCCATTCCAGGCAACCTGTACAATTCGTTTATGCGGTTTTTAGTCTTCACAATTTCTAAGTGCCCCTCATGACACACTTCAAAAATCCTGTTCCTTAACCTTTTTGGTAGCACAATCTTACCATTTAACAATATCTTGTTGTCTTCTACTGACAACTCTTGTCTCAACTCCCAAACATCCTGCGGCTCTGTAGGAACACAGGGGCTGATTAGAATGGTGGGCGGACGTAATCCTATTAGAAGCGGGACTGCCCAACAGTCTGTTGGTGGTCTCCAGAGAGGCATTACAATGTGACCGCCACCACGGCGGTCACAATGCCTATAATTTGCATTGTTGCAGGTGCCGTTAGCTGCAGCACCGGCCACAATGCAAAATGGGGACACATTAAATATCCCTGCACTACGTGGCAGGTAACATGCAGCCTGCCACATGGTGCTGCAACATGTAGGGGGGCACCATAGGTGCCCCCCAAAACCCACAGCTTAGGGCCAGGGAGGAAAGGGGGGCCACAACGGTCCCCCAAAGTCCCTTTCTGCCAGCCTTTTCATGGCGGGTTACCGCCATGAAAGGGACATCATAATCACTACAGCGGTGCCCGGTAGGCACCGCCACCATTGTAGGGATGTGATTCCCCTCTGACGCACCGGTAGACTAAAGGAGCCCGTTGGATGTGTGGCAGTTGGTCTTTCCGACCACCACCTAACCGCCCTCCATGGTAATATGGCGGGCGGATATCATGGTTCCGATGCAGTTGGGACCACCACTGACAGTGGTCCTACTGTCATCATAATCTTAGCAGGCCACCATTCTATTACTCTGACCATAGTGTTTGCCAACACAAAAGCCTCCTTGTAGACCTTCCACCATTCCTCTGACGGGATAACAACTACCTCTTCTCCTAAGCATGCTACACTGAACTGCTCAATGTCTTCACCAGGTACATCTGTCACAGGAAGTGGTAATCTGCTCATAAAATCAGCAACTTTATTATGCACGCCAGGCATGCACTGCACACTATACTTAAAATCAAGGAGCTTTACTGATAACCTTGCTTACCTGAGGGAAGCAGTATATAACCCCTTAGTGGACAAAACCTGTGTGAGTTGTTTACGGTCACTTCTTAAGAACACATGGCTTCCCCAAAAAAATGGCCTGTAGTGCTCTAAGCCCCATACACACGCCAATACTTTGCATACTATTACCCAATATTTCTCTTCGGTGGGTGTTAACAAACCCAACACAAAAGCTACTACACACTCTTCTCCTACCTCAGTCCTTTGGATGAGCACAGCACCAATGCCACGCTTGCATCTGTCTGACCATAGACTTTAAGGTGGGATCAAAACCTTGTAATGGCATTGCCGCATTCACCTCCTGTTTAATAGAGGTAAATTCCTCCTTACATTTAGCTGACCACTCAAATTTACATTTGTTTTTAGGAGCTGTCTCACATTGTACGTTTTGCTTGAAGAATTTTCAACAAACTTAGAATAGAATACAAGACCTAGGAAGGCTCTTACTTCCTCTTTGCTACTTGGTACCGGAGACTTCTCCACAGCCTCCAGGAATTCCCTTTTAGGCTTAATATCTTCGACTGACACATTGTGACCTAAATACTTCACACATGTAGACCTATTAAACCCCGCGGTCAGTCCTTTATCCTTCAATACATCCATCACTTTCCTAACCATCAAATCATGGTCTGCCTTGGTTTTTCCCATTATCAAGATGTCATCCTGAAAGAACATAAAACTTTTCACATCTGTAAATAATTCAAACATAATTCTCTGAAACATTATCACAGCTGAAGCCTACCCAAAAGGCACTCTCACAAACCTAAAACATCCAAAACGAGTTATGAATGTAGTTAGGCTCCTACCCTTCTTGTGTAGAGGAACTTGGTGCTAAGCAGCAGTGAGGTCTATTGTAGTGAACCACTTAACTCCCTTTTTGAACAAGAGTATTTCCCTTATTCTTGGCAATGGAAACTGGTCCACAATCATGTTCCTGTTCAAATCTCTCATATCTACACACAATAAGAGTTTCCCATTTGTTTTCCTGGTAATTACCAATGGCGAAACTCACTCTGGCACATTCCACCTTCTCTATCACGCCTCCAGCATACAACTTTTCCAACTCGCTCTTGACCTCCTCCCTCAAGGCTAAAGGAATATTTCTCACTTTGTGCACCTGTGGTGATGCACCTCGTTTAAGCACTATCCTATGCTGCAACCCCCTTAATTCACCAATCTCGCCTGTGAATATTTCTGGATATTCTCTAAGAATCTCCTGTTTATAGCCCACCATTTGGTTGAACTACTAACACTAGATACCAACTGTTGGGATAAAGTATATTCCGCAAGTCTCCCTGATCTCCCCAGCCTAAAACTGATGGTCGTGCTGCAGTCACATACAGCTTACACTCAGCTTCTCTATCTTTAAACTTAAAATCCAATTCTCTAAGTTCCATATTATAATGTCCTGCCCCGAGAATGTCTTAGGACAAACCTCTGTAGGTTTCAGAACATCACCTAGAAATGGAACAAACTTTTCCCTCTATATCTTACTAGCAGCCCATCCCGACGTTGTCCGGGTATGAATTGCTGCCGTCCAGGAGTATATTGTTTTGTAGGATTTCGTTTTGTTAGCATTTCTTATCTGTGACAGGCCTGTGAAATGCTCCGATTCACAGTGCACTGCTGATGCACTTAAGAGTGCGAGTTCAGTAGTGTGTGAATTTGAGTTTCCCTACTATATTTTTCCTTGCAATATTATATAGCGCGAACTTGACAACATGGCATGAGCACAATTTACATTACAGAAGAACACATTCATTTGTGGTAGGCATGGGGAGACAAAGTGATTTGCCTGGAATCACAGGATGTTGAGCTGATGCCAAGATTCAAACGTTGCTCCCCAGCTCTAAAGTCCGCAATTCTAGAACTTGTGGCTGGAGGTGTGTCTAAAAGTGTATGTCGGTGCTAGCCATCAACGAGAGAGACCTGTGCATTTTTCAAATGGGTGGTGAAAAAATATGAGTATGTTGCTGGAGATGTGGGCTGCCGTGCCACCAATGTACTTACCGGAGAAGGGTAAACACCCATTATTCCACAACTTTCTTTCCGCATACCATCACTCCGCATACTTTCATTACGAAAGTACCATGACTCCACAATGCCATTATAACGCATGGCATTACATTTTATATGCTTTTACCACGCATACATTTACAACGAAATTCGTTGTAAATGCATGAATGGTAAAAGCATGTTTTTTTAAATGTTTGGATAAGGTAAGTATGGGTATAGGGGTATATGTTTTGGGGTACTGAGATATATGTTTTGGGGTGTTTGGGTATTTTAAGGGTTCAAAGTTACAGGGGTAGTTTTAGGCAGGCACGGCCCGTGCCGGGCGTTATACTGGGGTGGTGACTCAAGGCAGGGGAGGGTCAAGGTGGGGGGTTGTAAAATGTGGGATATGGACCATTAGAGGTAAGTACCGAAAAAAACAAATAAAACAAATTTCGTTGCTCACGCTGCATCACATTTGGCGATGCAACATGGGCAACGAAATTCGTTTTATTCATTTATTTTGGTACTTACCTCTAATGCTCCCTATCCCACATTTTGCAACCCCCCACCCTGACCCTCCCCTGCCTGACATCACCGATCCAGTATAACGCCCGGCACGGGCCGTGCCTGGTTTTAGGGTTTAGGGATAGGTATGGGTTTTGGGGTACAGGGGTATTTTAGGGTTCAGGGCTAGGTTTGGGTTTTGGGGTATAGGGGTATTTTTAGGATTCAGGGGTAGGTTTGGGTTTTGGGGTACAGGGGTATTTTAAGGGTTCACAGCTAGGTTTGGGTTTTGGGGTACAGGGGTATTTTTAGGGTTCAGGGCTAGGTTTGGGTTTTGGGGTACAGGGGTATTTTAGGGTAATGGGGTAGGTTTGGGTTTTGGGGTACATGGTTATTTTTAGGGTTCCGGGCTAGGTTTGGGTTTTGGGGTACAGGGGTATTTTTAGGGTTCAGGGGTAGGTTTGGGTTACCGGGGTATTTTAAGGGACCAATGCTAGGTTTGGGTTTTGGGGTACAGAGGTATTTTAGGGTTCAGGGGTAGGTTTGGGTTTTGGGGTACAGGGGTATTTTTAGGGATTCAGGGCTAGGTTTGGGTTTTGGGGTACAGGGTATATTTATAGGGTTAAGATGGGTTAGTGTTTAAGGGTGTTGGGGTATTTTAAGGAGTAAGGGTGGGTTATGATTATGGGGTTCAGGGGTATTTAAAGGGGGCAGGGTGGGATTAGTTTTTAGGGTGTGAACGGTAATAAAATAAAATAATAAATAAAAAAATAATATAAATTATCCAATTTAAAGGAATACATGTTTTAATTAAATTAAAAAAAAATATTTACTATGAGAACTTCCTGTTTGCATATTAACAGCATAAGAGGTGCACTTTGGGAGTTGTATTATTTACATGGAGCCACGTGACTCTACGAACTTTAAAAGCACCACAGGAGCACAATGGCGCCTTGAACGTCATGTCTCCCACCTGTGAGCAAGGCCAGGAGGCCGAAACATTAGGAAACTGGGAGAATGCAGTGGTGCTGTAAAGACTGAATAAAGCAACCTTCACCTGTATTGGGCCTCTGTTTCGTTGCTACAAATATGATGGGCTGCTCCATGCTCATTTTTTAGAGGCTGCCCTGAAGGGTCGGGGGCTCCGGTAACTGGAGAGGTTATGTGTTATATATATATACATATATACTCATATATACAAACATATATTTGATGTTTTAATAATGTATTTTTACAATGTATATGACTTTACCACACATGCATTTGCGTTATAATGGCATGCATGATAAAGTCATATGCTTTGTAAAAGTTATAGCAAATGATGTCTTTGCGGAGTAATAGTCCCGCGTTGTAAAAATTTCGGAGTGATAGTATGCGGGATGTTAGTTTGCGGAATATCATGACATATTCCCGGGGGAGGGATAGTCCCTTTCTTGCTATTTCCGTGGAGGCGGGCCTTGTGTCCGGATGTGTGTGACGCGAAGCCTGTGCGCAACAGAAGTGGAAAATCTCCAGTGTGCGCTTCAGGCGTCACTGGAGGTTAAAGCGAGATTACATTTCCTGCAGAATGGCCCCTGTTTGCGCTCTTTCCGGCACTTGGGAATAGCGCCATGCCTGACTTCCATAAAGTAAAGCAGGTGCACGTCACTGGAATGTACGAACCTGGGAAGAAAAAACAATGAAATATGGGGGACAACGCTCGCTTTTTTTTTCCGTAATCCTGCGCCCCGCACACACCCACGCCCCTGGCACACGCCCACAGCACACGATATGAGACATGGACTGAAGATCGGAACGTACCACACGCCCCCAGCCTTTGTCACGCCCCCAGCACACGCCCACAGCACAACGCAGACACGCCCACAAGGGACTACTTTGCTGGCACGGTTCTTTTACCTTTTAAATGTATATAGTGGGCGTCTGCATAGCCTATGTCCTTCTGCTACAACTGCCCTTTCCAACGCTGTATTGGGTGTTTTGATTGGTGCTGTGGTTCCTGAGATTACCCGCCTCAAAGGTTTGGGCTCTCTTTATTATATTAGTATAGATTAACAATGATATAGGGCAAGCCTGAGTCAGCTGTAACTGTGATAAGTGCCTCTACTATAACGATGTTGCACTTGGGTCTTTTCCTTTGTTGCTCAACAACTTTAAGTACCCCCTCATCAACATGCAACACACATATGTTAATATTGTCATCCTCATATTCCTCGGAATTCGTTGTGAAAATCCTGCGTTAGAAGATTCACTCCCTTCACACACCCTTTCTGTCTTCTGCACACCTTCTGGAAGTGTCCAACAATATCACACCATGAACACTTTTGGTTCTTTGCAGGACACCTCTTGTCTTTTCCTGTATGTCCTTTGTTCCAGCACCTAAAACACCTGCCTTTGAATGTTGAGTGATCAAGCTGTTAAAAGGTTTTCCACTCTTTCATGACCTTCTTTAGTTCATATTTAAATGCGTTCTGAGACTTTCTTGGTCTGTACTTTTGCCCAAACTCCCTTTTTATTTTCCGCACCAGTTTTGTCTATCTTCACACACCTGCCAGACAATTCTGCATTCTTCACCACATCCACTACTTCCTGGAGTGACAATTCCCCCTTAGTCCTCAATGTATCTTGAATGTTAGAATTTGCACTACACATGACTATTTGATCACGTATCAACTTACCGGGCAAATTTGTAAATGTACACATCAATGCCAAATTCTTCAGGGCAGCTGCATAATCTTCCATTGATTCTTCTCTCACTTTTTCCTATGTAAGAATGGGTAACGATCTGCAGACACAAACCATTCACTAAGAAATCCACCATACATGGTAAATATCAAAATACAAATATCCCTTTTATATATGCTCTACTTCAAAATAAACAAGCACTGGCGTTGCCAATAGGTCTCGCAGTAGGAAAGTTGGAGCTATTACAATTGCAAATAACAATGCCTTTTATTTTTGTTTTCATTTTAAAAACATAAAGGGCTTTGTCATTTACAAAACCAATAGCTCCAACTTTCCTACTGCGAGACCTATTGTGCACTGCTCAGTGTGGGTGAAAGTGGCACTGCGTGGGTGTGAGTGGCTTTGAGTGAGTGGCGTTGCGTGGGTGAGTGGAGTTGCATGTGTGAGTGTTGTTGCGTGGGTGAGTGGCGTTGCATGGGTGTGAGTTGCGTTGCGTGGGTGTGAGTGGGGTTGTGGGTGTGAGTGGCGTTGCGTGGGTGTGAGTGGTACTGCGTGGGTGTGAGTGGTACTGCGTGGGTGTGAGTGGTACTGCGTGGGTGTGAGTGGTACTGCGTGGGTGTGAGTGGTGCTGCGTGGGTGTGAGTGGTGCTGCGTGGGTGTGAGTGGCGTTGCATGTGTGAGTGGCGTTGCGTGGGTTTGAGTGGTGCTGCGTGGGTGTGAGTGGTGCTACGTGGGTGTGAGTGGCGTTGCATGTGTGAGTGGCGTTGCATGTGTGAGTGGCGTTGCATGTGTGAGTGGCGTTGCATGTGTGAGTGGCGTTGCATGTGTGAGTGGCGTTGCATGTGTGAGTGGCGTTGCATGTGTGAGTGGCGTTGCATGTGTGAGTGGCGTTGCATGTGTGAGTGGCGTTGCATGTGTGAGTGGCGTTGCATGTGTGAGTGGCGTTGCATGTGTGAGTGTGTGGACAACATTTGAGAATGCAGTAAATGTTTGGGGTAAATAGATATTAAAAAGAAAAGTCTATGGATGCCACTGGTAGAAAGTACCCCAGCGAATAGTATCTTAGTTCTGCACGTTCGAAAACATGCCCTGTTGTAGAAGAGAAATTCTATCCCTGTATGCTATCCCAAAGAGACAGATTTCTAACATTGGAACATGATGAAATGGGGTGATGGGTGAAAGATGCCGCCAAAACCTTTGTAGCCAGGATCAATCTAGTGAAACTGTACAGGCAACCCAATTCTCGAAACGGAAAAAATCATTTCGGCAACCTCTACCATAAATATCAGAAAAGGAATGTGGACCGATTCTTGCTGGAGCACAGACTTTGGGATAGGACCATTAGTTAAACAAGTCATAGGACGTAAAGGGCTGCGATTTTTTAAACCTGAAAGAATCCTACCAATGGGTAAAAGGGTTATTCCAGGTTTCCGAGCAATAGGGGTTCTAGACCTCGCCTGCAAGACCCGACATGCAAAGGCGGGGGAACTAAGATTTGGGAAATATTTAACTGTTATAGTCTTTAAAAAATGAGATTGCTTTTGGAAAGGCACTTGCCTGGCTGCCTATTAAAAATGTGTGAACTCCTTGTTGGGAAACAACTGCTCAGGAAAAAGACTGTCGCATCAGGTTAAGCAGGATACCAAGAGACACTGGTTAATGGAGTGTGATTATTATTTGTAATTGTTACATCTCTTATTGGCTTGGAGTTAAGCAGCCAATGCTAGGAATATGATGAACTACATCGTCAGTGTAATCAATACACTTACAGTAGCACCAGCATCAGGCTGGCCGCCCGTAAACAGGCCTTTTATCGAGAGACAATTACACAGCTCTGCACTGCTAATGAGGGCACGAGGCATGCAGGGGGCAGCAGGGCGGGGGCCAGCATCAATCACTGGGGGTGAGGGCAAAGAAGAGGGGAGCAGAGGGAGGGATGAGAAGAATGATGTGGTAGGAGGAGAGAAAGGAGGGTCGAGCGGAAGACAACGGCAGGGATGGACAGAGAAAGGGGTGAAGAGCAAGGCAAAGGCTGAGGGAGAAGAACGATGAAAACAAGTCAGCGGGATATGGATGGGCAAGCGGGAGAAAAGGCAAAAAGAGGGGACGTGGTAAAAGGTATAGCGAGGGCCTAAGAGGAAGTTTATTCATTGTGCAGGGGGCGGTGAGAGACTAACAAAGGAAAATACATCAAGTTCCTGGTGCACGAACGGGTAGAGGAGAGAGAAAGCTAAAACATAGGTATGAAAGTAAATTACTGGCATCTGCTTTACAAAAAAAGAAAAAACATGAACAGCTACTTATTGTTTTTGACAATGCTGGTTTCCTTTGGCAGAGGTCAATGCTTTTTGTCGATGTTGAGCATCGCAAAAAAAGAACTGTGCTATTGATATTGCTGCTGCAGTTCCACACCGGACAAAAAATAAGAGCACAATGGTGTGTAAGTATGTCACACACCTATGCCTCTTGGCCGTGAAGCAGGGGGCGGGGCAGCGCTGGGGAAGCCTGTGGGAGGGTGATTGATGACTTTGATGTGGGGAAGGATGCCTCTTGGCCGTGAAGCAGGGGGCGGGGCAGCGCTGGGGAAGACTGTGGGAGGGTGATTGATGACTTTGATGTGGGGAGGGAAGAGAGCCTTTTGCGAGCCTGCAGGAGAAATGCTGCCGATGCGCGTGCATGTTTAATCACGTGATTCACGTGAACTGCATGAAAACCGCGGGGCTGAAAGCCCTTGGTTTGACGATGATTTTCGCCACTTGAATTCTCGTTCCCTCAATGCGCTTGCGCGCATTGTAGGTCACGAGACCTAAAAAAGCAGCGCTTACTATGAGCACCTAAATCATATAAAAAAATCAAACAAATAATTACTACTCCCAATAAATAATCCAAAACATCCTACAATACATATTTTGAAATCTATGGCACATGTAGCAACGTTGGACAGTAGAACAATACAATACTACAATACAATAGTGTGAGGATACTATACTAGAAAAGTTGGGGAGACAGACTTGCGTAGAGTAGAGATGGGCAAGCTACTGAAAGCTTCAAACAGGCTAAAGTCACATGCCTGGCTCTGCTTCTGTTCGAGATCTTCTAGGCACATCGAACACAAAATTGGCCGACCTTTCATATGGCTTCTACCTGACAAGCTCTACCCTCAGGAGCCAAGATTTCAAAGCAAACTATAAACCCCTGATGTTAAAAGGAGAAAAAGAGATACCCATCTAGAGACTGTATTTCCAGAAACCACAGTCTGTGACTAATCTTGGCTTCCCTGCTTGATAAAATTGTGTGATCCTAGGCAAATATTTAATTTTACAGAACATCCTTTTTCTTCATTGTCATATAAAAGCACCTTCAAATACGTGAGTTCGGGATGTGCCGTACAAAAATCTCTTGTGTTTGATTTAATAGGCTATAATGTTGCTTCATCCATAGTAAAAATCTAGGCAACACATATAGGGCCAGATGTACGACCAAAAATTTTGTGCATCGTAAATTGCGGCTCTTTTGCGAGTCGCAGTTAGCGAGGTGCCATTTCTGATGTGTATTTCACACTGTTTGTGATTCTACCCAATAAATAAAATTCCACATATATGGAAATACTAAATAAAATTAAGCAACAGACAAATAATTATTTTCCACAGAAAATAAATATAGATTTTGAGCAGGCTATGATATCTGCAATTCTAAATTGCTACCCACACACATCAATACAGGGATGTTATTATCATTTTAATCAGTGTCTATGGAGACACATTCAGAAATCTACACATAGGGCCTGATTCTGATGCGGTTAGGCAAGCCATCCCACCTAGGGCCTGATTACGATGCGGTTAGGAAGGCCTTCTAATGGCATTTGATCCTTTCAAATCAGATCGGGAACATGTCATCCCGACCGAGGGCCCAATTACTATGCGGTTGGGAACATATGCTCCCATTGAAGTCAATGGGAGTCCAACCAAATCGCATCTAGAAGCATCCGGATGCATCGTACTCGGTCAGTCGGACTCCCCGATCCGAGTGGGTCGGAAACCATTTCCAAACCTATTCGGTCGGGAAGCTTTCCAAACTGCATCAGAATCGGGCCCTAAGTGTAGAGTATGCGACAAACAGTTCATTCACATACAAAATTTTAAAACATATTGCACTAGCCTACATGCCAGTAACTGAAGTGGCTAACATTACAACCTTTTACTAGAAAGTCCTTACTACCAGCAACACGAACAAAAATGAAGTCCCTTCCTAGACGATTTTGAAGATACCTGGGTAGGAAGACTCCCTAGATCAGACCATAGGAGACAACCAAAATACCAATTACAATCATTACAATGGCTTAACGATCGCCACCGCCGAGCCTGCGGTGGCGACCGTTACGCCATCGTAACGGGAATACCCCACCATATTATGATGGTGTTGGTATTGTGACGGATGCAAAGTCGGTCGGTTGCTTTTCTGCCGGTCGGCAATCGTTCCGATTACCAGCCGAGCGGTGCTGAGCCAGTAATATGATGGCGGTGCCTATGAGGCACCGCCACCCATATTACGATGTGGGTGGTATACAGGCAATTCCATGGCGGCAATGCTGCCATCGAAGGGCTGGCGGGGATTAGTTTTGGGGGCCCGTTGCAGGCCCTTGGGCAGGTGAGGGGGTTGAGGGTGCACTTGAGGGTTACCCATGGTACCCCCTGCAGTTACCTGCACCAAGTGGCAGGCACCAAGTGGTGCCTGCCACATGGTGCAGGGAAATGGCAGGCATGCAATTTTGACATTGCTGCGGGTGCTGTTGTTAGCAGCACCCACCCCTATGTTAAAAGGCGGAATGCGATCAGCAGGTTGGCGGCCCCATCCTAATTCGCAGTGCGGGACTGCCGCATGTGTGGCGGGCGGTCCCAACACAGCAAGGATGGTGGGCGGAATCAGGTCCGCCCGCCATCCTAATAGGCCCCCAAATTCCATGGTGGAATGTCTACCTTAGCACATTAAACCAAGATGCAAAAACCAACAATGCTGTTGAAGGATGGCATAATACCTTACCAAGCATCAACAGGACGAGGTACACTACCCTACACAAACTAATACTCTCTCTGCAAAAAGAACAAAGCTACCATCAGCTAAGAATGGAGCAATCTGTCACACAACTCAGGCATAAACTATCCAAACAAACTAAGCAAATGTAGCAATACCTTCAACAACAAGTAAAACTATACCCTACAATAAGAGGCCTAGAATACTTAGGAATGATTGCCAAAAGCCTACTCTAAACTCCCAAAGCACTGTAAAATGTATAATACTTTTCAGTTTAAATTATTAAAATACATACAAAACAATTTTATTTATTCACAAAACTAATTAATTTGTCTAATATATTTTTTATTAATAAATACATCTATATATAGACACATTAATTATGTTTTTGAAAAAATAAACAACAGCAATAAAATTACTATTTGCCTCCCACAATTAATAACTTTAAATAACTTACCATTTCCATAGTTGTAGAAACAAAATCCCACATCTTGTAAAATAATCCAGGCAGCTCATAATCCAAATAGATGAAAAAGTTTCCCCAAAAAACATGTAAAAATCCAACTGTACCAAAAATAAATCCTCCGTCTGTAAATCCACAATCCCGAAACCATACAAAACCCGAAAAATCTGTTAAAAAAAGAAACGCTCTGTAAAACTCGAAAAATTAAGAAAGTGTTAAATAATTATTAGTAACTAAAACTAATATACACTTCCTTAATTTAAAAAAAACACAATCTTCCGGCAATAAACCTATAAAACAAAAACATTCCCACCCACACAGATATTCAATAATGTATAATTTTACAATATTACAAACATTACACACAATTTAATAACACATATCCGACTCTACTTTAAATTTTCAAACTAGGACTAAAAATCGTAACACTACATAAATCGTTGATACCTAACTAACGCATAAAAAAGCCTTAACTTCTAAAACCTAACTCAACACACACTATCTACAACCTTCCTACCTTCAAATGTAATTAAAAATTTTGTTTTAGTAAAGAAAAGTATTCTTACCTTGCTCGACGTGAAGTAGATCCCAACTGCGACCTTCTCCCCTTTGAAATAGCCCAAAACAACTGAAAGCGGTTACAAAATACAAGCCCCAAACAAATATGGCAGCTTTAAACATTTAAAATAAATGCATTTTAATTTGAAAAATGTTATAACATGATATAAAACTTGTTATGAGGTTAGAGGCAGTAGACCCGGGAGCAGAGGACGGCCTGGGACCAGGGTTCAATTCCCGACGCGGCGGAGTCGTGGACCAGGGTCAGCGGACTCGATAATTCTCACCTTGCTGCCAACTCTAACCAGGGATCACACTCGGCAACTCTGGGCATTAGCTTGCCTCATCTCCACAACGGCCCCCCACATACGCCGGGGATGCCTGGTTTCACCTTGGAGATACCCAGTAGGGACCATCTCACAGGGAAAGCCAGGACGGGTTCCCCAGCGGTCTACTGGGCAGAGATACTCCTTCGGGAGTCGGTTCTAGCGCATTACAAACCCACAATTAATTAATTAATTAATTAATTAACATACAAAAATTTGTATCTTATTTGTTTAAATGCAT
The DNA here is from genome assembly GCF_964263255.1 of Lissotriton vulgaris. Lineage (NCBI taxonomy): Eukaryota > Metazoa > Chordata > Amphibia > Caudata > Salamandridae > Lissotriton > Lissotriton vulgaris. The sequence goes on from NC_141695.1 coordinate 313,108,896, forward strand.
AATTTTGGCATTGTAAAATTATAATAATAATTATTATTAAACACATAGGGGCTCATTAGGATGGGGGCGGAGGCACCTCCATGGTGCTGGCGGTAAATGTCATTTTCCGCAAGCCAGCAGCGGTCCTCGCGCCTGCCATATTACAATGGGCAAACATAGCCCATTTCCCGTCTGCAACGGGGCGATGTGAACCACCACAAATCTGCTCCCGCCAACGTGGCGGTGGGAGCCAATAGAGAGCCAGCCTGGTGCAGAATGATGTCCCGTCCGCCGAACAAATCACGATGCCTCAAACAGCCCGTCTCATCGCAGCGGAGAAACCACCCAACCAGAGACGGCGGAAGCACAACAGCAAAGCGCAAAACCAGATACCCGGTCCCCTCCACCCGGTCCCAGCCGCAATGGATCCAGCTCTACAAGCCTTTCTGGTGCTGTACCTGATCCACTACCAGCAAATAATGGACCGTCGTGGACAATGCTGCTGGTATGCTAACACACTGCTCCGCACACAAACACAACACACAACTCCTGGGCTGATACACGGTTCCTGTCCACATCAGACACTCTGGTGGGGACAGGAACACATCCTCAAGTGTACCCACACATGTCCTACCTGTCACAATATCACCCCTTGGCATCCGGGTCACCCATCAACTGCGAAATCACTGCAATATCCTGGTCACATCACTGCAGCGGTGCAGACATGGGAAAACCTGCGCACAATGTAGTAGGCAGGGCCAGCGCCAGGCATGGGCATTCTACAAAGATTTAGAGGGCCCCACCTCCACCCTCCACATACTAAACCCCCCACACCCATTTGGGGACATGTGTGCTCCTCCAGTGCCCCCCCAGCACAATTAACCAGCCAGGTGTACCCAGACACTGCACCACACACACCAAACAACCAGGGAGCCTATCTTAGAAGGTAGGGGTGAAGAGGAACACCCTGCACAGAAGCTCAGTTGCAGGGCATTCCTCCTCCTCACCCCTACCCACCACTCATGTCAAGCAAACTGAGTCCAATCACAAAATGAAGACTCACCCTGCATATGAAAAACCATTGAACTGTCTACACTGCATGTCAAGTCACTCAGACATACCCGACACTGACACACAGCTACATACACATACCAGATGTCAGCAGCAATGGAGGACAATAAATGGGCTAGCCGAAAGTGAAGTGGACAGTGATGGAAGCCATGGAGCAAGCCACAAAGCATGTGTACATCACATGCAAGATAAGGAACACATCACACCACCCTTAGGCCATCAAATCAGACATGGGGGGCACATTGAGTGGAATTAAACCAAAGTGACCTCTGTGCAACAACTCAGGGAGACATGAAGGCAAGCCATGAATAGGCAAAGGAATGATAGGAAGTGTCTGAAGTCAAACAGTGATCAGCCACACATCTGTCTCAACTTACTTGACATGTGTATATCATCAGCACAACACACATGGCTCATTGTCACACTCCCTGACTGTCAAACACAAGTTGGATCCTTCACACATACCCCTCCTCTACCCACCTGACACCTGTAGCACCCAACACCAGTGTCAAACACACAGAATGATGAAAATGATGCCCTGTGAGTACACAGACAACCAATCACACTCCCTGGGGTGCATCCACAAACATCACACACACACTCAGGGATGCATGAAACAATGCGGACACAAAAACAATAGCCAAACACAAACCTCACAAAACAACATACACAGAAGTCCAACAAGCCCACATATGGCCAGCCAAATAGTGGAAAGGCAATGGGACCCCAGCCAGAACACGAGCACACAACATTGTCACTCAGGACCAATGCACAAACACCATACCCCAACACAAACAAGAAGATCATCATCTCAAAACAATCATGAACACAAACTGGGATCAATGGGACAATAAGCTAAAACAGACAGACACCACACCACTCATCAAGTCAACATGGTGTCATAGTGTACTACAAGCATGCACATGCACTTTACAGACAAGTGACAGGTCAAATTTAGGAGGACATAGCACTATTGTGCACTCAAAACAAGCCTAGTAACAAAAATACACCATGCTGCTTGTGACAGACACATACGTAATGCAAACCACACCTGCAACACACATCTGAATGAATCACAATGCACAAACTACTCACACACAATGTCATGCAAATAGAACATCACACACACAGAGCATTTGTCAGCTGAAAGAGCCAACACAGCCCAAGCACTGCATACATCCACAACAAAAAAACAACGGATTCACATGCCAATCCATCACATTGCAAACTCAGCTGGACATCAGTGGGATGCACACCAGGCAAGTACATGGCAACATACACTCACAGCACTGCATGCAGGCCAAGCAGTGTATGCACACCAAACAAATCAGTAGCACACACATCTCAGTGCCACAATATGTACTCATACAACACAAATCAGCACAGCACACAGACACCATCACACTCAGGAAGGGTAGCAGTACCTCAACAAACACACATACAGCTAACCCAAGACTCACAGATGCACACCTCAGGGACACCCAGGTGCAAACAACATGACCAGAGGACTGTGTAGCACAAACCGTTGCACTGTACATGAGCAACCATGACTGCATACCAGTACAAGAAAAGCACACATAACTAATTGGAAAACTGTTCTGAGTGGCACATTGGTCCTGTGCACAGATCAGCACCACAAAGCATAGTATAACAAAAGAAGTGGTGGGGAGGCTCGCACACTGGCAACCTAAGGGGTAGGTGACATGAGAGTGAAGTGGTGTGTACGTCAGTAGTGGACCGGTCTGGAGTGTACTGATCATAAATACATAGAGGAGTCACTCACAAGGGCAGGAATCAGAAGCACAGATAGGGGATGGCATGACTCCACATCCCACATACCATACTGCGTGCAATGGCCCTTCATACAGCCTTCTGCTGGTGGACTTTAAGCTGCAGGCATGGGAGACAGGGAGAGCAAATTTCAGTGACACTGGATTATGTACCACTGTGTCTCAGTACAGGAGCATGCACAGCTATTCAAATATGTTTAGCAGAGGCAATACAGCATGACACGTAGTACATTAGCATGAGACAATCATACCTAGATGCATGCAGGTAAGAGGATGGGCACAGCCCACTCCATGGAAAGTGGGAGCATGATATAGGACGCACGCTGGTTGACAAAGAAAGGGAGAAGATACTTAAAAGCCCGGTACGCATCCCCAGAAACATGCGCTTACGCCAGATCCAGGTATATATAGTTCACAGAGCCTATCTCACCCCCAGCTTAATAAATAAATACTTTCACAGGCCGGATGCGTCTTGCCCCGGTGTGGCGAGCTGGATGCAGATCTTCACCTTCTGTGGTACTGCCCAGGGCTTGGCACCTACTGGAGAGACATCAGTGTCCTGCTCACACAATGCCCTGGCCGCACAATCCCCTGTAACTGGCCTGAATTTCTCTTGCATCATTTCAAGCGGTCGTCCCTCTTTCTGGATCTGGGGATGGTAACAGCGGTGCGGCTCCTCACAAGGAGATGGAAGGCAAGTGACTCACCCAGTGTGCAGGCATGGACCTTGTCCCTCCTGTCGTGGGCCCGAGCAGAGTGGACTGTCATTAGGAGAGAGGAAACGTTGGGGCTCCGCAGGGAGCCCATGGCGGAGTGCTGGGAGGGCATGCTTAATGCCCTGCAGGCGGCAGGGGCTAACACAGCTGAGAGGGTGGAGGGGGACACAGTAGACATGGTGGATAGTAGAGGAGAGGGGTGCGCGGCGAACAACACCACTGACACACAGGCTGGCGCCCAACATGGGATTGTGGCGAGGGTGTCATAGGAATGGAGATGCACACACATGATTAGGGGGTGAAGAGAGTCAGTAAGACAGAGAAAGGGGCCAAACATGGAAAAGAGGGAGAGGGAGGCGGGCCTCGGGAATGGGACTGAAGGGGCATTTTGTACTGAATACTGGTGACAATGCCGTATTTTGATGTTCTTGTTTTCTTGCAAATGTTTTGATTGCAACTGAGTTACGCATCTAAGACTTGTCTCTCCACGCGGAAATGGGACACACTGACTCTCGCATACTGCGGACATGCCTGGGTGCCCAAGACTTTCTCACATGCCATAGAGATGTAACTGTAGTAGAGCCTTTTTGGCTTGCCACACTGTCAGTGCACTGGCACCCAGACAAGGTTGAAGAATTATCTAAACGTAAATGGTGCACCCAATGCAATGTTAAAAATAAAAAAATGCCAATAAACAGAGTTGACAAAAAAGAAAATGAGGATGGACACAGTACATTGCCATCTCATACACATGCAGAATTCCAGCACAGAAAGCAAGGTGAAGATTGCCCACATCTGCAATGCAGTATGTGAGGGAGCAAGACATACATTACATTCCAAATTATGTTTTGGGGCAGACTCACTGTGTCCAACACTGCACACTCCTCAATGTCCTTGGCCTGTGATGGCTACCTGTGTCATGAAGGTCACATATAGGGATATGATCTTACAATTTCACACCCTTATCACAAAGTCTGTCTTGTGCAATCCACGGGCGTAAGATAGCTAATTGAGGAATAGGGTAGAATACAACCCATATCTCTTACTCTGTCCATTTAGTGATGGGTCCCTGACAAATTGGGCAGAACCTCTGCAGGCCAGGGGGGCTCACACAGCGGTTCTAACGTGGACCATCAGAACTGTCACATGCATGTACAATATGAGAGGGAAAACAGTGCCTACACATGCAAGTCAGTACACATGATGATGAAAATGAAAGAGGGACATTTCAAAAGTACAACAATGTGCTGTGTCATTGATGAATTTCCACCAAGAGAGTCACCCTCTGGCATTTCACTCTTATGCATAATGCTGACATATCCATGGTGGCAATATTGAGTCAGATACATTTCCCTCAGTACTGTAATGTCACAGATGAGCCTGTGAAGAACCTCATGGACCCAAACATCATTAGAATAGGCTATTTCTGTCCTGAATCCCACTTACCAAACTTGCAGTGTCACTGTACGGCTGCCAAAAACACTGCATGCCCCTCCCAGTCTGATATGCAGCCAGGGAAATGTGTGAAATAGGCTACAAACCCCTTTCTCTCCTGAAGTCAGCATGCTAGGCAGTGTATCACACATACCCTCACTCTCAGGTACATACTGCAGTAGATCAACTTAATTTGTGCACTCTCTGCACTCCCCTACTTTCACTCAGAAACACTTATCATGACATCAGGAGCTCCATATAGCCTCCCATAGTGTGTGAGCACCTCGTCCACCAGGACCTCCAGCTCCTCTGTGGTGAAGGGATGGGCCTTGATGTTCTCAATCCTTGCCATCAATGGGTCCATGAGCCGGGAACAGCACCAGTGAAGTGTGTCAGTCAGCAGTGCCTGGAAGCAGTAGAAATGTGTGGTTCTCTCCCACACATATATACCCCCCTAGAGTTGTTTCAGTGGTACTAAGCTGCTGCAATTGGTGTTCCAGGTCAGCTTTTTTCAAATGCAGCCAATGACCGCGATTTTAAAAAATGCATTTGGCTACCACGATTGCGGATTCCATTGGCTATAAGGGCAGGGGCATTGGCGGTGACACACCGCAGTAGCCAGGCGGTTGCTATCGCAATCGTGCATTTTGCAATGGCATCCAATGACCAGCCCCCCGGTAGCGGAGCATGCCTACCGCGATTTAAAAAAAATTCAGTTGGCTACCACAATTGCGTTTCCCATTTGCTGTAAGGCCATGGGCATTGGCGGTGACACACCGCAGGGGCCAGGGGGTTGCTACCGCGATCGTGCATTTTGCAATTGCATCCAATGACCGGCCCGCAGTTGCGAAGCACGCCTACCGCGTTTTTCAAAAATGAATTTGGCTACCGTGATTGCGTTTCCCATTGGCTGTAAGGGCATGGGCATTGGCGGTGGCACACCGCTGGGGCCATGCGGTCGCTACAGTGATTTGGCCGCTTGATATTGGTGCCCATGGCCATGATTGTGTTGGCGGAGCACACCAACCACCAGTTTACAATGTGTATATCACCATTGCGATTGCGGTGGGCGTTGTCGGTGGCACACCGCAGGGGCCATGCGGTCGCTACCATGATTTGGCCGCTTGGTATTAGTGACTCTGGCCGTGATTGTGTTGGCGGAGCACACCAACCGGCGGTTTACTGTGTGTATATCACTACCGCGATTGCAGTTGGCATTGGCACACCGCAGGGGCCAGGCGGTCGATACCATGACTTGGCCGCTTGATATTGTGCCCATGGCCGTGGTTATGTTGGCGGAGCACACCAACCACCAGTTTACAATGTGTATATCACTATCGCAATTACAGTGGGCATTGTCGGTGGCACACCGCAGGGGTCAGGCGGTCGCTACGGGGATTTTGCCGCCTGACATTGGTGCCTATGGCCGTGATTCTGGTGGCAGAGCACGCTTATGGCACCTATGGACACATCATGCTCTGGCAGTGGCAATGGCCAGTTCTCAACATTGTACAGTAGACACAATAATCATGCCACCAGCAAGTGCTTACTAATGATAGTATGACATTTAGCCCACTGATGACTACACATGCCATGTCAGTGCACAGGATTACATGCATGGGCATGTACTCCCTCACAAGTCACTCATGAAATTGTTGTGCATGTGCACAGATCTGGGTTGTGATGGACTCCCACATGTGTACACATTTCAATGTGTGAGATGGCTAAGCGACACACATCAATGAAGATATGACCACATAATGTGCCTATTTCACTATGTAGCTTGCTGAACTCATGATAATACTTGCTCTTTATGCACACACTGTGTACATTGTGTTATGACTGGGTGCCCTGTCCGATTTACACAAGTAGATGTGGCAGGTACAGGAGCTACATAGAGGCTAGCAGTGTTGCTGTCTCACACATATTCTGTGTCAACTACTCTCAGGGCTGGTGACATAAGATGTTGCAATGTACCTTTTGGAATTCACATAGCCTGATTCTGTTTTGGGGGTACTCACTGTCTGAATACTGGATGACAAGTGTGCAAATAGTTTAGATCAATGTGTCCCTACATGTGAGTTGTGCTGTAAGCTGAAGTGTGTCTGCCAGTCATTGTTGGCGCTGTCTCAGTGAACATGTAAGATGTTGTACACATCATATGAGGGGATTTAATTGACATGTGTGCCCTTTCATCTCACCTAGGAGACTTTCGAATGTGCATCGTCCATTCACAGTGCTGGCGGACATGGAGGATGAGGACACCATACAGAAATTCCGTCTGGATCGACCTACCCTTCAAGACCTATGCGCTCTGTTGGTGCCCCATCTGAGGCCTCACAGAACCTATCCAACTGCTCTGACACCAACGTGTAAGTTGATGACAGCCCTGCATTTCTTTGCTACAAGTTAATTCCGCAGGTGGGTTGTCGCAACCTATGTTCAGCATGGTGCTACGTGATGTCCTGTCTGCTATGATGACATACAGGAGCCGATACATCAATTTCCCCAGGAGGCATGAATTGAGGCATGAATTGGTGGCTGTGAAGGGTGATTTCTAAGTCCTTGGACACATCCCTAATGTTGTTGGTGCCATTGACAGCACACATGTTGGCCTGGTTCCACCACAGGCATGTGAGCACATCTACAGGAATAAGCGGATATGATAATCTCCCGTGTCTGTGCCAAATTTCCAGGATCAGCCCACGACTCCTACATCCTGCATAACAGCATCGTACCACAGCTGATGGCAAATCTGCATCCAGAGCATGCGTGGATTGTGTGTGAGTACGCAGAGTTAAGTAGTGTTCTGTATATGTGACATGCTGTTCTCAGCTACTGTTTGAATTACATTGGTCTGTGTCTCTCACACCTAGGTGACTCTGCATAAACCAACCGGTCTTGTTTGCTGAGCCCACTGAGGAATCCCAGGACCCATGGGAGGACACGTCGTGTGGTGGAGCATACTTTGGTCTACTTAAGTCACGATTTTGCTGCCTGAACAAGACCGGAGGTACTCTCCCCAAAAGGTGTGTCAGATCATAGTTGCATACTGCATGTTCCACAACCTGGCCTTGTGCAAGGAGATCCCCCTGCTCCTGGACGATGATGAACAGCCGAGACCACCGCCTGCAAACCCACAAATGTCCAGTGATGAGGATAGGAGAGAGGAGGAAGGTGTCGACCTGTGTCAACAGCTCATCAACCGCTACTTTCCTTGAAGGCGAGTGAAAACGTACAAAGGTGCCATTGTCTGCAGATTTGGTTGTTGCTGAAAAGGCCTAGGTGAGCATTGTTGAATCTGTGCTGGCTGCTAATGTTTCTGGGACAGGGTAGTCATGCACAGCTACAGGATGTCCATGTTGGTATTGTTGCTCATTGTAATGTGTGCAGATTTGAGTACATTGATGACAAGTGTGTAATGGGTGTGATACCAACACATGACAAGTGAATAGTGTTCTCTTGTGTTTTCCTAGGTCCCTTCAGGCTCTCAATGCCTCAAAACAATCACTGCTGCTGGTACATTGTAAACAAAGTCAACATTGTGCATCCTGTGATAAACATGGAGCTGACACAAACACATAGGTGTGTAAAGAGTGTTTATTTACAATGGGTATATGTGACAGGGAAGTAAATATTTACAAAAAGGTGGAAAGTGAATCAATGAGTTGTCAGTGATGGAAGATGAGACAATCGAGTAGTCACCACATTGATGTGGTGACCTAGTCCAACTGATGGATGCCATTAACTTGGCAGTGTGGGGAAGGACAGTCAACAAAGTAAATGGCAAGGTGAAGAGGGGTGCCATCATGGCTGGCTCCTTGACTGGCATTTGGCTGGTGCTTTGCCACAGGATCCTTCCTGGGATTTCTTTGGACGGCCCCTTGAACGTTTGGCAGGGGGGGCCTCTGCTGTGGGCTCAGCAGGGTCTGAGGACTCCCCCCTCTCTGTGGTTGCAAGAGAATTTGGAGAACTGTCATGCTGCGGGCCACTGGAGGAATGTGAAGCTGTTGTTTGGGCTGCAGGCCTGTCTCTCAGAACTGCCACAAGCTGGCCCAAGAGGTCCACATTTTGGCCCACGCGGGTGTCTATGAACCTCAGCAGCAGGCAGAGCTCAAGGGGAATCTTCCATAGCCTGGCCTGTGTGTCCCTGGGCTCATTCATAGGCCCCAATGACTCTGGTGATGTTGGCCAGGGCTTTGGTCCCAGTGTCCAGTTGGCTTTGATGCCCAGTTGTCCTCCCACCTGCCCTGCTGTCCCGTACCTTTGGCGTCACCACTCTACGCACCCGCCTACTCTCCCTGCCCTCCTCAGATTGTGAGGTGTGGGGGGGTTATCCCCTGAGGCATGGAGAGTGTTGCAGGCTGCAGTGGTGGTGGTGAAGGCAGCACAGGTTGTTACAGCAGGGGTCAGCGTAGTTGTTGTTGCTGATGTGATAGCCGGGGGACAGTGGGGTCCTGGGACCTGTTGTGCCCTGGCATGCTTGATGGGCCGGCTTCTGGCTCCGCATCCTCAAAATCCAGGGAGTCTGCATCAGAGAGTCCATATTCAGGAGTGGAGACTGTCTCTGCAGGTTGGCGTGATCGTCTTCTGCTGTCAGTTCTTGGTCACCTGTGGTACAGAGGAGAAATGGTCATTGAAGTGCACCCCTCAAGCTTGGTGTTAGATGTATCTTATTTATAGGTTATATACCACACAATTTACTAGTTATCACATTGTATGTCTGCAGAGTACTATGCATCATGACATGATGTGGAGGTACAGACATTACTTGTCCATGGGGTGACATGTCAATAGATAAAAAGTGCTGCATGCATATTTTGTGATTACAAGGACATGTTGTCATCTAACTACTAGCGGCACAATGACTTTATGTGAAGCATCTTTGTTGATTACTCTGCATGTCAGATGTTACATCTGAGCATGACCTAGCCTTTGTTATCTCCTGCATACCTTTGTCATGTCATGTCCTTTGCTTTATTTGTACTACAGACCATGCTTGCTTTGTTTTTTTTATAAGGTCCTTGATGCTCTGCCCCCATGGCACTTACAGATAACATTCAGTGCTGTGCATGATTGTGCACTGAATTTCTCCAACACGTGATTTGATGAGTCACACTTTGGTTTCTGTGAGAGTTACATGGGATTAGATGTCTGCACACTGTAAGTGGCAATTGGATCTCAGGCAATTTTGGTGGAATGTGAGTGCTGGTTTTGTCATATTGCTCCATGCATTTTGGAGAGGAATGGCGGGGTGCATGCACTGTCTACTTACTTTTTCTGTTGGCACATTTGGGGGAATTTCTGACATATATTTTTGGGTGTGTGGTGGAGTGCTCCATCCTGCTCAGGTGGGACAAGGGTACCTGTTGGGAGTTGTAGTGCTAGCCTCCCACCCACACACACCTCTCCCTGTTAAGATGGCTATCTACCTGTAGGTTTGATGACTGAGATTCAATGGCTGCTACATGGTTGTGTGTGTATGGAGTGCTCCATCTTGCTCAGCTTTTTGACAAGGGTGCCTGTTGGGAGTTGTAGGGCTGGCTTCTCTCTCACACACACCCCTCCCTGTGAAGAGGGCTACCTACCTGTTAAGTTTAGTTGGGGAGGTACAATGGCTACCACATGCTTCTGGTTGGGGGCTGCTCCATGTTGCTCAGGGGTGGGACAAGAGGGCCTGTTGGGAGTTGTAGTGCAGGCTTCCCATAGACAAACACCCCTCCATGTGAAAATGGCCACCTCCCTGTGTAGTTGACAGAGTGAGCAAATAGGTTAAACATGGCTCTTGGGTGGTGGGACTATTCCATCCTGCTCAGGGGTGGGGCAAGAGAGCATAAGATGGCTGCCTACCTGTTAGATGAAGGTGAACAATGCAATGTCTGCTACATGGTTCTGGGTGGAGGTGTGCTCCATCCTGCTCAGCTGTGGGACAATGGAGTCTGGGGGAGTAGTGGTGCTGCCCTCCAACCCCAAAACACCCCTCCCTATGAAGATGGCTACCTACCTGTAAGTTTGGTTGGTGAGACACAATGTCTGCCACATGCTTCTGACTAGGGGGGGGGGAGTGTTCCATGTTGCTGGACTGTGGGACATGTGAGCCTTTTGGGAGTGGTAATACTGGCCACCCACCCACAGACAACCCTACCTGTTAAGATGGCTGCCTACCTGTTGAACAGAAGAAGTGATTGGTTGCACAAGGCTCTTGGGTGGGGGGAGTGTTCCATCCTTCTGAGCTGTGGGACAGGGGACCTAGTGGGAGGTGTAGTGATGGCTTCCTAGCCAGAACCCCCCCCCCCCCCTCCCTGTTAAGAGTGCTGCCTAACTGTAAGTTTGATGAGTGACATTCAATGGCTGCCACATGCTTCTGGCTGGAGGAATTTTTCCATGTTGCTGGACTTTGGGACATGGGGGCCTTTTGGGAGTTGTAGTGCTTGCCTGCCACCCACAGACACCCCTCCCTGTTAAGATGGCTACCTACCTGTAAGTTTGGTTGGCGAGATAAAATGGCTGCCACATGCTTCTGGCTGGGGTGGAAGTGCTACTTCTTTTTCTTTTTTTCTTTTTTAATCATTTTGCGATTGTATGTATAAGGAGTATAAGGAGTTTCGGGAGTCTGTTGTTTCAACGTTCTGTGCTGTCACTGCCCCGTTTTTCTCGTACTGGGAGTATCCCTTTAGGTGTTCTTTGTAAACAGGTTTCTCCTTTATCCTTTATCATTGTCAATAATTCTAATTCTTACACGGGGGGAGCTAGCAGTCCTGGCTACTCGTCAGAAATGATTCCGCCTGAATTATTGTCATCGCTTTAATCATTGGATATGGTTAGCAGATCTATACAGAGGTGTTAGTTAACTGTTTGGAAATACTGTTCCCACAATTCCCTGAAATTTGACTTTTGCTTGTTTTCCCTTTTCTATCAAGTTTATTCATGGTTAGTATAGAATTTAGCCAGTTTGCGTGCAAAGGAGGTGCTGGTTTAACCCAGTCAAATCTCTCTTGACTGATTTGCCCGTACAAGTCGGCCAGGGCCCTCCGCTCAGATAGGGAAAATTTGGCCATCATCCCAAGAGTGAGGAAGGCACGTACTGGAGGCCGCCGGTTCTCGCTGAATGCATCAAACAAATGGAACGCCCTTCCTAGAGACCTCCGGATGAACCCGTTCACCTTAAATTCAGAAAAGCACTCAAAACCTTTCTCTTCCCTACTACTTCCTAAATCCGTCCCTTTTTAGTTCACTATGTTCAGGTCAATTTCAGCGCTGGGACGCTCCAGGGCAGCCATGCGCTCTATAAATCCAAATCTAATCTAATCTAATCTAATCTAATAGTATTATTACAAACAATAGCTTTTCCTGTTTTTTAGTCAACTTACTTGTCTCCATATCATTTGTAAGGTAGATCCCAAAAATAATTAGAGTAATACTTACATCTATTTGATGACCCAACACCATAGTTGTCGTCTTACCAACTTCATGCCAAAAGGAGGTGAGTAGGGGGCATTCCTGGAACATATGGATGTCATTTGCCTTCTCCAATCCACATTTGGGGCAGGACTTTATGTTTGCTCCTTTAAATGTCGATAGTCTTTTTGGGGTCCAGTATGCCCTATGAATTGTGAGCAAGTGGTTCCTTTTCAAGGTTGCTGGTTTTAGGGTGGACCAGCATTTTTCTAAAGATTTTTGCCAGAGAGTTTGAAGGTCTAGTTCAGGTTTATCTTTCCTCCATGTTGTTTCGGGAACTGGGCAATCTTCCTCTCCGGCCTCTATGAGAGCCCAGTACCATTTCGATATTTCTTTTTTTATTGTTGCAGATTTTATCATTTCCTTCTCTAAGTCTTCATTGCCCGGTTTTTTTCCGTTAGAGATTTGGCCCAGCTGGTCAACTGGTAGTACTTGAATTTAGATAAGTTTGAATTAGTGACTGAGAAAATGTGGTCCCACGTGATTATGGAGTTGTCTATTAGGAGTTGCCCCCAGGTTTCGATCCTAGCTACTTTTAATGGTAGAGCCAGGGAATCTTTTAGACAGTCTGGTGTGCCAGGAGAAAGGAAGTATCCATCTTTCTGGGCTGTGGGATAAGGTGGCCTATAAGGAGTTGTGGTGCTGGTTGCCTATTCAAAGACACCCCTCCCTGTTAAGATGGCTGGATCCCTGTGGAGTAGAGGAAGTGATTGGTTGCACATTGCTCTTGGGTAGGGGGAGTGTCCCATCCTGCTGATCTGTGGGACAGGGGGCCTGGTGGGAGTTGTAGTGCAGGCTTCCCTCCCACATATACCCCTCCCTGTGAAAATGGCTGCCTACCTATAGGTTTGATGTGATTAATAGAATGGCTACCACATGGTTCTGGGTGGTGGGTTTGCGCCATCCTGCTCAGCTGTGGGACAAGGGTGCATGGTGGGAGTTGTGGTGCAGTCTTCCTAAACACAAACCCCCATCCCTGTGAAGATGGATACCTACCAGTAAGTTTGGTTGTTGAAATGCAATGTCTGCCACATTCTTATGGGTGGGAGTGCTCCATCTTGCTGAGCTGTGGGACAGGGGCCCTGGTGGGAGTTGTAGTGCTGGCTGCCTGAACACATGCAACCCAGGGTATGTTGCTAGCTACCTTTGTGGAAAAAGAGGGGGAGTGAATGTTGGATCTGTGAGACATGTGTTGGGGAGTGTATGGTGCAGATGAATGGATTTTGGCCTAGGATGTGTAGCTTTGTAGTTGTGCACGACAGTATATAGCAGTGTGATGGTAGACATTTGTTTGTACTTACCAGCCTCCACTCCCCCGGCTACTCCTGTGAGACTCTCTGGATGCAGTATGGCAAGCACCTTCTCCTCCCATGCAGTGAATGTTCTTGGTCGAATGGGAGAGCCACCGCCAGTCATCTGAGCCAGCTGATAGTTCTTGTAGTTCTTCTGTTTCATCTGCCTCTTCAAGTCATGCCACCGCTTCATGAACAAATTCTTGGTGCGTGGGGTGGTCCCTACTGCATTGACCTTGTTGACTTTCTTGCCCCACATTTGTGCTCTGGTGGCTAATGGTGTCTGTTGGACCAGGTGACCAAATGATTGAGGTTCTACTCTGATTATCTCATCTGTCATGACTGACAACTCATTGTCAGTGAATTTGGGAATTTTCTTTTGTGCCATGGTGTGTGATGTGCAAATGGTTTGAGGTGCAGGTGTGAGGATGGAGGGGGTGGTGTGGGTAAAGTGTGTGTGTGTGTTGTTGTGCTGGTGAGATTTGTGGTGTTTTGCCTATCCAATGTGCTGCAGGGTTTAGTTCCTTCAGGGCTGGAGTAGTGCAAAGGATTCTGGTCAGGGTAAAGGCAGGTTTTATACGCCCCTATGTGGGTGTGTCAAAAAGGTGTATTGCTGTCAGGTGTGTTGTGTGGGTTGTCCTGGGATTAGTATTTTGTTAGTTGCCACGGGGGTGTGTCCTTGAGGTGTGTTAGGTGTTTTTGGTGGCTGAGCTAGTTTGATGTGTGCACTTGGTGGCCTTGTTGTGTGTTTTTTTTTTTCCTACCGCCATAATAGTTCTGGTGCGACCGCGGCGCGGTGGTGGGTATGCAACAGCCCTTCCGCTGGCTCTCCCATTCATCACTGTTTGCGATCGTGGATGTTGGAAACAACGGATCGTTCCGCTGTCACCTCGAAGGTATCCTAATTGTGCGTGCCGTCACTCCGCTGGCCTTGCGGCGGGTTTGGGTTTTTACGCCGCAAAACCGACCGCCGCGGACTTATTTTCACCTGCTCCGCCCGCTACAGGCGGTCTTTTGTGGCATCGTTCCGCCGCGCTCAGATTTTTCTGGCTGTGGATCCTAATCTGATCGACGGTTTTGCTGCAGTACCTGCAGAGTGTTCATTTCCGCTACCTTAGCAGTCTGGATGGTTTTCTGACCGCCATCCTAATAGACCTCCAAATTAGGTAGGGGCTGAACACTAAACTTAATTAACTTACTATTCCCACTCCAGTCACTATTAAGTTTGGGTAGGTGTTGGACATTAAACTTAATTAACTTTACACTTTACACTCTAGTCCGTATTAATTTAGGGTAGGTGCTGGACCGTGAACTTAATTAATTTACTATTCTCACTCCAGTCAGTAGTAAATTGGAGTAGGTGCTGGACACCAAACTTAATTAATTTAATATTCCCACTCCAGTCAGTATTAAATTGGGGTAGGTGCTGGACACTTAGGGGCCCATTACGATGTCGGGCGGATTGCCTCCACCAGGCTGGCGGTGGCCACCGCCGGCCTGGCGGAGGCAATCAGGCCGACATCCATTCCCGAATTCCCCCCCGCCATATTAGTATGGCGGGGGGACCGCGGCGGACAGAAAGACCGTCCGCCGCTTTTCCGCCCCGGTCGCCTTGCAGCCGAGGCGAAAAGATTTTAATATGATGGCGGTGTCTCATAGACATCGCCAGCCATATTAGTATGGGCTGTCAGTCAGGCCTTTCCGTGGCGGCACGAAAAGGCATGCGTTCTTCACTCTGGGGGCTCCCTCCGGGCCCCCAGAGAGAAGGAGGGGTGGGGGCTGCACATGGGGGGGTACCTGTGGTACCCCCCACATTTGCATAAACAAAGCAGCAGGCACCGCGCGGGGCCTGCCGTTTTGTTTATGCACATGCTGAAATGCATTTCTAGCATTGTGGCACCACCCGCCACTTATGGCGGGCGGTCCCAATCCCCGCTAGGATGACGGGCAGACAAAGTCCGCCCGTCATCCTAATGGACCCCTAAATGTAATTAATTTAATATCCCCACTCCAGTCAGTATTAAATTGGGGTAGGTGCTTGACACCAACCTTAATGAATTTACTTTTCCCACTCCAGTCAGTATTAAATTGGGGTAGCTGTTAGACACTAAACGGAAGCCACCGCCGGCCCGGAGGATGCGGAAAATCCGCAGCAGACCCACCAAAGACCCACCGCCACATCAGGATGGCTGGTGGGTCCTGGTTTCCGTCCGCAGCTTTTCCGCGGCGGCGGAAAAGCACTAATATGGTGACGGTGTCTTTCACACACCGTCAGCCAGATTAGGATGGGCTCTGATACAGGCTTTTCCGCGGCGGCTTTTCCGCTGTGGAAAGGCATGTGTAACTTCACTGCGGGGGCCCGTTGCGGGCCCCATAGGTGAAGGCGGGGGTGGGGGGTGCACATGGGGGGTACCTATGGTACCCCCCCTGCATTTGTATGCAGAAAGCGGCAGGCACCACGCGGTGCCTGCCACTTTCTACATACAAATGCAATGCATGCATTTTTAACATTGCTGCGGGTGCAGCTTGAAGCCGCACCCGCCGCAATGTTAAAAATAGAGGATGTGACCGCCAGGGTGGCGGTCACATCCTAATTGCACATGAGGGAACTCCGCATGCCATGCGGAGGTTCCCTCCTACTCTGGGGTCACGGACGGACGCAAGTCCGTCCGCGATCCTAATGGGCTCCTTAATTAATTTACTATTACCACTCAAGTTAGTATTACATTGGGGTAGGTGCTGGACAATAAAATTTATTAATTTACAAATACCACTCCAATCAGTTATAATTTGAAGAAGGTTCTTCACACTATACTTAATTAATTTACTATTCTCACTCCAGTCAGTATTAAATTGGGGTAGGTGCTGGCCATTAAACTTTTGCTACATATCATTTTATTTTTTTGAAACACTCCCCTCCTATAGCCACTAGAAAGTCAACATCCCACTCCAAGCAAATTATATCAAATTAATAAATATTATCTATGCATTAAAAAAACATTTTTCAAAAAAAAATGTAATACATTATTTTAAAACACTCCCCGCCATTATACCTATAAACCCAACATCGTGCTCCTAACAAATATATTTATAAATTTGAAATTGTATTTTCTAAATCACAAATATAAATGTTACATTTATTATAAATTAAAATACATTATTTTCAAACACTCCCCACTCGTATCCCCTATAAAGCCAACATTCCGCTCCTAAAGAAAAAAGTTCTAATTACATTTTTTTCCAAAATAATATTCATGAATTTATAATTTAAAATAAAATATTTTAAAATACCCCCACCGTTATCCCCTATAAACCCAACACCCCACCCCTAAAAATTATATTTCAGAATTCAAAATTGTATTTTCCTAAATTACAAATATAAATTGTAAAATTATTACAAATTAAAATTTTAAAACAGTCCCCACCCTTACATTTACATCCCCTATCAACCCAAAATCCTACTCCTACAAAATATTTTTCAAATTCAATTTTTTTTCAAAATAATAATCATACATTTTAAATGTATTATAAATTAAAATATATTATTTTAAAACACTCCCCACCCTTATTCCCTATAAAACAAACATCCAGCTCCTAAAAAATATTTTTCTAAATTCGATTTTTTTCTTCTAAATAATAATCATAAAGTTTACATTTATTATAAATAAAAACCAATTATTTTAAAACACTCCCCACCCTACTCCCCTATAAACCCAACATTCCGCTCCTAAAAATATATTTCAAAATTTGAAATGTTATTTTCTAAATTAAAATATAAATGTTACATTTATTATACATTAAAAACAATTATTTTAAAACATTCCCAACCCTTATCCCCTATAAACCCAACATCCCGCTCCTAAAAAATATAATGCAAATTATTTTTTTTATAACATTAAGGAATATACTACTACAAAGCACACTATATACATTGAAATATAATACAATAACGATATTTTCACCTAACAATATTTTAACAGTCGATTTTACATACTTCAATATTTTGTACAATACTTTAAATCGATATTTTTGACATTGATATACAGAACATCAATATTTAATACTATTGATATACTAAAGTCGATATTTCTGTATATCGATGTTAAAAACTCAAAATTAAGACTACTTACCTATTAATGCAGCACTATGTGCATTCTGTAATGCAAATGTTTTTGTGCATGTGTTTAGATGGCTGTAGTCTAAGACTAGAAGATATGAATTCTCGGGATTCATTACTGGAAACAAAGGATTATTCATGGGGGAGGTGCAAGTTTCAATTACACCCTGGTATTCAAGTTGATTTAAGATATCCCTGACCTCTTTTTTTTTGCATTTTGTTTTATTGGGTACTGTCCCTGTGGAGATGGAGTCATTTTTACTGGGATTACATGGTGTGGTGACTCAGCATCCCAACCAACATAGTTGCGATTAAGTGCTTGAGCAAGGGCTAGCGCCCACTCCCACGCATATGTGTGTTTTAAGTATTTTGGAACGTGGATGGAAAATGATGGTAAAATTAATGTTTCTCCCTTTGGGCAATCCATAACAATTTCAGGCTGCCAATCTTGTTCAGCTAAAAGTGAATGAATGACATTACTATGCCATCTGTTACCCCACAGTAGGTTACAAAGCGGACATTACATCGTCTGCATTGTTACCACTCATGGCTTTACATCGCAAGTCATTTTTTACGACTTGCGCTAGATGGGCACTGGATTTAGGAATAATATAAACAGTGCTTTAAATGGGCCTTTACTCACCGGTACTGAATACCGGCACTTCTTAAATTTATCGTTCGGAGTACCGGCACTTCTCTACTGCCCAAGGAGAATACCGGTACTCATGAAAAGGTTGGCTTAGAGTCTGTGAGTGCTGGCGCAGTGGCGAGCAGGAGTGGGACGTGTCTCTGGGAGCAAAGGCGCCGCTTCTGTCTCCCGATCTGAACCCCAGCTGAGCTATTTAGCAGGGCTCATCTGAATAATGCCGGGTGCTAGCTGTCACGCTGTGCTGGACAGAGCAGGGTCGAGATTTGTTTTACCTGCTAGTGTGCGCGTGTGATTTTCAAAGCGCAGCACTTCAGGTAGGGAAAATTCTGTGCAGGGTAACACTTTATACATTGATAGACATATTATCAGGAGCGGATTCTCACACTTCCCGTACAGTCTCTGGATCAGAGGGTTAATGCCCAGACGAATCAATCGAAGTGGCCCCTGGAGCCCTAATCTAACTGCTTTCTGCACTGAGGCACCTACCTTTCTAACGCCACATGCCTCAATTACCCGGTCTGTGCATAGAAGGCTTTCTTATATGCCAAACAAGCTCAAAACTAGCGCCACCAGCCCATTGTTTCCCCACATTCCTAACACCCTCCTTTAGATGCGCTTGGCTCCCATCTTGCTCTGTCACACTGTGGTCGCCGCCCATGCTGTGGCATGGTGTTTCATTTTCTGCCTGCCAGCTGTTTCCCAGAGCACCCAGGAATTCCCCTGCTATATGGACTTGAAGGAGGAAGCCGGTGTTCGAGACTCGATCACCTGCTCACCTCCTCCGGACCTCGACATGATGGGCTATTGCTGTGCCCAGCTCCGAGCCCAACTTCTGCCCCACATGCACCACGCCAGCCCAGTGCTACCTTTTCTCTAAATTAGCAGCTTTGCTTATTTTGTTAGTAGTGCCAAGTGTTTAACATCCCTGCTTGACAGTGACACTACGAAGCAGCACCCTTTATTTTCTCAGGATAGTTAGACTTGATAAGTCAGGTGATTATTGTTCCTGCTGGAGAGAGGTCAGAGTTTTCTCCACTGGCGCTTTTCACTCTGACCATTAAGTAGCGTAGAGGGTTAATATGCCTCCTTCAAAAAAAGCATATTGTATTGTACTTGATTGCATGTGGATAGATCAGTGGGTTGCTGCTTTTGTCAGAGATCCCTTTGTTGCATGTGGTTTGGCCACACCTGAAGCTAAGTTTGGGGTGGAGGGTGCTGATTTTTTAAAGAATTTGAATAGCTTCAAAAGCACCTACTGCAGAGTTTGACTTCCCTGTTGTTTAAATTAGTGTGATTTCTGATAATTGTCTATTTCTATTGACTTCATTCCATGATCATGCTCGCAAGAAAGTGCCACTCTAAATGTTGCACATCTAGTTGTTGCCTGACTCTCGTAAATCCACGGAATCTATGAAAATGTCACACATAAGCAATCTGAAACATTAGCAGCTATACTCAAATGGATGTTTTTTTCTGATATTTATATGATTCCCTCGTCTTCCTTGCCTAATTTTGCTAGCGAGAAAGAAAGTGTCACTCATAGTCGTTGAAATGGCACTCACAATTACAATGAAAATATGAAAATGTCACACATAGCAATCTGAAACCTTGGCAGCTACAGGGTCCATTCAGGCCCTGTGCTGTCAACCACATTCACACTATCCTCTGCATTTGCACAAACATAGGAATCATGGCAATCCCCTGGTAGTGGCAATTAAAAAAGCCATGAAGAAGAGTATGACATGGCTTTTAACATACCGGAGTCTTTAGTCAGGAAGAGCCAGTCAGTCACCCCAGCCCAGCCCAGCCCAGCCCAGCCCAGCCCAGCCCAGCCCAGCCCAGCCCAGCCCAGCCCAGCCCAGCCCAGCCCAGCCTCTCGCGCGGTTAGCACTCTAGTTCTGCAGCAGGCAGGGCATTTAAGGCAGCGGGCACTTGCGGTAGGGAGGACGGTGGCAGAGTCTCCCTGACCCGCTCCTTACATCGTGCTCCGTGAGTGCTGAGAGCGCTCTGCGCTTCTACTCTGCCTGATACCTGTGTGCTGTGCCATTCTTAATATTTTAAATTGGACTTGCTCTTTATTTTATAGTGCTTTTAGCGTGTTTGCTAATATCTTCCTGGAGCACCAGGGACACATTGGGGCTTCCTGCATTCAGAGGGGCTGTGCTCGATTCTTTCCCTGCCCCGCCCCGGTCCGACTCGGCAACCAGTGCCGTTGAGCGGAGGGCGGGACAGGAAGAGCCAGTCACCCCACCCCAGCCTCTCGCGCGGTTAGCGCTCTAGTTCTGCAGCAGGCAGGACATTTAAGCCCTCTCGTCGCCCAAGCGTGCAGCAGTTGCGCGCGGGGGAGCGCCTTAGTCGCGCCGGAGACGAGCCAGTGAGGAGCCCGTCTGTGCCCGTCCGTGACCGAACGGGGCCTGGGGCCATGGCCCCTACATCCGCTGCGCTTAACTAACTTAGCAGAGAGAATAAGGTACTCCCCTTATGAACTATGTAATATGTGGACTACTCCCCACACAGGCTGTGTACAGGATTCATGGCCACTCCCTGAAGGTCCGTTCTCGTGCAAAATTTGCAAATTCCAGTCTTACCCTAGTAAACACTTACCAGACAAGGTGTACCTGAGAGCCTCAGAACCAGGTCCCTTATAGGGAACAGTATCCTTTGCAATGTAAGGTCTCTGCCGAAACACTACTCAGAGGTTTGGGACTTGATTCATTCTGCCCTCCCTGACTACTGTTTCTGTACTGAGACCTGGCTCAAACCCCATTTGGTCCCAGCGATTACTCTGGGGACCCCTCTGGGATACAAGATAATTAGACTAGACCACCCTGTTAAGACCGGCGGGGGGGTAGCCATTATTTATAAGGATACCTCCACCGTCACCATCCTGGACCAATGCAGTACCAGTGATATCGAAATCCTGGTCTTCAAAATCAGTTCCAATCTGGAGACCAGCTGGAAGGGGGCATTGGTGTATCGTCCCCCGGGCCCTTGCACAGACGCCTCTACAATCCTTATGGAGACGCTGGCTCCCCATATCAGCATGGGGACTAACTTCCTACTCCTTGGAGACTTTAACATCCATAGTGAACTGGTGGACAACGTAGAAACCCAAACCTTACTGGCAGACCTAGCAACTTTGGGCTTCAAACAGTGCAATCAGGGCCCCACACATCGTGCTGGTCACACTCTCGACTTAATTTTGTCGAATTCGCACATGCTGACCTGTCATCCTCCTACACAGGTGGAGTGGACTGACCACTTTGTGATAGGTTTCTCCCTCCCCACTCTTACAGAGGATCGCCCCCAACCTGCCCCTCTCCCTTTATGGCGCAGGCAGTGGCACAAGGTGTCCGTGGAGGCCTTTAGAGACATCTTTGTTCCCCTGGACATTTCCACTTCGGATACCCCGGACATGCTCTGAATACTGCAGTTAATCTCATTGCCCCTTTAAGAGTCTGTAATCAGCGGTCTAACCGCAGGCAGGAATTATGGTACTCTGATCTACTGCGTGCAGAAAAGAAACTATGCAGGAAGTTGGAGAAGCTCCCATACTGTAGCAGATAAATTTCGCTACCACTCTGCCATGAGATCTTATCACAGAAACATCAGAGCTGCTCGTAAAAACCATATTATTTCTCAACTATCTGAGGCAGGCAATGACCCTAAAATACTTTATCAGGTTCTCCGAACCTTCACTAAGCCTGTTGCTTGTGAAAGTCCAGAGACGGTGTCCCAACAACTGTGTGATGACACTGCTGGGTTCTTCTCGAATAAGATCGACTCTATCTACCAAACAATTGCTCAATCTACTAATTTGGTCGATACTAGTGATTCCTTTCTAAGCCCTCAGCTCGAGACTGTTGAATCTGACCCCACTAAACTGTCCTGCATTCCTGAGATCAGTTTGGACGATGTCAATTCACTGATTGGCACCATTAAATCGGGTTGCCCGGCGGACCTCGTTCCTGCCCGAGTGATGCATCTCATAGGGAACATTCTTAGTCCTACTATTCAGACCCTGATTAACCGCTCGTTATCTGAAGGCTTAGTTCCACTGGAGTGGAAAAATGCCCTGGTCAAGCCCATTAGGAAAAACACCTCCGTCCCTTGGTCTGATATGTCCAACTTGAGGCCCATCTCCCTCTTGCCGTTTGTCGGCAAACTGATGGAGAAACATGTCAACCTTCACTTCTCCAGTTTCATTGAGCAGACCAGATGCCTGGACCATTCTCAATCGGGGTTCAGGCCAAAGTATAGTACAGAGACTGCTCTCCTTTCGGTCACGGATACTATACGCATGTCCCTGGACAGGGGTTTGTCTGTGGTGTTGGTGCTGTTGGACTTGTCCGCAGCATTCAACACCATATCACATACCATTCTTCTAAGAAGACTAGAGGAGATCGGCCTGGAAAAATCTGCCCTGGCGTGGTTCACCAGCTTCCTCACAGAATGTACCCAGCAGGTGAACATGGGCACCTTCAGTTCCAATCCTTCTAAAATCACCAGAGGAGTCCTGCAGGGCTCCTGTCTCAGCCCTACGCTATTTAATGTTTATGTTGCCTCTTTGGCTAATATTATGAGGTCTTACGGGTTTGTACCCATTTCATACGCCGATGACACTCAGTTGTTGTTTACCTTTAAAACCTTCACCCCTGCGGTAAGGCAAGCCTTCTCGAGTGGCATGACGGCGGTCGCCAGTTGGATGGCCAACAACTTTCTCCAGTGTAATGTGGGAAAGTCAGAAGTCATGTTGTTCGGGGAAGCTAAAATCTTGTGGACTCCTGACTGGTGGCCTACTAGCTGGGGAGAGGCCCCCTCCCCTAAACAGGTGGTGAAAAATCTGGGGGTCCGCCTTGACCACGACCTCACACTTGTACATCACGTCAACATCACGGTGGGGTCTTGCTTCCATGTCATCAGCCTCCTTCGGAAGGTGTTCCCTCTCCTCCCCGACAGCTCGAGGAAGACCTTGGTTCAGGCTCTCGTGTTGAGTCGCCTGGACTACTGTAACGGTCTTCTCCTAGCGGCCAATGAGGGCGTGTTAAACAAACTCCAAGTGGTACAGAACACCGCAGCACGCCTGGTGACAAATGCCCCCCCCCAGAACTGCATCCCGGCCCCTTCTTAAACTGCTCCACTGGCTTCCCATCCGGAAACGGGTGGAATTCAAGACCTGCTGCGTGGCGCACAAAAGTCTGCATAATCTAGGGCCGTCCTATCTAGCTGACAAATTTGTCCATCATCACCCCTCACGTAACCTGCGCTCTAGTAACCAGGTGTTGCTGCAGATTCCCCGATTCAACAAGACCAGACAGGGAGGACGTGCCCTCTCTGTTATGGGTCCACGTCTGTGGAACAACCTTCCCTTCTCCCTTAGACAGTGTACCAGCCACTCAATCTTCAGGAAGAGTCTTAAGACCACTCTGTTTCAGTACTAGAGCCTACCTCTCCTTGCACCCTCAGACAGCACTGCGCGGAGATACACCTTCGGGTGTGATTCCGGCGCGTTACAAATCTATAAATAAATAAATAAATAGTGTGTCTGCTTATGTTTGTGTATTTTCCTGCATTTGTATGCTTGTTTTTTGTAAGAAAAATGGGTGGCACTTTGTGTGTACATGTCTGCTCGGTGACAAAGGTTCATAAATAACGTAGTAGGGAGGGTTGGTGGGTGAGTGGGTGAGTGAGTGAGTGAATAAATGAGTAAGCAAGGGTGGATGTTTGAATGGATGGATGGATGGATGAGTGGATGGATGGGTGAAAGAGGGTGGAGGATTGAATAAAAGGGTGGATATAGGTGGATAAGTGAAAGATTGGATGGGTGAATGAAAGGGAGAGGGAATGGATGAAAAGGTGGATGATGGATGAATGAAAGGAGGGATGGAGTGAAAGGGTGGATGGAATGAAAGGGTGGATGGAATGAAAGGGTGGATGGTATAATGGAGTGAAAGGGTTGATGGATAGATGAGAGAAAGGATTGATGGATGAGTGAAAGGGTGGATAAAGAGATGGATGAGTGAAAGGATGAATGGATAGGTTTAAAGATGGATGGAAAGGTTTGGACATGAAGGGTGGACAGACAGAATGGTGACAAACTGAATGATGGATGAAAAACTGAATAGACAACAGAATGTAAAGGGTAAATGGTGGACATCAGCAGGTAAATGGTAGGATGAATGGATAGATTGATGGAAGAGACAAGAAATATCTTCTGGGGAGGGTCATGATGATTTGCTTCATTTACTTGGTGCCATAAGAGCTTTGGTTCAAAGTGGAGGTATTTTCAGTTTCTTCTTACTCACATGCTCAAAAATATATAGTATTGTGCCAAACAACAGCATTTAACAGTATGGCATTAAGAAGGTGTAACTATTGCAAAAAAAGGAAATGTTAACATATTATCGCATTTCGCTTTAATTGTGTGTAATGTTAACCTGATTTGTTTATATACACACATTTATCATGTGTTTTGTTGTGTGGTGCAACTGTTATAGAAGTCGTTAAGTATCATCATGTCTTGCCCTTAGCCCCGCCCCTGGCCCCGCCCACTAACTACACCGCTAGCTCATGTTAATGAGTTCCTGCACTTATTTTTTTCCATTTAAAGGACTGAGTATAAATTACTATTCGTACTCCAGTTAGCGCAACAGCAGGGAATGTGTTAGATTTAAAATCCAACATATTCCCTGGTGTTGCGCGCCATCTAGCGCAAGTCGTTGAAACGACTTGCGATGTAATGCCATGCGTGGTAACAACTCGGACGATGTAACGTCCGTGTTGTTATCTAACCGCGTGGTATTACCAGTGTTGTAAGCGCTGTTTCCCGCTAAAAGTATATCATAGCCAAAAGCCAAGTTCTACCCAAAGAGACTTTTAACTTTCCTAGGTTTGCCCCCCTCCATTTGGAGTGTTATCTCATGTAACCTATGTGGGACACTTACCCTTGGATCAGGTGTTTCCACCGTGATGCGCGCATTCAACTCCGCTGTCACCAGAAATTCCTACAGGTTCTGGCAAGCTATTTTTACGTCTGCTGAGCTGTTTGGTATCGTAGTTGAGTCCTCAGAATTCTGGGCTTGTCTAACTTTGAGACCTGCTACTATCTTCTTTTTAAATTGAGGTTTAGATTGTGGTAGCTTAAAGTGCGCCGGGTGTCTCTGGACTTTGTACGCTCTTCTTGTCTGTGTTCTGACCGTCCTTCTCTATCGGAGTTTCTTGGTGAACCCTGAAAGGAATGAGAGGAATGTGTACCTGTCAGGTTTTGATAATGTTATCTCTATTCCTGAGATTTTCTCTTTTCTGAGTTCTCCTGCTAAGGAGACCCACTCTTGGATAGAGATCTATTTTCTCTAATATCTAGTTTTTATTGTTAATAGCCCATTTCCTCTTAAAAGAATCAGGTGCTTGCTTGGTGTTTTCCTTCTCAGGACCCATCAGTTGTGGTTTTGTTGCTCTAGCTCCCAAACTATCTTTTCCTAATTCAGCAAAGGCGTAAGTGATAACTTTAGGTAATTCACATTCTTCTTGTAAAGGAGTGAAATCCCTCAGGCGTGGCATATTGCCACTGCTGCTGCATCCCCTTAGATATTAGCTAATATGATAGCTGATAATTGGGCAAAATTACCTAATAATTTGACTTGTTTGATTAGCTCTTGTTGGCTGAAGTGTGTGTGTTCTCATCACAAACTGTGTCATGTTCCTGTACGTAAGTCTGCTACTGGCATTGTGTCAATGTCTGATGCGGTGTGTAAGCTACAAGGACAGGCCAAGTGGCCCGTCTCTTCGGAGCGGACCTATTCTTACATTGTTTCTTGTATGGGGAGGGTACCTTTACCCTAGTTTATATGCTCCTGGTAGGTGAGCGGAATTTCAATGTCCTCATACGGACTGTATTCCTATGGTATTTCATCTTCAGTGTAAGAATGAAATATATTTGATTGCGATTTCTGTTTGCGGGAATTTCACCTATGAATAGAATACCTCTGTTCTATATGATTTGTGAGCCTCAATCACGAAAGTTACTGTACCACCCCTAGCTGTTACTTCGTAGTCTGTTAGCTTTTCAGTAGGGACATTTCTGATATTTTCTGAAATGTTAATTTCCCCTTCTTCTTGTACTAAAACGCGCTGTGCTGGCACAGAGTAGTCTTTTGTCATTGTTGGAAAAAAATTCAAGTAAGAGTTTTAAAGAAACTGAGATAAGGTTATATACACAATAGGAACGGTTTGTTCTTCAAGCTTGATAAACCTACAGCCAATATTTTGCCTACTCAGCTGTGGCGGATAATACCCTTCCCACTCCAGACATCTCTGGGAAAATGTGAGTAGGTCTCTGAGAATAGCACGACTGAACTATTCAGATTTGACTGTTAAATAAGTACCAAACAAAGGTTGGCAGCGCTGTGTCGTGTAGTGCCTATAAACCTATAGAGGATCTGCGCATTTAGACAACATATACTGTAGGATTGGAGTCACACTGATTCTGGACACCCCTACCGGATATGTCAGACTGTATACCAGCTAGCTCACAGTACCACTAGAAACCCCTCGTAACAAGGAGAGAATAGTTGTTGACAACTATAGAACATGACAACCCTGATCCCTCAGGATCGTGGAAACAGTGTACTCATTCTAGTGTAAAATAGGTGTGATAAAACAACCATTATCCAGTCTATATATTAACGATTATAAGCACTAACAGAGTAAAAGGATTGTAGATGTCTACCATTGTGCTAAAACAATGAGTACAGACAAGTATATAAAATACATGACAGTAGTAAAATGCGAACCCCTATGATGCGTCCCTAACTAGATGTAGCAAGTACTTGGGTGTAAAGCCAAGAATCTCTCTAGGATAAAGTCAACCCCATTACCTGATGTGAGAGACTGTGGGACCCCTTCTTAGTCTCAAGATGGACATCCCGCAAGGGATGTCAGACCACTGCGAGCTGGAGTGTCTGTGTGCAGGAGCCCCAGCCTCTCACGTCAGTGCGGCATGAAAGTCCTTTTCTTCTCTGACTATCTCAGCAAGAGACGCTGTATATATGCCCAAAGTGGTACCCCCTGGGGATGTACCTTTCTGTGTCATGTCAGACTGGGATGACAGAAGGAATGACCCTTATACATAGTTTTTATGCAGGCGATGGTAAGCCTGCTGTCCTGTTGTGAATCCAAGAATCCTCATGCGTAATGAAGGAGGCTTAAGCGTTTCGGAAAAAACCCATGTCATACTTGGAAATCACCGTAACTAGGTAAAAGGTCAGTACCAAGAACCGTTTTGTAGTGCAATGGTAGGTAGAATATAGGTGAAGGGTTGGGTGACTACCTGAGCCAATATTAGGGTACCTATATGGAACATAAAAGGCTGCCTGATAAGGGGTAATGCCCCAAAACCGATCGCAGGATGCTTCTTTCCGGTCCAGGGAGGACCTGCCTTGGCAGCTTGGGCTTGACTGTTCCCATGAAGAGCAGGGTCAAACTAATATGCATAAGGCTGAGACCAAACTGGGTAGACGTGGTGAGCAAAAGCGATGGATTAAACCCAGATCTTTGTGCCTGGAGGGGAATGTTTGCATTGTTCAGCATTCCGTTCGTCATTTGTTATTTTTGAATCGGTCACCCTAAGTGAGGATGTGGGTCCTGCGTTTGCTGCGCCCCCGGATTCACGCTAGCCCGGCTGATGATGGGTGATGCCCTGAAACCGATCCTAGAATGCTTGTTTCCAGTCTAGGGAGGACCTGGCTAGGTAGTTCGGGTTGGACTGTTCCCATGAGAAGCAGGGTCAAGGTTGATTTGTATATGACTAGGTCCCAACTAGGGTGGCGTGGTAAGAACAATGGATTAAACTCAGATCTTTGTGAGTGGTAGTGAATGTTTGCACTGTTTAGCATTCCGTCCATCATTTGTTCTTTTTCAATTTGTCACCCTAAGTGAGAGGAGTATCTCCAGACGTGGGTCTCATACTCGTTGTGCCACTGGATTCAAGCTAGCCTGGCTGATAAGGGGTGATGCCCCGAAACCGGTCCCAGGATATTTGTTTCAATTCCAGGGAGGACCTGGCTTGGCAGTTTGGGCTTGACTGTTCTCATGAAGAGCATGGTCAAGACTGCTTTGCATTTGGCTGGGTCCTAACTGGGGTGGCGTGGTAAGCAAAAGAATGATGGCTTAAACCCAGATCTTTGTAGCTGGGGTGAATGTTTGCATTGTTCAACATTCTGTCCTTCATTTGTTCTTTTTGAATTGGTCATCCTAAGTGAGAATGATATGCCCAGACGTGGGCCCATGCTCGCTGTGCCACTGGAATCAAGCTAGCCTGTCTGATGATTGGAGATGCCCCGAAAGGCCCAGGAGGCTTGTTTCTAGTGCTGGGAGGACTTGGCTTGGCATTTTGGGCTGTACTGTTCCCATGAGGAGCACAGTCAAGACTGATTTGCATATGGCTGGGTCCAAACTGGGGTAGCGTGGTCAGCAGAGGAACGATGGATTAAATCCAGATCTTTGTGACTGGGGGTGAATGTTTGCATTGTTCAGTATTCCGTCCATTATTGGCTCCTTTTGAATTTGTCACCCTAAGTGAGGAGGGTATGCCCAGATGTGGGTCCTGTGCTCACTGCGCCACTGGATTCAAGCTAGACTGGCTAATGAGGGGTCCCAGGATGCTTGTTCTGGTCCAGGTAGGACCTGGCTTGGCAGTCCAGGTTTGACTGTTGCCATGAGATGCAGGGTCTAGACTGAATTGAATATGGCTAGGTCAAAACTGGGGTGGCATGGTGAGAAAAAAAACAATGGGTGAAACCCAGATCTTTGTTACTAGGGGTGATTGATTTCATTGTTCAGCATTCCGTCCATCATTTTTTCTTTTTGAATTTGTCACCCTATGTGAGAAGGGTATGTCCTAACATGGGTCCTGTGCTCGCTGCACCACTGGATTCATGCTAGACTGGCTGATGAGGGGTAATGCCCCAAAACCGGTGCCAGGATGCTTGTTTCCGGTGTAGGAAGTACTTGCTTGGCAGTCCGGGCTCGACTGTTCACATGAGGAGCAGGGTCAAGGTTGATTTGCATATTGCTGTGTCCAAACTGGGGTTGCGTGGTGATCAAAAGAAAAATGAATTAAACCCAGATCTTTGTGACTGGGGGTGAATGTTTGCATTGTTCTGCATTCTGCCCATCATTTGTTCTTTCTGAATTTGTCACCCTAAGTGACAAGAGTATGCCCAGATGTGGGTCCCGTGCTCGCTGTGCCACTGGATTCAAGCTAGCCTCACTAATGAGGGGTGACGCCCCGAAACTGGTCCCAGGATACTTGTTTCCATTCCAGGGAGGACCTGGCCTGGTAGTTCGGGATGGACTGTTCCCGCGAGAAGCAGGGTCAAGACTGATTTTCCTGTGGCTGGGTCCAAACTGGGGTGGCATGGTGAGTAAAAAAATGTTGGATTAAACCCAGATCTTTGTGACTGGGGGTGAATGTTTGCATTGTTCAGGATTCCGTCCATCATTTCTTCTTTTTTACTTTGTCATCCTCAGTGAGAAGAGTGTTCACCAGATGTGGGCCCTTGCCACTGGATTCAAACTAGCCTGTCTGATATGGGGAGATGCCCCAAATGTTTCCAGGATGCCTGTTTCTATATTAAGGGAGGACCTGGCCTGGCAGTTCGGGCCGACTGTTCCCACGAGAAACAGGGTCAAGACTGATTTTCATATGGCTGAGTCCAAACTGGGGTGGCGTAGTGAGCAAAAGAACAATGGATAAAATCCAGATCTTTGTGACTGGGGGTGAATGTTTGCATTTTTCAGCAATCCATCCATAGTTTGTTCTTTTTTAATTTGTTACCCTAAGTGAGATGGGTATGCCCAGACGTGGGTCCCATGCTCGTTGCGCCACTAGATTCAAGTTAGCCTGGCTGATGAGGGGTCCCAGGATGCTTGTTCCCAGTCCAGGCAGGACCTTGCTTGGCAGTTCGGGCTGGACTGTTCCCATGAGAAGCAGTGTCAAGGCTGATTTGCATATGGCTGGGTCTAAACTAGGGTGACGTGGTAAGAACAATGGATTAAACCCAAATCTTTGAGACAGGGTGAATGTTCAGCATTCCGTCCATCATTTGTTATTTTTGAATTTGTCACCCTAAGTGAGAAGAGTATGCCCAGGCGTGGGTCCCTTGCTCGCTGTGTCACTGGATTCAATCTAGTCTGGTTGATGAGTGGTGATTTCCCAAAACCAGTCCCAGGATACTGGTTTCCATTCTAGGCAGGACCTGCTTGGCAGTTCGGGCTCAACGGCTCCCCATGAAGAGCATAGTCGAGACTTATTTGCCTATGGCTGGGTCCAAACTGGGGTGACTTGGTGAGCCAAAGAGGGATGGATTAAACCCGGATCTTTGTTTCTAAGGGTGAATGTTTGCATTGTTCATCAATCCGTCCATCGGTTGTTCTTTTTAGGTTTCGCCCTGGCAGCGCGCATGCGCTGTCTCTCTGAGACATCAAGTAACCTTTATCAGGTGTGAAACTCCGCCTTTTGCCGGGGAATTTCTCCTGCCACTTGCCATTCGTAAATACTGGCATTGCTTTTCTTAGAGGGCTTATAATTGGCTGTAGATCTGCTACGATACTTCCATTGCTGCCTCCATAACAGCCGACCCTACACCACTGTGCCCAACAGCGCTCTACAGTTCGCTCTCCCTGCTACTGACACAGTGCATGGTTTGCATTGTTTGCGCGCCTCCAAGCCCTAGCTGCAGTTTCCCAGCACTGACATGCGTCCTCCTCCCAGCTTCGCAGTGCACGCTGCAGCCCCTCCTCCAGGCCGCCTCCTCTCAGCCACCTCTGCCGGTGTGCGGAGCGCCCAGCAGCACAGTCACCTGCCACCTCCTCACCTTGCCTGCAGCTCTCCCAGAGGTTGCAGCTCCATGTCGTGGCCAAAGATACTTATAGGCTTAGAATTGAATGGGTCCTCCCTGAAGGTTGCCCCCCAAAACCCTCTCTGCCCCACTGCACTGGAGGGGCCTCAATTAAGCCCCTGTTCCTCGTTCCTGGCTCAGAGCCTAATCATCCTAGGTCAGACAGCATCGAGAAATAATTAATAATGTATTTATGTGTAAGATGTCCACGGATGGCTAGGGGAGAGTTCCTAAGACATTTCGGCTGCTTCTTCAGGACCTTGGCAGAGGTAAGCGTGTTTTGCTTCCTTGTTTACGTTATGCCTCTTCCAGATGATATGCAAAGTGCTTTGAGGTCTGCCTGGTGCACATGATTCCCTGAGGTCCCCAGGGATCCCCTTTTGTCCAAGAATGCATCTGTGGAAGTGTAACTTTATGGCATTCCATTAGTATTTTTGTTACATGCATCAAATTAAATTTTGTTAGGAACGGTGTATTGGAATGAAGAACTCACACAATAGGGACAGTCTGGGCACTAATATAAACTAATTGAAACACAATCATCCGTAAAGCCCCCTCCCCCACCGTCCCCTAATATAGGAACTAACGCCAAAGTTTTAACGTATTTATTACCAATCACAAGTCTATAATTAGACCACAATCCACGGATGTGTGTCTTAGGTGTCGGCTGACACCTCTCTGGACATTGTTTCCAGTTGGTTCCCCGTGTATTAAGATCCACAATCTTCGGCTGTCACCCCTTCCCTCTTGTCCTGATGAAGACCCGCCTCTGATGACTAATAAGCTGCACATCTAGTAAGGGTTGAAACGTTGATGTTATTATCTCTATTAGTCCACACAATTTCCCCTTCTTGAACTGGAAATCATAACCATTGTTGGGATTTATGCTTGCAAGACGTGCAAGATAAATATCTCCCTGTGTTATGTTTATGTCATATATGTAAATGTGTGTCACTTTTGTACAGTACTTTGCCACATTATCACTATCAGTCACTAAGTGTACACCGTAGCCATCTGTGTTCTTTCGCCGTATGTGCCTAATGTCACAGACAGCCATTTCATTTATCTGTACATATATAATCCAAAAGTAAAGAAATTAATTTTTTGTATAAACAAATTGTTGTTCTTGGTGTGTTACATGGTGATATGAATTGGACATATTTCTTTTATGTATTTAATACCTTGTGCAAACCAGTTGAACTTCCTGACAGAACCATTTTTTATCTAATGTACTTACCCAGGTTCTGAGGGTTACTGGGTTACCCCATTATCATTAATGTCAAAATAAAAGGGGTGATCCAGTGAGATTTACCACACTTAATTCTGTTTATAATTTTTACAGATTCTAGACCAAAATCAGAAAGTTTTCAGTTCAAGGCATACTCGGTGAGATCATGCGACTTTAATTTAGAGAAAATAGAACAAGCATTTACAATGCAATAGGTTTCGCATTTGTAAGAGATTATGCTATTGGCATTGTAAATGAGAATGCCTTTTATTTATTTGTTCTAAAAACCAACACATTAATAAAAAGGCATTGTAATCTACAATGCCAATGGCTCAAACTCTAGTAAATGTTAGACCTCTTGCATTGCAAATGCTTGTTTAATTTGTCACCCTAAGTGAGATGGGTCTGCCCAGACGTGGGTCCCATGCTCGCTGCGCCATCGGACTCAATCTAGCCTGTCTGATATGGGGATATGCCCCGCAAGGTCCCAGGATGCTTATTTCTAGTAAACGGGGGACCTGGCTTGGCAGTTTGGGCTGGACTGTTCCCATGATGCGCACAGTCAAGACTGATTTGCATATGGCTGGGTCCAAACTGGGATGGCTTGGTGAGCAAAAGAAAGATAGATTAAACCCAGATCTTTGTGAATGTTTGCATTTGTTGTGAACGTATCTAGGACCCTAATTAAATATTCCCGATTTATGCCCTTATGTGGTTATAACAAATCATATCCTTTTAAAAGGCATAGGAATCATATACATATTTAGTCATAGCCAATGCAGTCCAAATACGGCAAGGCTACTTCCTTAGATTCCTAGAAAGTTCAACGAGTTCTTTCAACAAACCAAACCTCCAGCAACCTAGGAATTCCGCATGCTAGAACTCCTGCGAGTCCGAAAGAACGGCCAGTTCTTAGTGACATCTTTTATTGACGTCTTATGTCCAACCTTACGTCAAACATGGCACCTTCCAGGTATAAATATACCAGCGTTTGCCTTAAGCAACACACGGTGGTTTGGAGCAGAGCGGCTATCTACTTATCTGAAGCCCAGCTGATGCGAGTGCCAAAGGAAGCCGTCCCTCCCATTTGGTGCACTGAGAAAGACGCTGTCTTTTTCTCCTGCCGAGAAAATCCAGCTCCAGTGTTTCCAGTCACCCTTGCGGGTTACTGGGAGATCGAGTCCGGAGAGCGAGATACAAGACCTCCTTCATTCTAAAACCAAGGTACGGAGCTGATTAGATCCTTAGAGAATTCTTGAGTCAGATTCTTGGCAAAACTAACTTAACTTAAAAACTCCTTTACTCCTTCCCACGTACTAGGCTTAGGTTAGGTACACTGGGGTAGGCGTACTTAGAAACCTCAGTGGAGTACGTTTAGTCAACTTTTATCATTGTATGTAATTGTATATATTTTATACATTTTAAGTATCATATGGCTCAGAAACCATATCAATGCTTTTACAGTATTATTAGCAGCCCGTCCCGACGTTGTCCGGGTATGAATTGCTGCCGGCCAGTAGTATATTGTTTCGTAGGATTTCATTTTGATAGCATTTCTTATCTGTGACCGGCCTGTGAAACGCTCCGATTCACAGTGCACTGCTGATGCACTTAAGAGTGCGCGTTCAGTAGCGTGTGAACTCTAGTTTCCCTACTTTATTTTCCTTGCAATATTATATAGCGCGAACTCGACAACATGGCATGAGCACAATTTACATTACAGAAGAGCACATTGATTTGTGGTAGGCACGGGGAGACAAAGCGATTTGCCTGGAATCACAGGATGTTGAGCTGATGCCGAGATTCTAACGTAGCTCCCCATCTCTAAAGTTCGCAATTCTAGAACTTGTGGTGGGAGGTGTGTCTAAAAGTGTATGTCGGTGCTGGGCATCAATGAGAGAGACCTGTGCATTTTTCCAATTGATGGTGAAAAAATATGAGTATGTTGCTGGAGATGTGGGCCGCCGTGCCACCAATGTACTTACGGGGGAGGGTAAACACCCATTCCGCAAATTTCTTTCCGCATACCATCACTCTGCATACTTTCATTACGAAAGTACCATGACTCCGCAATGCCATTATAACGCATGGCATTACATTTTATATGCTTTTACCACGCATACATTTACAACGAAATTCGTTGTAAATGCATGAATGGTAAAAGCATGTTTTTTAAAAATGTTTGCATAAGGCAAGTGTGGGTATAGGGGTATACGTTTTGGGGTACTGGGGTATATGTTTTGGGGTGTTTGGGTATTTTAATGGTTCAGATATAGTTTTGGGTTATGGGGTACAGGGGTATTTTTAGGGTTCAGGGCTAGGTTTTGGTTTATAGGGGTATTTTTAGGGTTCAGGGGTAGGTTTGGGTTTTGGGGTACAGGGGTATTTTAAGGGTTCAGGGCTAGGTTTTGGGGTACAGGGGTATTTTTAGAGTTCTGGGCTAGGTTTGGGTTTTGGGATACAGGGGTATTTTAAGGTTCTGGGGTAGGTTTGGGTTTTGGGGTACAGGGGCATTTTTAGAGTTCAGGGGTAGGTTTGGGTTTTGGGGTACAGGGGTATTTTAAGGGTTATGGGCTAGGTTTGGGTTTTGGGGTACAGGGGTATTTTAGGGTTATGGGCTAGGTTTGGGTTTTGGGGTACAGGGGCATTTTTAGAGTTCAGGGGTATGTTTGGGTTTTGAGGTACAGGGGTATTTATAGGGTTCAGGGCTAGGTTTTGATTTGGGGTACAGGGGTATTTTTAGGGTTTAGGGATAGGTTTGGGTTTTGGGGTACAGGGTATATTTATAGGGTTAAGCTGGGTTAGTGTTTAAGGGTGTTGGGGTATTTTATAGAGTAAGGGTGGGTTATGATTATGGGGTGCAGGGGTATTTAAAGTAGGGGTGGGCGGAATTGGCGCGAACTTGGTACAATAAATCCGCAATATTTCGTTCCGTCAGATTTCCAATTATTAAAACAGAAACCTCATATATTCAAGGTAAAACAACAAGTATTTCTACATGCTAAAATGCATATAGTCATTTCACAAAAGTGAAATTAGCTTCCAGCAAGCAGTGAGAGAGGTGATGATTTTGAGATCAAGCCCCTGCAAACCATTATGGGACGAGATTAGCAGTCGGAAGGGTATATTATAGTATCCAAATAATTCTACAAAGAGCTGCAGTTCACCTCGTTCTCCCCAGTTGTCCCCAAGAGGCAAAAGCAATAGCATTTAAAATATTATACATCAAGCTGCAGTTCACCTCATGGTCCCTAGATGTCCCTGATGAGGCAAATGCAATAGCATTCAAAATATTACACATCAAGCTGCAGTTCACCTCATGTCCCTACATGTCCCTGATGATGCAAATGCAATAGCATTTAAAATATTATATATCAAGCTGCAGTTCACCTCGCCGTCCCTAGATGTCCCTGATGAGGCAAATGCAATAGCATTTAAAATATTATATATCAAGCTGCAGTTCACCTCGTCGTCCCAAGATGACCCTGATGAGTAAAATTCAAAAACATTGAAACCCTTTCATGAATAGTAAAAATTATGCGAAGCTTATCCCATAATGCTTTGCAGGGCCTTTTAGTTGTATTTTCGCCCATAACTGTGCTTGGGGTGGTTCTAAGAGAATGGGACCACCACTGAATTACTATTTAAAGGGAGCAGGAATGTGTAGAACCTGGGAAGAAAAAACAACACTCGTGAGGGAATGCCCCCAGCGATTGTCACGCCCCCAGCACACACCCACAGCACAATGCAGACACGCCCACAAGGGACTACTTTGCTGGCACGGTTCTTTTACATTTTAAATGTATATGGTGGGCGTCTGCATAGCCTATGCCCTTCTGCTGCAACTGCCCTATCCAACACTGTATTGGGTGTTGTGATTGGTGCTGTGGTTCCCGAGTTTACCTGGCCAAAAGGTGCAAGTTCTCTCTTTATAATAGTAGTATAGAATAGATTTCATAATACTCCTTTTACTGTACGCACTTTACTTTATGACAAGTATTACAATTGTAGCAATTCACTTCTCTTGCATGAGAAAGAAGACTGCTCAATAAATAACACCTTTTATTGAAAACGCCTGTCTCTCTATTTCTCTGCACTCTGGTGAAACTAAGTATGCACGATTGACTGAGTGAAATAGCCATCTATTGTTTTCACACGACTCTGGAGTTATACTCCTTATTCTGGGGGAGCAAAGTTGTCATGTTTATGCGGTTGTCAGAAGCTGAATCCCTTCTTGTCTAAGCAGGGAAGTTAACTCCTCCCTGTTCATTCGAGAAAGTTTCTAGTGACCTCTGAGCTAGCTGGCAAACCTAATTAAGTCTAACATATTCAATAGAGACATAGTCGACCTCAGTCCTACGTCTAAACTGTTGTTTATGTTATTCCAATGCGCAGAGACTATTTGGAAAATAGGAACTACACTACAGCATTCCGTCCATCATTTGTTCTTTTTGAATTTGTCATCCTAAGTGAGAAGATTATTCTCAGACGTGGGCCCGTGCTCGCCGTGCCACTGGATTCAAGCTAGCCAGTCTGAAGAGGAAAGATGCCCCAAAAGGTCCCAGGATGCTTGTTTCCATATCCAGGGAGGACCTGGGTTGGCAGTTTGGCCTAGACTGTTCCCATGAGGAGAAGGGTCAAAACCGATTTGCATATGGCTGGATCCAAACTGGGGTGGCGTGGTTAGCAAAAGAACAATGGATTAAACCTAGATCTTTGTGGCTGGAGGTGAATGTTTGCATTGTTCAGCATTCCGTCCATCGTTTGTTCTTTTTTAATTTGTCACCCTAAGTGGGATGGGTATGCCCAGACGTGGGTCCTGTGCTCGATGCGCCACTGGACTCAAACTAGCCCGGCTGATGATGGGTGATGCCTAGAAACCGGTCCCAGGACGCTTGTTTCCGATGCAGGGAGGACATGGTTTGGCAATTTGGGCTGGACTGTTCCCATGATGAGCACAGTCAAGACTGATTTGCAAATGGCTGGGCCCAAACTGACATTTATGAAGAGTCAGGATGCACACCTCATGTTCATATTTTTATCAATCTTAATGTATTTTTTTCAGTATGTACAAGGATAGCGTGCAGATTGCTATAGCGCCATGCCCCATGGCACTCAGGTACTAATATCACATGGGTGGGCCGTGGTCACGTCCCAAGCAAATGCACAGCATATTGTGCCATTACGGTCTTCATGTATCTGAATCAAATTATTTAGTATTTACTCAATGTTATCATTCTTATCACAGTTTTTGTCCCATTCTTCCACATTTTAAAACGAGTCCACACGTTGGCTATACATTGCTTATTTTCAAGTTTCTAGTGCCCAAATGTGTCAGAGACTTTCCATAAGAACACGACTGAGGCATGGGTTCCTTTCAGGCAGCATTTTATTCGAAAACAAATGACCCAATGCATTCCGGGCATAGCGCCCTTCTTCGGGGGTCGCTGTGAAAGATCATAAGAAAACTTAATTACCATCTGCAGATTGCATAAACATTTAACAATCATCATCGCCCTTTCCTGTCAAGTTGTATTCTCTTATATGCTCTCAACAAAAATTAACATCATGTCTGCACGTATTAACACACACTAAAGTACGGAGAAATGCTATTTGCTGTGAACCATATTTCTACCCTTTCCTTGTATACTCATTCCTTCCGCAACTTTTAACTTACTTATTTGTCTAAAAACAGGCTCCAAATTGAACATTTAGGAATCATATGGATTTCACCCTCCTCTTCATCCTAGAGGTGTACAAGCGGTATTCTGCCTTTCACTCTCATCTTGCCTCTCCCGTTATCGTTCTCCTTTATCTACCCATCTACTTTCACCCTGTAACCTTAACCTCCCATGCTTTACAGCGTTTCAACTGCCCGCTCACGGTGCTAATTCACTTCCGATGTCCATTCCATATAAATGTTTAGTTAACTGCAATTGCACCCCTCCATACAACATTGCCATTGCACTCTTGTACATACCTGCCAAACTGCCGTTAAAATCCCTCCGCCCTCGCTGTTTCTTCCACCAAAATCCAAATGCATCCCACAATCCCTCTTGTTTTTAAACACATCCCTTCAGTCACCCCATAGGTTCACAGATTTAACAGATTCAAGTAACTCCCATTCCCCCGATTTTACAATGCATTGCACATGGTACTTTAGCTTGCAAAACTTCATTTCCCATAATGCCGTGTACTAGCACTGCACTTGCGGGTATCGTGCCGTGGCATACAATCAAAGTTAATCACGTAATTCAAGAGCAGGTTGAGCGTAAATAATGTTAACCGATAGGTTTTCATGATCATTTCTTCACAGAAAATGTCCTTAACAAAATCAATTTTCACACCATCTGTCACGAACCACTTTGTTGTTCAAACGTTTGGGCTCTTATTTTCTAATGTTCTCCTTCTTTTAATCCATGGGTGCTTCCTGGTTTAGGGCATCAGTTATGAAGACATTTATGAAGAGTCAGGATGCACACCTCATGCTCATATTTTTATCAATCTTAATGTATTTTTTTCAGTATGT
Source organism: Lissotriton vulgaris (assembly GCF_964263255.1). Lineage (NCBI taxonomy): Eukaryota > Metazoa > Chordata > Amphibia > Caudata > Salamandridae > Lissotriton > Lissotriton vulgaris. The sequence goes on from NC_141695.1 coordinate 313,148,058, forward strand.
ACAAGGATAGCGTGCAGATTGCTATAGCGCCATGCCCCATGGCACTCAGGTACTAATATCACATGGGTGGGCCGTGGTCACGTCCCAAGCAAATAGGAGCCTGTTTTTAAACAAATAAGTAAGGGAAAAGTTGCGGAAGGAATGAGTATACAAGGAAAGGGTAGAAATATGGTAATTTAGTGTGTGTTAATACGTGCAGACATGATGTTAATTTTTGTTGAGAGCATATAAGAGAATACAACTTGGCAGGAAAGGGCGATGATGATTGTTAAATGTTTATGCAATCTGCAGATGGTAATTACGTTTTCTTATGATCTTTCACAGCGACCCCCGAAGAAGGGCGCTATGCCCGAAATGCATTGGGTCATTTGCTTTCGAATAAAATGCTGCCTGAAAGGAACCCATGCCTCAGTCGTGTTCTTATGGAAAGTCTCTGACACATTTGGACACTAGAAACTTGAAAATAAGCAATGTATAGCCAACGTGTGGACTCGTTTTAAAATGTGGAAGAATGGGACAAAAACTGTGATAAGAATGATAACATTGAGTAAATACTAAATAATTTGATTCAGATACATGAAGACCGTAATGGCACAATATGCTGTGCATTTGCTTGGGACGTGACCACGGCCCACCCATGTGATGGGTTCAAACTGAAGCAGCGTAGTCAGCAAAAGAACGATCGATTGAACCCAGATCTTTGTGACTGAGGGTGAATGTTTGCATTGCTCAGCATTCCGTCCATCATTTGTTGTTTAGGTCTCGCCTGCCAATGCGCTTGCGCATTGCTGGCGAGAATTATAGTAAGTGGAAAAGAAAAGTCTACCATAACGGCTGCGGATCCCATACAGTTCATGTGAGCCAGGCGTGTGCACGCCAGCCACATAACACACAAACATTTGTCTGTGCCTCGCATCAGACTTCATAGGATGCCGCTCCCCCGCCCCCGCGTGCACATCGCGCACCACCATTTGTTTGTGCCTAGGCATCAGACTTCAAAGGCTGCCGCTCTCCCCGCCCCCGCATCTGACTTCAAAGGAATGTGCTCCAACTCCCTGTCACGGCAATGCCAAGAGCTTGTTTTTTTAACGTGTGTGGACCGATTTTTCACAATCCAACCCGGAGTTCAGCCGTTCGTCCTATTGTGAATTAAGGCCATAGCTATTTAAAATGGCAAGTTCTCACGGAGCACACCTCTGACAGTGTGCTCGCATCTAAAATACAACTTCACCTTCAGCGTGCCTCGCACACAACTGTTGCTGCATCTCGTAGGCGACAACACAGGAACTGGAACATGTATCTCTCCCAGTGACATTATCCGTTAGTGTTTTATCCTGTTCTTGCAAAGAAATACAGTTCTAGCGTTCAACTCAAAGTCTCATAGAACGGGGCGGTTTCCAATTCAACATTTAACAAGAATAGTCTATTTGTCTGCATTGTGTTTGTCAGCTAATCACGTCACCTGCATTCAAAATAAAAGACAGACCAACGCAACATTTTTCCGCCCCATTCCTAAACTTCACCCAGTAGCCATCTTGGAAAAAAGGTGATTTGAATAAAAACAATCATAATCAACCCATTTACTATAAAGGACAGCTACTACACGATAGTACACAGGAGATAAACAGTAACTCTATACCGAAATTAATGTCTTGTTATCTTCTATGGTCTAATTTAAAATAATTCACCAATATGTGTTTATGTACACAGATACAACTTTTACTATATATGTAGTTATGAAGCAGAGGAGAACAGCGTCTTTATAAGACCTTAATGAAAGATTATTTTGTAAAACGGCATGCTAAAGAGTTAACTGAGCAACGCAACCCTCCATTAGTATTTGAACATGGCCGCTTCCTTTTCTGAATCCTTCCACCCTCCAACTCCAACTCCACCCTCCAACTCCAGCCTCTAACTCCAACTCCACCCTCCAACTCCAACTCCACCCTCCAACTCCAACTCCATCCTCCACCCTCCAACTCCACTCTCCAAATCCAGCCTCCAACTCCAACTTCCAACTCCAACTCCACCCTCCAACTCCACCCTCCAACTCCACACTCCAACTCCACCCTCCAACTCCAACTCCACCCTCCAACTCCAACTCCACCCTCCAACTCCACCCTCCAACTCCAACTCCACCCTCCAACTCCACCCTCACCCTCAAAATCCAACTCCACCCTCCACCTCCACCCTCCAACTCCACCCTCCAACTTCCAACTCCAACTCCACCCTTCAACTCCACCCTCCAACTCCACCCTCCAACTCCACCCTCCACCTCCACCCTCCAACTCCACCTTCCAACTCAACCCTCCAACTCCACCCTCCAACTCCAACTCCATCCTCCAACTCCAACTCCACCCCCAACTCCACCCTTCAACTCCACCCTCCACCTCCAACTCTACCCTCCAACTCCAACTCCACCAACCAACTCCAACTCCACCCTCACACTCCAACTCCACCCTCCAACTCCACCCTTCAACTCCAACTCCACCCTCCAACTCCACCCCTACCCTCCAACTCCACCCCCCAACTTCAACTCCACCCTCTAACTCCAATTCCAACTCCACCCTCCAACTCCACCCTCCAACTCCAACTCCACCCTCCAACTCCACCCTCCAACTCCAACTCCACCCTCCAACTCCACCCTCCAACTCCACCCTCCAACCCCACCCTCCAACTCCAACTCCACCCTCCAACTCAAACTCCAACTCCACCCTCCAACTCCAACTCCACCCTCCAACTCCACCCTCAACTCCAACTCCACCCTCCAACACCAACTCCAACTACACCCTCCAACTCCACCCTCCAACTCAACCCTCCAACTCCACCCTCCACCCTCCAACTCCAGCTCCGTCCTCCAACTCCAACTCCCCCTCCAACTCCAATTCCACCCTCCAACTCTCCCCTCCACCCTCCAACTCCACCCTCCAACTCCAACTCCACCCTCCAACTCCACCCTCCAACTCCAACTCAACCCTCCAACTCCACCATCCAACTCCACCCTCCAACTCCAACTCCACCCTCCAACTCCACCCTCCAACTTCAACTCCACCCTCCAACTCCAACTCCACCCTCTTAACTCCAACTCCACCCTCCAACTCCACCCCCCCAACTCCAACTCCACCCTCCAACTCCACCCTCCACCCTCCAACTCCACCCTCCAACTTCACCCTCCAATTCCAACTCCACCCTCCAACTCCAAATCCACCCTCCAACTACACCCTCCAACTCCACCCTCCAACTCCACCCTCCATCACTCAGGGCCACCACCACATCACTCAGGGACACCACCACATCATTCAGGGACATCACCACATCACTCAGGGACACCACCACATCACTCAGGAACACTACCACATCACTCGGTGACACCACCACATTACTCGGGGACACCACCACATCACTCGGGGACACTACCACATCACTCGGGGACACCATCACATCACTCGGGGACACCACTACATCACTCAAGAACACCACCACATCACTCAGGAACACCACCACATCACTCAGGAACACCACCACATCACTCAAGGGCACCAATGCAGAGGTCTGGCCCGGGACCAGGGTTCAATTCCAGCCTCGGCGGCTCTTGGACTCAATCTCCACGGACCTGATAATTCTCGCCTCGGTGCCTAGTCTAATCATGGGTCCCACTCTGTGACTCTGGGCAATAGCTTGCTTAATCTCCACAACGGCCCCAGCAGCGCTTGGATACCTGGCTTCACCTTGGGGGTGCCCAGGAGTGGACATCTCACAGGAAATCCTGGAAGGGTTCCACAGCGGTATGAATACAGTTCTACGAGACCTCTGGGTAGAAGGCGCTTTATAAATACAAACACACAAACACACACACCACCACATCACTCAGGGGCACCACCACTTTACTCAGGGGCACCACCACTTTACTCAGGGGCACCACCACATCACTCAGGGACATCACCAAATCACTCAGGGGCACCACCACATCATCACTCAGCACCACAACAGCACAGTCCTTGCTTGCTACCAACAAGCATTGCCATAGCCAATAGGACTCGCATTAGTCCGCAGTTTGCTGTTTGCCGCACGTCTTCCGCACGCCTGAGACCGTCTCAGAGGAGGGTGTTGGTGCTGGAAGCTTTCCGGGTTCCGTGTTCCCGTGTTGACAGCCCCTGGTCGCGCTGCCATCACGGGCTGTTTCGAGTCAGGGGTGCAAGATTTGCCGGCAGTAAGGGCCCCCGCGTGAGGTGCCCCCGTGTGAGGCTCCCCCTACGGCAAGCAACCCAGGCAAGCTACCCAGGTGAGCAACGCAAGGGGTTGCAGGGCCGCGGGGGCGAATCCTGCCAAGAGTCTGTTTGTGGTTGCGGGAGGCAGAGCTGTAAGTTCTCCCAGTGCCCCCCCCCCCCCACAGCAGCGGCAGGAGCCGCGTGACACCACCCCAGGATACTCGTGCAGGGGGTGCAAGTGTTTCCAGCGGCCCCCCAGCACCAGCGGTAGTCAGACGGCATCAAATATATATATATATATATATATATATAAAAGACGTTTGGCAAGGGTCAGTTTGTTTGTAGTGGCAGGAGCGGCAGGAGCTGCGGGTTCCCCCAGCGGCCCACAGCACCATGGCAGCATTAGGAGCAGCGTAAGACACCTTCAGGACATACGAGCAGGAGCCGCAAACTTCCCTAACGGCTTCCTTGCGCCACACCGCAGGAGTCATGAGTACCTACCAGCAGGTAGCCATCAGCAGGAGCTACCTGTGATACCTACAGCTGCAGGAGCTTGCTCGCAGCAGCCACATGTAACATCTTGTCAGCTGCATGAGATATATCACAACAGCAGCGGCAGGAGCTACAAGAGCTCCAAGTGTTCCATAGTAGCAGGAACCGTGCGAAGCGGGGCAAGTATTTGCAGGAACCACCCAACCACACAACTGCGGTAGTATCCATACAGAGCCCCTACAGCTCCTCGTAGCCCTCCTACAGTGAGGGGGAAGTGAGCGCAACTCCCCTCAGCAGCGACAAGGTCTTTAGTGATCGCCTAGCTGATCAATTCACATCAACTCTTAAGGTGCACTCACTTGACCATTCACTTGACCATCCTTTATCGTTTCCACTCTCAACACTACGCGCACGCCCACGAGAGAGAGGCTCGCTTGTAACAATAATAACAAAACAAACCCTGTGTGCCAACTGATCAGAGCCACTGGCAGAGGAGGAGTTGAACAAGCCTACACTGTTCGGAATAATGAGGTCAGGTAGGTCTAGAAAGAACCCACCACAACCCATGAAACGGAAAATCAAAGCCAAAATGGACAATAAAGGGATAACCTCCCCCCAGAGTAGTAAAGCCAATCCATCAAGGACCCCACTAATTCCACCAATTTACTCAATCTTTGGCTCAATGAACCCAACTGGCAAATTTACTTTTTTAAAAGATCCAGTTGCAGCCATCTACTCAATGCCAGCAAAGATCAAAGTACTTCAAAAACCACTGACGCCGCACAAAGTAACCAACCAGACGGACGACAAATAAATCAATATGACACCAATAATACTGGGAAGAAAGTAAAGGAGGCCCCCTTCTTTGTCAATTCTGGGACAGGGGAGGAAAGTTGAAAAACAGGGAAGTCCCACTGGTAACCCTCAAAGGTGGTTAGAGTTATATGGTAGGTGCCCAGAATCTTGCTTTTTACCAATACCAATCGCACAATAATATATTACCAAACCTACTGTGCAACTTATTCGGTTTCACATTAGCCAACTCTTTTGTTGAAGAACTATCAGATATCTTTAATACCTATAAGGCTCAGCACATTACCAATCTTTAGTCAGAATTTAGAAAAAACAGGAAAATTGTTTTTAGAAAAATATAACATTTGTATGTTTATTTCAGAATCACAAGTAAATCACAATGATCACAATTGATTAAAAAAATTCGTACAGTAATATGATTAAAACATTCAAAATCATTGGTATAAACAATAAACAAACAATTTATACATTATCAAGTTAAAATGTTCGCAAGAACAGGGGTCGACGCGGCGTTTCGGTTTTGGAGAAACAATTAAAACCTTCTTCAGGACCAAGTTCTAAAAGGAAACACACAATTACTTTTTTGTGTTTACAGTTCGTTTTTTTTTTTTAAACAAACACATAATCCTAAAACAATTCCTGTTGTCTAAAGATACAAAACATACTACAGCTATTTAGCAGTTGGCACTAGTCTATATCCAGTTGTTGGTAATGTTATTGGTATTTGTCAAAAACATATTAGTTTCTGAAATAGTCACCATCGGTAAATACCAGTATCTAATTTCCATAGAGATGATGATACACTGTTATCACTTAGTCAATGTTTAAGAGCGGCATTAATTACCCTAGTTGTAAAACTCCAGTTGTTGGTAATGTTATTGGTATTGTCAAAACATACTAGATTCTGTAATGATCACCATTGGTAAATATCAGTATCTGATTTGCAAAGAGATGATAACACCCTCTTCTCACCCAGTAAGTGGTTAAAAGATGGAAACAATTACCTTAGTTGTAAAACTGTCATCCAGATAAATCATGGAGGACTAGCCGCCCGAATGTAATTTCCGGGTCTTAGCTATACTGCATATTTCCAGGGATATAGATATGTCTTGGGCAGTTATAGTGCCTGCGGGTGAATAACAATAAGGCCCACGTCAATGTCTAATCAAACATAATTTACAGAGCGTTTAACAAGTGATGGAACAATGAATTTGTATATTATGCAGCTACCTTATGCTTTCATTGGACGGATTCACGCTCTGGTAGTAGGAGCCACCGATATAGGATTTCTGTTGGGCTGTAGATAAGTGGAAATAAATTACTGTATTGTTTTTCTAGGGGTGATTCCCAAAAGTCCAGGGGGGCTCTTTCATACGCACTTTCCCAGATTTTTGATTCCTGGCCACTCACTATGACACGACCTTTTTCAATTGGTTTGTGTTGAAGGCAGCTTTCATATATTAGCAGGATACTCCTGGCACTGTAGATAGAGAGAGGGGGAATTTGTGATAAGGATGCTCCCATTACCTAAATGGTTCTATTTTACCCTCATCTGTCATACAGTTATAGTACTAATGCTGTATATGCATTATGACAGTGCGTTGTTGATGGATACTGCTGTATAATTTTTGCCATTTATCGAAATTGCCCTTGATACATGAATCGTGTCGAGTCGACATGAGGTCAGATTCTTTCATTTAAGGCATATCTGTCTTGGTTTTAATTGCAGTTACTTACAGATGTCTTCCCTCATATGCAGCTAGTTACTGCGAGTATATAAAAGATATTCAATGTGGGTTTTAATCTATATACCTCACGTTCAAAGTCACGGCTACGTTTTAGGAATGTGACGTAGTGGTACATATCTAATTCAATGCTATTTGTTCTAGCGGCATAATTCATATCGGGAACGTTACAGGACGTAAGCATTTACTTTACTTGCAGCGTCCTAGGTAGTTGGAGTCCTAACTCTGTACAGTTGCTTTAAGGGACTCAGGAACGGACCAAAATGAAGGATTGGGCATGATAGTTTTACAACTAAGGTAATTGTTTCCATCTTTTAACCACTTACTGGGTGAGAAGAGGGTGTTATCATCTCTTTGCAAATCAGATACTGATATTTACCAATGGTGATCATTACAGAATCTAGTATGTTTTGACAATACCAATAACATTACCAACAACTGGAGTTCTACAACTAGGGTAATTAATACCACTCTTAAACATTGACTAAGTCAGGGGTACTCATAGTACGGCCCGCGGGCCGGTGGCGGCCCGGCAAGCCTTCCTTGGCGGCCCGCCGGACCTTGCAGACATGTACCAGTTTTAAAAAAAAAAAATCTAGAGTTTTAGTAAACGCCGCCGGTTGATGCAGCCTGACTCGGAGAGGCTCTGCTCTGGGGGGCCGGGAAATTCCAGCCATAGAGTGGAGCTGCAGGGGCCTCAGAAGAGGTGAAACAGAACAAAGCCTCATTAACGATTTAATGGTCTTTTAAAGACCTGTGAAGTGCTCCGGCTGTGTGCGCGCCAGGCAAGCTGACTCATCCCGGGCTGCCACAGAGGAGGTGGGGGGAGGGGAGAGGATTGTTGGACAATTACAGTGATCAGGACAAACCCCGTGACTGATTGAACCGAGCCGAGCATGAACTTGGAGATCACTCTGCGCAGCCTCGAGTAGCATTTGTTTTATCGACACTGAAGGGATGAAAGTCTGAATCAGCCCAGCCTTATTTGGAATCTCTGCCCTCCGGATTACACCTGATCTCTGCTGCAGTGGTCCAGCCAGCTCTCGTGCACCCTCTACATTAGGGAGGCACTAATAATGTGCTGCAGATTTTGGGAAGGCTGGGGAAGGTGGTTCGATGTGTGCAGCAAATAGCTCTTGCTATTCGTGATATTTCTAATAGAATTAATACACCTTGCCTAGACAGAGATAGGGAGACAGAGATGGAGAGAGAGGGCCAGGGCGGGAGAGACAGAGGGAGGGAGAGTCAGGGGAGGTTGAGGGAGTGAGAGAGTCAGGGGAGGGCGAGGGAGGGAGTGAGAGAGGGAGGGGGAGAGTCAGGGGAGGGTGAGACAGAGGGAGGGAGTGTGAGAGGAGGGAGAGAGGGAGAGTGAGGGGAGGGAGGTAGAGAGAGGGAGAGTCAGGGGAGGGAGACAGAGGGAGAGCCAGGAGGGGTGAGGGAGGTAGAGAGAGGGAGAGTCAGGGGAGGAAGAGAGAGGGAGAGTCAGGGGAGAGGGAGGGAGGGAGGGAGAGCCAGGGCAGGGTGAGTGAGAGGGAGAGTGAGAGTCAGGCGAGGGCGAGGGAGGGAGAGACAGAGGAGGGAGTGTGAGGGGAGGGAGGGAGGGAGAGTGAGGGGAGGGAGGTAGAGAGAGGGAGAGTCAGGGGAGGGAGAGAGAGGGAGAGTCAGGGGAGGGGAGGGAGGCAGAGGCATAAGGAGGGAGGGACACAAAGGGAGGGAGGGAGAAAGAGGGTGAGAGGGAGAGAGAGAGGAAGACAGGGAGAGAGAGGGAGGGAGACAGTTAGAGAAAGGGAGGGAGACAGTTAGAGAAAGGGAGAGAAAGGGAGACGGAGAGAGGGAGGGAGACAGAGAGAGGGAGGGAGACCAAGAGAGGGAGGGATACAGAGAGAAGGAGGGAGACAGAGAGAGGGAGGGAGGGAGATAGAGGGAGAGAGGGAGGGACAAGTGGGAGGGAGTGAGGGAGACAGAGAGAGAGGGAGAGAAAAAGAGAGGGAGGGAGAAAAAGAGAGGGATGGAAACAGAGAGGGGAGGTAGGAAAGAGAGAGGGAGGAAGAGAGAGGGAGGGAGGGAGACAGAGATAGGGAGGGCGGGAGACAGAGAGAGGGAGGGAGACAGAGAGGGAGGGAGGGAGACAGAGAGAGGGAGGAAGACAGAGAGAAGGAGGGAGACAGAGAGAGGGAGGGAGACAGAGAGGGAGGGAGGGAGACAGAGAGGGAGGGAGGGAGACAGAGAGGGAGGGAGGGAGACAGAGAGAGTGAGGGAGACAGAGGGAGTGAGGGAGACGAAGGGAGTGAGGGAGACGAGAGAGGGAGGGACGGAGAGAGAGAGAGAGGGAGGTAGAGAAATAGAGAGAGGGAGGGAGACAGAGAGAGAGATATGTGTGTATGCTCGGTCTGGTGGCTCAGTGGACAAAGACATCCACTGCCAGGGCCTGTGTTCAACCTCATGGTCACAGTTTTTTTTTGTCTCTAGCCCCGCCCCCTCTCTCACTGACCACGCCCCCACCGGTGCGGCCCTCGGCCACAAACTACACTGTAAATTTGGCCCCTTAGAGAAAGTTTGTGAGTACCCATGGACTAAGTGATAACAGTGTATCATCATCTCTATGGAAATTAGATACTGGTATTTACCGATGGTGACCATTTCAGAAACTAATATGTTTTTGACAAATACCAATAACATTACCAACAACTGGATATAGACTAGTGCCAACTGCTAAATAGCTGTAGTATGTTTTGTATCTTTAGACAACAGGAATTGTTTTAGGATTATGTGTTTGTTTAAAAAAAAAAAACGAACTGTAAACACAAAAAAGTAATTGTGTGTTTCCTTTTAGAACTTGGTCCTGAAGAAGGTTTTAATTGTTTCTCCAAAACCGAAACGCCGCGTCGACCCCTGTTCTTGCGAACATTTTAACTTGATAATGTATAAATTGTTTGTTTATTGTTTATACCAATGATTTTGAATGTTTTTAATCATATTACTGTACGAATTTTTTTAATCAATTGTGATCATTGTCAAGTCAAGTCAAGTCAGATAATTTATATAGCGCACTACCTACCCAGAGGGTCTCAAGGCGCTTAGAAAGGGGAGGAGGATTATTTGTCAAATATCCACGTTTTAAGTTGTTTTCTGAATGCCAGGTGGTTCTGGGTGAGGCGAAGGTAAGCGGGGAGTGAGTTCCATGTTTTAGCAGCCAGGTATGAGAAGGATCTGCCTCCCATGGTGGTCCTGTTGATGCGAGGTACAGTGGCGAGGGCTTGGTTGGAAGAACGTGGTTGGCGGGAGGGGGTGTAGAAGGACAGTCGTGAGTTGAGGCATTCTGGTCCGATGTCGTAGAGTGATTTGTGTGCGTGAGTTAGCAGTCGGAAAGTGATTCTCTTATTGACGGGTAGCCAGTGGAGGTCTTTCAGGTGACTGGAGATGTGTTCGTTGCGCGGGATGTCTAATATGATCCTGGCTGAGGCGTTTTGGATTCGTTGGAGTTTCTTCTGGAGTTTAGCGGTAGTGCCTGCGTAGAGGGTGTTTCCGTAGTCCAGTCGGCTCGTGACCAGAGCATGGGTGACTGTTTTTCTGGTTTCGGTGGGGATCCAGCGAAATGTTTTTCTGAGCATGCGAAGAATGTTGAAGCAGGATGAGGATACGGCGCTGACTTGTCTGTTCATTGAGAGTGAAGAATCCAGGATGACGCCTAGGTTCCGTGCGTGGTCTGTCGGGATGGGTGCTTTTCCAAGGGCTTCCGGCCACCAGGAGTCGTCCCATGCAGAGGGGGATGTACCTAAGATGAGGACTTCTGTTTTGTCTGAGTTCAGTTTCAGACGGCTTTGTTTCATCCATTCGGCAACTTCTTTCATTCCTTCGTGTAGGTTAGTTTTGGCGGTGCTGGGGTCATTGGTGAGAGAAAGGATTAGTTGAGTGTCATCCGCGTAAGAGATGATGTTGAGGTTGTGTTGGCGGGCGATGGCCGCGAGGGGGCTCATGTAAACGTTGAAGAGGGTGGGGCTGAGTGAGGATCCTTGAGGTACGCCACAGATGACTTCAGTGGCCTCGGACTTGAATGGTGGGAGGCGGACTCTCTGGGTTCTTCCGGAGAGGAATGAGGTGATCCATTCAAGTGCTTTTCCTTGTATTCCGATGTTGTTGAGGCGTTGTAACAGGGTGCTGTGGCAGACTGTCGAATGCTGCAGAGAGGTCGAGGAGGATGAGGGCGACTGTGTCTCCATTGTCCAATAGAGTTCGAATGTCGTCTGTTGCTGCGATTAGGGCGGTCTCAGTGCTGTGTTTTGCTCGGAAGCCAGATTGTGAGGAGTCGAGGGATTTGTTGGCTTCGAGGAAGGCGGCGAGCTGGTTGTTGACGGCTTTCTCGATGACTTTGTCCGGGAATGGAAGGAGCGAAATGGGGCGGTAGTTTTTGAGTTCGGTGGGGTCCGCTGTGGGTTTTTTCAGAAGGGCGGTGAGTTCAGCGTGTTTCCAGTTATCCGGGAAGGTGGCGGAGTTGAAGGAGCAGTTGATAACGTCTCGGAGGTGCGGTGCTATGACGGAGTCTGCTTTGTTGAAGATGTGGTGAGGACATGGGTCTGTGGGGGATCCTGAGTGGATGGAATTCATCAGGCGGATTGTGTCCTCAGTGGAGATTGGGTTCCAGTCGTTGAGGGTGTTCACGGGGGGAGAATGTTCAGCAAATGGTTGGGTGGGTTGGTCTCCGGGTTGGTTGTCGAAGCTGTTGTGAATGTCTGCAATCTTGTTGTGGAAGAATGAGGCTAGGGAGTCGCAGAGGGCTTGAGAGGGGGTGATGTCGTTGGAGTTGGCCGAGGGGTTGGAGAATTCTTTGACGATGTTGAAAAGTTCCTTGCTGTTGTGGGCGTTGTTGTCAAGTCGATCCTTGAATGCTGTTTTCTTGGCCTTTCGGATTAGTTGGTGGTGAGTGCGGGTGGCGTTTTTGAAGGCGTCCTTGGTGCTAGTGGATGGGTCTTTTTTCCAGGCCTTTTCAAGGGAGCGGCAGAGTTTCTTGGACTTCTTAAGATCATCGTTGAACCAAGAGGCCTTCTTGCTGCCAGGTTTGCTTTGACGTTTTTTCAGTGGTGCTAGGGTGTCGGCGGTGTTGGATAGCCATAGGGTGAGGTTGGCGGCGGCTTGGTTTGGGTTAGAAGAGTGGGCTGGGGTGTTTAGAAGGAGCGATGCGGAGATCTGGTCGGTGGTGATCTTGTTCCAGTTTCTTTGCAGAGTTGGTTGGAGGTTGTTGGTGGGTTTTGGCTTGTTGTAGGTGAAGTGAACGCAGTTGTGGTCAGTCCAGAGGAGATCTGTAGTGTGGCTGAAGGAGACATGGTTGCTGGAGGTGAAGATGGGGTCGAGTGTGTGCCCTGCGATGTGGGTGGGGGAAGTGACTAGTTGTTTAAGTCCGAGGTTGGCGAGGTTGTCCAGCAGGGTGGTGGAGTTGCGGTCGTTGTTCTTTTCAAGGTGAAAGTTGAGGTCTCCCAGAAGGATGTAATCTTTGGAGGGGAGCGCGTGTGGAGTGATGAAGTCCGTGATGTCTTCACTGAATTTTGCGCGGGGTCCTGGTGGTCTGTAGAGGAGGGTGCCTCTGAGTGTGGTCTTGGGGTCGATGTGGATCTGGAAGTGAAGGTGTTCGGAGTTGGCGAGGTTGGCGTCAGAACTGGTTGAGATGCGGATAGATTTCTTATGGACGATAGCGATGCCTCCGCCTGTGTGGCTGGTACGGTCCTTGCGTGTGATCTTATATTCTTCAGGGATGGCAATGGTGATGTCTGGGGCGGAGGAAGCGTTCATCCATGTTTCTGTTAGGAAGGCGACGTCTGGGGAGATGGTGTCTAGTAGGTTCCATAGGTCAATGGCGTGCCTGTGAACCGAGCGGGTGTTGAGGAGGATGCATTGTAGGTGGTTGGGGTCGGGAGTCTGTGGTGTGGTCGTAGCGGAGATGTTGATGGTGCCGCTGAATTTGCAGGAGTAGCAGGAGAAAGGTCCATGAGTGTGTCCAGGAGCGGCTTGGACGCAGTTGGGGGCGCGACCGGGGTTGAGGGCTAGGAGGGTGGCGGCATCGTAGGTGATGCGGGAGGGCAGCGCAGCGCGAGGGGCAGGGGGTATGGCGCTGGGCGCGGTCCAGGCGCGGACGGGCGTAGACGGGCTTACCTTTGGCGCACCTTCGGCGCGGGTTGGGCGCGGTCGCTGCGCGTGAACGCTGCACGCGGGAACTACTGTCATATATGGAGAGTGGAGGGGGAGGGGCGAGGGCGGCTCAGCTGGGAGGCGTGGCGGGCTCAAGGGACGGAGCACAACAACAACAACAAGAAGCTCAAAATGGAGGGGAGGGCAGAGCAGGGCGCCGGGGGATCGCACAAACAATGCACAGCTCTACTTAAAATGAGCGAGTAATGGCAAAGAAATGAACACGCTTTGAAATCACCAAACAGTGCAGCTTAGAAATAATAATGCACAGCTCTACTTAAAATGAGCGAGTAATGGCAAAGAAATGAACACGCTTTGAAATTTACTTGTGATTCTGAAATAAACATACAAATGTAATATTTTTCTAAAAACAATTTTCCTGTTTTTTCTAAATTCTGACTAAAGATTGGTAATGTGCTGAGCCTTATAGGTATTAAAGATATCTGATAGTTCTTCAACAAAAGAGTTGGCTAATGTGAAACCGAATAAGTTGCACAGTAGGTTTGGTAATATATTATTGTGCGATTGGTATTGGTAAAAAGCAAGATTCTGGGCACCTACCATATAACTCTAACCACCTTTGAGGGTTACCAGTGGGACTTCCCTGTTTTTCAACCAATAATACTGGCACAACCTACGAATTGTACAATGCATACCATCGGAACAGAAAGGCCAAACATGAGTAAGCCAACATCACAAGAGACTGATATGTCATTTAGTCAGGGGAACAATAAGCATACAATTCAGACACAAGCGCAACAGGGAAAAAATTCAGCTGGGGGCTTACGAAGTAAACAATTGACGCTAGAACCAGAAGTAAGACAGGAAACAATAATTGAGATATGAAGTGTGTCGGAACAGGTAGACCAAGTACCCACAGAATTATCTAACAAAACATGTAAAAAAAAAAGACAGGAAACAATAATCGAAATATCAAGTGTGTCGGAATGGGTAGATCAAGTACCCACAGAAGCACTTAACAAAACCAAAAAAATGAACCAAACCTGGAACAAAGAGCTGACACGGTCAGGGAAAATGCGGTGGAAAACATAAAAAGCATAGCTAATCCGCTTAATCATAACATCAACTGGTGCCAGCAGGCAGACAATAACCTTAATCAATATCCACCTGAGGAAAAACAGGATCCAAATTACAATCTGGAATCTCTAATAAATCTACATGGTGCTCTAGGGAAAACACTAGAAACATCAATCAAAACTCTGAATATGCAGTCTGACAAACTTGATATTCAAATAAACTTAATGAGTCTAATCGCTGAACATATCTCAGATATAAACAATAAACTTGATACCATGACGAATATACTTGCAAACTCCCAGGATAAAAATAAAATGCGGGCCCAATCTTTAATCTGCCCCTGTAGCCCTATACTCGATAAATTAAGTGACCTGCAAACTATACAAATGCAAACGTGCGAATTGCGAATCTGTAAATATGGAATCACACGGTAAACACTGCACACTGGAAGGAAAAAACATCATTAACATCGCCCTGCAAAAAGATATAACTAATGCTGAAAAAGATAAAGTAGAAAAGAAGATGAGAACAATCCCTCAAATAACTCCTCACAAAACAAAAGAATTGAGCATCCAACAAAGAAAAGAAAAAAGTTAAAATCTGGAGAATCAATTGAGGAACTAATAGCACCAAATAACCAATCGTTAGAGTTGACTAAATATAGTCACGTTCCAACCATTGAAACAAATCCACAAATGCATAAGCAAACGAGCATTACAAACAATCAATTGCCCGCCTTAACAAAAAGACAACAAAAACGAGCTAGAAAGGCTAGAAATCAATTACACACCAGCAGAACATCTAATAAACAGGCTTTGGATAATTATCCAATTTTTAACCTCTCCAAGGGCATACGGAAATTTCAAAAACAACCAGGTAAAGTGGTAGAATCGCACGGTAAACACTGCACACCGGAAGGAAAAAACATCATTAACATCGCCCTGCAAAAAGATATAACTAATGATGAAAAAGATAAAATAGAAAAGAAGATGAGAATAATCCCTCAAAAAGCTCGTCACAAAACAAAAGAATTGAGCATCCAACAAAGAAAAGGAAAAAAGTTAAAATCTGGAGAATCAATTGAGGAACTAATAGCACCAAATAACCAATCGTTAGAGTTGACTAAATATAGTCACGTTCCAACCATTGAAACAAATCCACAAATGCATAAGCAAACGAGCATTACAAACAATCAATTGCCCGTCTTAACAAAAAGACAAATAAAAACAGGCTAGAAATGCTAG
Source organism: Lissotriton vulgaris (assembly GCF_964263255.1). Taxonomy (NCBI): domain Eukaryota; kingdom Metazoa; phylum Chordata; class Amphibia; order Caudata; family Salamandridae; genus Lissotriton; species Lissotriton vulgaris. The sequence continues at coordinate 313,163,778 of NC_141695.1, forward strand.
AAATCAATTACACACCAGCAGAACTTCTAATAAACAGGCTTTGGATAATTATGCAATTTTTAACCTCTCCAAGGGCATACAGAAATTTCAAAAACAACCGGGTAAAGTGGTAGAACATCAGTCCACACCAGCGGAAGTATTACCCCGACGAAAAGCAGTAGTACCACTACTAAATAGTCCAGTTAGCGCTGAGGATAGCAATTATGAACAATCTACAACACATACACCTAAGGGGAGCAGCACAAACTGAAGCTTCGAGAGTAGTGACCCCGAATCACCCATAGCAAAAAGATCAGAGGGGAGTACAACGGGACAATTAAAGAGCACTGGAAACAAAATTAAACAAACCACCAAGACAACCCAGTTTGAAAAGGGACAGATTATGATTGCACAAGACAATGGTGTCCCCACAGATAGAAAAAACAACAAAGACTCAAATCTAGGGGTGTCCAAACAAGGATTCCCAAGGGATTTGATAAACAAAGTCAATAACCCCAAAAAATAGTAAGCCCTGCTCAGCAAAAGACCATCAGCCCCGAAGTAAACGACCGCTCACAGAAAAATCCCAGAGCTATCTCTAGCAAAGGCGATACTAAAAAAGCCAGGCAAGTTATTGTGAAGGTAGACAAGAGCTCGTGAGATTTGCTATTAGTCAACATAAATACGGATTGTGACGATGCACATACCAACAGAAGTGCTGAAAAAGAAACAACTTTAAGGCCAGGTCATTTGACAACCCTATTAGATCACGGCCAAAATCGTAGTACCAGTGGCATAAAGATAGGTAACCAGAAAGTAATTACGAAAGTAAATGAGCCTCTGGAAAATACCAGGAAGGACCCCAACACGAATAACGTAAAAAGTCAGTTCAACTATACAAATTAAAAAGATTACAGAGACTTAATGAGTTAACGGACCAACAAGCAGACATCATCTTCTTGTATGCAAAAAAAGGAGAACATATTGAACACAACAAGAAGGATTCTATTCACCCCAAACTACCAATCACAAGGTCCACAAGACTATCTGAACAGAGGAAACATCCTACGATTAATGGCAGAAATTCCAACTCTATAACATATAACATCTGCCGATCTAATAGCAATAGAATGTGTTAATCCTGGAAACAATATAGGAAAGGAAGGCACCCTAGCAGTATGGAGGAACGAAGAAACAGTCAAAGCCATACTACAAGAAATCATCACATTTGAAGAGTGGGGAATCTCTCTTACCAAAGAGGTAATACCATGCTATCCCACTCCATTCCTAATATCCAGTGTCTCCAAAGAAAAAACCCTAACAACAAAATGTACTGTGTTGCAAGGTGCCGAGGGGGCGGAGGGCACAAAAGCAGAGCACCAGTCAAAAACAAATATTGGATCAGGAATCATGGAGGAATGAAATTATAGTTTGGGTGGTAAAACAGACCATGCCTCCATAAAAATGTTATCTTGGAACATCGCTGGAGCAAAAGGTATCTTACATGACAAAGGAAAGACCGAGTCCTGGGACAGACACGAAATACTCGTACTTCAAGAAACATGGCTAACAGCCCCAGTCGAAGTCCCAGGCAGAATAGGCCACCATGTTAACGCAACACGAACTCAGCAATATGGACGAGCCGTTTATATTTCTACAGCACTAAAAATAAAGTCTTCACAGTTGACATCAACAACCCCAGTTATGCAAATAATAAAACTGGAAATGGGACCATCCGCACGGGTATGCACCATCATTCTTATCAATATCTACGCACACCCAAAATCCAAGATAAAAAAAGAGCTTTTCAAAAAATGTATTGATGGTAAAGCGGAATTTCGCCTTAAACAGCCAACTTGGGAAATAATTCTAACAGGAGATTTCAATGCTAATCTACTACACCCCCATGAAGAGGAAGAAAATATCATAACAGCAAATGAAATCTGGGCAGTAGAAACGCAGCTGATCCCGGTAGCACCTCGTAAGGACAAAGTGGGCCGGCAACTTATATGGGACCTTGAACAGCTAGGTATGCGTGCACTAAACGGGAGAATAAACCATGATAGACCCGCGAACTGCACGTATATTGGTCCCAGCTCAAGCTCAATCCTGGACTACACCATAGTCACTCTTTCCCTTCTAGGGTTAACTAAGAAGTTTTAAATCAAATGTTCACCTGATAGCGATCATTCGTTCCAGCATATTGAGCTAAAAATAACTCCTCTAAAACATCAAGAAGCGCCAATAATAGTAGGGGTAACTTCTACAATAAATCTGAAACGTTTAAGGTGGACAAGTACCACATTACCAAAGATAGCTCAAAACGCTAAAAACCTAATGTTAACGCTCGCGTCAGAAAACCAAATGACCATTGATACATGAACTATCTTATTGAAAAAGCTACCAAAAGTAGGAGTGTCAACTAAAATGACAACAGCCATCTTAATCAGGTATCCCGAGGCTTAAGAAGGCGCCTGAGAAAGACAACTTTTGGATGAAAATAGTTTACAATGCAAGCAAATCTGACTCCAGAGCATTCTGGTCTCAGGTAAATTCAATGAACAGAACCACAAACATCATAAGTACGACCTCCGTCTCGGAGAACGCATGGGTCCAGCATCTAATCGTTACATTTTCAATGAATAACTTGGAACAGCTGCCATTAGCTGTAACCACAGGGTACGAAAGTAAAAACGTAGAGTTTCAGCTTTTACCCGCCTCAGATTCCACAAGCAACTTGGAACAGAAACATGAAGACTCACCTCAAACTACCCCTGCTCATACTGAAGTAGAAGTTTTGGGAATCATAAGGAAAAGTCGGTTAGACAGCGCACCTGGACCGAACGGCGCCCCACAGGCAATTTACAAGCAAGACCCCCATTACTGGGCCTGTAAGCTCAACAGCCTGTTTCAGACGATCAACATTACCAGTCGCATTCTGGAAAGCTGGAGAGGCGTGATTATCAATCCAATATATAAGGGGCGGGGATCGTACGGATCCAGCAAATTATCGCCAGATCGCGCTGATAGATGCGGAGGCTAAATATTACGCTTCATTGATTCTAACTGACCCTGTAAATTGGTCCGATGAGAATAAAAAAATCCCCGCAAATCAGTCAGGGTTTCAGCGTGGTTCAGGCACAATTGCAAACGTCTTAGCAATAAGCCTAATCGCAGAAAAAAAAACTACAAGAGCGACAAGCACTCCATCTATGTTTTGTGGACTTTAAGGCGGCCTTTGACCGTGTGAGCCGACAAATATTATGGGCTAAATTAAAGCAACAGGGCCTACTGGACACGATTTTAAATCCAATCATGGACCTTTACACTAACACTTGGATGCAGGTTAAGATCGATAATGGCCAAAGGCTTACAAGAAAGATTCCAACCAACGAAGGATTAAAGCAAGGCTGCGTCTTGCTCCCTCTTCTGTTCAACCTATTCATGGCCGACTTGACACCAAGGCTAGATGGGGTCAACGCACATCCGCCACGACTAGGGACATTGCCCCTAAACACACTTATCCTACGCAGATGATGTTCTCCTTCTTAGTCAAACAAGAATAGGATTGCAACGTCTAATCCACGAGTTAGCTGAATTCCCCAAAATAACCCTGATAGAAATAAACAGTAAAAAAACAAAGGTCATGATCATAACGCACCGTCGCCTCAAACAGCCGAAATTTACAATCAACAACACAAATCTTGAAGTGGTTGACAGCTACAAATATTTGGGGATACATCTGGATGATCGAAGGCTTACATTCACCATGCATTATGATACTATTAAAAAGAAGGGAACTGCATTACTGCATGCATTATGCAGAATATCTAAATGGCTAAAAGGTCCCTTGTTTACCCACCTTCTCGCAGTCATTAAAGCTAAGTTACTTCCAACGATAGCCTATGGCAGTGTGGTTCATAATGGAAGAAGTGCACCGATATTAGATAAAATACAAACAAGAGTATATAAGCGAGTATTTTGTTTACCGTGCAATGCTTCACCAGCACAGGTACGCCTCGAGTTTGGATTAAAGCACCAAATATTGCATAAAAGATAGGAGCCAATTAAATTCTGGTATAACATCTGGCTCAATCGCGGTGTAGAAATTAACTCGGCCATCTGGGCAGCGTTGAAAAACAATCCTAAATCTAACTATGCAAGGTACTTAAATGCCTCCCTGAAAATGCCAGCCTGTAAGAAGCTGGAGAGACTGTGGAGGGTAAACTACGGGCTCGCAGAAAAAGCCAAATATAAGGAAGCATCCAAAAAACTACAGAAAGCTATTAGAAAAACAAAAAAACTGTTTTATGCGGACTCTATCCAGCAGGCAGAGCAGTCGAGTAAGCAGATCTTTAAGGTGGTACAGTCCTTTTTTAAACCTAAATGCATCGAGAGGGAGGTCCCCCCGTCACCCACTCTATGCGAAAACATCTCTGAGTTCTTCGACCAAAAAATCAAACAAATTTACGAATCCTTTAGGCCAGAAACAAAAACGGTGAAATCGGACCTAGCTATCAAAGATGTGATGGGTGAAACCCTTGCTCAATTCCAGACTATACCTCTGAGTGCGGTGAGGCAAGAACTTATCCGCTTCAAATCCGGTTCGCCTGACGACCCGTGTCCATCCAAACTATGGGGCACCATAGCTGATTTTGTGGCCCCCACAGTACAACAAATCTGGAACTCGTCCATCGTCTCGGGGGTATTCCCAAACATCTGGAAATATGCAACCCTCCTCCCGCTTAAAAAAAAACCTAATGGGGATCCAGAAGACCTCAGCAATCTTCGCCGCCCCGGGAAAAATGTTTGAGAAAATAATACAGCGCCAGCTGAGTGAATTCATTGAAGCAAACAAGATACTACATGAGACGCAATCAGGCTTTCGTCCCGGCTTTAGCACGGAGACAGCACTAATTGAGGTGGCAGAGTCAGTAAGGTGGTCGATGGATGCAGGAAGCTCAGTGATGCTGGTACTCCTGGATCTGTTGGCATCCTTCGACACGGTTGATCACGCTAGACTCTTGATGCGACTGGCTGAGATAGGCATCCGTGACAAAGCATTGGGGTGGTTACATTCGTATCTGTCCCAGAGAACACAGAAGGTGGCACTAGGGACTGTCTCTTCAACACCCAAAGTCCTCAGCTGTGGCGTCCCACAAGGGTCGGCACTCAGCCCCCTCTTGTTCAACATCTACCTCGCTCCTCTCTTTACGTTGATTGCCAATTGGGGTGTCAAGGCAATCTCTTATGCCGATGACACCCAGTTGGTATTTCCGTATTCAGAGGTGTCGCAGGAGTCCTTCTCGAGCTTCAAGGGCTGTCTCCAAGATGTGGCCTGCTGGATGAATACGAACAAATTAAAACTAAACGCTAATAAAACGGAAGTGATCTTTTTTGGTAAAAGCCCCCCTCCTCCCTCAGAGCTATGGTGGCCAGCGGAGATGGGCCAAGCCACCTCACCTAGCCTCACGGCAAAAAATCTTGGAGTGCGGTGGGATGACAGCCTGTCCTTTACCTCGCATATTCAACAAGTAGTCGGTTGTTGTTTGAGTAAGCTGAGGAATCTCCGTAGGATTCTGAGACTTCTCCCTGAGAGTTGTCGGAAAACAGTAATCCATGCCACAGTAACATCCAGGCTGGATTACGCCAACGGACTCTATCTGGGCTTACCTAAATACCTGACTCAAAAACTTCAGTTGGTCCAAAATGCGGCTGCGAGACTGTTATTGCGGATTCCTTTTAAGCATTCAGTCTCTCCGTATCTGCGATCACTGCACTGGCTACCAGTTGCCAGCAGAATCAAATTTAAGTTACTTACGTTGGCCTTCAGATCTCTGTTTGGCACTTGCCCGAAGTATTTGAAAATCCGGCTCCTGAGATACTTCCAGGCCCGGGCGCTTTGTTCCAATTGCCGTGTTCAACTTGTTGTCCCACGAGCAAAAAGGGCTTGATTGGGGGGTCGAACTTTTTCGGCAAATGTTGCAACGCTATGGAACACCCTGCCCCCAGCAATCCAGCAAGCCCCCTCTGAACCTTGCTTCAAGCGGTTGCTAAAGACTTGGCTCTTTACCCAACCATGCTAAGCTCCCTCACTTCAACCCACCAGGTCAACTGTGTTCTTCCTAGCGCCGGGACACCTCCTCGTGAGGTAGCTGTTCGCGCTTTACAAAATGCTGTATTATTATTATTATTAAAATCACCAAGATGACAGATATTTGGCAAAGGAAATTACCAGTACCAGCATTCAAGCAGATTGTGAAAAAAGCAGCTAACTTGCACTCGTTGATCGGATATAAAACAACCTTAAGACGACATGCACACGCATGGATGGTTTTACAATCATATACAAGGCTGGTGCCAGCAGCTTACTTAGGCCTTGCTTTTCCTCCCCACCTAAAATTAAAGTACTTGAAGTTACGCATGGGGAAACTGCCCACAAATGCCGACCAACCCGATTGGAGGACCCCGGGCTCTAAGGATTGCAACCTATGTGGCGCAGCAGTTCAAGATTTCATACATCTGATTTGTATCTGCTCTGTTTTAGAGTGGGATTGCCGGAGTTTACTCAGGAGAAAGTTGAATGAAAAAGGCATTTGCACCTATCGTTCAGCAATTCTAGACGCGTTGGACTCAGTCGATCCACAATTCATTTGTCTAATAATTAAATTTGTAACCAATTTTGAAAACTTATTGAAAAGATAATGTAAGCCAGATTTACTTTCGGTTTAGATTTACAATTCACTTGTCAAATAATTAAAACTGTAATCAATTTTGAGAATTCATGTAAAGGACAAATAAGACTAAAGTAATAACCCATCAAGTTTGACACGGTTTTATAAAAATTTTTTTTTTAAAGAATTCGGAACATGTTTTTAAAAATGTGGTTTTAACAATTTGTATTTAATGTATAATAGCACGCAAAGGAAAAGTATTTTATTAATTGGAATAATGTAACTGTTTTTATTAACTATACAATAAAGAATTTATTATTAAAAAATAGGACTCGCATTAGGAAAGTGTAAGCTATTGGCTTTGTGAATAACAATGCTATTAATTTATATATTTTCAAAGCCAACACATATTTAAAAAAATTGTCATTTACAATACCAATAGCTCACACTTTCCTAATGCGGGACTAATTGCTTTGTAAATGCTTGTTTTGAATTTGTCACCCTAAGTGAGGAGGGTATGCCCAGACATTGGTCCCGTGCTAGCTGCACCACTGGATTCAAGGTAGCCTGGCTGATGAGGCCCCAAAAAACGGTCCCAGGATGCTTGTTTCTGGTCCAGGGAGGACCTGGCTTGGCAGTCCGGGCTTGACTGTTCCCATGAGGAGCACAGTCAAGACCGATTTGCATATGGGCATGGGTTGATAATCAAGAGCAGAGGGACCCAAACCAAGGCAGGCTGACTGAGATATTTCATCAACACAAGCATATACCTCGCCTGCAGCCCTATTTGGACTTTATTACAAAGCCGAGAGATAGGACTCTCTTTATGCAGTTTAGGATGGGCACCCTTCCTCTTCATGATCGTACCAGCAAATGGAAGCCCCCGCACCAAACGCCTGTGGATTGCCCACACTGTGCAGGTGTTGTTGAAAATATCCCTCACCTTTTCTTCGTATGCCCAGCCTATATAAAACCTAGTTTGAAATGGCTTAAACCTGTGTGCCTGCAGCTTGAAACTAGGGACCACTCTGTTGCACTTAGAATACTTAAGGCTGATGCCAGTACAACCCTAGCCTGTGGGGTGGCTAAATTTTTAAGCTGGGAATGATTAATTAGACTAAAGGCTTTATGAAGAAACTGTATAATTAATTGTTTTTAAACATCCGCAAAGCTGTTAAAGTTTAATATATTTTTTATCTATTCATTGCAAAAAAAAAGTTTTTTAGATGAATTCCTCTTTTTATTGTATTTATTATGAATTGTGTTTTAATTTGTGAATGTGCTTTTATGATATCAAATATCTAAATAAAGCTTTGTTGATTGATTGATATGGCTGGGTCCAAACTGGGGTAGCGTGGTCAGCAAAAGAACGATGGATCTTTGTGACTTGGGACTTGGGGTGAATATTTGCATAGGTCACCATTCCGTCCATTATTTGTTCTTTTTGAATTTGTCACACACAGATCTTAGCAGCAGATGTCTTAAGCCAGTAAGATATTTCAAAATGCAACCTCTTTCTGACCAATTAAGTAAACCAGAACAGATTTACTGTCATATTTGTCTTTTAGGCCTTTTATTTTCAACTGTGTTTAAAAAACAAAAATGAATACGTTTACTGCCAGACTCTGTTTTTAGGTCGAGGCTACCATCGCACTGCGAAGCAGTGGGCGGAGCCAAAGATTTTATGACTTCAACAGTGGGGCTTTAAACCGCCTCTCTCATAAATGGAGGCTAGCCATTGGAAGAGAATGATGTCAATTATTCTTGGAGAAGATTCGTGGGCGTTTCTGTCTTTTTTTTAAGTCCCGCCCCCTTTGTTACGTCATTCAGAGTTGGGCCATTGTGGGTGTTTACTTTTTTTTTTTTACACAGATGTTTTTCGTCATTGCTAACCTCGTCCCGGTCCCGCGTGGTTGTATCCTGCCCCCCTCCCGCTGTCCGTCCCCCCTCCCACTGTCCGTGTCTTTTGTTTTCTTTTTGGGGCTGTTTTATATAGCGCAAATACGACCTGAGGGTATCATAGCGCTTTACATGAGCGCCCTGTTGCATTACATCCACGTTTTCAATGAAGGGGCGTCTGATATATTTGCCCATTGGCATGCATGGCGCTTGTAAACACCATCGACAATTTTGGTAAGAACCGAACTTCTCCATCTAAAAAGGAAGATGGCGAATGTGCTGCGACGTCCTCTTCGAGCGCTGCCCGGGTTCACCCAGCACCCCCACGTCCCGGTCCCGCTCTCCCCCTCAGCCCCGCAAACCCCCCCCGCGGCAGCAGACAGGCATGTGTTTTCTTTTTTGGGGCTGTTTTATATAGCGCAAATACGACCCGAAGGTATCAGAGCGCTTTACATGAGCACCCTGTTGCATTACATCCACGTTTTCAATGAAGGGGCGTCTGATATATTTGCCCATTGGCATGCACGGCGCTTGTAAACAGCATCGACAATTTGGGTAAGAACAGAACTTCTCCATCTAAAAAGGAAGATGGCGTATGTGCTGCGACGTCCTCTTCTCTTCGAGCGCTGCCCGAGCAGAGTCTGGGGTCTGCGCTACGGAGCTGACCGCGGGGGCTGACCTCGATAGCACCCACTCACCGGGGCATTGCGGCCCTCCAGGACCCCCAGCCTCCGCCACAGGTGAGAGGGGGTGCCACAGTAATGCTGCCGGTGATCACAGACAGACCTTCTCTGAGGAGGGGGGGTGAGGCTTGTGGATTGATTCGAACAACAAGTGGGTTAACACAACTTTCAAAGGTTAAGGGACATCGGTGGGCATTCAAGGTCTGCTCACAGCACACGTGTGTTCATTTACTGAACCAGCTCTCTCGGTAAAAGCACTAGTTTTAATATGAATTGTATCTGAAGCTTTAGTAAGATTCCTCATCTACATGTTACTAATTTCACCAGTCGTGCAGTGGATGAAAGGCTGAGTGAATTTGGCTAGGAGACTCCGACCCTATACCGCGCCTACAAAACGCTCTGCAGACATTGCTTTAAACCAGCGAGCGACTTCCCCTTTCATTCCCACTCGAAGGATACAAGAGTTCCCACGACTTAAAGCTGTAATAAACAATTGTTATTCGAAGAAATACATGAATTTACGGAACGTAATCTTTCCCATGAGTTCTCTATGAAAAATCACTATGGGGTGGAGGCGCTCATCTATCTATTGAAGAATTAGACATTTGAACTTAAAACTTGACTTCCGGAGCCTTTGAATCTACTTTTTTATTTTAATACAATTGATTTTTAACCTAACAATGTCGTCTTTCTCAATCTCTAATATTTTATAGCACATAGAGCGAACACTGCCATCTCTGGGTGCTCAGTAAATTGGTGCAGTTATTAAATATGTTTATTTTATCGACCTCCGAGGGATACAAAGCTGGGTTAATGCACCACAAAGTAAAACTTAATTGACAAATCGTAATGTAAAACAACACCATTTCAATGTGGAATTATAAACTGTGGCCAAAGGACCTCTGGCGCTGGTGCAGATGAAGAAGGCCCCCGCCACCCCTCAGCCCCACCCTAACCCCACGCTCTGCAGTGTGACCAGTGGCACCCATTTACAACAAGGTGACCTGTTTGCCAATAATTTCAGCTTCTATCTCTTTTGATGCTACTTTCCATTTCCAACTCAAAACTGTGTGTAATATCTCATGATGATACTGATATTCAATCACAAACAAGTACGCTGATATCTGGATGCAGTAATAGTATCAACTGATCACATAACTTGGGCAGGCGTGTGTGTGGCTCTGTCTGTCTGTGTGCATGTGTGTGTGTGTGGCTCTGTCTGTCTGTGTGCGCGTGGGTGGTTCTGTCTGTGTGCGCGTGGGTGGCTCTGTCTGTGTGTGCGTTGGTGGCTCTGTCTGTCTGTGTGCGCGTGGGTGGCTCTGTCTGTGTGCGCGTGGGTGGCTCTATCTGTCTGTGTGCGTGTGGGTGGCTCTGTCTGTCTGTGTGCGCCTGGGTGGTTCTTTCTGTCTGTGTGCGCGTGGGTAGCTCTGTCTGTCTGTGTGCGCGTGGGTGGCTCTGTCTGTGTGTGCGTGGGTGGCTCTGTCTGTGTAGGTGGCTCTGTGTGGGTGGCTCTGTGTGTGTGGGTGGCTCTATGTGAATGGCTCTCTGTGGGCGCCTCTGTATGTGTGTGTTTGTGGCTTTGTGTGGGTGGCTCTGTGTGGGTGCAAATGCAATAGGTCTCGCATTTGCAAGCTATTAAGCTATTGGCATTGTAAAGGACAATGTCATTTATTTATGTCTTCAAAACAAAAACATAAATAAAAATAATGTCATGAGCAATGCCAATGGCTCTAACTTTAACAATGCAGAGACCATTGCATTGTAAATGCTTGTTTAGTGGTGTGTCTAGAGGGGGTCTGATGGGGCATGTGCCTGATCCAGCGCTCTGATTGAAAAACTGTCTCACAAACGCTACCTATCACCTCAATGCCCACCATTAAACATCAAACACATATACAGGGCCAAAACACCAATGAGACACTTTTTGAGCAACTAAATCAGGTGATTTGATTAATAATAAATCTATTCACATAATATTTACATTATTATATACAACTGCAGTTTATCTTTCTTACCATGGATTCAGACATTTATTATTCATTAATCAAACCACTTAAGGCGATTGGATCAACTGATGGAAACTAGACCATGAATATACAAGACCAGCTTGTCTTTTCAAATCTATTTTTTTTAACTTTATTTTTCATAAAGAAAAAAGCATTTACGTTTTTGAATATTTATTTTATAAGCAAATAAGAAAGCAACATTTAATAAGGAAATGAAATTAAAACTGACATTTTAAAGCAAGCTCAAAACTATGAAATATTAGCAGAATAACAGTTTCCATTCCCTAAAACTATTTCCCTATCTATTTCTCACTTCACCTAAAAGGGAAAAATCATTTAAAGTCTGCTGTCCTTATATGCGCCAAAGGTCCATCAGCATGTCACGTCATTCAGGAATCGGAAGGTAAGAGTTTTTTCCTTGCTCATTGTGTCAGACTTTATACCTTTCTCTCTAGCTAAACTTTCTACATTTTACATTCTTTTAAACGAATCCGAGCTTTTCATTGGCTTTCCTGTGTCAGTCCATGATAAAATTATTAGGTCATCTCCGACTCTTGACCAAGTCCAGGCTTCACATAAGCCCTATTGTCTTTCATTTCCATGTCTTACAGCTTCCTCAAGTAAGTTACTTTTTTTTCCTCGAGTTTCGAACGTTTACTTCCTGTCCTTGGCAGACATATCAAGTTCCTGTCCTTGGGCCATCTCTCCATGAGCACGTTCAACGCGACCAAAGAACTGCTTTTTAATTCACGATGACAATGCAGCAAAAATCTTCACAGCTGCGCATGTGTAAAGAGTTCACTCTGGACAAGCTTTTGCGTCTGCAGCTCTGTCAGCCATTTTCTGAACCATCTTTAGGCCTCACTTGGAAACTATTATTAAACAAACACAAGACATCAATTAATTAAAGAATTGAGACCCATTCTGTTACCCTCCCCCTTTACTAATTAATCCTGTTAATTATGTTACCTAGCAAAAGCACAAATAGGCAGCATCATAATTACTTCTCCTTTTCGTACAGCAGGAACTCCATGAGCCTTTATCACGAAAGACATAACATAAGCACATAAAATAAGCACATGCCATTAATTTAACTGCCGCATTTAATACTGACAAAGACAATAGACAAGGTTAGTTTATTATTCTTTCTTTGCGTTTGCAACATAGAGCACATTAGTTTATCCCGCGTGTAATGATGAATGTATTCTTAAACTAAATTGATTAATAATTTCACCACAAGTTTATTAATCTGATTACTTTGTTATGAGAGATTAACAAAATCTTGTTCTTCACCTTGCTCCATCAACTCCCATCTCTATTTCTCCTGCCCCTCCCCACAGCTACACAGCTATTCAATGTACGCTTTGCTACACACATTAAGGTTACAGCTATGTTTCCTTGTGAAGCTGTGTTTGCTTATAATGTTTAACTCTGAATGTATATTATTGTGTATATATCTATATCAAAATATGCATGTAGAGATATATAGAAAGTCAGATTTAAATAGTGTGCGTGCGTGTGCGTGTGTTTTGTGTGTGTATACCATGTAGGTGGCTCTGCTACTTTTATCTGTAGCCCCATGTTTCCCCCCCTAAAATTCACTTCACTCCTAGGAATGAGCTTTTCATGATTCCGCCGATTTATAAGTTCCCGTAGTCAATGTATTTCCTAATTCCAGCACTGACGGTAATATAATCTAATGATCTACTGTCAAACGCTTCCGCATGCAAAAAAAAACAACTTTCTTTTTAAAGAGACTTCTATAATATTTTTAGGTCTCGCTGGCGTTGCAGCGCGAAGCGCTGCCGCCAACGAGACGTATAGTCACCGTGTTTGCCTCCAAGGGAGACAGACCTGTGCACGAGCCGATTGTAGTATGGGTACGAGTCGATTCAGGTCTGTGAACAGTGGAACAGCTTGTGCGCCGCAAGTAACAATTATCACAGCATGAGACCCCACTTATCACAGCATGTCAACAGGCGCCTCAGGCTGCTGGAGCACTCAACTATAATTAATGTGCAGTTGAGTGCTCCAGCAACGTGGGGCGCCTCTCTGCATGCTGTGATAATTATCACTTTGGGGCCTCATGCTGTGATAATTAGGGCGGCATGCTCTATTTGTAGCACTGAACATTTTCAAAGAAGGCGAAGCAGCGACATTCATTGGAGACACTCACCCTCATGCCCTCACCCCCCTCACTCGCCCTCACCCCCTCACACCCCCTGACCCCTCACACACCTCCTCACCCTCACACCCCCTCACTCTCACACACCCTCACACACCCTCACCATCACTCACCCTCACACACCCTCTCACCCCCTCAACTTCACACACCCTCACCCTCACACCCCCACACTCTCACACCACCTCACCCTCACAACCCCTCACACCCTCACCCTTACACCCTCACCCTCACACCCTCACCCTCACACCCCTCACCCTCACACCCCTCACACTCACCCTCACACCCCTCACCCTCACTATCCCTCAACCACCCTCACACCCCCTCACCCTCACATCCCCTCACCCTCACACCCACTCACCCTCACACCCCCTCACCCTCACACCCTCTCACCCTCACACCCCTCACATACCCTCACACATCCTCACTCACCCTCACACACCCTCACTCACCCTCACACCCCCTCACCCTCTCACCCTCACTGACCCTCACACCCCCTCACCCTCACAGCCCTCACTCTCACACCCCCTCACCCTCACACCCCCTCACCCCCTCTCAACCTCACACACCCTCACTCACTCTCACACCCTCACCCTCACACCCCCTCACCCCCACACCCCTCACCCTCTCACCCTCACACACCATCACCCTCAAAAACCCTCACCCTCACACACCCTCATACCCCCTCACCCTCACTCACCCTCACTCACCCTCACTCACCCTCACACACACTCACACACCCTCACATACCCTCACCAGCATAGCATAACAAAACATAGCATAGCATAACGAAACACAGCATAGCATAACAAACAAAAGCATAGGATAGCAAAAGCACAGCATAACAAAACAAAGCATAGGATAGCAAAACAAAACATAGCATAACAAAACAAAACATAGCATAGCAAAACACAACAAAGCATAGCATAGCATAACAAAACACAACAAAACATAGCATAGCATAACAAAACATAGCATAACAAAACACACTATAACATAACAAAGCATAGCAAAACAAAACATATCATAGTAAAACAAAACATAGCATAGCATAACACAACACAACAAAACATAGCATAACATAACATAAAACAAAGCATAGCATAACAAAACATAGCATAACAAAACATAGCAAAACACAGCAAAACATAGCATAGCATAACAAAACAAACCATAGCATAACATAACAAAGAATAGCAAAACAAAACATAGCATAGTAAAACAAAACATAACATAGCATAACATAACACAACAAAACTCCCCCAGACTTCCCGCAAAACGGTGGTCCAGGCACTTATCACGGCACACCTTGATTATGCCAATAGCCTATATGCCGGTGCCCCCCCAATATCTTATAGACCGATTACAAATCATTCAGAACGCGGCAGCAAGGCTTATTGGAAATATCCCCGCCCGCAACTCGGTCAGTGCGTACCGAGATGAGCTACACTGGCTTCCCATAGCCCGTCGCATTGATTTCAAAGTTCTGATCCTTGCCTTCCGGGCAATTCATGGAACTGGCCCGGCATATCTGAGCAAAAGGCTCAAGATATCATCCTCAGTAAGACATCTGAGATCTAACAGCCTTCGCTTACTAAACGTCCCCAGATTCAGGCTCACTCGAAGTGGAGGCAGAACTTTCACCGTTACAGCCGCCAAGCTCTGGAACAGCCTACCTCTAGACCTTAGGTTTACCGAGTCTGAGCAAGTCTTCCGACGCAAACTGAAAACCTGGCTGTTTACCAAACGCTAATCAAGAGCTCCTCTGCAGCCCTTGGTTTTCTTTTCGGATGGATATGAACTAGGTAACCCTCTCTAGTGATAAACCTGTAGTCTTAGCGCCGGGACACCCCCGCTGGAGGTAGCCGCGCGCTCTATAAACTTCGTAAATAAATAAATAAATAAATAAACAAAACAGCAGAACAAAACAGCATAACATAACAAAACATAGCATAACATAACATAAAACAAAGCATAGCATAACAAAACATAGCATAACAAAACATAGCAAAACACAACAAAATATAGCATAGCATAACTAAACACAACAAAACATAGCATACATAACAAAACACAGGATTGCAAAGCATAGCAAAACATAGCATAGCATGGCATAAGAAAACACAACAAAACATAGCATAGCATAACAAAACACAACATAGCATAGCATAACAAAACAAAGCTTAGCATAACAAAACATAGTATAACAAAGCATAGCACAGCATAACAAAACATAGCATAGCAAAACAAAGCATAGCATAATAAAACACAACACAACATAGCATAGCATAACAAATCATAGCAAAACACAACAAAACATAGCATAGCATAACAAACCAAAGCATAGGATAGCAAAACTAAACATGGCATAGCATAACATAACAAAACAAAGCATAGGATAGCAAAACAAAACATAGCATAGCATAACAAAACATCACATAACATAAAATAACATAGCATAACAAAACACAACAACACATAGCAGAACAAAACATAGCATAACATAACAAAGCATAGCATAACATAACTTAAAACAAAGCATAGCATAACAAAACAGCAAAACACAACAAAACATAGCGTAGCATAACAACACAAAACAAAACATAGCATACATAACAAAATATAGCATTGCAAAGCATAGCAAAACCTAGCATAGCATAACAAAACACAACAAAACATAGCATAGCATAACAAAATACAACATAGCATAGCATAACAAAACACAACATAGCATTGCCTAACAAAACAACGCTTGGCATAGCATAACAAAGAATAGCATAACAAAGCATAGCATAACAAAGCATAGCATAACAAAACATAGCATAGCAAAACAAAGCATAGCATAGCATAATAAAACACAACAAAACATAGCATAGCATAACAAAAAATAGCATAACAAAGCATAGCATATCAAAACACAACAAAACATAGCATAGCATAACAAAACACAACAACGCATTGCATATCATAACAAAACAAAGCATAGGATAGCAAAAAATCATAGAATAGCATAACAAAACAAAGCATAGAATAACAAAACAAAATATTGCATAGTATAACAAAACATAGCATAACAAAACATAGCATAGCATAACAAAACACAACAACACATAGCATAACAAAACATAGCAAAACACAACAAAACATAGCATAGCTTAACAAAACACAACAAAACATAGCATAACAAAACAAAACATATAGCCTAGCAAAACATAGCATAGCATACCAAACACAACAAAACATAGCATAGCATAACAAAACATAGCATAGCAAAACAAAGCATAACACACACAACCACACACACACAACCACGCACACACAACCACACACACAACCACACACACAACTATCTATCTATCTATCTATCTATCTATCTATCTATCTATCTATCTATCTATCTATCTATCTATCTATCTATCTATCTATCTATCTATCTATCTATCTATCTATCTATCGCCCTCACTCTATCTATCTATCTGACGGAGGCCTTCCCTGTGTGACGAGCTGTGGCTGACGTGGACGTCGTGACGTGCTAACGCTGAAGCGGAGGTCGAACGCTTGACGGAGAGAGAGAGCAGCGCAAGCAGAATCGAGACGCGGAAGACACGGTGCGTACCAAGCTAAAAACCCCCTCCCCCTCCCCAAGGGGGTCGCGGAAGGTGCCGGCCGGGATTATAGCGGGCAGCACATTGATCACGGTGGAAACCGCTACCGAGGGTCTGCCCCCTGCATGAGTTCTGCGCTCTCAGTAAGAAGGGCCAGGTGGAGGTGTCAGAGTTCGCGGGGCCCCCGGATTAGGAGAGCAACTCTGCTGGGAGTTGCTGTTGCAGTTGCAGAAAGTTCGTTATTCCCTGATTCTGGCAAATTAAGCCCAAATTAAGCCCAAGCCCCGGGGAGACACCCGATTAGGGGCCCCTGTGAGGACTGGGCAGGTTCAAGGCAGGTACAAGCCAGCATAAGAGAATCAAAGATCAGCCTTGGTCAGCCAATCAGCTCACAGGGAAGGTAAGTGGTTTTAGTTTTGATTTTTACCCGTTTTTATCATTTGGATTAGCGTGTGAGTGGTTAAAGTGAGGGCTGCTGAATTCGCAGGCTAACAAGGGAAGGCTAGCCTGTGTGGCCTTGACATAATCCACGGAACAGGTGTAGCTTGGATATGGCCCCTAGAAAGGCAAAGCCAAAGGAAACATGCTTAGAGACACTGGAAAAAGCTGATGAGTTCGACGTGACATCAGTCGCGGAAGGGCCCGGGCTAAACGATAAAAAGGAGGGGAAAAAAACTGCCAAGAAGTCCTCCACGGAGAATAAACTGCAAGGATGTGAGAAAGATTGCAGCCTTGTGTCTAAATCGATAAAAGACTTTGTGGGGAAGCACTTTAAGAGAACACCCACCCCAGGAAAAGGGCAAGCCCAAGAGTTCAATAAGGAGTTACTAAGCGTTGAAGTAGAAGTAGAAGATGTAGTGGAGATTGTGGACTCCTCACTTACACAGTGTGATCTAAGCCATAGGATGCTCCCCCTTGAACCAAGACTCTCATCTTCTCGGATCTTTTCTTCGCCAAGGGCAGGGGAGGAAGGCTTGACCGGTCTTGGGTCCAAAGATGTGGGGGACTGTTTGAATATGTCAAATCCAACGGCAAGAACTATATTTGACAGAAGTGTGGACCAAGTCGGGAACCAAAGCCCTAAACCTCTAGATCCTCTAAATGAAATATTACGGAATGGAACTCTGGGCATGGATATTACATCGTCATCCTCTGCCTCGATGTTGGACATTATGTTGATGCTACAAAAAATGCTGCAAGGACTGCTAGAGGTTTCTGTGTTAAATAATACCCTGTTAAATAATCATGAAATACAATTTAAGGAAATGATAGAAGAACTGCAGGGGATAAGGGGACTGATGCCTACAATGGTTAGAACAGTACAGGACCCAGCGACAGATGGCCAAGTTGAAGAGAACATAGAGCCATTAGTGGAGAGTGGTCCCCTGAATAATGTTTATATTTCTAGATGGCCTATGTTGGTAAGGAGGCGGAGAGAGACCTTTGGGCTCCAGAACTTCAGGTACTCCCATAAAAGTCTTTCCCACGTTCAGGGTAGACAGAAGGCCAAAAATAAAGTGAAGGGTAAAGAAATGCAGGCTAGGGTAATAACTAAAGAAAATGTCCGGCGGAAAAACATGAAAATGGAAGGAAGGGAAATAGGGAGGCAATCTGTCCCTGTAGGAGCTGCGGCTGAAGTAGAAAAGAATAGGGCACCACGAAAAATCACGTATAAACCCACGGGGGAGGTGGCGAGCTCCAAAAACATTAGTAACAAGTTAGGAGAGAGAGCACCCCTAAGAACCGCAATGGTTGGAGGTAGCATAGCAGACACACTCCCTAGAATAAATGCACAGGAGGGAAGAGGTGGCTGGGATTCAATATCCTCAAATAAAAGCAATTATAATAAATTGTGGATCTACTTTAAATCCAAGGAACAAGTGCCTGGAGGGAAAAAACAAAGAAAGGTAGTGCCACTAAACCGTTCCCATCTTTTATCTTCGTTTGCAAAATGCCCGTCCCTAAAAGAAATTGGTTCAAAGGACCTGAGACAGATAGGGTTCTGCAGTGACAAGAATGGTGCAGAATATACAAAGGTACTACTCTACTCAGGGCTTGTTAAAGCGGCAATCCAGAAAGCCGAAAAAGAAATTTTAAAAGAGGGTATAAGGATAATCCAGGAAGAAGAAGTAGAAGTAGGGAAACAGCAAAAGGGAGGCTTTCTGAGGTTTCACGCAGGATTGGGGGAAAGGCAGGTGAGGTGGGTAACCAGGGGTCGGGGGGAGAAGGCCAATATCACCATAGCTGTAGAGAACTCGAAGCTTAGAAAGGACGTGGGTAGCTGGGACATGGATAGTAGTGCTTGCTCATGGGGTCTGAATGAGTCAGGGTGTCTCAGTGAGATCGACTAGGTTACCGTGTTGCCGCATAGCCTGAAGTTAATTTCATGGAACATAAACGGGTTGGGAGGTACAACAAAGGCAGATAGTTTAAACCAGGTTGCAAAGGGGGTAGACATCATTTGTCTACAAGAAACTTGGCTATGCGGCAACACCCAGGTAGTTGAAGGATTTGTTCATTTTCATAAACCAGCGAGTAAAAAGAAAAAATTTGGACGTCCCTCAGGGGGGATGATGACCCTCGCTTCAACCAGATTCGTGAAAGAGACCAAATTAATTAACTCACTATGTAAATGGTTGTTGGTCTGCAATGTATGTCACCCAGGTACTGAAGGGAAGGATGCCCATTTGATTATCATAAATGTATATATTCAATGGCGGTCTCAAGAAGAATATGATATAGAATTAAGCCTTTTTTAAAAGGACATAATTGACCTGACAGAAAAGTATGGGAATGCCACATTGATGATAATGGGTGACTTTAACCACAAACTAAATTTTGGAAAGATTGATTACTGGTTCGAGGACATGCTGAGTGCCTATAATATAGGATCAGCAATTTTCCCATTGTGTTTAACCTCTAGCCAGGACGAAGCCCTTGGGAAGTTCTTGGGTTCTATGGGTCTAATATGCTTAAATGGCAGGAAAGAACCTGATCGACCGGCGACACAGACCTTTAGAGTAGGCAACCAACAATGTCCAATAGATTATATATTCACCCAGGCATGGAACTATATACTGGTAAAAAAGTTCCATGTAATTAAGCGCAGGGATAGCGATCACAATGCCCTGTTCTGTGAAATAGTGGGTGGGTCATTAAGTAAATGTGAAAAGGTGATCACCCAAAATGTGGAATATCCTAAGCGCATAACTACAAGATTGACGGATGAGTATGTTGAGAAATTGGCTTGTTTTCAACAAAACATACTGAAGGATAAAATCGAAGGGCATCAGGTAGCATGGTACGAGGATACAATAGTACAGGCGGTGCAGTGTCTAAGAGTATATCTAAAAGATAAGAAAGACGCCAAGGTAAAAACACAGCCCAATAAAGCGAAGCCCAGGTGGTTCAATCAAGAATGCCAGAGTAAAAAAAGTGAGATACGGAGAATAGAACGACGCCAGAGGAATAGTTATGACTTAGGGAACTTGGAACTCCTACTCGGGCTAAAGAAAGAATATAAATATTTAGTAAGGAAGCAGAAAAGGATCTTTAAAGAAGAATGTTGGGCAAACCCTTTAGAGACAATAGAAAATAAAAACATAAAAGGGTTCTGGAGGCTGATACAGGATGCTACAGGAAGGGCACCGGGTACGATGAGTTGTGTTGTGGAAGAGGCAGCTTGGGTAAATTACCTAAGTAACCTATATAGTGCTAAAAGGACCCCGGAAATTGTGAAGAATAAATCAGCTTGGTCAGGGGGCGTAGAAGGATTAAAATCAGACTTCGCAGTAGAGAAAGTAAAAGAAACCATTAAAAAGCTGAATCTATCACGTGCTGCAGGTCCAGATAATCTTCCCGCTGTTTTAATTAAAACTCAGTTAGATTGGTGGGCAGGATTTTTTTCTCACATGTTTGCAGCAATCCTGGACTCAGGTCATTTTCCTAAATCCTGGAGAGGGGCCATAATTAGACCCTTGCATAAAAAGGGGGAAAAGAAGGACCCTAAGAACTACAGGCTGATCAACTTGCTGGATATTGGCGAAAAGATTTTCTCAAAAATTATCCTTGGCAGGTTAAAGGAGTGGGCGGAGCGGCAGTCAATAGTCCCAATAGAGCAGGGTGGCTTCAAGGAAGGGCACTCTACTGTTGATCACTGCTTCGCACTGTGGGCTGTAGCGAGGAAGTCCATGGAGCAGCAGGGCAAATTGTTTTGTTGCTTTGTTGACTTTCGCGCTGCTTTTGATTTGGTGGATAGGGACTGCCTGTGGGAGACATTGCGAAATTTTGAGGTTCCTGCCGACCTTTTGCAGGTAATCCAAGAACTGCACAGCCAAAATTGGGCACAAGTAATCAAAGATACCTCTGGTGGCCTTACAACGGAAATAGAGATATATAATGGGCTGAGGCAAGGCTGCGTTTTGGAACCGTTACTCTTTGCCATATTTCTAGCAGACTTGCCTCCTCTCTTGGGCACAGCCAGAGGTGCAAGCCCAAAAATAAATGGTAAGCACCTGTCCTGTCTGTTGTATGCGGATGACCTTGTAATAATGGACCAAACAGAGGTGGGGCTTCAGAGGAAGTTAAATGTATTTAATGAATATTGCATTGCAAAGCGTCTTACAGTAAACATGGATAAAACAAAAATTCTATGCTTCGGGAAGAAGAGTACGAAATTTAGCTGGTACTTGGGCCAAACTAAATTAGATACTGTAAGCGAATATAAATACCTCGGAATATGGTTTACAAGGTCCCTGAGGTGGGAAACCCACTTGGAAGCTCAGAAATTAAAAGCGCATTTAGCGGTATGCGGGCTGAAAAGATTCAACAATAGCTATGGCGATATGTCACACAAACCTCTATTGACTGCCTTTAAGGCTATGGTCCCTCCGCAATTCCAATATGGGGCAGAAGTAATCTGCATTGACGGGAAAAGCTCTTGGGATAAAGAGGAGGGCAAATGTTTAAAATCCCTTCTATCTCTTCCTGGGTCGGTAATGGTCCAGGCAGTTAGATTGGAAGTAGGCCTAACCGCATGGAATGTTCAGGTGCAGATGAGTCTCCTTAGATTTTGGAATCGATTGGGGCAGGGGGAAGTTACAAAGGTGTCACAATGGTGTATGAAAGAAATTCAGACCAGTGAGTTAAAGTGGGCCAAGGCAACAAGAAGTAAACTCCGGGCCATTTGTGACCACCTGAATGTGAACATTGACCCTCTGACACTCCAAACTAATGTAATAAAGAGCGTACTAAAAGCACAGGGAAAAGAAATTTCAAGGGGCACAGACCAAGAGTATTTGAGAAAGAAGGACTCCGTGAAATTTATGAGCCCAGGTTGGGAGAAAGACTTAAGCTTTCCATATATAGATTTGCTACCAAACCGTTGGTTAAGGATAGAAGTTCTTAAGTTAAGAATAGGTATTAACCCGATATTTTTAAATAGTGCAATTAAATCAGCTTTAACGCATCCTGATGGCAAATGTGTGTGTAAGCTAGGAATGAAATGTAATATTTTGCACATTTTATTGGATTGTGATATGTTTTTAAATTTACGTAAACAGTTCCTTCGTCCGATATTTTTAAAATACGAGGTTGAGGTGCGTTCTCAAGCACGGGAGCTTCTAGTTGTTATGGAAAATTTATACATTGCAATAGCCATCGGGAAATTTATGCTGGGTGTTTATAAGTTCCCGGTTTGGCAGGAGGCTCAAAAACAGCAAGTAGCTTTATAATCCAAATGAATCCTTGTTTTAAACTGTATAAAGGTAGTTTTTAGGATAATTTGACTTTTTATTGATATGAATATGAAATTGTGATACGTTGATTTTATATGACAAAGTAGGATCTCTGGTTTATAGATCAAATGGTCTAAATAAACTTTTTTTTTGACTTGACTTGACTTGACTATCTATCTATCTATCTATCTATCTATCTATCTATCTATCTATCTATCTATCTATCTATCTATCTATCTACATATCTATCTATCTATCTATCTATCTATCTATCTATCTATCTATCTATCTATCTATCTATCTATCTATCTCCCTCACTCTATCTGTGTATCGATCTATCACCCTCACTCTATCTGTCTATCGATCTATCGCCCTCACTCTATCTGTCTATCTATCTATCGCCCTCACTCTATCTGTCTATCTATCGCCCTCACTCTATCTATCTATCGGCCTCACTCTATCTATCTAATCGCCCTCACTCTATCTATCAATCTATCTATCTATCTATCTATCTATCTATCTATCTATCTATCTATCTATCTATCTATCTATCGGCCTCACTCTATCTATCGCCCTCACTCTATCTATCTATCTATCGCCCTCACTCTATCTTGCTATTGCCCTCACTCTATCCATCTATTACCCTCACTATCTATCTATCACCCTCACTCTATCTATCTATCTCCCTCGCTCTATCTATTTATATATCTATCTATCTAACACCTTCACTCTATCCATCGCCCTCACTCTATCCATCGCCCTCACTCTATCTATCTATCTATCTATCTATCTATCTATCTATCTATCTATCTATCTATCTATCGGCCTCACTCCATCTATCAATCTATCTATCTTTTGCCCTCACTCTATCTATCGCCCTCACTCTATCTATCTATCTATCTATCTATCTATCTATCTATCTATCTATCTATCTATCTATCTATCTATCTATCTATCTATCTATCTATCGCCCTCACACTATCTTGCTATCGCCCTGACTCTATCTATCTATCTATTGCCCTCACTATCTATCTATCACCCTCACTCTATCTATCTATCTATCTATCTATCTATCTATCTATCTATCTATCTATCTATCTATCTATCTATCGCCCTCACTCTATCTATCGCCCTCACTCTATCTATCTATCTGTCGCCCTCACTCTATCTCCCTCACTCTATCTATCTTTCTATTGCCCTCACACTATCTATCGCCCTCACTGTATCTACCTATTGGCCTCACTCTATCTATCTATCGCCCTCACTCTATCTGTCTATCTATCGCCCTCACTCTATCTATCTATCTATCTATCTATCTATCTATCTATCTATCTATCTATCTATCTATCTATCTATCTATCTATCTATCTATCTATCTATCTATCTATCTATCTATCTATCTATCTATCTATCTATCGGCCTCACTCTATCTATCTATCTAATCGCCCTCACTCTATCTATCTATCTATCTATCTATCTATCTATCTATCTATCTATCTATCTATCTATCTATCTATCTATCTATCTATCGGCCTCACTCTATCTATCTATCTAATCGCCCTCACTCTATCTATCTATCTATCTATCTATCTATCTATCTATCTATCTATCTATCTATCTATCTATCTATCTATTTATCTATCGCCTTCACTCTATCTATCGCCCTCACTCTATCTATCGCCCTCACTCTATCTATCAATGTATCTATCTATCTATCTATCTATCTATCTATCTATCTATCTATCTATCTATCTATCTATCTATCTATCTATCTATCTATCTATCGGCCTCACTCTATCTATCAATCTATCTATCGCCCTCACTCTATCTATCGCCCTCACTCTATCTATCTATCGCCCTCACTCTATCTATCAATCTATCTATCGCCCTCACTCTATCTATCACCCTCACTCTATCTATCTATCTGTTGCCCTCACTATCTATCTATCTCCCTCCCTCCCTCCCTCTATCTATCTATCTATCTATCTATCTATCTATCTATCTATCTATCTATCTATCTATCTATCTATCTATCTATCTATCTATCGGCCTCACTCTATCTATCAATCTATCTATCGCCCTCACTCTATCTATCGCCCTCACTCTATCTATCTATCGCCCTCACTCTATCTATCAATCTATCTATCGCCCTCACTCTATCTATCACCCTCACTCTATCTATCTATCTGTTGCCCTCACTATCTATCTATCTCCCTCCCTCCCTCCCTCCCTCTATCTATCTATCTATCTATCTATCTATCTATCTATCTATCTATCTATCTATCTATCTATCTATCGCCCTCACTCTATCTATCGCCCTCACTCTATCTATCGCCCTCACTCTATCTATCTATTGCCCTCACTCTATCTATCTATCTATCTATCTATCTATCTATCTATCTATCTATCTATCTATCTATCTATCTATCTATCTATCTATCTATCTATCACCCTAACTCAACCTATCGCCCTCACTCTATCTATCTATCTATCGCCCTCACTCTATCTTGCTATCGCCATCACTCTATCTATCTATCTATCTATTGCCCTCACTATCTATCACCCTCACTCTATCTATCTATTTATTGCCCTCACTATCTATCTATCACCCTCACTCTATCTATCTATCTATTGCCCTCACTATATATCACCCTCACTCTATCTATCTATCTATCTATCTATCTATCTATCTATCTATCTATCTATCTATCTATCTATCTATCTCCCTCACTCTATCTATCTATCTATCTATCTATCTATCTATCTATCTATCTATCTATCTATCTATCTATCGCCCTCACCCTATCTATCGCCCTCACTCTATGTATCGCCCTCACTCTATCTATCTATCTGTCGCCCTCACTCTATCTCTCTTTCTATCTATTGCCCTCACTCTATCGCCCTCACTCTATCTATCTATCTATTGCCCTCACGCTATCTATCTATCGCCCTCACTTTATCTACCTATCACCCTCACTCTATCTATCTATCTATCTATCTATCTATCTATCTATCTATCTATCTATCTATCTATCTATCTATCTATCTATCTAGCTATCTAGCTATATATCTATCGCCCTCACTCTATCTATCTATCTGTCGCCCTCACTCTATCTCTCTTTCTATCTATTGCCCTCACTCTATCGCCCTCACTCTATCTATCTATTGCCCTCACGCTATCTATCTATCGCCCTCACTCTATCTACCTATCGCCCTCACTCTATCTATCTATCTATCTATCTATCTATCTATCTATCTATCTATCTATCTATCTATCTATCTATCTATCTATCTATCTATCTATCTATCTATATATCTATCTATCTATCGCCCTCATTCTATCTATCTATTTATCTAGATTCTGATCGCCATCACTTTATCTATCTGTCTAGCTATCTATCGCCCTCACTCTATCTATCTATCTATCTATCTATCTATCTATCTATCTATCTATCTATCTATCTATCTATCTATCTATCTATCTATCTATCTCGCTCACTCAATCTCTCTATCGCCCTCACTCTATCTATCGCCCTCCCTCTATCTATCTATCGCCCCCACTCTATCTATTTATCCCACTCACTCTATCTATCGCATCACCACAGCATCGCTCAGCACCACCACTGCATCACTAAGGGGCACAACAACATCACTATGCGCTACCACAGGATCATTGAATGCCACAGCATCACTAGTCGCCACCACAACATCACTCACCGCCACCACAGCATCAATCTGTGCAACCATTCAACTACTTGGTCAAATATGTACTCTCAATGTTTCAAGCTTTATTACAAATGTCACAAAAAGAGGTTAGTATTTCACTGCTGTTCTTAGATTTTTGTCACAATAAAATACACTGAACATATTCTTCACAAAAGGTATTTACAAAAGTTTAAGCTATTGCCATTATAAATTACAATACCTTTTATTTAACTATTAATTATTAAAAAAAAATAAAAGCCATTGTTATTTGTAATATCAATACATCTAAGTCACGTGAATACAACACATATTGCATTACAAATGCTATAGGTGTCACAAGTTATAACTATTGGCATTGTAAATGACAAAGCTATTATTTTTGTTATATTCAAAACCAACACATAAATAAAAAATGTGTCATTTACAATACCAATAGCTCAAACTTTCCTAATGCGAGACCTTATGCATTGCAAATGCTTGTTACATGTTGTTTCTTACTAGATTTTCTTGCCAGCGATATTCAACTCGTGCACGGGTGTTCTTAGAGACCAGCCAGACCCTTGGCACTCTCTGGCTTGGCTCACATCGCCCTGTTAATTTACGATTTCTTCTCAAATTTGTCAAACCATGTTAAAATACGCATTGCTAAGGCACTGTATTAAAGAAACTCATATTTTGACAATTTACTACTACCTATTTAGCGATAAGTACTTCTTATTCCACCAGTTCTATTCAAGCAACCTGGCGATCACTTTTGTTCCGTCATTGGAGTTGAATGTTAGCATTCTAGTTCTTATTTGGAATTAGTGTGTGTCATCGGTGCCCCTGGGGCACGGAGATTTTTTTAGCTTCCCGGGGTTTTCATCGAGAGCACAGTCTAGCCCTCAGACGCCGGAACCACTCCGTCTTTCTGGTTGGGACCACATATCCCAGAGTGCCCCCCTCGCGCTCAGTGGCAGCGGTCGGAGGAAGATGGCGGCCGCTGGAAAGACGGAGGAGCTGCTTTTGTTGTAGAGGCCGCAGAACACAAGAGAGGGACAGGCTGCGGCATCCGGCGGCGGGGGTGCAGGCACCAGCGGCCCGGTAAGCGATCGAGGGAACCTGGGAGGCGGCAGTCTACCTCACAAGGCCTTCCAGCTTTCTCGCAACTCGCGAGAGTATTCGGCAAAGGGAGGCGGCCTGCAAGTGGGCCACAGGATCAAATCTCTGGCTACCTCGCCTATCTACGGTCGGGCTTTCCTTCAGATGTGCCGACATCGGTCATAGATCGCCTTATGTGAGGTCAGAATCCTCATCGCATAACAAAAGCTGTGGGGCGAAGGGTGTACGCAAGCTTCGCTGAGGAGATCTCTGAGCCGGTTGTGTGACAGGGCTGCCTAGGTGCGCTTTGCTGGGGCACACTTTGCTGATATTACCTCATCGGTTTCCTTTCGTTTTTGGTGTGTGTTTATTTATTAGTTTTGGGATCAGTTTCTATTTTGTGCACGATTAATTGGTGAAGAGAATGTTGCCTCTTATTAACATTTACGTGCTTTATGAATGCAAGCACATATGTCTCAACTTCCTGTTATCATAGATACAGCTTCCATGAACAGATCTTTCATGGCCAAATCGGTTGGAAATGTACGTGTAAACAATGTTGTGAAGTAAAAAAAAAATGTCCTTTAATGGCGCTATTGAAGATGAAATGTAAAACAAAATTCCCCCTTTCTGAGGGTCCATGGTTTGTTTTTGTTTTTTTAAACTTGATATGTGATAATGACCATATATAACTGAGCATGTTAAAAAAGCATATCGTCGTGTGCACAGTTTTGCGTTCTCTACTGAGAAATTATTAAATGATTGGTATTGAATCTTAAAACGGGGATTGCAGGTTTTTATAGTCGTTAGCTGAACAGTATGTCTTTTGTTGACTATGCTATTTCCCAGATTGTTTCAAAATGAGGTCTAAGGTTGACTGTAAAATAGAAGTGAGTAGGTACCTCATATAAATTGTGCACTCACAATTGCTATGGTGCAACCATTACGTATTTGGTACAACGTTCAACATTCAGATGCTCCGATTTTGCGTATCCCTGCTTCGCAGATTTGCATCCGTGGTTATCATTTACGATCGAGAGATATTTCCCATTTCCACTACTTTCAGTTGACCACTGCTGGCTGCCCATCTTGTGGTGTGGATCTCTATGCCATATCATTTACGTACTTTGTCTGCTTCTATCAAACTCGTGAGAGACTGAGCTATTCATTTTAAGATATTATAATCTAAGCGAGGTACTTCCAGAATACAGTGAGCAAATGTCCCTTTCTGATTTGACAATTTTAAATGTTATGTTTTACATCCTGGAAGTGACTGTTAAGACATAAGTAGGGCCTGCACTTTAGTGATGTATTTGTTTTGTTTTCGTGCCTTTCGCCTTTTTTTTTTTTTTTACTTTTTTTTTTTTTTTTAATCTTTTAATTAAGGAACATAACACGGATAATCGGCCAAAGCACCACATCATAATCGCCTATCAGCAGATAGGCAATCGGCATCAATACATTACAGACATATTTCACAACAGTTGTTCCTCTGACAGATAACCGAAGCATCAGCAACGTGGATATCAAGAAGGAGACACAGTTGCTCTCACCTGAGTGTGGAAGTACACAGGCCCCCTCTATAATCATTCCAGTTGCCTCGCAATTTCTCCCACTTTTTTGGACAGCCCTTCCCTTCATAAATCATTTTCTCAGCTATCATGCACCAGTCCATGTCTCGCTTCCAGTCTCTTAGGTATGGTGCCATCTTTGCTCCCCACAATCATGCAATATTACGCTTGGTGATTGCCAAGCCCAGGGTTATCCGGTTTCGTCGCATACGATTCAAATCAGTTGCGTACCAAATATTGAGCAAGCACCACTGGCCGAGAGTGGCCTCTTACTGCCGCACAGGCTGTTCATACAATTTACTGCGGATTCCCAATAGATCCGCACAGTAGAGCAATCTCAAAAGATATAATGGAAGGTATCTAGCTGTCCATACAGCTAGCGGCGGTTTGCATCTTTTGCCCTACCCATTTTCACCAAGATGGTGCATGCATAGTATGACCTATGTAGTATCTTTAGCTGTACTAAGCGAAACCCCCAACCTAATCGCTATCTCTCTCGGGAAGGCAAGGGCCTCCGGCTACTCTTCGTCCTCTAAATCTAGGTTCCAGTAGATAGTGTGTTAATGGAGTTGTTAAGCAGTTTGCTGTACGTAAGTGAAGTTGCCTTGCAGGGCATATACTTGTCAAGTAGTCTGTCTTTCAAGGGGGATGATTCGGGTAGTTTGTAGCCTTGGGTAAGTACCGCTCGGAGGGCGTGTCAGACTTGCAGGTAACAGAAGGTCTCAGTAGGAGCTAATTGATGGTAGCGCAGTAGGTTGGTGAAACACTGTCTCACCGGGACCATAGATCACCCACCCTGGAAAGGCCAATAGGATCCCACTTGTCAAACAATGGTTACCTACCCATGGTACCCAAAGCTTCGGAATCCCACAAGGGGGTGACTTTGGTTAACCTTCCCTTACATCCCAGGGCTGTGTTTATAGTAAGCTAGCTTGTAACAGCCGTAGTTCCCTGGAGTGTCAAGTGTCATCTAGAAAAGCGGCCCCACAAGTATCCTCCGGGTTGTAAATCTCAGAAGTCTATTAGAAATGCTGGTTCGTACACCGTGAGGTGTACCTATTGATTAATACCCGTAAGTTGAGGGGCCCAGTAGTACTTCTGGATGTCTGAAGTGCTATGCTTGCTGGTCTCTCATCCCATGACAGCCTTCTGAGACCCAACTCTATGGCCTGAAAATAGGCAGTTAGAATAGAGTATGGTGTGTTGTGTAGTACATAAAGGAAACGAGGCAGGGCTGTTTAAGATTAAGGGCAATAAAGCGTCCAGGAATAAAGCCGGATTAATCAGGATGGGTTTGCCATTCACTTTTAAATTTACAAAAAAAAAATCCTCCTGCTTGGGTCTAATAGAAAGTGAGTTGAAAGGAACTCTGAATTTTTTTTTGTGTGATTTAAACCTAGGAAATGTCCCACTTGAATTTCAGATAAAATAATGTAAACAGTGAGAATATTCTTTTAATATTTACGTGCCCAAATGATATACTCTGAGGCCCTCATTGAGGTACAAAAATGTCCTAAACTGATCAACACATTTGTCACATTTATCAGCAGTCCCGTTTGATAATTTCAGCCATACTGTATCACAGTATGGATATAATGCCTGTTTACTACAAGCCAATGCTGGTGGGGGCTGCACAAAGGAGTGGAAATTTACAGAAGCTGTTTTCTTTAAATTATTCCCCCATTCAATGGCCTAAAACTGTGCTACTGCCATGTGTTCCCATTTCAATAATTACTGCATCAGTGAAGCTGTCTCCAATGGCCTCTCAAAACGAGGATCGTAATGCTGTAAAAGTCAGCTGATAAGCTTTGGTGTCTAGCTAATAGATAATGTCAAGCACAGCACTGGTTACAAATCTCTTAAAAATCTGCCTGGATAAAAAGACTTGTTTATATGGAGTGTGTCCCATGTCTTTTTGGTGCACAATAAAGTGAGCCTGGTAGTTTACGTCTTCTTGCACTCTTTATACAGGTCAGTACAGAAAGAAAATTAATTACTATTCTCAAATTTGCCAGGTACTGAGTTAAATATATTACTTTAAAAAATATTCTCAGAAATGGTTTGTTTACCCATATGTCCCTTGTACATTATTAACCCCTTCCATGCGGCCGCGATTCCCCTGGTGTGCTGTAAACAGCACGAACAGGGGCGGGCCGTGACGAACCCCAGCCGTCATCAGCACACGAGCACCGTAGTGCATGACGGCTGGGGTTCGTCATCAGCATGGAAGGGGTTAATGCATACCAGAACTCTAGAGTGATTTTTGTGTGTGCAGAAGTCAGTAAGATAAACTTTATAGTAACCTTGATAGAAAACACACTTGGAGGGTAGTAACTTAATTTGGCCGATTCAAGCTTTAAATGGTAATGAAAATATATATTTCTAAGATGTCTGCTACATCATTAGGTGGCATTGCTTGAGAGTTGTGTATTTAAAATCAAATGACTCCTGACTATAATTTATATGTCATCATCATCATAAACTTTTATTCGGTTACCACTTATTATTGCAACCATAAAAAGTACAATAAAGTTAAAATAAACAATTGTAAAAACGTTTTACAAACAAGTCAATCCTGTTCTACACGAAAAAAGAAAACACATTTACTTATAAAGCGTAAACTAAAGTATAAAATTACTCATAATTACGTCGATATTTGATACAAGATTTAAAAAAGTTAGCTATGTACTTCGCTATGAAACTTGACTCAAGGGATTGCAGGTACAAAAATGCTGAGCGACAGGATCTTAAACCCGTTGATCGCAGTAGAGGCAAGATCCAGACCTTCCTGGGAGGAGTGTAATATTTACAAACTAAAACAATATGCAATGTTGACTGAGGGGAAAAACCATCGCAGGGACAGGGAATGGTTATAGAAGACCAGTCTTGGGATTTAGGAAAGGTTACAAGCCGGAAAAAGGATTTAAAACGAAACCTTGTCAAAAGGTACTTTTCAAAATTGTTCAGATGGAAGGTCAAATAGGGTTGAATACCCAGATAGTTCTGAACAGCAATGATTTGGGTGTTTGCGGGTTTCACCAATTCCATCGAACATCGAAGAGCTCTTAAGTGGCACAAGCACAGCTTTTTTAGTTCTTTCCTCGAGATGTCGCCCATACTGGGTGGGTCCTGGAAAAAGCTGCTACGGCCCATGTCCCGACAAAAGTTCCTTATATATACCAGCCAAGGTATTTTCTCCCAATTATCAAGGTATATACAATCCAAAATTATTGAACGCGTTAGGTGGCACTCCTCTTTAGTCCATATACGGTGCCATAAGAGCATGGGTTGGCAGCGAATAGTGTCCGTAATGTAATCCATACCCAGTTCGGCTAACGAGGCATAGGTTGGGGCACTTTGTGGTAGGGCCAGCAAATACTTAGCAAACCCGTTCTCAACAGTTTGAAGTGGGTTTATTGGACCTTAGCCCCAGACCCCTGCTCCGTAAGTAGCCACACTGTTACACTTTGCGTAATAAATTGTAAGAAGTTCAGGAGGAGCCGGTTTTCCCAGTTTCCTTGAAAAGGTGACCAGGGCTGCTGTTGCTCTCTGAAAGAGCAGCTTTTTACTTGCCACAGCCTGCCGCCAGCTCAGTGAATCGTCCACCAAAATGCCCAGGTAAGGATAGACGGGAGTTCGTTCAAGCTTGGTTTTTTCAACAAAAATAGGTTTAGGGCTCTTAATTTTTGGGCCGAGATGCATTACAAATGTCTTTTTTATATTAACCTTAAGGCCCAGGGATCCCATGTAGGAACAATACTTGTTGAGCTGTACTTGCAGTTGGGTCAGCGTTCTCGCAAAGATGACAGTCGTCCGCGTATAGCAGCGTTGGTATAGGGCGATGTTTAATTTGTGGAAGGTCCTGGCTCCCTTCTAGCATAGCTGCCTCCAGTCCGTTAGTATATAAATTGAACAGGAAGGGAGCCAGTACACAGCCCTGCCTAACCTCTTTGGTAATTGAAAAAGGGGGGGAAGTTCACCATTGATCCCGAACCTGACTCTTGCCGTTGCATCTGAATAAAGTTCGCGCAGAAATACAATGAGAGCGGGATCGAGACCCCTATTTCCCCAAGCATAGCCCAAAGTTTGGGGTGCAGGACACAGTCAAAGGCTGCACTGAGGTCAACGTATACAAGAAATAGGTGACCCTTTTTGGCGCCCACATACTTCCCAATCAGAAGGGCGAGATTCAGGGCCTGCTCCACAGTCCCAAGACCCGCCTGGAATCCGTATTGGAGGTCGGTCATGACGTTGTTAGTTGTTGCCCACTCCTGAAGACGTTCCAGCAGTAGTCGCCCCGCTACCTTTCCCAAATAGTCCAGGAGGGAGATGGGCCTGTAACAGGCCGGATCGTTCCGGTCGCCCTTCTTGAAAATGGGGAGGAGAATAGATGTGGACCATGAGTCAATAAGACCTGTAGTTGTTATCGCAGCCAATACCTGGGTAAGAAGTGGAGACCAGAGCTCGATGTTATGAGTGAAGATGTCCACCGGCACCCCATCTGGGCCAGGGGCCTTGCCTGGTTTTGATGCTTTTAAGGCTCTGACTACCTCTCCGAGCTCGACTCGGATGTTAATTGGAAAGGTCTTTGAGTCCGATGGGGTAACTGCAATAAAACCCCCCCTCTATGGGTTCTGTTTGGCATCCGCCAAAGATTCTCGAGAAATGGGCAACCCACTCTTCTGCTGTCACTGCGACATCAAGATGCTGGATTGTTGATGGATCTGACAGGGAGATTTTACAACTCCCCAAAAGAGGCCACTATCTTTGCTTCGGCAGCTGTCATGTAGTTGTGACCACAAGTTCGCCTTTATTTCTTTACTGCGATTTGCCCTTGCGGCCTTGTAGAGCTTTCTTAGTTTGGTTATCTCAGGGATGTTCCTCACAGTGTTCCGGAGAGCTGCCTTAATGTTAGAGAGAGCTTTCCGACACCCGCAGTAAACCAGCCCTCGGCCGATGGTTTGCGTACATGCGTACGAGATAATTCCTCCTTTATTATTCCCAGAATCCTGCCAAAGCTGTCCAACACAGTTTGAGGCGAGGAATCAGGATTTAAACAGTCGTTTACACAGTGGCAAGCTTTTTTGAGAACTTTCTCCGTTACTACATACATACGGATCTATTTTTGCCCACTTTACTGAGAAGCCGTTCACTTTGTCCATTTTTAACGATTGTTGTGTTAACAGGCTTGTAACATTGGTGTGTAGTGAAACAGATTTTGGTTGTATTAAAACGCTGTTAGGGAAGTGGTCACTGCTAATGTCAGATCCTGTGCGAAATTTTGCTATTTGGCCCTTCATACTCTGTGAGCAAAGAATAAAATCAATTGTACTTGACAGACCCCTACCGTGAAATGTCGGGGAGAAATCAACTTGCGGGTGTACCAACTCGTTTGCATAGTCCATCTCCAATGAGAAGAGGCTCTCGTTCAGGCAATTCCCATTGATGGTGTGTGCAAAATGGGCCAGGGGGCTGTCAGTCTCGTCTAACAATCCACAATTCCCATTTCTGTGATTTGGGCATAATGGGATATTAAAATCGCCACCCCAAATAACATAGACAGGGAGAGACGATGACTTATTCAACTGTAATGTTATAGTGGTAATTTCATTTAGTATCT
Organism: Lissotriton vulgaris; assembly: GCF_964263255.1. Lineage (NCBI taxonomy): Eukaryota > Metazoa > Chordata > Amphibia > Caudata > Salamandridae > Lissotriton > Lissotriton vulgaris. Next base: position 313,198,517 of record NC_141695.1, read on the forward strand.
TCACACACTCAAGGGGTTGAAGATTATTATAAAAATTTACCAAAAGGTAAGTAAAACTGTTATTCAGGTGGATTTTTAGAATTTGGTAGCAAACCTCTTCTTTTAAGCTAGTTATTTCTGTTGAGGAAAGGTTATTTACTACATAAACTACTAAACCACCCTTGGGTCTTCCGAACAAACCCTGCTTTGCCGGAATAAAAAAAGTTTTAAAACCAACCAGATGAACAGGGACGGTTAACCAAGTCTCCTGAAGGCATACTAAGTGGTTCTCATCGATTGTGTCTGCCCATGATTGTAAATTAATCTTGGAACGTAGGCCAGCGATGTTCCAGAATAAAACAGATAGGGTCGTCCCCTTAAGTGGGAGGGAGTTAGATTTTTGGCCGTACGGGATAGCTGTGCTGGCACTTTCAGTTGTGGTCATTAGCAAAGAGCTGTTCCGAGCCACAGTCGGGGAAGATAATTTAAAACCCTCGGTCAGAGAAGGCGACGAGTCAGGAGGAGTTAAAGGTTCCTCCGGATCACATCCTGTGAGGGCATGGGGAGGAGTGAGGAATTGGGCACAGGTGGTGCCTGGTGCGGATAGCACTTTAGTGTTATCAGATTGGATCGCTAAAGCTCTCTCTGGCATCTGTGGAAACCCAGGGGCCCTCTGGATCAGAATGCTCCTATGTGGAATGGCTATCGGTCAATCGACCATTTCCAGGCATTCATATCTGTTTCTAGTGGGGATACCTCGCCAACCCACCAGAGAAGCCTGTTCCCAACTAGGGTACCAAGGCCGAGGTTCCCACTTTCTACTCCTATTCCTCTGGGTAAACCAGGGGCCCACATAGTTCCAGAGACGTTCTGGTGGCTGATCCCAGTTTGGAACCAGAGGATACTGGTTGCTAGGTATTGGTGGATAAAAGGAGAGGCGATGTGCGTCAATCCCCTCTTTCTTGGCCAAAGCTGGCCATGAGCAAATGTAGTCAACAGTGGCTGGGTCATCGCAGCTTACTATAATACAGTCTCCCTGTGTACTTTTAGGTTCGGTCCTTATCCACGGAACTCTGCGTACAGTAGAGATTCTGCTCGTATGTGGAGGTTGTAATGGCCTGTTTACACTAAGACACTGTAGGACCTTATTTTGGAGAGACCAAGACGGTTCCTCTGTGGTTGACGGGAGCTCCGGGACCCCCGTGAGGATGACAGTATAGGGGGACACTTCTGGGGGAAGATGGATCGGGACGTCTGGGCCTAATTCCCCTTTTCCTCTCGTCCAGTACATTTGATGAAGAATGCTGAGATGGTAAAGATGGAATAGGTCTCTGATTTGATGACTGAACGGGACCCTTATCAGGAATGGGCTGCGATGGAGCGGGATGGGTAAGGATGGTAGTCGGGGTCTTATCCGAGGGCCCACTGCCAGGGGTGGAGGGGGAGAGGGTTTGTGGCCCTTAAGGCTTTGTTGGGTTGTTTTGGGCTTTTGCCGCCTTGGACGGCTTGGGTTCACAATCCTTTTGGTCCCCTTGAGCACCTGTGCCAAGAGGATTGTCTTTACCCACCCCTAAATTCGATTGACCCACTCTGTGCTGATTAGATGGTTTCCGGGCGAGTTTCGCAAGTTGTTTTTCGATTATCATTATACTGCGTTCTAAGGGTTGAAGATGATGATTTAAAATTTCCCTGAAACTTGCCAAAAGCTGGGTGTTTGTACTACACAGACTACAAATCTCCCCCACAGTACCCGTGGTCGTTGAGTTAACAAATGGGTCAAATGAATTAATAAATTGGGGTGGTTGAGTCATTTGGAAAGTCCTGCAGTGGCTGAACATCTGGCCTCTTTTTGTTAGTTATAGCTACTTGGGGTTTTTTTAAGTTACCTTTCTTCTTATCATTACCCTGCTTAGGGACTGCACCCTCCTTCGCCCCCATAAGCTGATTCACAGGGCCTGAATCTAGTGTTTGGAGTAACTGAAGGTCTGGAGTATTTTCAAGTTTGCCTGTAGAATCAAAGTCTGAGGAGAGATTAGTGGCTGATAAATCAACAGATTTCGGGATGGAATGGATCTCCACTAGAACACTTGGCTGAAGTAACACCGGAATATTTGAAGCCGATTGTAACGGAGATGGAGCTGAGGCTAGGGGGCCCATTGATGACCTTCTGGCAATTGCAAGGTCTTGTGACACCCTTCGCTCAAGCAGAGAAATTCTCTGATCAATGACTTCATTTGTTCTTAAGATAAATTGGTCAATAGGGCTGGTGATCAGGGCGTTGTTCAAGGCCGTCTTACTTCTGCTCCCCGTGTCATGGTAGATTGAACCTAGGACTAAGCACGGTAGGTTGTGGTAGTACTACTGGGTAGAACAGGTAGGAATGAATTAATTAATGTACCTGATGGTCGGAGAGTGTTTCACCAGGCACAATCGCCAAGGGGGGTGGCCCAGCCCAGCACAGTCTAGAACGGGCCCGCCCTTGGCCCGGGCTTCGCCCGGCGTCACGCGAGGCGGGGCTGGTGTTGCTTATGAGCGCCTCCTGGCGCTGTCCGGGTGACGCGGCGGACCTCAAGGGCTGATGGACTGCGTAGTCCGCCCCTCGCCACACTCCTCTCAGAAGCCCCGCTCCGATGTCCGTGGAAGCGGCAGGCGGCGGGAGACAGGCGGAAGGTCCGCAGCTACAGGCAGCAAAGAGAACGGTCAGTTCTGCACTCTGGCAGGACGTGCGCAGCTACGTAAAGATTCCGTAGCTGCATAATTTATCTGTAGATAGACATCATTTTATGAATATTCGGATGAATTTGCTTTACACATTCACAACTACATGCTTCTCAAATTCTGTATGCTCACTTTTTAAGTGCACCCTCATTTTCTTATAATTTTCTTGATTGTTTATTTCAAAACTCAAGGAAATAGAGATATAATTAATTCAATTTGTTGGTTCGAAGAGAAATTATATTAAACCATAACCAAAGGAATTCTCGTAGACATTACGCTGATACAAAGAAAAGGGCAGTTAATTCCAGATCCTCATGTAACATCTTGGTTTGCTGTAGAAAAATCGCTAGCCCTTTTGCAAGCTTCACCATTGTAGATTTTTGCTTAACCTCTGCGTAAGACTTCAAAGGCTGTCAGGTGCTAGCTTATCAAAAGCTCGCATGTATTTCATAACAGTTGACACTAAGTCCAAGCAGCTCTTCTTCAGTTCCTTGGACCTTTAATGAGTATTCAACATTAACTATTCTGCCTAGTCAGCGTTCAGTGGCAACTCTTTTGGCAACTAAGGGATGTTTAGTGGGGATTCATCATGCGACTCCATTTTCCTCTTCATACATTTTTGTAGCAGATGAGTCCTTATAGGACCATGCCATCAGAAATCTTTTCTTTGGCTCATTAACTTCACGAGAAGAATTGTAATAAATAAGAACAGTCCCATATAATAATAAATTATTGCTTGTTGTAGGACAAACCCGGGTGTGTGTAGGGTAAACAAGCATTGGCATAGCCAATAGGTCTCGCCTTTGGGACCTTATAAGTGTTTGTCCATGCAACAGTTGGTGATGTTGCGCCAAGGATATTGTACTTCATAACTAAATATTTATAAGGTCCCAAAAGCTAGACCTATTGGCTATGATAATGCTTGAAACACGAAACAGTCGGAGTGATCCAAACATGATCATGTGAAACCCATCATTACTGAAACTGTACTGCACAGCAGCACACAAATTAGGAGAGTACATGTAATGCTTTTTTTATTTAAGCAAAAAAGGGCAGTAATTTAGCAGCTCAATTGTGACATTATTGGACCCTTAGAATTATAACACGTTCACATTTTTGTAGACCAAAATGAACATGCGTCTGCGAGCACAAAGGGGGTTGATTGGGATCTTTAAAAATAGGGGAGAATCCCACTTTTGATGAGCGATCCAGTGTGTGTGGCTGTCCTTGGCTTCAGGAGCCAGTTATTACATATGGCGTCACTGAGATGGACATACCAGCTCTTATTTTCGTTTGCTTGGTAGTACTATTTCGTCTTGATGATTGTTGATGCGTTTCGACCTAATGTGTTTTGGAGATCCCCTCAGGACAGATGCTGGTGCGAGGTCAACCTGTAGGGCGCATGAACTAATTTATAAAACTTGGTTATACTATGTACGAGGGATAGTGGGAAAGGTAGATAGGCCAATGCAGTCTTGCTTACTTAATGATTCTGTAAGAGTAGCCACCTCAAAATACAGAACCTGTGCAAAAAGTGTATTGTAGGACATTTTTTACCTGGATTTTTGTCTTGTTTCTGCTGGGTGTATAACTATGCAATATACCCCTGCTAATCAGCTTCAAAACGCCTCTGCTCCTTTTCTAAACACAATGTAGTTGGCACGCCCCTAATAGGCATATTTAGCTTGCTTGTAAGTACTGTTGTTCCTGCTGAAAAGGGTACTCGGAGCCTAAAAGTAAAATGTCACTAGTCGAATACAGTACCCAATCTGCCACCCACTACAGAGATGATGCAAACATGACTGCAGGCCTACCATTTGTAGCCTTGCTGTTGTAGTTCAAAAATGGAAATTCAAACGGTCAAAATATCTTCTTGACAAGTCAAAAACCTCCTTTAAAATATTTACAGGGGATAGATCCCCAAAAGTGGAATTCTCAACCGCTTTGAAGAATTAATTCAACCACCACCCTCTCTCCCCACTTGTGATTGCTTTAATTCTGGATCAGTGTTCCATTATGGGCTATAGAAATGTAAACTTGTGGTAATGCTAAAGAGCAAACAAGGGGCAAATGTCACATGACCGTCCAATCACAGGCTTTAAAAAAAAATATACGGTGCAAGCACTGTTATCCTAATTTGCGTCTCTCCACACACTACACTTTTACTGGTGATGGTTTTCGCATTATCAGATTTGGGGCACTCAAATTGAGATGTATGATTATATTTTTAAGTTTCCTTATGTTGGAAGCATATCTACTACGAGGTATGCTCTTCGATAAGCTGTGACTATAAAAACTTTACAAAGGTTAAAATTTGACGTAAAGTCAAGTAAATAGCTTGAAAGACATTGTTCCTAGTATATACTGTATATGTGGTCCAGTCTTTCGTCCTGCGTAACATGGGCCAAACAATTTTAGAACCGAAGGTGTGTATAGCTCTAGCGACCAGTAGCATATAGAAATCACAGACAAAAATGATGGATTTGTGACTTCTACCTAATTGTATGTAGTGTGCAGTAGTTTTCTAAATTTTAAGGTATTTTGGCATTTTTGTGTAAAGGTCGGATAACATTATTCAACGGCAAGACTTACTGGCTTTACCAATAATTGTTGTGATATTGGACCGGGGAGGCGTATCACAGCTAAATTGCCAATGCAATTAAGAAACCAAGAACTAAAAGGAATCCTTCGAGAAGGTGAATCCACTCCTCTATAAATGGGATAGTGCTTGCTTCAGCATTTTGATTTTCTTTTTGATAAGCCCTCCGATTTGGCGATTGTGGCTTTTTTTTTTAAACCTTTATTTGCAATAAGTAGTGGAAGACAAGCAAGAGATCATCAGTAACGTACATACAAAGCATACAAGGATTCAGATGTAGTGTAGTGCAGCGGCATACATGAAATGTCCAGGTGCCATGTCCAGAAGGGGGAGCATAGCGGGCAGAAATGAAGTCATGTTAACAGCAGTGGCATGTGACGTTACACATCAGTACAGAGCATACAAACACATCAATAATGCGAATAACAAGCACATACCTCTCCAAGGGGAGAGCAGCGGCAGGACCGTGGGTGTGTACTCACAGTTCAGCAGTCCCAGAGGTAAGGCATCACAAGCAGCACCACAAGGGAGAGGGCCTTAAATCCCCGCTCCCCCGCCGACGAACATATAGCATACCCCATACATCTAAATAAACAGTAGTGCAAATAGACAGACCCTCTCATCGTGTAAACTTGGCATGTGGCAAATAAACGTGTAATTCCAACAAATGAAACCCCATTAACCCACCCCAACCCGATCCGCACTATCCGAATCAGAATCCTGCTCAGCCCTGGTGAGGAGGTACACCTGCAGTGGGCTCCAAAAGTCTCTGGGCCTACAGCGCACAGGCATCATTTCTGCGTAAACATTATATTGGTCCTGACAATAAAGGATATCTTTCAACCAGTCCTCGAACTGCGGTACTCTGCCCCTTCCCCAGCAACAGGCCACACGCCTCTTTGCCAGCAGCAGAGCTACATCCACAAACCTACGATATAACGCTGGCACCTCCTTGGTATAACCCAACAACAGGACCATTGGGTCGAGTGGCACCCCATTGTCGGTCATAACCTGAAGAGCATCATGGACTTGCACCCAGTACTCTGAAACAACCCCACACTCCCATGCCAAATGAAGAAAATCGGCACCTGGCATATGACAACGAGCACATCTATCATTCTCCGCTAGCCGGAACCTGAGTTTCCTAGCCGGAGTGTAGTAAAAACGCTGTATGAATTTGTAGTGTATGATCTTTAGGCGGCAGCTAGAGGAGATGTTGGCGGTCACACCACAACCATACTTCCACTGGTCATCAGAGATGGAAATTCCAAGCTCAGATGTGAGAAGGTGGCCTGATATGCAGTGCTCACTATTGTAGTGAACACTATGTATCAGTCCAGCAACCCTTATTGATGATTGGTTGTAAGTCAACCTTATAGACCAGCTATCCTAGTAGCGTGGATACGAGCAGTCTAAGGCTAAAGACTCGAGAGGGCGTGTTAAGCCAGCTGTTATACCACACATATACCCCTTGAACACCAAGTGAAAGGACACCACACAAGTGTTATGAAAATAAACAGTGTATTTATTAAAATCACAACAGCCCTGTACTCTTTATGAGGACAGGGTACTAGGCACAAAACAAAACTCTTACGAAAATACTTAAGTTAGCACAGTATATACAAATGCCCGAGGGGCACGGAAAACCATATACTCTGAAAGTGGAATGCGAAATTACTAGCAGGTAAGTACAGTACTAATAGGCTTTGGAATCGCTAGGTCTTGACTATAGAATCTTCAGATTACTTCTAGGAGGCCTAGGGGACTCTGGTGCAGAGTGTGCACTCTCACGCGGGATGCGGGACAAAGTCTATGGTAGCTAGATTTCACAGAGTTAGTGTTCTCGGGCGAACCCGACCTGGTAGGAGGAAAACGAAAGTGGATTCTGACCCTTGGATAGTGAGGCTATGCTGGGGCACCGAAATGCCGAAGTTACCTAGCCCAGGGGCTGCAGCTGCATAGGTCTCAAAAGACGTCGGGAATCCTCGTAGACGGACCAGGAGCCTGGAAGAAAGATGCTGGCAGGCGACCAGTGAAGAGAGTTCGAAGTGATCCAAGCCTGGATCTTGAAGATAGATGACACCTGAAAGCAGAGGGGACCAAGTTCGAGACTACTAGCCAGTAGTCAGGTGGCACCAGGAGGGCACCGGATGGTAGTCACCTCGACTAGGTGAGTGGGTGACGCTGTGCTCTGCAGATGTCACGGACCAGGAGGCGTTGTCGGCGACCAGGATGGAGGAGCGAGCTGTCCCACGATGGATGAAGCTGTCGGCGTCGCTGGACCCAGGATTGGGCAACAAAGCCTTGGCAAATTCAAGCCCACGCGGTGGACTCAAAATGGCGTCTGGAGTGGACCAGGAGGGTCCGGGGTGCCTCTCTTGAAGAAGGAAGCAAGGGCCAGTCTGGAGCAACCAGACCAGCAGCAGTGATGTCGTCGGGCGTCGTGAAGAAGGCCACAAGCCAGCCGGCTAGTAGCCACACAGCGCGGTGAGCAGGCAAAAGCAGAGGGGCCCCACGCAGATCGTGGAGATGCTGGAGGGCTGATCTTCGGTGCTGGAGCTGCTCAGGGTTGGGGCTTCTCGGACCCCAAAGCACTCACCAGTGGAGCACACGGTGGGCTTGTTGCAAAGAAGTCGTGCAGTCTTGGCGATCGTCGGTCCCTCGAGGTCTCGTCGCACTCACGGTTCTCAGCTTGGCTGTAGAGGTGAGTAGAGGTCAGAGGTGCCAGGGAAGCCGGGTCTCGTCGAGCTGGGCAGTCGGATTCCGGAGGAAGGACTTGCAGCAGAGCGCAGTGTTCTTAGGATGGTGTCCGCTTGATGCAGGGTGACTACTCCTTAGCCACAAGGGAGAATCTTGAAGAAGAAATCTTGATGTCCTTTCGCAGAAAGTCGTATCTTGATTCCAAAGATGATCTAATTTGAACAGGGGGCCCGCTCCTATCTTTATACTAAGAAAAGGGGCTGACCCGGTGACTAGGTCCTGCCTATGGGTGGGACTAGGAGGGGGGTGGTTACACCCCTCTCCCATGCCGGACTTTCCCCAGGCCAGGGGCTGGTGTGCCCCTGGAACTGGTTCTGACCGGCCTATGCGTAGTGAGCACCGGGGTGCCACTCAGCAGTCACCTTCCTGTAAAGCCCTGCCTACCCAGGATACACAAAACCCTGTCTGGGACGGTGCTAGCACCGCCCTCGACAGGAAACCCTTTGTCCAGGCTCCCCTCGCTGGAAGGACTCCCAGCTGCAGGGGGTCAGACATCCATTTTGTGGAGCTGAGGCTTCGTTTAACTTTAACCGGGGTTCACAGTTACATACATGTCGTGTCCCTCTAGAAGGGTGGAATGCTAACCCCGCCGCCAGAATTGGCGAGGGGTTAGTATTCCAATTCGTATGACACCTTACTCGACATGTTTTGATAAAGCAATACCAAAGATAGCATTTAACCGCGAGGATTATAATGCACTTGAGAGTATATGGTATGCGTTATCATGGAACAGCTATTAGGACTTGGTTCCGCAAGCTGCAGACAGGCTCAGCTCATGCCAGAGCACCATCTCACACGATTCCAAGCACTCTGCCTTCAGGATTGTCAAGGCCTGCCATAGGAGTGACTGATAGGAATCTGTGTGCCCATTTTTAGGGTTAGATATAGGTATACTATATCTACAGCAAAGGGTGATTACACGACTTTGCCCCAGCTGTCATGCAGCCAGTTGTGTCAAATTTAGGAGGCCAGCCATGGGTGGCATAATACATGCTTCAGCCCCTGGTAGGCCCTGGGTACACCTATGCCCTGAGTTACAGGGTCTGATAAGGTGGCCCAGTACCAATTGGTAAATGCACCTAAGGTACATGGAATCCATTTTACAGAGAGAGCAGTAGGCCTGGTGTACTGATTGGCAGGGTCCCAGGTCGACTATGTCAAAAACCAGCTAAAACACAGGGCAAAAAGTTGGGGGCAACCATAGTCAGGAGGTACCTTCCTACACTAAGCATCCCACTGGGCCCGCGCCCGCCCAGGCGAGGCAGCTCGTTGTTTCCTGATGGCACCATACAACTTAGACACCAAGTGACGTCCATCAGAAAGTAACAGCACGTGAAGCGGTAGGGTCACACCCGGCTCCCCGGGGAACTCCGGTAACAGCGACCTCAGGCCTTGTCGTAGCCGGACATAATAAAACATTTCAAGCGGGGAGTATGCCCCACCCCCAAAGAATTGCTCCAGGGTACGGAAGGTGCCCTCACGAAACAGGTCACCCCAGGTAATTATCGCAAGACGCCTGCACAGGCGCTGGAACCCAGTTTCTTGCAGAAGAGACAGAGCAGGGTGATATATAAGAGGCAACGCAGGTGAGTAGAGAAAATCAACCTCCAGCGTCGTTGCGATACGCTTCCAGGCATCAACAGTGCAGGTAACCGTCGTTTGGTGTGAGTCAATATCCCCAACGTTACCCAGGACCATGCCCTCCAATGGGAGAGGATGAGCAACCCACTGTTCAGCGGCCACCTGAGGCATAAACGGCGTGGGGCGCATCCAGTGGTAGGCGTAGTGCGCTTGGGCGCTGACATAATACAGTTCGAAATCAGGGACGTCGAAGCCCCCATTGACATAAGGCAGCGTCAGCGTAGACCACGCCACTCGTGGCTGTTTGCCCCCCCCCAGAACAGCCGAAGCAACTCTGAGTGGAGACGTGTGAAAAAATAAGCCCCAGGATGATACGGAATGTTTTGAAACAAATAGAGGAAGCGGGGTAACACCACCATTTTAATGAGAGAGGCTCTACCTGCCATAGACAATGGTAAAGACATCCACCTCGTTATGCTATCTGCTAACTTAGTTATAGCCACACCGTAATTAAGCCGTAACGTCTCCTCTTTGAGCAACGACACGACAATACCCAGATACCGCAGCTCCGAGTCACACCACTCCAGGGGGTAGTCAAGTGGGAAACGATGAACCGCTGCAGTGAGTGGAAAGAATCGGGATTTCTGCCAATTGATATGAACTCCAGATATACCGCCAAAGACAACAAACTCACGTAGTATCGCGTTAAGATTCAACTGCGGATCCTTCACATAAAGGGTAACATCATCAGCATACAGGGATATGCCAATCTGCCGCTGAAGACAGTTAAACGCACTCTGTTGATGCAATTGTCGAACCCTACATGCAAGAGGTTCTATAGCAATGGCAAACAGGAGGGGAGAGAGTGGACACCCCTGCCTGGTCCCGATCGGGAAAGGGGAGGACAACACACCATTCACAACCACTCTGGCCATAGGGTCAGTGTAAAGTAATTTAACCCATGATATAAATATTCTGGGAAAGCCCATCCTGCACAGAACGTCTATTAAATAACCCCATTCCACCGAGTCAAACGCCTTTGTCGCGTCTAGAAAAATAGCAGCCACCGGGAGCTCTGGAGCTATAGTTGGAATCAAGGAGAATAATGTTCGAAGATTATGGGACGTCGCCCGACCAGGCACAAACCCTGACTGGTCAGGTAGCACTATAACGGGCATAAGCTCAGAGAGACGCGTTGCCAATACCTTAGCCAGAATTTTAACATCGCAGTTGAGCAATGAAAGAGGCCTATAGGAACCCACGTCAAGGGGATCTTTTCCAGGGTTGAGCAAAGAGGTGATAGCGACTTCCCTCATAGACCCTGGTAGGCGCCTTACCTCAAGGGATTCCTCGAATACCTCCCGCAACACCGGAGCCATAATATCCACGTAACATTTATAAAATTCGGCGGGGAGACCATCAAGGCCTGTAGCCTTGCCATTATTAAGAGACATGATGGCACTCCTGACTTCATCAACCTCCAGGGGCCTACCCAGAAAAGCCCTATGATCGTCAGAGCCAGCAAAGCGACAGATCATCTAAAAAACCCCCATATCTCTCATCTCCTGAGTGCTGGGAAGTGTATAAGTGTGTGTAGTGTTGCAGAAACGTGTCCTGAATAGTTGTCGTGTCTGTACAGCGCGTACCATCAGCCAAGACCAGTTCCAAGACATCCGAACTATGCCTCTGGTGTCTCGTAAGAGCAGCAAGCACCTTCCCCGGTCTTTCACCTTCACAATACCTTCGAGCCACCCAGTATTTCCCCCTATGCTTCGCTTCCCTGGCCGCTTCTTCCTCGTACTCCGAAAGTTTACCTCTAAATTGGTGCATGAGATCAGGGTCAGAGCCATCAAGCAGCCTACGCTCTAGATGTCGTAGGTCGGTCTCTAAGTCAGCAAGCGTACGAACAATAGTCCTGAGTACCCCACAACTCTTGGAGATTGTGACCCCCCGGATCATAACTTTAAATGCCTCCCATATCACTTCCACACTGTCCACAGACCCCCTATTCCTCGGGAAGAAAGCCTCTATTTCTTCTCCCAGCTCTGCCTTAAAGATGGGGTCCAAAAGGGCCGAAGGGAAAAGCCTCCAAGGCGGTCGCGGTCGGTGCAATCCAGGCACCGATACCACAACCCTAACTGGACAGTGGTCAGAGTATGTCCTGGGGAGGTGTGTCACACCATGCAATCCAGCCACTAGCCCCCTGGAAAGGAAGATGTAATCCAACCTCGCCCAGGTACGGGCCTGCGTCGTAAAATGCGTGCCCTCCTTAACAGTGGGGTGTACATATCGCCAGCTGTCTACCAGACCTGCCTCTTCCACAATGCCCCGCAAGACATCCCTGGCTTGGACGTTGTACTGATGACTCCCCTCCGATCTGTCTTCAAGAGCCCCCACTGCCAGATTAAAATCCCCCCCCCACACAATATGGGAAGCGTCTACTGCAAGTACATGACCCCATAGTGCAAGAAAAAAGGCAGGAGTATCAACATTTGGTGCATAACAATTTACGAAAAGCACAGTGACCTGCCCTATCCTCCCCCACAACAGCACATATCTCCCGTCGGAGTCTACGTGCGATCCCAACTCCTGGAAGGTAAGTGATTTCTTGATTAGTATTGCAACCCCCCTTGCATAAGAGGAGTACGATGAAAATTTCCTCAGTGGCCCACCTCCCCCCCAAACGTATGTGCCGGTGACCGGCGTAGATGTGTTTCCTGCAGAAGCGCCACCTGTATGGCATGTCGGTCCAGATAGTGCAGCACATTACGACATTTCCTGGCATCATTGAGCCCACGCACATTCCAAGAAAGAATCGATATCCTATCCAACACCTCGACCGACATTACACACAAGGAATACGTGCCAGGGAACCCCGAATCCCCGCATCAGGCACACCACACGAGCAAATACAGTTGGCCGTAGCCGCCGCACACCCTTTCCACCTAGTAACACGAACATCACAGCCATCCATGCCGTCTTCCATACCCAGAACCAACCCCCCCCTCCCAAAACCAAACAGAGCACAACCGTGCAACAGGCACGCAGCACCACTCGAAAACATTCCGCCTGCGTCGCACCCAGCAAGTGAGTGAAAAATTACCAATGCGTCCCCTCCTCCCTCCGCCCACCTGACCAACCCCAACCTGTCAGGACCCCCTACCACCCCCCCTCCCCACACCACAGACATCCATCCATCCGTCCAGAAAATCAGTCGCACAACAAAATAAAGTGTAAACATTGAAGGGGAATTCCCGTTGGGGGTGCCCACCAGAGGTGCACTTCACCACCCTCATACACTATGCCGACCTTCCAGCCGCTAGGCAAAGATACGAGTCAGGCACAGTGCTGGGGTGGGTGCCCGGAGCAAAGAATAAAAAAACCAACCATCGCCACCTCAATAGTCTCTACATATGGCCGCTCGGAGCGGTCCGGAGGTCCACCCATCCGCCCACAGAAGCACATGTCTGTGGAAAAGCAGCCTCTAGTGACAGGTGTAGCAGTACCAATATGAAGTGTTCAGCTCAGTCATCACGCTATCAAAAACCTGATCAGGCGTCCTCCTCCTCTCCCGCCGATTGGTGATCATTCTGTCCCAGTCCATCCTGGCGGCCAGCAGCACCCCGTTCCCTCTTCAGCCGCTTCACAAATTCTTCCGCCTGCTGCGGATTAGTGAAGAAAGTCTGCTTCGCTTGATGAGTGACCCTTAATTTTGCAGGGTAGAGCAAGGCGTAGTCCACCTGTAGATCCCTAAGCTTCTTCTTAACTGCCAAAAATTTACACCGCTGCTCCTGCACCATGGGAGTGAAGTCCGGGTAGATGGTGAAGTTGACCCCCTCGAAGGAAAGTGAGCGGGAAGTGCGAGCTGCACGAAGAGCCGCGTCACGATCCCGATAGTTCAGGAGGCGAGCAATGATAGGGCGCGGAGCCGCGCCAGAGGCCGGTCGCGGTCCGAGCGACCGGTGTGCCCGCTCCACAATAAACTGGGTAGAAAAGGCCTCCGCCCCAACCGCTCCAACCAATAGTCTTTCCACATACGTTTCCATCTTCCTAACATTCGTCGTCTCCGGCACACCTACCACGCGAATGTTGTTGCGCCGACTCCTCGCCTCCAACTCCTCATTGTTGGCGGCTATTACTCTTAGGATATTGTCCATCCTCGCCAATTGAGTGGTATGAGTGGCCGCAGTGTCGTCGTGATCCGAGATTCGCTGCTCCGCCGTAGTCAGGCGCTCCTCATGGACATCAAGTTTCTGTACTACCGCGTCCATGCGGGAGGATAGTTTGTCCACTATGGTGGCGAAGCCCTGCCGCATCTCCTGCATCATCTGCTGGAAATCAGGGGTGGTGGGCTGCGAGAGAGCATCCGCGACAGGCGGAGGGGGAGATCGTGAGGTCCCAGCCTCCTGTACTAGGCGTGCGCCCCTCCTAGAAGCCGTGGAGTCAAAGGAGAGCTTAGGTTGCTTATTGTCCGGTTTGCCCATGTTGATACACACACAGCGTGCAACAGCGACGTGAATAAAGAGGCAAGGGGGTCGATCCTCGAGAACAAGGCCACGGTCAACCCGGCTATGCACCCAACAGGACACGCGATGCAAGAATGTCAAAAAGTGGGGCATAGAATGCTCACCTCCACACAGCACCGTCAGCACCCTCAGCGTAGACACAGCGTGCCGTCGCTGCCAGCAGGGCAGCCGCACTGACGGCAATCGGATGTAGTCCGGTAGGGCACTGTAGCGACCCGGACCACCACACCACAGAGTAGAAAGGGTAGTGCCATTCACAGCCCTCGAACAGGGACAGCGCGTAGGAGTCAGCTCCAACAACGTCTCTCAGGGTCCAAGGCGGTGAGATCTAGGATCACCAGGCAAAGTAGGCGCAGTAGGGGGCAACCGTGGACTATGGCAGGCAGATGGTGCCAGCGCCGCAACATCCAGTGGAGGGCCTCGCCGTGAAGACTAGCATGGCAGGCTCCGCAATATGGCGACCGCTGCGATGAAAAAGGGCGCCAAATGAAAAAAGTCCAGGTCCGCCGTGCCACGCTCAATAATGCCACATATAAACCTGTTTCTGATGTATAGTGCACTCTTGCTCACACCATGCAGATTCCAATCAGCCAAAGCAGCTCCGCATATGGGGGGCACGAGCAGGCGTACCTGCCCCGCCACTCCCCTCCGTGAAATGGCCGCCTCCAGTTCCAGGGATGGATCGTAGCCTCCACCTCAGCTCTGCTGCCACAATCCCTGGCGCCACCCGCACCGGCGCCCCTCACCTCGCGCCGCCGTCCAGGGGCCACAGGGGCAGCCACCGGTCGCCACCAGGCAAGCAGGCACGGAGAAGCACCGAGGGGGTAGGGGAGCAGGCCCTCACCCACGTGTGCAGCCGCGGACTAAAGTGAGCCGGCACGCCGGGCCGCAGAGCGTCCGCTCTCCAGAGCGTGCGGCGGTGAAATTTCCGGACCTTCCAGCTTCGGCAAGGAACCTCCGATCGGGACAGGATTTTAGCCGAGGGCAGTCCGTGGCCAACCAGAGCAGAATCCGGGATCAGGGCAGGGAAAGGCGACGGTCAAACAGGATTCCTAAGCGGATGAAGACTCCGGGCTGCAGGAGCCTCACGGCAGTGCGGCCATGCTGCAGTGCGCCCTCTAGCGCCCCCCGCGATGGTGGCTTTATACAAAATCAAGACCGGTAAAGTCTTGGAACACGCGCAGCAATAAAAGCAAATCCCTGTCCCAGCCATGGCAACGTCACCCTAGCATAAAAACTGGATTTGACACGCACTTTTGGGTGAGAGGTTTGAGGGGGGAAAATCAGCTGGTGCAATGAGGACGCAAATACAACTCCGAACATACCTAAAAATTCCATCCCAGATTAAAACAATCCGTGCCCCCTTACTAGCTCATATCAGAGGTTTTTTTTTTTTTTTTTAATTTTTTTTTTCTTTTTTTGTGTTAAATTTATACTTTATTACACCTTCGATGTAAGCACACAGCACTCATCGCCTACAACCCAGGGGCCGGCGGCAACAATAGATAGCACCTAGGTCAATGGTCAATAGTCTCATACACAGCCGTAATGCCAGCATCCCGGGGGCCTGGCGGCGTACACATATGAAAGAAAGAAAAAGAGGACCGTTCTGTGGAAATAGCTTATAACTGACATCAAAAATAAAGTAGTTAATACTGGTGTCGACACCCATGACCATAGTTCGGAGTGCAAAAAATAATGCAGGTAATTTGTGTGTGCTAAACAAGTCTCGAAATCAAAGTAACCAAATATCCTGAGAGAGGGAGAGAAAAGAGTGCAACAAACCCACCTCTAAACAAACCCCCACCCTTCAAACAAGTCAGCCTACCCATACCCGTGTCCACCCACCCACCTGCACCAACTACTGAGTCTATAGATGAACTTAGCACCCATGTCGAAGGGCCCGAGGGCCCAATGGTGTGTTGTAGAATTCAAAAGGGACCACTAAGGCCACCCCCCCAGCACAACCGTCCCAGGGATTCACTCACTTAACTTCTCAACTGACACCCGGATGGGACCAGACAACCACCTCCGAGAAGAGGACAGTCAACCATGCAACATGCCAGCCTCCGCTGCCTCCACCCCGCCCTCCTGAAGCTCATCCAACTCCTCCCCTTCGGGATCTGATTCACCGCCCCCCTTAGCGCACTGATATTCCCTATATAGCCCCCAGAAATTCCTAGGGCGACTCTTTGGGGGAAGCAGTTCATTATACACCTCAGATTGCGTACAGCAATACAGCAAATCCGTCTCCCAGCGCCTTTTGGTAGGAACCGGCCCCCTCATCCAGCACAACGCAACCAGGCGCTTGGCCGTCAGCAAAGCCATATCAGCCAAGCGCCGCACCGCCACTGGCAACGGCTTGGAAAAGCCCAGCAGCGCTAGAGCCGGGCACGGCAGAACCTCCGTACCTAGCATAGAACTAAGTTCCGAGAATACCTCCCGCCAAAACTTATGGATACTAGGAAAGTCCAGGACATATACAAGAAATCAGCTGTGGGAAAATGGCATCGCTCACACTCCGCCGACTCCCGCAAACCATATCTATGCAAGCGGTCCGGTGTGTAGTAGACCCGCTGTAAATATTTAAAATGTATCAGACGATGTCTACTATTAAGGGAAATCTTCCTAGTGTTCGTACAGCAGTATTGCCACATCTCATCAGAGATCGTCAACTGAAGATCACACTGCCAGGCCAATCTAGCCTTGGAGAGAGGGTACTGCCGGTGCCGGTCCCCCAGTTTCTTAAGATTAGTTACCAATTTACGGGGCGTGGGGTTCTGAATAACGTACGTGAGCTCCGGCACTTCCTGCGGCTCTGCCAATTCCGGGCCCAGCAACCCCTGCAACGCCCTACGGACCCGGTGGTATTGGAAGCTGTGTAACAGCGTTGTTCCAGAGTGGGATTGGAGGACTTGTTGCGACGTTTTCACCGTGTCGTTCAGAAAGAAGTCCCCCATCTTTTCTATGCCCAAGTCCCGTAACGCCTTCAGGACACCCTTCTCTGTCAGCGGGGCCAACCACACCGCCCATTCCACTCTCAGAAGGGGAGAGTACAACAGCTCGCTCTCACGGGAGCGGACCAGCTCATGCCAAGCGTGGTTTGTGGCGGCAATTGAGTCCAAATTACCAACCCTGCGAACGACAGGACAGCATATTGTGGCCGGAAGCGGGGTGGGGTCCGCAAAGAGGCGCTCCAGCTTTACATGCGGGATTCCAGGGTCCCCATGGATCCAGGTGTGGAGATGAGCCCCTTGTGCTATCCTGTAGTACCTTTCTAGATCAGGAGCTCCCAGGCCCCCGCGTTCATAGGGAAGCATTAGTGTTTGCCATCGAACCCTCTGCTGTTTGCCCCCCCACGCAAGCCTGATAAGTGTCTGCGTAAGCTGACGAAAAAAAGCCTTTGAGAGTACGGCAGGTATGTTAGTGAAGAGAAAGAGGAACCTGGGGAGCACCACCATCTTCATAATAGCTATCCTGCCCATTAGGGACAGCGGGAGCCTGCACCACACCTCTACGTCATCCACTAGCTTAGAGTACGCAACCCCGTAGTTCTCGCGTATCAGGATCGGTGTGAATACGGATCCCTAAATAACGTATAGCGTCCGTGGTCCATTGCAACGGGTATTCCGAGTCAAATGGGAGGGTCACTGGAGTCAGAGGCAACGCCACAGACTTGTTCCAATTGACTCGAAGGCCCGAAAGGGCTCCGAACCTCACCACCTCCCGCAAGACAGCCGACAGATTCACCTCTGGCTCTCAGACGTACAACAGAGTGTAGTCAGCATATGTCGATATGCCAATCTGATAAGAAGGAAAGTTGATCCCCTCGAACCCGTGGTATTCCTTAATAGCGCAGGCCAGGGGTTCCGCCACCAAAGCATACAGAAGTGGGGAAAGGGGGCAGCCCTGCCGAGTGCCCCTACTGATCTCAATCGGGGCAGTGACCGAGTTCCCTATCTTTAGCCGCGCAGTCGGCTTGTAGTACAGAGCCCCTAGCATCTGAAGGAAGGGTTCGCCGAGCCCATACTTACGCAGAACCCTGAGCATGAATGGCCACTCCACTGAGTCAAAGGCCTTTTCCATATCCAGGAAAATAGCCACAGCCTTGTTCTCCTGCCGGACATGCTGAATGGTGCCTAGGACCGTACGGATATTGTAAGTCAAGTTCCGGGCGGGGACAAACCCTGCCTGTTCCGGGGCAACCAATTCTGGGACAAGTAGAGCCAACCGTGTCGCCAAAACCTTTGCATATAATTTGGCGTCTACGTTAATCAGGGAGAGCGGCCTATAGGAGCCACACTCGTTAGGGGGTTTTCCCGGCTTCGGGATGGTAATGAGAAGCGCCTCCCTCATAGACTTCGACATGCTACCCTGTTGACAAATGTCGTCAAAAAGGAGCATCAAGTAGGGCACCAGTTTGTCTTGAAAAGCCTTATAGAAGGCCACCGTAAGGCCGTCCGACCCTGGAGCGCTGCCTGACCTCATCCCCTCTAGCGCCTCCGTGATCTCCTCTTTCTGGAATGGCGCCATCAGAAATTCCTGTTGCCAATCAGCTAAAAAGGGCATCTGGATGTAACTCAAATAGTCGTCTATTTCCTCCTCCAGGTGGCCTGATCTCGACGTGTACAATGCGGTATAATAAGTATGGAATTCCGCCAGTATATCCTGTTCCCCAGTCACCACATCACCACTAGCAGTTAATAACATCTCGATCACCAGGGGCGGCCTGCTATTACTCATCAGTTTAGCAAGCAGTGAGCCAGGGCGGTCCCGTTCCCCATACGTGCGTGCCGTGGCGTACTTCCCCATATGACGTATCTCCCTATCCGCCTCATCATGGAATTCTGATAGCAGAGGTTCAAGCCTTTCAGTTATGTTCGCATCACCGGCACCTCCCGCTTGACGTTCCAGATCAGACAACTGAGTTTCCAGATATTTCAACCGCTGCCTGATAGCCTTAAGGACCCCAGAGTGTTTGGCCATCGTCATCCCCCGTATGTCCACTTTGAATGCATCCCAAAGCACCTGGACACTATCCACCGACCCCACATTAGTCGAAAAGTACGTATCTATATCCTCCGCCAATTCCCCTCTGAAGGCCTCATCCAGAAGTGAATACGGGGGGAACCTCCAGGTGAACGGGGGTATCCTTCTAGCCGGGGCCTCTAGTATCAAAAGCAGTGGCGAGTGGTCAGATAATGTGCGGGGCAGCACAGCACATCCCTTTACGGAGTTAAGGAGGAAGCGGGAGACAAACCAATGATCAATCCTCGTATGTACATTATGGTAGGCTGAGTAGTGAGTGAATCCACCCTTCCCCGGGTGCCTATGACACCACACATCCAACAGGTCGAGTTTCACTAGCTCCGCATGCATAAGCAATGCCGAGGCCGCCGGGGCCCTGGGAGTACCAGCCGACCTATCCAACTCCGGGTTCAACACAAAATTGAAGTCTCCCCCCCCATAGCAACCTGGAGCCCTCATATTGCCTACAGAGGTCCGCCAGCAAGGTGTAAAAAGCGGGTGTGTCGCAATTGGGGCCATACACATTGACAACCAACAAATCGTAGCCTTTCCCCACACAGCGGGCAACAGCATACCGACCCTCCGAGTTCACAACAACCTTCTGCAGTGACAACTGAGATTTGGGATTAGCCCACGTAAGCACACCCCTTGCGTGTGTAGTGAACCCTGCAGCAACACAAGCACTCCCCAGACCTCTGGTCTGCAACATAGGACTAGTTAGTGGCAGGTGTGTTTCTTGGAGCAAGGCTAGATCAACCCGGTGCCGCTGCAGATAAGCTATTACCTTCCTAAGTTTACGGAAATCATTCAGCCCCCTAACATTCCAAGACGGCAGTCTGAGAGAGTTGGGGCCACTCTCCGGCCCTAGAGACTCAGCGTCCACCATGGTAGGACAGGGAACAAATCAGGGTAGCACAGGAGGCACAGTAGACACATTCCAGTAGCAGGCCTCACAAAACCCTCCCCCCCAACAGACCCCGAAAGACCTACATAACATGGTCAACAAGAAAAGAACAAAGCAAACACCCACCCACCCACAGCCGACCAACCCCAACCCGGTCAGACCGGTCCCACCACCACCCACCATCCTCCCACCCCAATGAAAAACACTACAAACCCAAGGGCCCTCAGGAGAGCCAAAGGCCGAAAGCGCAGGGGCAGAGGTTCCCAGCTGGACAACAGAACAATTAGGTCAAGGACCTCAGACCTCGGCGGCTCCACCACCCTGCCCCCCAGCACCATTCAGCACCCTCACCAGCCAAAGAAAAATAAAAAAAAAACAGTCAGATAACAAGTCTCCCACGCGCGGGAGAGCCTCCCCCGGGGCTACCAGTTAACAAGAAAACGTGCTGACGCCACAACCCTATTGCAGTCCGCTAAGAGCAAGAGTACACCCCACATTGTCTATTAAGTAGGTTCACAGCACCCGTAGCAGATATAAATACTTGGAAGGGGCTCAGCCGACCCGGAGAAAAATCCACAGATTAGATTACCCCTGACCGTCCATGGAGGCGGCCTCCTTCTCGTCCTCACGTTGGCCCCTCGGGCTGTTGCGGTGTTCCTTGGCCCACTCCTTCAGAGATTTTTTCAAGTCCGCTGGGTCAGTGAAAAAGTGCGAGTGCCCCTGTTTGTTGATTCGGAGTCTCGCCGGGTACTACATGGCGTAGTCCAGCCCTAGGTCTCTCATCTGTTTCTTATATGGGGCGAAGCGCTTCCTCTCCTCCTGCACTCTCGCCGTGAAGTCCGGATAGAGGGAGATGTTCATGCCCTCGAATTGCAGGTTTCCATTTTCCCTCGCCAGCCGGAGCGCCAAGTCTCGGTCCCTATAGTTCAAAAGCTTCGCAATGATCGGCCGCGGCGGGAGGCCTGGCTGCGGTTTCGGCCCCAGAGTGCGATGAGCCCTCTTGACGATGAACATAGGGGAAAAAACCTCCTCCCCCAGCAGTGTCTGGAGCAGTTTCTCCACGAATAACTCCATTTTGCCAGTGTTGGTGGATTCCGCAACCCCAGTAATGCGGACGTTGGAGCGCCGTAAGCGTGCCTCCAAGTCCTCCGTCTTATCTTGTATGACTTGGAGTAGGCGTCCGAACTGCTTGCGGTCCTTATCCCATTCCGTTTGGGCTTCCTCTGCTTCCGTTAGCCGCCGTTCTGCCATATCTAGCCGCTCAGCATGTTTATCCACCCTCTCAGACATTCGGTCCATCCTGAAGGACAGGGCGTCCATTTTCGTGCCAATCGCCGCCATGCTGTCCTGTAAGCCCTTTTCCATGGCGCCCAGCATTTCACGAATGTCCGCACAGAGTGAACTGTCGGTTGCCGTAGGCCGCGGCGAGGCATCCGGGGCCGGACCCTCAGCACCTTTTTGTTTTCAGCTGATCAAACGACAGTTTGGGTTGATTCTTATCGCCTTTCCCCATAGCGTTCCTAGTAGACATTCAGCAGGGTGCTCAACCGCCAGCAAATTATCGCCAGCGAGTGATAGTGGGGCGAAAAGGGGACACTGGGGGAGCTAGCTCCGAAGGGCGAGCTGTTGCGCAGCAAAGAATGCAGTCAAGATGGTGGCCAAGCGCCACGCAGCTCGAGTAGGCCTAGGAGCCAGAGAGGCACGCCACCAAGCACTCTCTCAAAACCAGGCCACACCAATGTCAGGCAGCTGGGTCCCCACACGTCCAGCACACTTCCAATCCGCAGCTCCGCAGTGGTCCTTGAAACGCGCAAGGCGCAGGCAACGGCCGATGAAACTCTCCCCAAGGAGACGGCGGCCCGCCGGGGGGTTCCTGCAGCGTCCAATTGTACCCCAAAGTATCAGCACTCTTTCACCCATCAAGTGCTTTAACGAGGGCCAGTCCACCACCGCCGCTCCCGGGAACACACAGCAGGAACAGTTGTGCAGACACCAATTAGGCAGACCGACACCACTCTGGCACCACTGGCCGCACGTAACGTGACGCAGCTCGGGCGGCTCCTCAGGATAGACCGCGGACTACGGCCTAGTCCGCCACTGCGCCCCCCTTCCAACAGCGAAGCGAAACCACATCGGATTTCGACCGGGGAAAGGCCCCCCACCAGGTCGGGGCGTAGATGGAGAGTCCACCGCAGTTTCCAAGGCTGGCTCGGTGCCGAAAGGATAGTTTTGACGAATATTAAAGGGGCTCAGGCGAGGAGCTCAGCGCTCACACGTCTTTCATGGACGCCGGCAAGCTCCGCCCCCTGCTCATATCAGAGGTTTGAGTGCTTTGAAATACCTCAGCTCATTCGAGAATTGCTTTTTTTGCAGAGAAAAGCAAAAGCGCTGACAGAGGAAAGCATCCCTCCTGTCCCGCCCCCTACGACTGAGTGAAGGGAGTTGTTAAACGCATGGATTGTTGCTCAGCAGCGCCTTTCAATTCCGCTGATATGATGAAAAGCGATGTTATTCTGAAGTGTTGAGTCTGCAGGGAAGCAAGGCTCCCTCCGGCAAAGACAAAGGCAGCGAGCACATGCCGTCCTATTCTGGAGCGAACATAGTGTGTCAATAGTTTCTTGGAATCTGACTCCAATTCGCCTCCGGGACTGAAGCATGGCAAAAGCGGGCGCTTTCCCGTGAAATGAGAACGGAAACCAGCGAGCCAAGTTTTGACAGACTCCTCTGACAGAACAATGAAACATAGCCACCAGATGGGGGCTAAAAGGAGCACACGCGGTGGAAATAACACCCCCTCCCAAAACTGAACAACGATATACATGAGGCACAGGGACAGCATGCTGCGATCTCACTCCAAATGAGGATGTGTGCTGACACGGACAAGAGAACCAGCCACGTTGAGGATTGAGAGGGAACCTACAGCTGGCGACAGGACGCAAAGCAGGGCGACAACTAATCAAACAAGCGCACGCAAATCTGCATTGAAGCATAGATTACACGAAGAGCCGGCAAGAAAGTGAAAGTGACAGCGACTGCGAGCAGGCAAATGTAAACAAGCGCGTGCAGCCACGCTAATTACAAACATATGGCCCCTGCGCGCCTCTGCTCGCTCCTGCACGGTGGATGCCACCACAAGCACGAGTGCTTGAAAAGAGCTGACCGATTTCTAAAGGTCCTCTCCTAGAGCAGCGCCTGCGCGCTGCGCTAGGCTCAACCTAAAAATGTGGGAGAAGGATATCTTTCAAAGTACCTGCTAGCTACACTTTTAATATTGCTAAATAGTTGAGGTTTTCTATGATTATACCATACATTTTCTTTGGTTCATCCCTTAGCCTCTAGCCTAGGGAAGTTGGCCAATACCTTTCTGTTAAAATGAATGGGTTAGTTAACCCAGCCTCTCCTACCTCTTTCCTCTGGGAAGAATAACATTTCACCCCGTTTGGGAAGACACATCTGCACAACAAGCAAACATTATCTTGCCCGCTGGGGATACAGCTGCACAAAAACTTCTTACAGGCTGGAGATACAGTGAACTAAATAAACTCTTCCCCCAGCTAAATACCAACGGGGTGGCTATTTCTTTCATGTATAGTATTATGTTGGAGTGCTCAAGGCAGGGTAACTGTCAAATTGTGCATTCTCACTATGTGGAAAATGTATAATAGGCACATTGCACTGAAATATTACCTAAAATATAGTAACTAATGTTTAATGTAAGACAACTAACTGGTTAAATCCTTTGATGACACAATGGTATCTAGCGTCAGAAACCATAAATATGTTCCTCTTTCAGTGGCACCCAATTCATTGGCCATGTAAAGGTGAAGACTGTGTTGGCCTGATGAGGCTCAAACCTGTGACCTCCAGCTTTCACACACATTGCCCGATGCAGGTACATAAACCCTAGACGCTCTACATGTACCTTTTTATTTTTCATAGCAAATGTTAAAAAAAAAGTACTTTTTGGGGGGGATTTTGTAAATAAGTGGCTACATTCTCTGGCCACCAGAGCCTTCTTTAACCTCTTAAGTGCTGCGTCGGGGCGTTGGCCGACGGCAGCACTACCTCCCCAGTGCTGCGCACGTCCATTGGACGTCCATTCAGCACTAGTTCCAATGGACAGCGCAGCACTGGGGAGGGATATTTGCGCCGCATCTAAGGTGATATTGAACAATGGCTTGGATGGTTCTCTTTCTCTGGATATGAAAAGTAAGCCCAATTTAGGATTCTCTGGCTGGGTCACCCATTAGTCACTGGATTTCTTATCCATGATGCCTGGGGATCTGTAGCATATTTTATAAAATAGTTAAATTGTATGTACTTATGCAATAAATTGAATGTTCTCAGAAATATTCTATCTAGGCAGTTTGTTTCAGCTGGTGTCTGATTTTGAAACTAATCAATCGATTTGCATTATGCACACAACAATTATTGGTCTCTTGGTCTGTGTCCTTCAAATAGGTTACATAAATCGGATGGATTTCCGATACATTTTAAAAGATAATTTGGACATATACCGGTCGTCTTGCTGAAAGGACTCGGAACAATATGCACTCTTTATGGGATATTGCCCTTATAACTCCTGATTTCAGCTGAAAATTGCGAGCCTTTTATCCTAGTTTATTAGATCCTGTTATTTGTAATACAGAGAAATCCGCTTTGTTGAGTAGAGGTAGGCCAAAGTTTCAAAGCACTTAAATATCGGGCATCTTAGTTTAAATTGGAACCAGCCCTTCAATTGGAGTCAATGCAATGAAATTCTGCTTTGTTCAACATCCTCTCTTTTTGTCAGACCCAATATTAGACATATTGAGCCCTTGGCAAGTGCAGAAATCCTGCATTAAAACTATTTTCCAGTTTGCATTGACAATCTCTTATAATACCAAAGCCTTATGAGATGTACAAAGAAATCTCAAACGGGGTGAATTGTATGCTGGAGCGTCATGTAGAGAATTCGGCATATATAAAAAACAACTTGCAATTAAAAAAAAATCATAACTAATTATTAGTTTAAATTAAATACAATAAATAAATGGACTGTTGACAGTTTAATTTAAGGTCATTATATCTTTGGAAAATGCATTAGACAGTGATAATTTCTCATACTTAAGCTTTATACTAAGGCAATATCGAAGTCCTTCAAATTGCGTGACACTAGTGCTAACGTGATATCAACAAAATATCAGGTGTTAAAGTCTGACTAATATGATACTTGAATCTCTCTCTTCTTCTTTCGGAGCATATTGATGACCTGTAAGAAAGTGCCCTCCTTTTGCACGGTTGCCCCCTCTTTTTGCCGAACTGCTGATGTACTTTGAGTGTGCCCTGGGTTCCTGCCAAACAGGTACCCACGGTGTATGTTCTTTTCCCTAACCTGCATTAAAAATAAAACCCAGTTGGCACTCTTTGGCAACATGTCAGTCCCTTGTAAATGGTACCAAGGGCACTGTGGCTAGGGAATGTGTCTTGTGTCACGCTTAGAGGCCCTGTATCTTTACACACACACTGCCATTGCAGGCTGCGTATTTTGATGTAGAACAAAGTGAAGAGTCGACATGGCACACATTTCTGTGTACCATGCCTACAACCCACTACCCTGGCATAGGTCAGCCAACTCTAGCTGGGTGCTCTATACCAGTGGTGAGGGTACAGGTGCATGAGCCATGTACCGTACATTGTCTGAGCCAATTCTTAGACGTAAGCGCAGTTATGCCATTAAGAGTATATGGTGCTGGGAGTTTCATTACGAACTCCAGAGCACCATAATGGCTGTACTGAAAACTGGGAAGGTTGGTATCAAACTTATTAGCACATTAAACCCACATTGATGCCAGTGTGGGATTTAATAAAAAAAGCACCCGAAGGGCATCTTAGAGATGCCCTCTGAAAAACGACCTAACACTAGATTCCTGGCTGAGTGGCTCCTTTCCAGCTGCCACCACCAGACATTTTTCCCTTGGTCGAGAGCCTGCTGCTCTGGGGGGTCTGAAACAATGCACATCCTGGGACGAGGTGCCATTCCTCCTCCCCAGGATGGGCAGGGTCCACTAAGCGGAAGCTTTAAAGGCTTGCCGCCTTTGTGAGCTACCCCAGCCCTTTGCTGCTTCCAGCAACAGGCTCCTGTTCTGACCCCCATTTTGGGTAGGAGAATCGCCGGGAAATCCAAGTGAGGAAAGGAGGTATGCCCACCTTTGCCAACACCCCCACTCAGTTGGGGGAGGCGAGGTGAAGCACAACACTCAGTCCCCGGCATCTTGCAGATGGGGGACTCGGACAACAAGAGAGGCATATGCCACTGTAAGGTGGCATAATGGGGTTTACGCACCCCAAGGGAGGGACCCATTGGTCCCAACCTTTACTTACCTGTAACACCCATAAATCTAGTATTTAGTGGCAACACCAAACCTTGCATCCTCGGACAAGAACCGACCAGATGAAAAAAAGAAGGACCGAAGAAGCTGTGCTGAAACTAAGAGGACGCCCACTGACGTCCCAGCCCTACCGGCCTTTCCCCACATCTAACCTGTTCTAGCGAAATCCCAGTGTATCCTGCAGCCAGCAGCCTCAAAAACCCGAAGCCTGCCTTCCAAACCAAAGACTTTTTCTCACGTGAGCACAGTATTTGCTCACCCACAAACTCTTGCCGCAGCCAAAACCGTGAGTTTGCACCCGATGCCGATGGCCCGAGCTCCAGCGGCCCAACACCACAAGGAGGTCTGCCCAGCGACCCTGACCTGAGATCTGGTGCTCTCTGACCTGCCTCGAGCCTTCAAGCAAAGCCTGCAGATCTGGTAAAAAATCTGACTCCTAAAGACACCCCTCGACCTCCCATGGCCTTGGGTGGCACAACTGATGGTGTCACAGCATCCCAACTTACCTCTCCACCCGGTGGTCACCTCCAGAAGTTCTTCGTCCCCGAGCCTGCAGACTTTGGTGCAACAAGAGTATCAACAGGGCACCCGATTCCTAAACAGCACCATGCACCGTCCCAGCGCCCCTGTGCCGATGCAGGTGTACTTTGGGTGCTAACTCGGGTCCTCCTTTGCCATGAGCCTAACAGCAGGAGCTTTACTCCCACAACCTTGTGGCCTGCTCGTGAGCAGCCACCCACCGGAGGCCCCCTATCCACCATTGGATGACATTGGGCCTCAGGACTCTGCACCCGGCCACTCTAGTGCCTTATAGGGTGTTTCAGGAGTGCATCTTTGACCTGGTTCTAACCCAGGAATAGCAACTCCCATAAACTTGTATTTACTTGCAAATTGTTATCTTCATTTTTCTCCATATGAATACATTGACTGTTTTTCCTTGAAAATTGTTTTAAGTGTGGAGTTGGTTTGAATGTCACACTAAAAAAATGCAAATGCCAAAAACTGATTTACTTACCTTTTCTCTAGGAAATGTCCCCGTGTGATATCTAGGCATATCCCACAGAGTACAAAAAGTAATATAAAAGTAATGTACAAAGTAATCTGTAAAGTAACTGAAAAGTAATTTCGAAACATTGACTTACCTGTAATCCTGCATTTGAACCTGCATTCAACTGTAAAACACTGCTTAAGATTTTGCAAAGCCTTTTTCACTTATCTGCATCAGACTTGGCTTGATTCTAGAAATAAAATAATATTTTTGATACAAACAAAATTGGTCTGAGTTCAGTCTGAGTGTGTGTGACATCATTTGCTGTCTGAGTGTGTACAACAAATACTTAACACTATCCTCTGATAAAGTCTTACTGCTTGCCCACACTACCACAAATGGAGAGTACGGTGCTATCTACTTTTACCTTTGGGGTCCCACTGGACTCTATGCACACTACACCTCATTTTGGTATAGTATATACAGAGCCAGCTTGCTGCATGACATACTTGCAGGTGGACTTGTTCCTTTCCTTTCCTGCCTGACTAACTCTCTTATAAAGACTTTAATTGGCATTTTTGTATTTCCAATTGAAAATTATGAAACTCTAAAAATCTCAATTTGATGCTGCTGCTGAACCTTACCTCTGTGTGGTATTTCTCCAGAAGTGAACTCCCCATCGTCTTTTCTACTACCTTTTCCTGACCGTGTCATGTCATACTTTCATAGAAGCCTTGGTGGCACTCTGTGCACAGTCAACTAAACTGTTTTCCCCTGCCCTGTAAAGGGTCACGTAGCCTGCTCCTAGGGCAATCTGCTGCAAGTGCGTGCTTATCAGATAATCCAGAGTTAATCTGTTCCTCGCTCTCTGATGTTCCCTTGAACAAGGAACCTGCACAGCTTTTTTCTGTTTTTTTAATTGACTACAGATTACCCAATAAAGGCACCAACTAAAGCATCCAATTTTTCAGGACTATCAAACACTGGATCAACCCCTTGACAGACCCACCTATTCCTCATGCCACAGAAATTCGCATTGC
The DNA here is from genome assembly GCF_964263255.1 of Lissotriton vulgaris. NCBI lineage: Eukaryota > Metazoa > Chordata > Amphibia > Caudata > Salamandridae > Lissotriton > Lissotriton vulgaris. The sequence continues at coordinate 313,227,011 of NC_141695.1, forward strand.
CATCAATATTCAGTGAAAAAAATACAGAAGGTCTGACGGCACATTAACATCAGTCCTGCTTCATCTCTAAAGCCCGTCATTTCCTGTTGCTTCTGGCAGTGGTCAGCCTTCAAATCCCTATCTCTCTCAGACCTAATTGAACTATTCAATTTCTTTTAAAGCCACTTCCTTATAAAGAAGATGTCTAGCCCTCTAGTCATTTATCAAATCTTTCTCAGGACTTTTTCCCACTCCCTACGCCCCATTGTCAATGCCTCCCTCACTCAAGGTATCTTCTAGAACCTCTCAAGCCGAGCAGTATCCTCCCACTTCTTTAAAAAGTCCTCCTAGACCCTGATCTGTCTTCAGAGAACAAGCCTGCTGGTATAGTGACTTGAATAATCTTCTGCACCTAACTGTTATGCACTTGACCCAGAAATCGGTCCCAAATTTCATGATCGTAGGCAAATATTTTTATTTAACCAAGGCCTCTTTTTTTCATTCTTGCAAATGCTTAAGTTCGGCATGTCTGCTGTACAAAAAAGTATTTTGGTTGATTTAAGAAACTAAACTTTTGGTCCATGTATAATAAGAATCTAGCCCACATATAGTTTATCCATGACCACTGACTTGCCTTTTAGTTCACTAATAGTTTTGTCAGTAGGGTGGGTGCCGGAGTGTTTCTCAGTTCATGTTTAAAAACGCTTACTTTTAATAAATATATTACTAAAGCATGCCCTTGATATGGCCACAAATGTTTCCACTGACATGCAGTTTTACTATTTGAACTATATAGTGCACTAACAATAATATGTGGTAATCTGGGTGCAGCAAATGTTTTATTATTTGCAGATCACCAAGTGTTGTGTTTTGATTTATTTTGATCATTTTAAACCTTTGTTTCCCTCACACTTCAGAATTACCAAAAAATGCTTTTCTAACTCCTGATATATTTTGAAATATATGTACTGTTCATATACAAGTGATTTAAATGTTGTGTTGGAACAAAATGACCCCCTACAGCCTTTCACTTCAAACATACTGTGCCCCAGCACAATTACCACAGTTTACTTTACAAAATCCTTTAACTTTGGAGTCAGAGAAAGAAAAGTTAACACCACTCTCCAGGATAAAATAAACAGCAATTAGTATGAAGACATGATCTGACATTTGACCTATCTTTGAACACATAAGAATGTGACACAATAAAAACATGATTTGAAGGTATTGCTCATTCACTTTCTAAATGAACAGGGCACCCGTTCTTTGCCCGCTGAAGTTCTTTCTCTGGATCAGGCCAATTGGCCCTAAAAATAGCTTGCCCTAAAAAAATCTGAGGTTCAGATAGGCTCAGCACATACCCATATATTAACCAGTCATAGGAAGTATTACAAAATTAGTGATTCTCAAATTAGTCATTCCAGATCAGAGAAAACAATCCCCCAAAGAAAATATTAGAAGCTCCAATTTGTTATGAAATGCTTTTTTTCTTCTTTATTTGATAAATGATCATTCATTCGATTTATTTTAAAAACACAGTACAAAATCATAGCCATCGTTGCCGACGCGTTTCGTCTCCACGAGACTTCTTCAAGGCTCTTTGCGTTTTTGTTTATTCTTTAATCAATTCCAAATCAAGTACAAATAGCTAAAATCTCCAACGGTTGGATGGAATGTTCCTATTAAAAATTGAATCGTTTTATTTTGAAAACCCCACAGTATTTTCCTCTGTTGGACCTATTATTGATTTTGTGGAAGTTCTCCCAAGGTGGTACGGTGCCCAGAAATATCATCTGTATGACGCTTCATCAACAGAATCAGATACCACGCCAAACGTTTCGTCATACAGATGATAATTAGGGGCAACAGTACTGCCTTGGGAGAACTTCCACAAAGTCAATAATCGGTACATTCCATACTGTGTTTTTAAAATAATCAAATGAACATCTGTGAAATATCAAATGAAGAAAAAAGCATTTCATAAAAAATTGGAGCTTCTAAAATTTTCTTTGGGGGATTGTTTTCTCTGATCTTGAAGGACTTTAATTTGAGAATCACTAATCTTGTTATACGTCCTATGGCTGGTTAATATATGGGTATGTGCTGAGCCTATCTGAACATTGTGTTTTTGGTCATCCAAAATTTGAGGAAACTTGGGAGGTCTGGTTCCCAGCTCTTGCACTACCACCATCGCCCACACCTTACAAAATTATATATGTACTATTGCAGGTCTTGGGTGAAGTGACCCTTTAATTAAGTGTTTTTCTAATAAAATCTGATTCGCCATAGCGAGTGGGCAAGTAGATTTATCAAGGAGTGCCTGATGACTTTGCCAACTACCGGTTGTCATTCCTCTACAATTCATGGGCCAGATCATTGAAAAAGGATGTTTCAGTCCAAGATCACATCAGTGAAAACTATCTCTTGCACAACTACCAATCTAGCTTCAGCATGGAGACTGCTACCTTATTTGTCGTAGACTATGTTCTTCTGATACTGCTGAGCCTCCCAGTTGCCTTCGATAAAGCTGACCTTCCCACCCTCATATGAACAATAGAGTCTCAAATGAATGGGATTCACCGGCAATGTCCTTCACTGGTTCTCCTTCTACCTTTCCAATAAATCGCCAGTATGTTCACATTCGCAGCTCCACGTCCCAGAGCTCTGTATGTATCGCCTGCAAAAATCGGCAGGCTTTCTCCTATCGTTGTCTGTGCATGGAGATGCCTAATGACCTGTTCAGCTCAGATAAGAGCATTCAGATTAAACAATATACTAATGATACTCTACTTGAAAGTCACCTCTGCTTCAGCTATCCAATGCCTCAACCACTGCTGGCACATCATCCAGACCTGAATGTTTAGCACCTATCTGAAGCACTACTCGGCCAAGAAAGAGTTCCTGTTATTCTTCAATAAATACTGACAAACCAGAAACAGTACAGATCTGGCTCAGTGTCATGAATCTTGACTGCTTCAGACCCCAACTTTCACCAAATGCCAAGTCTGTGTGAATCACCCTGGACACCTGCCACATCCTCAAGTACACATTGCCAAAAAACAAAGACTGTCGAGTACTAAGTGTGTTTTCTAAAGAAAGTGAGTTTTTTTTAAAAATAGAAATTGACTTCAGAACTGCTGTTCAATTCTCGTACTCTTGCAACTGGTTGATGGTAAGGCCTTGTTCGATAGCCTTCTAGACACCACGTTTGCACTGCATAGATTCAATCTGTAAGCCTCAACACGTCTACTCCAGGGCCTGAAGAATTATGATAACATCACCCCCATCCAGATGAACCTCAATTGGCTTACATGCCATCACCATCTTCAAATCCAGCTGCATAATTTATTAAGCCATCACGATTGGCACCCCTGCTTATCTTGCAGATGAACTCTATGGCTCTCTTCACTCTTGCACCCAGGGAGCCATCTGACTGCAAACCAAGAAAGTGTATTAAAAAGACTATGCAGCAGGCCTTTTTCAGCTTTACATCCATGATCTAGAACAGCATAACCCTCATCCATCAGCTCCAATTTAGAAACCGTTGAAGACTCACCTGTTTAAAGAACACTACATCACAATACATTAACCTTCCACAACCCAGCAACCTGTCCTGTCACTCATTGACTTTATGCTGCCTTTCGTCTAGGGTTACACATTCAAAATAAAATATACATACCTACCCACCCAGTATCAACCTTCCTTAGTTTTGTACTAGAAATTAGCAGGGATCACCCTGTGAAGAAGTGCTTTTGCTGATTACCAGAGAAGGTACCTCTCCACTAGTCATTTATTTGGGCCCAGATCTGTCACTCAAAAGAAGGCTCCAGTGTCTCTTCCTTGCTCGCTAAGACTACGTTTGACTTCCATCCATCAACCTTACATAATTCAGAAGCTAGGTAAGAAAGGGGCCATCTTCCTTAATGTATAGGCCAGGCACCGAACTGCGGTGTTAGTATGTGTTTAAAAAAATATATATGTTTTTTGTTTACTTTTTACGCATTTGAATTAGATGGATTCATGTATAAACCGGTTGTGTTTTATCAGCTATTACTCTTGTGCAGTGGCCTCTATCCTTGATAGGACTTTCTATGATTACTATAGTTCTAAAATGATTCCCCTCGGTTGCACTTTTCATTCAGTTTCTTAAACATTTTTTTGTCTGTTTTATTGTGAGTTTTTATATGGTAATTTTAAAGGATGCTAATTGTAGATTCTATTAGTCATTGTTTGTAAACACTACTGCTCCTTTCAAATTTATTATGGTTGTTGAAACTTTTAGACCAAACTTTAGGTGATCATTAATTGTTCTTTGTGTCTTCTGGTTTTCTTCTCTTTTCTTTGCTGTGATATATTGCAGTGAACGAAGCAGTGACCTAATCTTGTATGGTTTCTTCAGAGCTCTTAAACTGGCTCCACCTAGAAGTTTGAAGCAATGTTTTTACATGGAGACTTTGAAACCCTTTTTAGGTCTCGTGCCTAGCGTTTCACTGCGTAGCAGTGCTTCGCGCAGCGCGAGGCATTTTGTAATTGAAAAGGGGGTTTTCAGAGTCACTTTTGACTGTAAAATGCTCGTGCGTGTGCTTTTTTGTTTACTGTTACCTCATTGGCCTTGGCGTTTTTCGACAATGAAAGACTTCACACTATTGGCTTTTTGCGCGAGCATTGCTCCTCCCATGGCCTATTGGTGTCTATTACGTGCATGAAGCTCGTAACCGACACCAATAGGCCGTGGGAGGAGCAACAGAGCTACGGGCATGCTAATAGAAATGACACGCCTTGCTGTAGCGCGCACGCGTGTGTGTTTAGCAATTACTGGCTTTTTTGGTGAACGGCGTGCTATAACGAACAGTAAAGGAATGCCATCTCCCCCTCGAAATTCGGCTGCACTTGCATGCGTTTAGCGTGTGTTTACCAATTACGAGCTTTTTTTTGTGAACTGCGTTTTGTAATCAATATTAAATGAATGCCATCTCCTTCTCAAAATTAGGCTGTAGTTGGCTGTCTGCACAGAGAAGTACAAAGGTAGGAGAAGTGATATACATGCAGGAGGAATGCGCGCGTTTACCAATTACTTTATTTATTTAAGCATTTTTATATAGCGCGGACTTTACCCGAAGGCGTCGGAGCGCTTCACAATAGGAACAGAACTGATACATGAGGAGAACATAAAACGTATGAAGGGCGTTCTTTAAGGAACAGTAATAGAAATTGCACGCCTTGCTGTAGCGCGTGCGTGTCTTTAGCAATTACGGGCTTTTTTTTGGTGAACGGGGTGCTTTAAGGAACAGTAAAGGAATGCCATCTCCCCCTCGAAAATCGGCTGTACTTGCGTGCGTTTATCAATTATGAGCTTTTTTTTTTGTGAACTGCGTTTTTTAATGAATATTAAATGAATGCCATCTCCTTCTCAAAATTAGGCTGTAGTTGGCTGTCTGCACAGAGAAGTACAATGGTAGGAAGAGTGATATACATGCAGGAGGAATGCGTGCGTTTACCAATTACTTTATTTATTTATGCATTTTTATAAAGCGCGGACTTTACCCGAAGGTGTCAGAGCGCTTCACAATAGGAACAGAAGTAATACATGAGGAGATCATAACACGTGAACAGATTACAAAAGCAGACGTTAAGTTACATAAGGTAAAAGTGACAATTGTGAGCAAACAAAATACATGAGATAGCAAAAAGTGCACAGGAAGAAAAAGTGACAAGTGTGCAGGTACAATTAGAGGAATAATACTGCAATATATGCTAGATACTCGGGCACAAGAACAAACGTTACGTAGGCAATGGTGGCACTTGTGCAAGTTTTCTTATTTTTTCAGTCCTTCTCCCAGGCACTTTGTCTATGATTGTTAGAATTAGCCTCCCTCCCCCGAAAACCATTCCCTCCTCTCCTTAGGCTTTTCTTATGTATGCGCGCGTTTACCAATTACGTACTTGCAGCCGTACAGGAGTACTTAAGTGATATTTAAAACACCATTTACTTGTAAATTAGGCTTTTGTGTGTTTAGCAATTACGGGCTTTTTTGGGTTTTTTTTTTGTGAACGGCGTTTTTTAATGAATATTAAAGGAATGCCATGTCCTTCTCAAAATTAGGCTGTAGTTGGCTGTGTGCACAGAGAAGTACAAAGGTAGGAGCAGTGATATACATGCAGGAAGAATGCGCGCGTTTACCAATTACGTACTTGCAGCCGTACAGGAGTAGTGATGTATACTCGAACAAATAGCTGAACACGCAGTGATGCAGACACTGACAATAATGTATGTACAAAGACACACTCACTAACAGGAAGGTATACTGTAGCCCCCAGCGTACTCGCATATGCAATGTTGAGCTACAAACCAACAAACAAAAGCAAGTTTTATCTTTTTTATGTCATTGCTATATTACAAGATAAATCACTATATACAAAATATTCTTATGGTGAAACCAATAACCATTAAATATTAACTACTGTATGTAATGCAACACCAATATTGAGATCATAAAATAAAATGTTGTTTATATATTTTGTATAATCGGCATTAATACATACCTATTTCTACCAAAAAAATTCGACAAAACAACTAACTTTAGTAATGCGAGACCTATTGCATTGTAAATGCTTGTTTTATCTTCTGAATGGGATAGTGCTTGGCACCCCTTTTGTGTAATTGCAATCATAACTTGATTAGAAAATGGCTTCTATGCTACATGGATCAGTATTAAGGACACTAGGAACGTAAATGAAGCTTTAAAAAACAAGATGTAGGAAGAAACACAGGTTGTGAATAGAACATTTTGTAATTGTAGCACTTATAGCGCTCATTAGATCAATCAAGGCATCGGAGCACTATGCAGGAGTAATAACTGTGAACGAGAAAGCAGCTCAGAACATCAGAACTCCAACCCCTCGCCCCCAGAAAAAAATCATTTTGCAACTCTTCCCATCAATCCTTGGAACATTTTGATTCTAGAGGAATATGATGTTTGAAGTTACTTAACTGTTTGAAAGATAACCAGTGTCACTATTGGGATTTTGCAGACGGCCATGATGTTCTGGCATGCCGATCTCTGCCTGCATAGATCTGCATTTTTAAATCTGTGCATTAACTGTCCAAATGAGAAAAATGTCATGGGCTAAAATACCGACATTCAGTGGACAAAATTCCGCCAAAATGAGTCCAGTAACAGTCTGGGATTGACTGCCTTCTTTCGATTACTGTTTATATAGAGATGTTACTTCCTTTGACTGCACCTGCTACTTTTGATTGTCAGTAGTTAATAATTATGTTGAAGGCTTCATTTTACAATCTTTGTTTTAGTATTCAAATTTATTTTGACATATTTTCCTGCCTCTCTTTTAGGCTTTCCATTAGAGGCTGCAGTGATGGATGAGGAAGATGGTCTGGACCCAAAGGCGCATGAGGATGCTTCAAAGATGGGTCCTGACGCAGAAGTGACATCTACGCCAGAGGATGCAGAATTGGCAAGCACACCTGAAAATAGGCAGGCAATAAAAGAAACCAGGCCAGAAAGAAACGAGCAAAAGACAAGGCCAGGACCCGAGGGACCCGTGCACAGTCCTCCCCAGCATGCTAGACAGGAGTTTTTGCCACCAGCTCTGCGTGATGGGCAGTTGATGATCCTGGTAAGGCCATAAAGAAAAATTATCAATTGATATGCCATGGTCAGCCACAGTAACAAACCTCCAGGGAAAAACTCTGTCGCCCTTGCCATGGACCTGTCTGGTCACAAATCTAAAGTTCCGTTCACCACGTACCCAAGGTTGTACCTCAATGTGCACATCTGCTTCTGATCTAAAATCTTCAGTGACAGAATCTTGACAATACATGTCATTTTGTAGCTCCTTGTTTTTCAGTTTTTATTATTTTCTTTGAGTTAAAAAAATCTCTTGTTTATTTGTATTTAAAATAAACAATGGACACCAGAGATCCAAGACTGTTCAATAAGTCAAGTCAGACAACATGTATCAAGAAAAAGCAGATATCCATTAATACAAATGTCAGTTGTACGTTTCATACATATCGGAGGGACTGCAGTTTTCTTTTTACGTCTAACAATAAGGGTCAATTGCACCCAAGGATTAGCAATTAGACCTGTTTATGCAGCACAAGTACATTAGAGTTTGAAGAGAGTAAACAGGACACTTAGTATTCCATTTAAATTACCACGTTTTGCAGTTCACAGTATACACAAAAAATTATTCTCTCTCCAAATAGGATCTGGATTGAATAATCTGGTTATGATGGTATAGTGCTGCCTCTCTTGGCACAATTCACCTCGTAGTCACCCTAACTTTAGGCTGGACTTTAAGGTATAGAGTTTAGCAGATAGTTGCTGAAGTTGTCACTAGACCTGGAACAGCGTATGTTTCGAGTTGTTCATCATAGTGTGTTAGATTCTTTAGTTGGCCTCTAGTATTTAGACATTTGTCGTTTGGCAATTATCAACATTCTAAGCAGCGTATGTCATAGCTGGACTATGTTAAAGTAAATCATCTTGGATATTGTCTCGACCACCTCTTGCCAGTGTCTGTAAATTTTATGAAAAAAAGACCGAGCCAGGTGTAGAAATCTTGCACTCGGTGCCCTGCACAGCCTACATGTCAAGTCCTCTTCGAGGCTGTATTTACACTTGTACATAGGAATATGATAAATTCTGTGGATGAACTTAAACTGCATAATTCCACGTCTACTGTTAGGAGAAAGGGCACCAGTTTGCGCGCAGCAGAACTGCCAGTCTTCTTCGATCTTATTTGGGAGCTCAAGATTACATTCATTTATGGTGGTGGGAAATATCATGGATTTATATGGTCTCCTTACCACACCTACCAGCAAGCATTTACAATGCAATGGTTTCGGCATTCTTAAAGTTAGAGCTATTGGCATTGCTCATGGCATTATTATTATTATTATTATTATTATTTTTTTTAAAACGAAATAAATGGCATTGTCGTTTACAATGCCAATAGCAGGGCAGGAGAGCAAGCGCAACGAACGAGGGGGCAGGACAGCAAGCGCAAGCAACGAGGGGGGGCAGGACAGCAAGCACAAGCAACGAGGGGGGGCAGGACAACCAGCACAAGCAACGAGGGGGGCAGGACAGCAAGCACAAGCAACGAGGGGGGGCAGGACAGCAAGCACAAGCAACGAGGGGGGGCAGGACAGCAAGCACAAGCAACGAGGGGACAAGACAGCAAGCACAAGCAACGAAAGGGCAGGACAGCAAGCACAAGCAACAAAAGGGCAGGACAGCAAGCACGAGAGGGCAGGACAGCAAGCACAAGCAACGAGGGGGCGGGGGAACAAGCACAAGCAACGAGGGGGCAGGACAGCAAGCACAAGCAACAAGGGGGGCAACGAGGGGGCAGGACAGCAAGCACAAGCAACGAGGGGGCAGGAGAGCAAGAGCAAGCAACTAGGGGGGGAAGGACAGCAAGCGCAAGCAACAAGGGGGGCAGGAGAGCAAGCGCAACAAGCGGGGGGCAGGAGAGCAAGCACAAGCAACGGGGGAAGGACAACAAGCACAAGAAACGGGGGGAGGACAGCAAGCACGAGCAATGAGGGGGGCAGGGGAGCAAGCACAAGTAACGAGGGTGGGCAGGACAGCAAGCACAAGCAACGAGGGGGGCAACGAGGGGGCAGGGCAGCAAGCACAAGCAACGAGGGGGGGAGGACTGCAAGCACAAGCAACGAGGGGGGAGGACTGCAAGCACAAGCAACGAGGGGGGAGGACTGCAAGCACAAGCAACGAGGGGGGTGGACAGCAAGCACGAGCAACGAGGGGGGGAGGACAGCAAGCACGAGCAACGAGGGGGGAGGACAGCAAACACGAGCAACGAGGGGGGAGGACAGCAAGCACGAGCAACGAGGGGGGGGAGGACAGCAAGCACGAGCAACGAGGGGGTGGGTCAGGACAGCAAGCACAAGCAACGAGGACAGCAAGCACGAGCAACGAGGGGGGAGGACAGCAAGCACGAGCAACGAGGGGGGGTCAGGACAGCAAGCAACGAGGGGGGGGGCAGGACAGCAAGCACAAGCAACAAGGGGGGGCAGGACAGCAAGCACAAGCAACAAGGGGGCAGCAGGGGAGCAAGCACAAGCAATTAGGGGGCAGGGGAGCAAACGCAAGCAACGAGGGGGGGCAGGACAGCAAGCACAAGCAACGGGGGGGCAGGGGAGCAAGCGCGAGCAACGGGGGGCAGGGGAGCAAGCGCGAGCAACGGGGGCAGGGGAGCAAGCACAAGCAACGAGGGGGCAGGACAGCAAGCACAAGCAACGAGGAGGGAGGACAGCAAGCACAAGCAACGAGGGGGGACAGGACAGCAAGCACTCACTGGAGTACTCTGCAGCTTCTCGACTTCTTGCGGCGGTCGGGCAGAAATGGCGTCAGAAAAAGCGCCGACATTTTTGCATTCGGGGCGTGGTTTTTGCTGTTGAGTGACGGATGACGTCATGGCGAGAGAACTGCAAAAAACACGCTCCTGAATCCGAAAAAGACTGGGCTTGAACGGAGTGACGCCCCTCTCCTCCAATGGCTGGCCTCCGTTTAGGAACCCAGCCAATGGAGAAGAGGGGCGGGTTCAAGCCCCCAATTATAAAAAACATTAAATCTCGGAGCGAGACTGCGCAAGCCCAGCCTACGGTCTGAGACCTAAAAATGCTTCAAGTGTTAAAAAGGGAGGTGGTTCCCGAGGGAAAGTGGGGAAATTCATTTTGCATGTTTTCTGTAAAACGTAATAAAGAAAGATATATTGAGAGGAAATATTATTTCGTTTTCTCTGTAATCGTACAGAGGTGAATGGAATGACCCACTCTTGCACAAAGATGCAGATGGTCAATATATTGACATGTGTAGCCTGCTGGTCATTAGTTCTAAACTCAGCCACGCAACTTGGTGGGTAAGTGCACCTACTGCAGAAAAGTTGTGACTCCTGCAGGACACAGATTAAAATACCTGAAAGCTCAGTGTGTTAATGCAGCTGACGTTAGTGTTAAACATACTGGTCACCAGTTCCATCGATTGTGAGGCAGCTAGCTCACAGCAGTATACTAGCTATGAAAGCACTACAGCAGTAGAGTCCAACGAATCCGATGCGCTCCACTGCTTGGAAACTTCTACACCCTGTCCATCCTACTACTGTACCTTTCCTTAAATCTGGCACTGCTTGGTGATAGTCAGGGCGCTTAGAAGCAGGCTGCATCAGATGAGAAGTGCCATTAACAAGCACTGAATGGGCACAGATTCTATATTGCCCCATATCCCATACAAGGTGACATCAGAGGTTGTCCAAGGACAGAGAAGGCATGGTGTTATAATCACTCATCGCGCACTGCAAGCCTATAGTCTAATCTGCAGATACACCTAGCGAGAGGACAAAAATTAATGTGATAGCAATTTAGATTTCCCCTGCATTGCCCTGATTGCAGGAGGCTTGAGTCTAAGTTTCAATCAGCATTATGGCTGAAGTGGCGATGAAAGAAGGAAAGATGTGAGAATGGGGAAGAGAAAGGAAAGAAGAAAGACATTGCAAAACAGTAAGGGCTTATTATATAAGTCACGGCTGGCTTCAGACAAAAACAAATGCTGCTAGCTGTGGTAATCCTGTGTATTGTGTACATGACGGACGGCGCTTGGCAGTCTAAAGCACCAACGATGCTGCTTCCCCGCTGCTCTTTATCAACACAGCAGAAGTCTCAGCTGTAGCGGCACAAAAAGAATACTAATGACGTTGAGTGAGAGAGGGTGCTCGGGGAGAAGCCGATATGGCACTCTGTCATATTTTTTTTTAATTTTTTTTATTTTTGAAAACCTTTATTGTGCTCAAAGACAGTACAAATACGGGCCCACAACCATCCGGCCGGCCACGGTCACACATTTAGCACTGGTGCATGCAACTCGGCGCCAGGGTAATGCGGCACGGCAATGGTTACAATACAAGAACAGACTGGAAAGCGCCGTCATACCTAGACACAGGAGCAATGTAGGTTAATTTCAAAGTCTTTTTTTTGTGCAAATATTAAAGTCAGGTCATACTACTCCGTACTTAAACAACGAAAAAAGAAAAGCAAGGTCCATGTAGGCGGGACTCAAAAAAAAAAAAAAAAAAAAAGACATCAGTTTCTGGCAGAGCAATTCACAACATGCAAGTCCCGACCAGAGGATGGCCACAGAATAGTCAGACCACAGGAAGCTGCCTCAACAACCCATCTTCAATGGCGCCACCACCCATCCCCCAGCATACCTAACACGGGCCTAAGAAAGAAGGGAAAATCATAAAAGAGCAAAAAAGGAACCATAGAAAAAAAAACTCAACTAACAGTTAACCCCCCACCCTACACACATGCAGAGGCTATGGCCTACCCCCCCCTAGCAGAGTGTCTGTCGCCCCGTAAACCCGAAATGTAGTAAGAGAAGAGAAGAGAGGAAGAAGAGAAAGCGAAAGTGAAAGTAAAAGTAAAGAACAAATTCCAATGACATAGGGAGTAGGAACAGGAACCCCGTCCCTAAATGCCCCTAAGAAAAGATCCGGGAGGAGGGTCAATTAAACATGCGCGCAAGCTCCGCCGGTCCAATAAGCAATCCCCACCCCAATAATAACATCAATAGAGCTGCAGCAAACGATACAGTGGAGAGTGAATCAATGCGCAATCAACAATAGAACCAGCCAAGTTCGGGGTCCACCCTACCTCCACACACCCGCCCGGGTACTAAGCAAAGAAAGTCCCCTATCCCTGGCCAGTCCTGGGGCTCAGTCTCTCACCCCTTCCGTTCACTAGTCCAGTGTAGTGCAGGAGAACAAAGGAAGATGGCCGCTCGGGAGAGGGGGGAGGTGCACAATCGAGGGAAGAATGGCGTCCGGTCCCAGGAAAAGAATCCACCTCGGTCCCAGTCCGCTCTGGCATGGTCCAGCCGTGCAAATCACAAAGCAAAGCAATCCAAATCCAAGGCAAGCATGCCGGTGGTGAGGCAGGAGAGCAAAACACTGGTAGCCCGGGCCATGATCTCTCGCACAGCTGCACACAGTCAAGCATGGAGCAAGGGGGATACACTGTTTTGTTGATGGTATTAATAAGAGGTAACAGACCACTACCAGCTCCTGCGATGGCTACAGTATCTTCCACTGCGATCTCACGAGACAATGTTGCGGCGTCAGGCTGTAGCAACTCCCGTCCGGAGTCTTGTTGAAAACAATGCCCCTGCTCCAGGCTGGAATCCCGGGAACAGGCATCGAGTCGTGCCCCCAGCGCGATACAGCAGCCCCTCAACTCCAATTGCAATTCACCCAGGGCTGCAACAACGTCAGCAAGGGTGAATGTGGGCTTTAAAGACCCCATGTTCGCAGTCCCGTGGGGAGGAGTTGCTCCGAACCTTTTCACGCCGGGGAGCTCGCTGCTGTGATGGGGGGCTGTGTAGACTGTGACTCAGTGGCCAGCCGTCTGCTGCACCATCTTGACTCCTGTTCAGCACAGTGCGGGGAGAGGCAGGGGGAAGCAGCGGGACGCGGTCAGGCGGGTACCGATCACCCACCGGCCAGCAAGGATCCGCCCGTCTCGGTGGATCATCCGAGGGTCGACAAATGCATGGGGAGGCACGCAGAGCAGGATCGGGTCAGCCGTCGTCTGCCAGAGGGACTCGGAGCACGGAGCAAAAATATGGCGGCCAAGAAGAAAGGTCCCGCTGGCGAGTCGCCCAAGCCGTCCGGCACCATTCAGCCCAGGAAGTGTGCAGCGGTCCCCGTTGGCAGGCAGTGCGCTGGTCGTGGTTGCACAGGGAAGCGCCGTCCAGCCGTATCACCCCCGTCACAGAGCAGCTGCGGGAGGGGGCGCGAGGGCAGCAGGGCGCTGCGGAAGAAGCTGGGTCTCGGGCCAGGGCTCGTCCGTCCACAGCGTCTGAATCCGGGCGGGTGGAGGGGCCGGCGGAGCACCGGCAGCAGCAGCTCCGTCTCCCGCACCTTTTAGAACCAAAACTGGGTAGCCGGGCAAGCAGGATCGTGGTGCGGGATTCCGGGGCCGGCGGAGCCGAAGGCTGCGCGTCCGTTCAGGTCGCCATCTTGGCTCCTCCCCCCTCTGTCATATTTTTGATCCTCTCTGCAATGGTGTGTTGTTAAAAAGCACACAGCCTGCAAAAAAAAATAATTGCCCCAACTCCGAAAGCTCACACCTAACTATCGAACGTCCGGGGGTCTGAAAACTGCTGTGAGCTTGGTGCAGTGCAAATTTAAAGCAGCCCCTCTCCATGAACAACTGCACATTGTTGTAAGTATCGGAATAAGGGGAAAGGGTTAACAGACCTGCACATGCTGCCGAAGTAAACTGAGGCTGGCATAGGATGGGTGCTGGCATTAGGGGGTATCCGCAGTGCGCGGTCTAAGCATCTGCTTTCTGCAGTGTACTGAGAAACACACAGCTGATCTTGTGTGCACTGTGTGGGGGAGGGCTCCTAACGTGAAGAGGGCGGGGGAAAAGCCAAAATCATAAAGAGGCAGCGAGAGAAGAGAAATTTAAGGTGGATCTGATATAAATGCCATCCAAAACATGAAACACAGCATCCGCGAGGTAGGCACTGTGTTGATACACAAGCAAAGAGAAAGCAACAAAAAAAAGAGGAGTGCGCAGGAACGAACATATATTGGACAAGTAGGAGGGGTGGGGGGTGCTCGTGCTAAGCAGCAGCTGTTTGCTCTTTTTCAAAGCACACACTCCCGCAAGCTGTATGCCGCCACAAGCTCGAGTGTGAACTTGTAAAAAGAGCTGTACGACGGCAAACGGTCTCCTATGCAGCGCATGCGTGCTATGTAGGCGAGACCTAAAAATGACCCTTTTTAGGTGTCGTCTAAGCCATCGCGTTAGCGATGCTTTGGCGAGGTATTAAGTAGGGACTTTGAAAACTGCTCCCAATGGCTTTTCCAGGCGGATTGCCTACAGTGCATGTGTGCGGGCGCGTGCACATCGCACACCATTTGGCAGCCTGCGAGCCTCGGCATCAGACTCCAAAGGAATCCCCTCTCCCGGCCCGCCGTTTCTTGCTTTGCTCCACGGTGCTTTCGCAGCCGTGCTTGTCTCCTCTCGGGATCGTCACAGGCTGCTGACTACAGCCTTGTGGGCAGACATCTAATTCATTGGCTACAAAGCATGTTCGCAGTGACTTGTTTTATTTACATGAAATCACAGCTGCTGTGCGTCTCCCGCACCTTAATGGATTTTTTTAGGTCTCCCGTGAGCCATTGCATAAGCGATGCTCTGGAGAGCATTAAGTAAAGGGGCATTTCAAAGTGCTGCCCAAGGCTTTCCAGGCGGATCGGGTGGCGGTTATGAGCACGACCACGTGCATTGTGCACAGCTTCCTTTTACCACCAGCCACTTCATGCGCGCACACTGCGCTCCGCCTCTACTGCCACACGCATTCAGCTCACCAGGCTGCACACCCCCTCGCTTCCCATATGCTCGCTCGCAAATGTCCCTTGCACCTTTCCTTTGATCTCCGCTTTTCTTTTAACTTTCAGCGCGATATCCCACAGGCTCCTCTCCACCTCCTGCCTTTAATGGCCCTCCCCCTCCCCCGCACAGAGCGCACATTGCTTGTTACTTAAATCCATTTTCTCCATTCCACTTCACATTCTTTTGAGACACTTCTCTTCACAACCGCCTAACTTTAATACCTGTCTCCTTACTCTATTCGTTTTACAACCAGTTCACTCCCCTTGTCTCCACTACCTCTTTGCTGCTTTCCCTCTCACTTATCTTCGTTTCTCTTCTCTTTCCTCTTGTGGGTGACTACCCCCTCACTCACCCATTAACGGCTCTTTCCTCCCTCAAAGGCTCCAGTCTCTGCTTCCAGCTCTTCACTCCCCCCTCCCCCCTCACCGCTCTCGCATCCTTTTACTGCCTCCCTTCACTTCCATTATCTTTCCTGTTCAATGGTTCCATGTGCACTGGCCTCTCACTGCTGTCTCCAACTCTCAGTCCACTCCTTCCTTTGTCCATTCGTAGCGCTCACTTATTCACCCTTTACATCTGCAGCCTTGGCTCTCTCCCATCCCGCCCTTAAGTCTGCCTCCCGTTCTGCCTTTCCCGGCTCTCCCATTCCGCCTCTCCGGCCCCTGCCTTGGCTTTCTCCCCTTCCGCCCTCTCCTGGCTCACTCCCCGCAGTCCTCCTGTCTCCCCACCCCTTCTTTAACTCTTCCCGCTCCCTTCCTTCCTTGGATGTCCTCCAGAAATGTTCAGGTTACTGCCTCAGCGTCTTTCACAGCAGCCTTCCCTTCCAGGGATGGTGAAAGCAGCCATGCAACCATCCAGTTTGAACACTGCCAGGTCCCTATAATGCAGGACGTGTCCAGGTGCAGCCTTAGCCTGCCCCCTCGCATTGTCTACGCTACATTACCTCCTCACCTCTGTATGGCTGACCTGCTCTTGGATTTAGGGCTCTGTTGGTGTACGTCCTCAGTGAGCAGGGCAAAGAGGCCTCCGCCTCCCACTACGAGATTCGGGTGCTGATGTGACGGGCGCAACTTGCAGTGAGTGTTGACTTATTTTTTTAATTTTATACCTGGCCCGTTCCTCTAGTGCCCCTTTGACCTTTTCTTTTGTTTTAGGTATTCCTTCTGAAGTGCAGGGTGACGGTCAGTAACTTGGCCGAAAAGTTAATCAAAATACAGGTTGGCATTCCAAACCTAACACTTAAATTAAACGTGACCCATGCGCACGTTCACAATTAAACGCGTTTTTCTTTTCTTTTTTCTAAATGCATCTTGCAGGGAGCGTGTTAAGGTTTTGCAACATTGATCCACTGGTTGTACAGCTACAGGACCGTGCTGCTATTAATTTCATCATCTTTGTCCAGCTGGAATTTACTCAAACACTTTTATGCATATTTCTCATAGTCATATATTTCAAATACCGTGAGCTCATCTAGTAAGTCTGGTTAGCAGTGTTCGACAGAGTAGAAGTCCAGGTTGTCAAATGCAAACAGATGTACCGCGAAGTCAGTGTGTACTTTAAACACGGCACAAAAACAGCACTTAATATTGCATGCGCACTGCTCGCACTGTTAATGGGCATCAACCTACACTACTGAAACTTGTTGCTTTTGTTCTATGTTACCTGTGCAAAAACGCTTTTACCTGCATATGAATGTACTGCTTGTTTTCCAGCAAATTAAATCTATCTTCCCCTTGTGACTCTTTTCAATGGGATCCTTTTTGGTCTCAAATTATAGTTCTCCTAACCTGACAAAATTACTTCTTTGCCAAGCCTTTCTAATCTTTACAGTGACTTTGTCCATTAAAAGCATTATTTTGTCACCAAATAAGTCTCCTCATTATTGAGAACTTGTAGCATCAATTTCAGATTTTGCCCTTGTGGCAGTTTGATTATTTTCCTCCAATGTTCCTGACTTTTCACCGCTGACATGTCATTTTGAGTCAAATAATCTTTTCAAAGTACTTATCTACCAGTTGTTTAGGTGGTTGGGAAGATTTGCTTGAGTTCTGCTCTCTGGCTGCTACTCCTTTCGTGGTTGTTTCAAGACTCTGAAAGGAACAGTTGGATACTACTCCGTGTCCAGATTCTTTTGTATATATCCCAAGTGAAGGCTGGAACGCCAGCAGCCTTATTACAAGCTGCCAGGATGCTTATGGGTGGCACTTGTATTTCATTTTCTCTCATGGAATTGCATGACTTGGCATTGCATCACCTGACCTAGTACGTAGATGGCACACCTCATTAAAGCTCATCCTTGCTGCTTTCTGGAGTAAGGGCACTGAATGCCCCTTGGAACAAGATCATATGGTTCAAAAGGCCACACATATTTTAATATACATGTCTTCATTCTTTGTTTTGCCTACAGACTACTTTATCTGGTAGGTGTCGAAGACCTAAAAGCATACGAGTTGTTAATTTCATTTTCCTATTAAAGTGCTTCCATTACTCTTTTTTTTGTTTGTCCTGCCCCTGGAGCAAAGCTGTGTTTCTAAATGAATGAGTTGTATTCCTCCACTGCTTTACAATCAGAGAACTAATTTTTTCTTTCTTTCAGCACTCCATGGGTGTGCTTATGTTTTTTCTCTCGGACTCTGGTACCTACTTTGTTTTACATATTTACACCCTTCCCCCTTTTCCTTTGTGCATGCCACCCCTAGGTATAGATTATAGGCAGCGCAAATGTGCTGTTCTGCGAGGCATGCTGTTATGGAGTATGCACTTGAAGCCCCGCCCACGATCACTTTGCATGTGGTTTTTTTTTTGTCAGTCCCCCTGGGCACAAGCAGGCATCCACTTCTGTCTTTTTTGCTGCGATCAGCTGTCCTGACAGAAGTGGATGCCTGCTTGAGCCCCAGGGTAACTGACAGCAAAAACAAGCATGCATCCAGTGTCATTGTTAACACAACCACAACCACACACACAACCACAGCCACACACACTCAGCCACACACACTCAGCCACACACACTCAGCCACACACACTCAGCCACACACACTCAGCCACACACACACTCAGCCACACACACACTCAGCCACACACACACTCAGCCACACACACTCAGCCACACACACTCAGCCACACACACTCAGCCACACACACTCAGCCACACACACTCAGCCACACACACTCAGCCACACACACTCAGCCACACACACTCAGCCACACACACTCAGCCACACACACTCAGCCACACACTCAGCCACACACACAGCCGCACACACACAGCCGCACACACACAGCCGCACACACACAGCCACACACACACAGCCACACACACACAGCCACACACACAGCCACACACACACAGACAGACAGACACACACACACACACACAGCCACACACACACACACAGACACACACACACACACAGACACACACACACACACACACACACACACAGCCACACACACACACAGCCACACACACACACAGCCACACACAGCCACACACACACACAGCCACACACAGCCACACACACACACAGCCACACACACACACACACACACAGCCACACACACACACACACACAGCCACACACACACACACACACAGCCACACACACACACACACACAGCCACACACACACAGCCACACACACACACAGCCACACACACACAGCCACACACACACACAGCCACACACACAGCCACACACACAGCCACACACACACACACCCAACCACACACCCAACCACACACCCAACCACACACCCAACCACACACCCAACCACACACCCAACCACACACCCAACCACACACCCAACCACACACTCAACCACACACCCAACCACACACCCAACCACACACCCAACCACACACCCAACCACACACCCAACCACACACCCAACCACACAACCACACACACAACCACACACACACACAACCACACACACACACAACCACACACCACACACCACACACAACCACACACCACACACAACTACACACCACACACAACCACACACAACCACACACAACCACAACCTGTTTTTTTTGGCTGTCAGCATAAATACGCTGTCACCAAACACGATTAACACCTCGGGAAAGTTTGAGAAGTCACCCCCAACTTTAAAACCACTTGCTGTTGCAGAGTGAGTGCTGTACACATGGCAATACCTTGACCCAGCGCACTGTTGCAAGGAATGCTTGGAGCCTCGGAGTCTGACAGACCTCAGTCTGCATTAGTTCACCCCATCTTGGCGCTGCATGAAAACAGGGTGCCCACTGTCCAGCATGAAGTGAGACTGTAATCGGGGCTGGAGATGCTATTTAGCCTTCTGCTTAGAACATTGGGTTTCATTTAAGGCATTAAACATAATGGAGCACTGGCAACGTTGATAAAATGGATTTCATTTTGAGTAGTGACTAAAACTTAAAAAGCCTGCAGTACTGGAAACAAGCATTTGCAATGCAATAGGTCTCGCATTTGCAAAAGTTGAAGCTATTGGCATTGTTCATGACAATGCCTTTTTTATCTATTTTGTAAAACAAACCCATAAATAAATGCCATTATCATTTACAATGCCAATAGCTAGTGTTGCATTATTATTAGCAATGCCAACTGCTCACACTTTTATAATGCGAGACCTATTGCGTTGCAATGTTTTCTTTGTTTTAACTTCATTTATAACTAAGGGGACAGGTGAAACTCTGCTGGCTGTGGGTGGCCTATCAGTTGTAGAAATCGATCTCTGTGGATATATATATATATATATATATATATATATATGTATATGTATGTGGATATATATATATATATATATATACTGATTCCCCCCTCCCCCCCCCCCGTTTCATTAATTTTGAAGCCCATTGGTAGATTTGGAATTGGTTTTAACTGCTATAATCGGGTTGCCGTTTCCATGAATCGTGCAAGCTAAAAATGTTTAGTAACTTGCAGTTGCCATCTTTTAACAGTTTATGTTCTTTTAACCTCTTCGCCGCTAATGACAAGGGTAACTCGTCATGGAGTTTCCATTGATTTCAATGGAAATTACATTGAAGTTCCACCAGAAGCATAGCATCCAAGTGGTTAAAGAACGACCACTTACAGCCACTTTGTTCAAAATTCAACAAGCATTTGCAATGCAATAGGTCTCGCATTATAAAAGTTTGAGCTGTTGACATTGCTAATAATAATGCAAGAGTAGAAGCTCAAAGATTCAGTAATGTGAGACCTATTGCACTGCAATTGTTTTTTTAATTTTATTTTTATATTGCACAAACTTGAGTGAAAGCTGTGTATTTATGTTGCATTGAGTACAGTGTAATTATGTGTTGTGTTATTATGTGGCACAGATTGGTATTGTGTGGAGTGTATTTACATTGCATTAAGTAGAGATTAATTATGTGGCGTGCAATTATGTAGTACTGAGTGGTATGTGGAGTGTATTTATCTTATATTGAATACAGTGTAATTATGTGATGTGTAATTATGTGGTACTGAGTGGTATTATGTTGGGTGTAGTTATGTACTCTACTCAATGCAACATAAATACACCCCTCATACCACTCCGTACCATACAATTACAAACCACATATTTACACATTAATCAATGCAACATAAATACTCTCCACATCATAACACTCAATACCACATAATTACACAAACATATTTACACTCTACTCAATACAACATAACTACACTCAACAGAATACCACTCAGTACCACATTTGCTTGTTTTCAAGGGTTGTGGTCAGTTTCAGATATCGTACTGCAGTTAGTTTCACGTACTGTGATCAGTTTCATGTATTGTGGCTGATTTGAAGAACTGTGGTCTGTTTTATGTAGTGCAGTCTGAGACAGTCGGTGCTAGTGTTGAATTAGTATTAGCAATGCCAACTGCTCAAACTTTTATAATGCGAGACCTACTGCATTGCAAATGGTAGTTTGGCAAAGTTCCTAGCTGTAGTTTTTGAACCCTAGCTCTGCCGGCACCTAGGGAAACCTAGCAAACCTATACATTTTTGAAAACTAGACACCCACAGGAATCCAGGATGGGATGACTTGACTGCCTCTCACCAGGTTCTGATACCCAGAATCCCTTGCAAACCTAAAAAATTGTCCAAATGACACAATTCTCCAGTATTGGGGTGATAGATTCACATGCCTGAATCATTCCCTGTCATCTGAGTGTGAGTCCCACGGTACATAAAAAAGCAATAATTTGTATATCAGAAACCAAAACCCTTGGTAATATCAACCGGGAAGTAAAGTAGCCCTAAGCTACATTGTAAAAAACTTCCACACTCATGACTATTCTTGTCATTTTGTATAGACCAAACTGCAACCTATCAGGCGCCAGCACCCACCAGAATGTTCTCCCCAGAGACTCAGGCTCTCAGATTTTCTACCGCACGTCATGTGAAGGGAGTTTCCCTGAGCTCTGCTCAGTACTTCTCAACCTGACTGGTTTTCTACCTATTTTTGGAATGTCTTCATCTAAATCTCTCTTCAGACCATGTGAGTCTTGTGGGAGGCTTAGGCTTTTTAAAGAAGATCCCCACAAATGATGCATTTATTGCCAGTATCCAGACCATGAGGTAAAGGATTGTAAGATCTGCAGAACCTTTCCTCAGGAGACCCTCAGACAGGGAAGGTCGTCTTCTACTGTGGTTGCAGAAGATCAAAGACCAGGATAATCCTCTATCTGAGGTAGGAAGTCTGGCTTCGGAGTCTACTATTTCTTACAGAAAGAGGAAGATTGAGGATGAGGTATCTTCTCCTGGGGCTAAGGTGTTGAAAAAAGCTAAGGATTCTAGCTTGCCTTCCTCCTCGACCGAAAAAAAGGCTTCTCTACCTTCAAAATCCGGACTTAATACGCCCCCGAGAAAGTCTGCAAATCCTTTACCATCTAAAAGACTGTCACAGAAAACTGTAGCTCAGAAAAAGACCGTCTACGACTGCATCGTCGACGGCTTCTCAGTCGACGGTTACCATCTACGATGTTTCCTCCATGTCGACGGTTACTTTCTCATCGCCAAGAGCTCAGATGATAATGACGTCTGCTTCTTCAACGTCGACGATGGTCTCCGTTTCAATTAGACCCATCTCGTCGACGAAGATACTGCCATCGAGCGTTGACGCTCCTTTATCGTCAAAGACAAAAAAAAGTCGACGAGCGCATCGTCGACTAAACTTAGCCCGTCGACGAAAGTCATCCCGTCGAGATCACCTTACCGTCGACGACCCCACTGTCGACAAGAACTCCATTGTTGCCGATGGCTACATCGTCGACGAGAATTCAAACGTCATCGACAGCTACATCGTCAACAAGAATTCCACCGTCGTCGACGGCTGCGTCGTTGACGAAGACTGCATAATCGTCGAAGACTTTGTCGTCGAAGATTGCCTCGTCGTCGAAAACCTCGTCGACATTGATAACCCCGTCAACAAAGATCATCGTCGGCCACAGTTCATACAATTTTCCCGTCGACGGTTTGTCCGTCAACGCCTCTTCTGTACAGATATGCAGGTTTGGTCTGCTGCCTCCTTTACCTCGCCGTCTACGGGGGTTTCCTTATTGCAAAGAAGAGGCTCTTCTCTGACGGCTCTTTCACCGTTGAAGTTGCCTGAGCAGCTTCTAGACTCAGAACAATCTGACGAGGAGGACAGGTTCCGGGCGTTCAGAAGTCCTTTAGAATTGCTGATAAAGTTGCAGGAGGAGGATCAGGAGGAAGAACAGTTTCCTGAGCCTGTAGATCAAACCTCTGCTGCGGTGCCAACAGCACAGATGCCGTTAGATCTCCTTAATAATCTGCAATATATGTTGAACGACTATTACCGCCGATTCCCTCCATCTGAATCGGCAGAGTCGCTTCCTACAACGCCCATGCCTCAAGCACCTGCTTCAACCTTAGGAATCCCATGACAATCTTCTCCAACACCAGCACCTGACGTACGTTCCATAATTCCGCCTTCTCTGGCACAATCCCATCATACGCAGGAGGATATAACCACTGATGATGACAGAGAGGAAGGAAAGGTGGATGATAAATCTGTACTGTCGGAGTGGGACGATTTCCAGGCGCAAACCCCATCACCTACTGCTCCTCATACTGCGGACTCTCCACCTGTGGACATTAGGGGATTCCATCTAGTAATGGAAAGAGCGACAAAGAGGTTTCAAATTGCTATGGGAACTAAACAGGATGATTGTTTTTTGTATGACTTTAAAGATCAGCCACAAAGACCAGTAAAAACAATCCTAATAATAGATTGTATTTGGCAGGAGGGCCTTAAAATCATGTCGACTCCAAATTCTTTACCCGCAGTCTTACCTCGTATAGACAAAGTATAAAGCGCCTCTCACATCACCGGTGTGCCTTATAGGACAAGCTAAGACAGAGTCAGTTGTCACTCAAGCAGCACAGAGACGAGCCAGAAACCCTTCCTCACAGGTGACCGCTCCACCTGACAGAGATGGCAGACGTCTGGACTCTATTGGCAAAAAGGTGTCGACGATAACTGCAACTACAATCCGTGCGGCGAACTCCCTAGCAATACTAGGGAGATATGGTGAAATATCCGACCACATTGGTCTATCATATCTTGAAAAGCTTCCGGAACCAGAAAGATCAGAAGCTAAGAAAGAACTACATGAAGGAGAGTGCGTTCTGCGGAGATGATAGATGTAGCCGTAGATGTGGCATCTACAGGCTTCCGACAATTGGCAGGTGCAGCAGGACTGATGAGACAGAGTTGCTGAAGTCAACATCCTTCCGCCAGGAAGTCCAGCCAAAAGTAATAGATATGCCTTACGATGGAGAATTTCTCTTCGGCCAGCACATGGATGAGGCCTTGCAGGTCATAAAGATAGATACAGAAACCGCAAGGTTACTGGGAAACCTGCAGTTTCACAAATCGTCCTTTCGGGGTGCCAAAAGACGTGGGTCCTATTCTAATGGATGGGGCTACTCTCAACAACGCTCGTACCAATCTTCACCGGGTAACCAGCGATA
The DNA here is from genome assembly GCF_964263255.1 of Lissotriton vulgaris. Classification (NCBI taxonomy): domain Eukaryota; kingdom Metazoa; phylum Chordata; class Amphibia; order Caudata; family Salamandridae; genus Lissotriton; species Lissotriton vulgaris. Next base: position 313,251,444 of record NC_141695.1, read on the forward strand.
CCAGCCGTATAAGCAACAAACATATGGACAGCGAGGCAACAACTTTTCACTGAGTAAAAGAAAGTCCTCTTATCGCGGACGTGATTCCTCCAAAAGGCAATGAGACCAGCCACCTGCCACCACCTCTACCCATACCAAGGTCAAAAGTTGGAGGAAGAATATCCCATTACTTCTCAAATTGGTCCAAAATTACTACGGACAAGTGGGTCCTGGATGTAGTGGCCAGAGGACACACTTTGGAATTTGTCAAAACACCTCCAAAAGGTCCACCACCAGCTCACCTAAAGGAGCTGTTCTCCCAAATAAATATAATGATTCGGAAAAGGTGCAATAGAAAAAGTTCCTCAATTGCTGAAAGGAAGAGGTTTCTATTAGAGGTTCTTCCTCATACGAAAGAAGTCAGGGGAATGGCGCCCTATCCTCGACCTGCGTGCCCTCAACAAATACCTCAAGAAACTTTCCTTCCGGATGTTAACACTTCAAGAAATCCTCCAGCATCTTTCCAAAGGCGATCACATGGCCACCCTCGACCTTCAGGATACTTACTTTCAGGTATCCATCCTCCCAGGCACAGGAAATTCTTAAGGTTCAGAGTGGCTGGCAGGGATTTTCAATTCAAGGTTCTCCCATTTGGGCTTCGTTCAGCACCCTGTGTGTTCACAAAAATATTTGCTCCAGTGGCGACACATCTTCGCTTGGAAGGCATTCAATTTTTTCCGTACTTGGATGATTGCCGTATCAAGCCCATTTCTTTAGGAGCAGCAAGAGTGCACTTTCAAAGGTGCCTGTCGCTATTCTAGTCTCTGGGTCTCTCAATCAATTTCAAGAAATCCCATCTTGTTCCATCGCAGAGGATCTTGTTTCTGGGAGCCACATTAGACATTCGGCTCACTCAAGCCTTCGTCTCAAAAGAAAAACAACTCAAGATTTGCAGCATGGCCCTCCGCTTGCGGCAGAAAGAGTACGTTTCAGTACGACTGTTCAAGGCATTCCTAGGGATGCTATCATCCTGCATCCCTCTCATACCCAACTGCCGTCTTCGGATGAGACCTTTCCAAGAGGAACTCGACCTCCAATGGGTGCAGGTTTCGGGGTCCGTCGACAACAAGATAACTTACCGCATGAGAGAAGCTTTTCTTTGGTGGGTTCAAAAGGAAAACCTGCAAGTAGGGTGTTCATTCCTGATGGAAATGCCAAGGTATACCATCACCATGGATGCTTCCCTGGAAGGATGGGGGGGGGGCGCACCTACAGGGAATGACTGTCAATGGAGAGTGGAATACGCATCAAAAGAAATGGAAAAAATAAATCTGCTAGAGTTGAGAGCAATTTTTCTGGCCTTGAAGTCCTTTCGAACAGTAATACTGGGATCCACAGTTCTAATAAAGACAGACAATACAACAAGTATGCATTACTTAAACAAACAAGGGGGCACAAAATCGGCCCCTCTTTCTCAGCAGGCCCCGGAGATTTGGAGTTGGGCTCACAAAACTATAGGACGGGCTCGTGCGCCCATCCTATAGTAGTGGTGTAATGAATGTGTATGCCACTGCGCATATTATTGGAGATATGCTCCTATCACAGACTCGTTGACCAATTCAGCGAGTCTGTGATAGGAGCATATCTCTAATAAAATGCGCAGTGGCATACACATTTATTACACCACTACTATAGGATGGGCGCACGATCAGCTTGATCAACGCAGAACCTTGGAGTAAGGAAATAATATAGGGGTACTTCGCTCCCTCTATTCATGACACGGGTTCTACAAATCACGCTAGTTGTTTAGGGTTACTCAGCTCCCTCTATTCATGAGGGAGCTGAGTATTCACATACATTCCTGTAGCTTGAGGAACAGCCCGGCCTTCTTTGTTCTCACTCATACTTTACGGCACTTGCTGTGGCTGGACCTACCACTCATTAGGAGTGGATATTGCCCTTATCAAAAAGACCTCTCCCTCTTGTTATAAACTATCATCTTACTTTACCACAACCTGTGAAAACTAGTATAGCAAGCTCCTATGACTCGCTACTGCCACATGGTAAAAATGTGGTTTTGCACACTGGGCAACAATCTGACAATCCTTGGATTTGCTGTTTGTTAACTGTGGTCTAGGGGCACCTTTTACTGTATATCACATGATAATTTTGTGATTTACACCCAGAATATCTCCAATGCCTTACTCTTGATGAAAACATATTGTTTCTTTACCTTTGCAACAAAATCCTCGATTCAATATACATTCTGACCACCATGACCTTTAAAAAAAATCTTATTCAAAACTGCCCCCAAACCATGTTGACTGGCATCCTTGTTCAACAAAGTATGACACATGATATCAGATCAGTGTATCACCTTGGCATTTCTTACACTACACTAAACTTCATCTCCTCAAACTCCTGCAGGCTTTTCATTTTCCTGTTAGGGTCCTTGGGCCTGATTCACAGAACTAACTTAAGACAAAATCCTAAACTTACTACCATTTTGATATTCGCAGAAGGCACTTACTCATGTTGGTATTCACAGAAGTTAGGAGTCCTAACTTTAGGACTCCTAAATGCCTTCTGTGAATACCAAAAGTCTTAAATTGATTTTTCTCGGTTTAGGAGTAGTAAAGTTAGGACTCCTAATTTTACCACTCCTAAACTGAGAAAAATCGATTACATGCACAGTGGGAGGAATGGTTAGGCACGCTGGAGGAAGAAGACTAGCGTGACGTCCTTATGGCCCCCAGGACGGTCACGGCCTCTGCTAGGCTGCGTATGATACAACTCTATTATTTGCATGCTGCTTACCTCACCTCTGTACGCCTTCATCGAGCAGGGTTTAGCCCGACCTCTGCCTGCACTAGATGTGGTCACAACCCTGCCGATTCTCTCCTTATGGTATGTGCCTATCCTCGCTTGGCGCGGTTCTGGAGGGACATTGAGGAATAACTCACTGAAATACTGGGGTGGGACGTCCCATATGACCCGAAATACACGATCCTGGGCATTACTGACGGGCTAGCTGGGTCAAAGAATGGCAAATTGTTTTTTACTACAGTAATGGTGGGGGCTAAAAGGGACATAGCGGCCTTATGGAAGAGCCCTGAACCCCCATGTGTCAGACACTGGCAGACCGGGGTCGACTGGTGTGCCACGCAAGAAAAAACTATGTATGAAGCACGTGGGTGTCCTAAGAAGTATCGGAGGATTTGGGGGAAGTGGTTGAGGGGAAGGGTTTAATCTCGAGAGGAATGTCCTAACACTTGCAGTTTTATCATTTATATTCGTGGAATGGGTCACGCTGATTGTTTGTACTCTTGGTGTTCATGGTGTCGTGATGTATGGCTGGTGTCTTTTTGTCAAATCAATAAAAATGTGTATCAAAAAAAAAGAGGACTGTTTACCTTTTGGAGAATAAGGGTGAACCATGCGAAGTCCCTCGGCCCACATGTATAAGCATCTACTCTTATTTTGTTAACTCCTTAATTGCTATATCATCTTAAATGTAGGGCACCTTCACCTTAGCAAAAGTGTTGATACTCCCCGCTCTGAGAAATTGCCCTTAAGCTGATGTCAGAGCAAAAGACATGCCCTTGATTAACAGGGTAACAAACAGTAAGATAAAGGACGTGAGATTTGTATCTGTACAGCCTAACATTCATCCCAAGGGATATCACGGTGTTAGGATGGACGGAAAACTGTTTAGCGTGCAATGTGATATGATGTGTACATCGGATTTGGAGCCATTATCCAAGGGTATAACTACTTGAGTCATGAAAAGAACCACGTCTTCAGCTTCTTTCTAAAACTCATGTGATCTTCAATGAGAAGAATCTCTAACAGGAGGTTGTTCCAGTGGGTAACTGTCAGATAGGTAAAGAAGTGACCCCCTCGCTCTGACTCTTTTGATGTGTGGAGTTTTGGCTGGAGCGTGGCTGCCAGACCTAGGGTCGTTAGAGGGGAACATAGAATTCCAGTTTGTTCCGCAGTATTCTAGGGCCAAGTTTATACAATGCTCTGTGCGTATTGCATAAGAGCATAAATTTGGCTCTTTATCCGATATGCAGCCAATGTACATCTTTCAGACAGGCCGAGGCCGAACTGTGCTAGGCTTTGTTGCTAGGTTTGGCTGCAGCATTCTGAACAAACTGTAGGTGGGAAAAAAGTTAATTGGCCATGCCAACATAAAGCGCATTCCAGTAGTCCATATTGCTGGTCAATAGGGCCTGGGTAATAGTTTTCCTTCAGTTCAAAAGGAGCAACATAAAGTCTCCCAAGTAGTTTTAGCGTGGAAAAACTTTTCCCACAAAGAGCTCGGAATTGGTCCTGCATGTTTAGTGCATTATCTACCAGGATTACCAGATTTGTCACCACACGTTTATGGGCATGGAGGCAGTGCCCAATGGCTTGGGCCACGAAGTTGTGACCCAGACTGAAGGTGCGTTTCCAAAGAGAAGTATTTCTGATTTGGGGGCATTTAATTTCAGGCAGTGGGCTGAAATCTATTCCGCAGTTTCAGGTTACTTTTATGGTCTCATAATTCTCCTCAAACACAATCAACAACTGGGTATCATCCGCATATGATCAGATGTTGAGACTCCATTTCCTACCAATCGTAGCCAGGGGAGAGACATACGCATTAAATAGAGTTGGGCAGAGATGACCTAGTGACTGACGCAAAGTTCTGTCACAATAGGCAGAAGAGATGTAGAGAGTTGAAATGGTTCCAAGCATTTCACTGATATTGGGAGACTGTTGCCAGTTGGCCCATAGTCTTGCTCTACTATCCCTCTGATCAACATGGTTTCTCACCCTGTCACCTGCCTTACTTGCCACCCCCATAGGTGCTGACCATTCAGGCAGCTCAGTTGGGCCTGCTGCTACTTCCTTGCATATCTAGAGTGTTCACACCCACTGAGGGCCTGTGTTTCTTGAAGACCATTTTATAATAAAGTGTGTGAATTTGCCTATTTGTTACTAAACATTGGTGGATTTGCCATTCACTGTACAAACTTGTTTCAAAGGCACATAGTCCAAGATTTACATGCTTTTCATAATACCCTTACCATCTTTCAAACCCACCAGTCCTTTAACCTCACCCTCATCTTAGGCTAACTTAATATCTTAAGGTGCTCCCAGCCATATACTATGGGATTGATGTCAGTCGTCGCCCTGTTCCATTCTTCTTCCACTTAGTCCTGCTTTACACTACCACCATTATAAATATAGTGTGCTACTAACTCCATGCTCCATATCTGCAACATTCCCATGAACCTCAAGAATCCTTTGCACATTTTCTTTACAACCATTGCTGTTCTACTCATAAATAACCTACTTTTTGTCAGGTCGGTCTCTATTTTTTTATTTTTTTATATGTTAGATTAGTTTTATCCTGATATCGTGAAAGTGCTAAACATTAAATGTATGGGACTGAAGTAACAGCCACACGAAACAGTGAAGCAGCAAATGGTGGAAAAAAGCTCACAATGGTTTCGTGAGACACTTTTTGCGGTCAGAGGTAATCTGCAATGATATAGCTGCTAAAAGTCACCAGCTAATAACTCTAGAATTCTAAATGGTAATAAAGCACAGGAACAATTTAAAAAGTATTAAATGTTCTCAGCAATAGAAACTGTCGCCCTAGAAGAACATCAGTGCATCTCTTTCTCAGAGTATTGGCTAAAGCGGCGAGGATAAAGTGATGAACGTTGCCACCATGGCCAGTGACGCGCATTCTCCAGGAGTAGTACCCTTTCGGAGCGTGTTCCCAGGCATTCTCAAAGATCTGGGCTTGGTCATTTAGTCTATAAATTAGTCTCCTGTGTAGTCAATACCATCATTTTCAGAAAGCCGCTTTCCACACTTTGGTGTCATGTGACCTCTCCTTCCAAGGTGCATAACTTTGCCACAGCCATCGATGTGCCTAGCCATCTCCTTTGATTCATGAGTAGGATGTTCGAGTAACTCCAAAAAAGCAGAAAGTGTAGTATAACCCCTTCCATACTGATGACAGAACGGTTCCGTCATCAGCTACGGGTGAGCTGTGCTGATGACGGAACCGTTCCGTCATGACTCCGCCCGCGCAAGGCGGAGTCAGCATGGGCGGGGAATTCGCGCCGCACGGAAGCGGTTAAATATCTCTGGAGATATTAATGACTTCCCAGTTATTTTCTCTTAGGTGTATAGTGCACTGTAAACCCTAAGGTTTTTTTAACATCATGATCCCCTTCTTTGCATCTACTACATAAGTAACATTGAAATATGTATAGAGTTGCCAGCTTCCAGTGGCAGTTTGTCTGTTCTAACAGTATACTTTTATGCACGAGACAAGATAATCTAACATGTCCTTCTCTATTTTGTCAAACTCTAGTATGAATAATCTTTAAGAGCTATTGGGCCTCGAAATCAGGCCTCATGTGGGGACGTTTCAGGCTACCTGAGGTCTTGCTTATGTGCCATTTTGACATAATATCTGTTTGCCATCCCATACACACTCTTTTACAAGTGTTTCAATTGTCTGTAGCAAAGAATGGAAAGCCAATACGGATACAGAGTTAAACCTGAATGCAGCTACACTTTTAACAGCACTCTTCCACCATGAAGAGAGACGTAGCTCGCTCCATCGTGCAAAATCAATGGTATTCTCTAAAAGTGGAGTTGGATTATTTTGGATAATAAGGGTAACATTAACTGTTAAGTGTTCTGTGTTTTTTGTTACCAACATTTAACAGATTGTCGGTAATTTGGTTGTGCTCTACACCTGGACCTAGCTTCGCTCTTGTACCAATTAGACTTATAGCTCAAGGTGGCAGAAAAAAAGACCACCAACCAGCTCGACTAGGATATAGTGACTATAGAGGTGTCATGTTTTGTTATTGTCAGTATTGTCTGTTCGTACTTTTTGGTTCCTGATCGTGTTTTGTTTTGTACTGTTTAAAAGACCATGGTCTAAATAAACAAGTTTCTCTCTCTCTCACAGTATTTTACTGTCTGTGTATAACATCAACTTTATGAAGACTGGTTATGTTGGGATGTCATAAATATGTTATATTGTCTGATGACAGCCGCCAAAAGTTTCAAAACCAGAAAAAACAGTGGTGGGGCAGGGGGCAGCCGGGATGTGTTCTTATAGGAATAGTAAACTGTTCCAACTCAAATCCATCGTAGTCTATTCTGGCTGAGAGTGCTAGGTATAGCCATTAACCTTGGTAAATGGAGCCTCAACCCATTCATGCTTGATCCATGGTTCAAATAAGAAGCCCCGCATATCTCTATGAAATGCTTTTTTAGAGTTGAACAACAGTGCTGTTTTATCTTGTGCATTATATGTTTCCCATAAAAGGTGAAGAAGGGTATACAAGAGGTTCCTGTGTGAGCTGCTCAGGAAGAAAACTCCTGTGTATAGTAAATAAATCAAGGTTACTCTTGTTGGGCTTATACTTTGGCCATGATCTTCATGTCCGAGGTGATCAAAATAGCCCTGTTCCTGGCTCACCTCAGCAGTCTTGAGTAGCAATGTAATCTAGTGTTTGTAATTCCTGGTAAGCATACGCCGTCTGTTGGTGAACCTTCTTATTTATCATTCTACCCCCTCTGTTTATAAAAAAAACAACACTTTTTAAACTTTTACCTTCGTTACATCGGTAATGCAATAGTACATTGTATTTCATGGTCACACATGCGCACACATCCTACATCTAGGCATAATCACTTAACTGTTTAACGTTGTTCAAGAGGGTCAGTTATGGCCTGAAGAGTCATCTGATGTTGACTGCATCATGTTGAGCCCTGCCCTCTGAATCAGTTCGGGTACAAGAGTAGGGGTTGCCTACCAATGTTCTATTCGGTTTAATAAAAGCTTTGAAAGATAGTTGGTAACTATGGACAAATTCATTCTGCTATGCAATGCGGCAGTCCATTTTTAGAGAACCTAAGTCAGTCATACCTTTTCCCACCCTGCATGTATGGGAGGAGTAACCAGTTGTTTCCATACATGGGATAATGCTAAATGTGCAGCTACCTGTTGATGTGTAATGACTTAGCCTCTTGGTGTGGTTAGGGGGTATTCGCCATTCTCTCCAGCGCCCCCTCGGAGTATCGTGTGAGGGTTTCAGGGGATTGTGATTCCTTATATTTGTCTGAGGTGTGACCAGGTTTCCATCCAATATGCCTGAATGAATCTGCACGGCCACCACAAGTGAAGGAAGGTGCCCCTTTTGCCACAGTTTCTACAACAAGTGTCTGGGCTTCAGGTCATTGCATTGAGGTGTGTAGGGGGCAGATACCACTGGGTGAACAACTTGTATGCTTTCTCTGTGTGTGCTAGTTATTTAACAGTGGGAGGTGTATTCAGCATATGCTGCTTCCAGGCTAGTCCGTCTGTGGCAACCATAGTATGAAGTGCAATGGAATTTAGGAGAAATGGTGTGCTACCTGAACCCAGCCTTTATTTCCTGGACTAATATTCTAGTCTAAGGCTAGGGGAATCTGTGCCGCTAGGATGTAGGATCTAATATTCTGGAAGGTAAGGCTGTCGCTGCTATATTTTTGTAAAATGTTTCTCTAGAGACTTTAGGTGCAGGATCTTTCTACACAAAAGAGTAGCAGTGTATTTGGATTTGATCTGTGGCCAGTTTGGGAAAATGAAGTGTGTAGGATTTGCGCCACATGAAGTAGACTTGGTAAAAGTTCATCTTTCCGGCGGTCATTCGGCCTAACCAGGAGATTTCCAGCTTTCCCAAGAGATATGCATAAGGCTTGCAATAAAGGGCAACTTTACACTAATATAGATTTGTTGTGCTTGGAAGAATGATGCCTAGGTTTCCGATTGACTCCTTTGCCCATGTGAAACCGGTTTAATCAAGGTTGTCTTTTCACTGTGGTCTTATCAACAGGAATACATTTCTATCTCCCTCGTGGCCGATTTAACAATTACTCTTGGGTGAACTGCCTTATAGAATGATATGTGGACATGCTAGCCCTCCTTTCACTCGTAATGCTTCTAGTATTTTGGCCTTTACTCAAATTCTGCATTCAGTCCATACAACGGTCATCGTCCGCTGGAGATGTCTCTTCTCTCCCTTGGGGATGAGACCAGCAAAGTCTGAAAAATATGTAGCTATCTTGACAGAACATTCATAATCAAAATGATTAAACCTTGCCATGATACATTTTGCAAGCTGTAATTATTTAAATCTGTCAATCCCGGCCAGTTAGCCCTGCTCCTCCCTTCCACATCTTCGGTGTTTTTGTTTTTCAAATTATTTTTATTGATTTTTATACAACAAAAAATAGGAATAATAAACAATCAAGAAATGCGTAAACCCATTCTGAAAGGGGGGGGGGGGGCGGTGGGGAGACTCCAGTTGCATGATATGACAAAAAAGTTTAGATATAATGAAAAACGCAACTGAACTGAAACACCAGACACACAGAATGACTGGGGGCAAGAGCACATTGAGCCCTAGTTACTAAGCTTAATACAAAATGACCAGTACACCCTCATCAGAGCTAGTCTCATCCTCATCAGCAAATTTATGAAGAAGAAACCCCCACAACATGATTGCCTCAGCAGCTGCCTCGTCTGTATGTCCACTACGCATATGTATCTCCTCCACCACTCCCCATTCAAGAAGATCCTGCTGCCATGAAGACAGCAGCTGTGCCAGAGTGCTCTTCCAGAAGATGGACACCCTATGTTTGGCCAGTAATAATGCAAGCTGGGCCATCCTATAGGGAATCTCCGTATCATTCGTTCGCTATAGACTCTGCTTCTTTATCAAGTTGTTGCCCCATCTTTAGGGACGGGATTGATCAGTTAATTGTGCTGCATCTGTCTTGCGGTCTATTGAGAACGTTAATTTTAATATCTTGCAAATATCTAGATTTATTCCAAAACCTGTGATTTTTTTTTTTTTAAATTTCAAATTCCGTTTGGCCCACCTCTACTCCACTTAGTGAGATTAGCGAGTTGCCTGATGTAAGTAGAACATAGTCTACAAATAGACAAGTCATTTTGTTTAACCCCACCTACCAAACTTTATTTCTGGGTTTATTCCTGTGACCAATTGGGAGAGGAGTTGGCCTAACGGCTAGGGCGGTTGACCCCGAATCTGGGAAATTGGGTTCGAGTCTCGGCAATGACTCCTGTGATTCTGGGCAAATCACTTAATCTCCCCTTGCCTAACAAAAAAAATTAATGTGTCCTCATGTAATGCTACTGGTGCTATGATACCCGATCTGGGTCAAGTCCGCGCTATATAAAACTCTGTAAAATATACAACAATAAAAAAAAATCGCTTTTCCAATGGCTCAGTTACTAAATCCGAGAGAAGAGACAATGCAACAACTTTTCCCATTTCTCACTGTAAAGCAACTTTACACCAGACTAGCCTTTTACATTTTACACTACCCTATGGGCATTTGTAATTGGTCATAGTCGACTTCGATCATTTTAAGTCTTGTTTGAACTTGTTTTAAAGTGCTTCCATGTATTTCTGGATGATTCTATCAAATGCCTCTCCAGCATCAAGGGTACAGCTGGAATCACCTTTGTTGACTAGGTGGACTACTAGTCTAACATTATCACTTCCCTGTCTATCTCTGATAAATCTCCACCTGGTCTGAATTTTATAGGTGTGGTATTATTGCACACAATCTATTTGACAGGACGTTTGTGAATACTTTTATATCTCTATTGAGTATTGCTGTTAGCTAGTGGGCTGCACAGCCTTCTGAATCTTTCCTTGCTTTGTGAATGAGTATAATGTCTGCATATCTCCTGGTTGGTGGAACGTCTAAGTTCCGGTCAGTCTAATTGAAGAAAGAGACCAAGTATTTTCTCGGGTATGGAAGCAATATTTTATATAATGAGACCAGTAACCAGCTCCTACTTCTTTGGAGAGCTAGACAACAGTCTGATGGGGTTCATATTTTCTTGGAGAACTGATCGAAGTAGAACAGTTTTCATACTAAAGTGATCCCCACATCTCAGGTGGGTTTCTTGAAGAAACACTATGTCTGGGTTATGATGTTTGATGTAGTTCTAGTTTGGGGGAGGTCAAACCCCTGATTTTGATGTTGGTTTGAATGGTGGGATTAGTATCTCGTTTTAGACGTAGTTCCTACATGCACCTATCTAGTAAAGTCTTCATTTGAGATTCCTACCCTATTAACTGAACAAAACCCATAAAACATCTTTGTTTTGCAATAACCATTTGTATCGACCTTAGGTGGGGTCAAGCACCTATCAGTTTGGCTCTGGCAAGTAGACCAATGAGGCTAAGGTTTCCTCACAACATATTCTGTATTCTACTCACCCCTGGTGCTCCCTCGATTGATCAAGCTCAGTCCCTTTTATTTAAACTCTTCAGAGATAAAAATAATAAATCACAACATTCTCCCATGTCCTTCCTGTTCTTTCTCATTACCACCTTTTTGTCATTTTGTAAAATGAAATCTTTCCTTCAAAAGACTTCCTCGCGCCCATATCTACACTTATGGAGCTGCAAACAGTTTTAGGCATCTGTATGCCTGCCTCTTAGGTACCGGTCTAAGGGTCCCTAAGATAGGCGCATTTGTAATGATTTGCTGTAAGTTTCTTCTCTGTCTCTCCTTGATGAATTTCGAGGGTCTTAAGTGGAAGGGGAGTACTCTGATCTGAGGCATTCAAAGCCGGTCTCCAAGCCTTTTCTATTCCTTTCAGCACCTTTCCAGGTAAAGTGTACTGAGGTATGGTAGCACTAGCAATATTAAACCCACTTAACATTTTAGGCATGAGTAATAGGTTTCAGTTCCTTGCACCTCTGGCAGCTCCTGGAGTCTTAAGTCTTGATAGAAGAGAATTTTGTAGCCTTCATTAAGGATATGATTAAATTGTCTAGCTTTTTAGGTCGAGTGTCAGCGAAAGACCTATTGTTTTCACTTTCGGGGGAATCTGAGACAGCGTTCGGTTACGCGCCTCTGCTGTCTCAGATTCGCCCTCGAGGGCGCGCACGCCGCCGTGCACATCCCCTGCCTCCCATTCACAGCCTCTCTCAATCACACACCGCCACACTCACGCATGCGCGCACACACACACATACACCCACGCAGGCACAATGCATCGGGACACACATATACACACGCACGGCTAACAGACCCACAGCTACACACGCGCACACACACAGTTACACCCACACATGCGCGCCCCCCCCCCCCCCCCCTCACCGGGCTCTTCTTGTTTCCAAGGCTGCCGTGCACATCCCCTGTCCCGCACACACGCAGGCACACACACACATACACACACGCAGGCATACCCACGCACACTGCATACACACACTCGCACACATACCGCCGCCGGCCCCCACCGTCGCACACATACACACGCGCGCGCACACACACACACACAAGCGCACCAAGACCCCCTCCCCCCCCCCCTCGCCCCCCCTACAACTAAGGCCCACTTACCGGCACTCCGGACATCTGCAGCCTCCGCGGGGCTGTTCCTCTGGCCAGACACTCCGTGGACGCGGGCTTCACAAAACGGAAGTCCCGCCCCACGATAGGTTTCGGTTTTGTCAGTGCGAGCGCAGGTCTTGTCTCTAGAAATTGCCGTATTTGCCATCCGCAACGGAAAGAAATTAACAAGCGTGAGGCGTACAATCCCACTAATTACTTGGTAAATATAATTCTTGTTTCATAATTGCTTCTTATTGAAAGTCTGCCTATTTCACAATTGTGTACCTAGGTCAGGCTGTGTGTTCACTAGCATTCCTCCCCACACTATGGGCTCTGGATATGCCGATGTCTGGCTGCTGCTGTATTGTTTTTCAGGCATGCATATGTTACGTCCTGTGCCTTCCTTCAAATTCCAAATGTATATTTTTCCCTCATAAATCAATTTTTCCAGATATGAAGAACTGTCCTACAGTTACCTAATCTGTTTGTAAGTTGCAGCCTACCAGACAGCACAGCTGTCTGGTTTGCTAATACATTCTGAAAGCTTCCCTGAGAATGCATTCCGTTCATTACATATCATTGACTTTGTAGTTTGTAACACGCAATTGCTTGCTTTCTATTTGCAGACTCTATTTATTTTAAGCCGTCTGCCATGTCTTTGTCCCTCCCGTGTTGCAAAGCCTGTTCACCATCCCTCCTTGTATTCTTCTATGAGGTCAGGTTTTCTATAAACATGCTTTAAAGATGTGTTCTTGTCACATTTGCTGTGCATTCAAAGACCGAGGTCAAATGTCAGTCTGTCTTCCAAGGGAGGTTGATGTTTACTTTTATTTCTCTGACTTCAAAGTGAGAGGGTTTATCTGGCAATTCTACTGGGGAACCATTTGAGTGGGAAGGCAATGGAATGTTTTTTGCTCACACATAACAAAATGTAAGATGTCTGTAAATGGACTATGCAAATATTTCAGAATATATCTGAATAGAAAGCACAAACTAAGCACATTTTTTTAAACCATTCTGAAACAAATAGAATCAGGAAAAATCAATACACTTGGTGATGCCATTTCCACACATTGTTTGTGTGCGGTATGGTTTTATCAGTAAAACTGTATGTCTGTGCAAATGTCATGGTTATTTCATTTGAAAATATGTTGCCTATAATGACCGTGTGCTACCACACCATGTATACTTCCCTCTTCTCCACACATGCCACGGTACACTACTCCACGAAACTCTATGTCCTTCCACTCTGTGCCCCTCCTCGCAACGCCCTGGACTCCACAAACATTTAGCCATACTGAACAGCAGTCATCCCGGTGTACAACATGGCTAAAGCATATTGGGAAAGCCAAAAGCTCTTGCATAGGCAAGACCTATTGGTTTGCCATTGCTTGTTCTGATTGGTCCATTGTGGTGTGTAGGTCCTGCTCCCCTTCCTTACTTTCCTTCATTTAGATGTCTGCTGAATTGAGCCCTTAATTTAAAGATTGCATGTCTGATATCGTGTCTGATATGCCTTTCCTAGTGCTGCTGACACAGCACTTTTTTTCAGATATGGATTTCTCCAGTTCAAGTTGTATCTCAGTTAAACAGATCTTCAAATCCTGCTTTCTCACTATGTTCTGGTATTGCGAGGCCATTTCGTCCCTTGCTTGACAGATAGGCTCTTGTACACCTGGCATTAGCTATTTGGAAAGCAAGCAGTCTTGAGTTACTTAGTGGGTTTGGGCAGTATTGACTTGTTTTTTTTGGGCCTTCCAAGAGGTAGGATTCTGCCTTTAATCCCATATGACAAGTTGGTTTCAGTGCTCTAACTTCTAATTCAGTTCCTCATTTGTTTTGATTGATTTTTTTGGAGTAGCTTTCTGGCTTGCACACATCTCTGTATTGCCTTGTGTGTTCCAAGTGTTCACCTGCAGTCAGACTACCACCGTAGGTCCCTGTCTCTGGGTTTCTTAGGGCCAGATGCTTTGTTGGAGGAGGTTCCCCATAATTCCTGTGTTGGGGGTGGTCGCTACTACTTTTCTTAATGTGCCCCACATTAATTTGTGGTCAAGCGTAGTTTTATATTCCATGTAATTGCATTGTCTATTTTCTGCTGGCCTTACCATTGGGTGACACTCCCTCCGCCCCAGTCTCACTAAGTCATCCTTGTCTGCCAGAGATCTCTTTTTGCTTTAGTTCGATATTGAGGGATGTTGCAGTGCTGTATTTGTCATGTGCTTGCCGCATCATTTAGTGGTGTCTTCGGGCGGTCCTAAACATTCCAGGGGTATCTCCTGGTAAGGGTGGCATTTCCCTCAGGCCCCTCTTTTTGGAAAGATTTAAAATACGATGTCTCCACAACATAATTTGATGTGCCCAGATTGGGAGTCTAAAACAGTACAGCGTAGTTGTGGCATAAATGGTGTAAATGTTTAGTTATTGTTTTTACTCTACTTATACAAGTTTTATGCCTCTGCCTAGTATTGCATACCCACAGATTTGTATTGAGAGTGCCCATAATTAGAGATGCTGATCATTGCTGACTTGAGTTCTTTATCTTTTTATTCTGCATTGTAATAGCCTAGTCCTTGTAATAGCCTAGTCATCGACCAGATCTCCTCATCGCTTCTTCAAAACCCCCCTGCCCACTCTTCGAACCCCAACCAAGCAGCCATTAACCTCGCTCAATGGCTAACCAACAGCGCCGACAACCTAGCACCCCTGAAAAAACATCAAATCAAACAAGGCAACAAAAACGCCCCCTGGTTCAACGATTATCTTAAGAAATCCAAGAAACTCTGTCGCTCGCTTGAGAAGGCCTGGAAAAAAGACCCAAACACCAACACCAGAGACGCCTTCAAAAAAACCACCCGCATACACCACCAACTGATCCGAACTGCCAAGAAAGCCGCTTTCAAAGACCGACTTGACAACAACGCCCACAACAGCAAGGAATTATTCAACATCGTCAAAGAGTTCACCAACCCCACTGCCAACTCCAACGACATCACTCCCTCTCAAGACCTCTGCGACTCCCTAGCTTCGTTCTTCCACGACAAAATCGCAGACATCCACAACAGCTTCGACAACCAACCCGGAGACCAACCCACCCAACCTTCTGCCACACCTTCACCCCCTTGAACATCCTTAATGACTGGAACCCAATCTCCACTGATGATACCATCCGCCTGATGAACTCCATCCACTCAGGATCCCCCACAGACCCATGCCCTCACCACATCTTCAACAAAGCAGATTCCATCATCGCACCCCACCTCCGAAATATCATGAACTGCTCCCTCACCTCCGCCACCTTCCCAGATCGCTGGAAACACGCCGAACTCAGCGCCCTTCTGAAAAAACCCACAGCTGACCCCACCGAACTCAAAAACTACCGCCCCATATCACTCCTTCCATTCCCGGCCAAAGTCATCGAGAAAGCTGTCAACAACCAGCTCGCCGCCTTCCTCGAAACCAACAAATCCCTCGACTCCTCACAGTCCGGCTTCCGAGCCAAACACAGCACTGAGACCGCACTCATCACAGCAACAGACGACATTCGAACTCTACTGGACAATGGTGACACAGTCGCCCTCATCCTCCTCGACCTCTCCGCAGCCTTCGACAGTCTGTCATAGCACCCTATTACAACGCCTCAGAAACATCGGAATTCAAGGAAAAGCACTGGAGTGGATCACCTCGTTCCTTGCCAGGAGAACTCAGAGAGTCCGCCTCCCACCATTCAAATCAGAGGCCACTGAAGTCATTTGCGGCGTGCCACAAGGATCTTCACTCAGCCCCACCCTCTTCAACGTATACATGAGCCCCCTCGCGACCATCGCACGTCAACACAACCTCAACATCATCTCCTACGCTGATGACACTCAACTGATCCTCTCACTCACCAAAGACCCTAACACCGCCAAAACCAACCTACATAAAGGAATGAGAGAAGTAGCCGAGTGGATGAAGCACAGCCGCCTGAGACTGAATTCCGACAAAACAGAAGTCCTTATCTTAGGTACCTCCCCGTCCGCCTGGGACGACTCGTGGTGTCCAGAATCCCTTGGAAAAGCACCCATCCCAACAGACCACGCACGAAACCTGGGCGTCATTCTGGACTCCTCACTCTCGATGACCAGACAAGTCAACGCCGTTTCATCATCTTGCTTCAACATTCTTCGCATGCTCAAAAAAACATTTCGCTGGATCCCCACTGAAACTAGAAAAACGGTCACCCACGCACTGGTTACAAGCCGCCTGGACTACGGAAACACCCTATACGGCGGTACCACCGCAAAACTTCAGAAAAAACTCCAACGCATCAGCAGGACTCATTCTAGACATTCCACGTAAAGATCACATTTCTGGTCACCTGAAAAACCTCCACTGGCTCCCCATCAATAAGAGGATAACATTCCGCCTTCTAACCCACGCACACAAAGCACTTTACGAACTTGGACCCGAATGCCTCAACACACGACTTTCCTTCTACACCCCCCTCCCGCCAGCTACGCTCCTCCCACCAAGCCCTTGCTGCTGTACCTCGCATCAACGAAACCACCATGGGAGGAAGATCCTTCTCCTACCTGGCGGCTAAAACCTGGAACTCACTTCCCACTCACCCTCGCCTCACTCAGAACCACCTAGCATTCAGAAAGCAACTTAAAACCTGGATATTCGACAAGTAACTCCCCACTCTTCTCCAAGCGCCTTGAGACCCTCTGGGTATGTAGCGCGCTATATAAATCACTGAATTGAATTGAATTGAATTATTGATGGACATTAGGCAAAGCTTTGAGGGTCGCTTAATTGCTTTTAGTTCCATTTACTCATTAACTCCTGAAGACCAAGCCCACAAAACAGTGTTAAGTAGTTATTCATTGAGAAACCGCTTTGTGTTGGGAGAGTATACTTAACAAGATAATTGTAAATCTGACCCGAAAAGTGCCTTCTGTTAGGTTCAAGTGCTTAGGGTCAACTGGTGTACCCAGGATAAGAGGTGCCTAAAATGAAGCGGTTGGAGTGCCAGTTCAGTGTTAGATGAAGAAGCTGCTTATCACCTTAACAGCTAGGAGTACTACTTGCTGGGGTGTCCGCTGACATCTCTTTTCTGAAGGTAATCGACTGAGCCAGTGAACACATCCAAGATAATGTGTGATAAGAGGACGTGCTTTAATCTATTATCCAGTTTACTTTTTTTTTTTATCTTTCAGAAGGCATTACAGCATGTCATGGGAACCAGCCTTGAGAGTGAAAGCAAAAAAGACCTGTTTGAAATGGCAGGTAATGTTCAATGCACAGTGATCTGTATAAAGAAAAGTCTTCACTTCTCTCTAATAGTCAAAAATTAAGGTTGTTTTTGCTCGAGAGATTCAGTGTGTCTCTTGGTTAATACCTGGGATGCTTAGCCTTATTTGTTTCTAAAAACTCCATGTGAGCATTGTTTTGAGTGCATTTTTTTTTATTACTGTGCTTATGTGTCCTGATATGTTTCCCACACATGTGCACATCCTGTTAATACCATTACCTGTGGGTCTTTTTCACCTCTCAGGCCACATGGCTTCCTTCACCCGTTAGTTTTTGTACCTGTCTGAGCTTTCCCTGTCCTTCATACCTCTAGGTCCCACTAAGTCGTGTTCTGCTTGGTGGGTGCACCTTGTGAACATGAGACTTTCCCTGATGGGCATGTGCCTTTTGCCTGAACAGCTCTTTATGGTCTTATACTGATGGACGAATGCCACGTAATGGTTTTCCATGCAGGTTTTTGATCTGCGCTTTCAGTGATTGGTGAGTTAGGTAGTCTTACTGCAGGCTGCGTAGGTGACTCTCTTACTGATGATATATCTATCTACATCCCGTGGTGCCAGGAGCTAACCTGACCAAAATATGAATCCCCACACTTTCAGTACAAACATTAACACGCGCACTTAGGCCTTTGTGGAAAATCTATCATTTTTTGTGGACCGAAACCCCGCCTTATGCAACACGTTCCAGCCACCTGGCCTTGCTTACATATACTTGTCCCTGTGAAACAACGATCCTAAATCCGTGAGTACATGGTCATAGAAAGAGGACTTCTTAAACAGGACAGTATAGTTGCTATCTTAGGTGCTTCATTGTTGGAAGCATATATAGATAGTCTCTTTCTGGATTATGATGTTGTTCATGATCCGGTATGTCATTGATTTGTTTTTCAGATATCCCATGGAAAAATGTAACACAGAAGAAGACCTGCAAAAAGAAAAATGATATGTGTGGATGCCCAGGAGAAAATGTATCCCCCACGCTGGACGTGGTGAATGGAGCTGCTGTACGTATGCACTACTTACAACTGATTTGTTGGTTATCTTAATAAATGCACTGAATGCATGAGGTCTGCATACTGTAATATTCTTCAGGTAATAAATCGTAAGTATTACATTTCTTGCATTTGAGATTACCCTCTCATCTCAGTATCTACCCTGCGCCAGTCCTGCGGCTTTAGCTCCTCATCTAGTGCCTCGTCCGATTTACTGTGTTGTTGGGGCCAACTCCGGTAAGCCATTGCATAGAACCCTATAGATATGTGTTATGAGTCTTCATCTTTCTGTCCGATCTAGCAGTCTCTGCAGGGGTTCCTCAGGAAAACTGGGCCACATCCTGCACGCTGTGGCCAATATTGTATTGCCCAAAACCCAATGTGAACGAGTCATTCACATCTTCCTGCCTGATAAACTGGCCCCCAAGATATAGGGCGTCCATATAGTGTCCCCTGTAGGACATACAGATACCGTAGCAACACTAGCATTTTTACTAGAGCTGCCCTTCCTGTCAGTAAGGGAGGGAGGTCCCTCCAGAGCGGGACCGAAGCTCGCTGCCCAAGTCAAAGAAATGTTGTTTTTCATATGCTATTTTAATCCCTAAATAACGTATACATTCCATGACCCACGGTGACCAGACCTCAGGGAGTCTTGCGGGGTCCATCATTGTGGGATCCCCCAGCGGCAGCAGACGTGATAGCTGAGCATTAACAGAAAGTCAGGACGCCTCCTCAAACTCTCCCAGGGCATCCTACAGCACTGAGACCGAATCTTCCGTATCTTGTAAATATACTAGGGCATAGGCCACATATGAGATCACACGTATTGTCTCCTAACCAGATACCCAAGGCTCTAACTTCTGTCATAACGGTGCTGCCAATGGTTCAATCACCAGTGCAAATAACAGTGGCGACAGCGGGTACGCCCTATCTCGTACCGCCATGTCGTGGGAAGCTTGCAGAAACCAAACCACCTGTCCGGATCATTGTAAAGTAACTTGAGCCAGGAAACTTATTTGGATCCAAAACCCATTCTGTCTAAGACCTGCCACTGATATTCCCATGCAACCGAATCGAACACCTGCTCAATTTTAAGGAACACTAGTGTTCGAGGCATATGAGCTGCAGATGGTACATTATGAATAGATCGCCATCTGGTGTTGGGCTCGGATGATTGCACTTGTTTTTCTCTTGGAGAAGTCTTTTGTAGTCACGAGGCTGGTGACTCCTCCCTTGGGTGATAGTGCGCATGCGCATGGGCATGGGCTCCATCATTAGATAGTTTTTTTCCGCCATTGGGTTCGGATGAGAATCGAAGCGCTCCGGATCGACTTCGAGAAAAAGTTATATTTCGGCGCGTATTCCCTTTCCAATTCGACGGTATTGTTTATCGAGCGCAAGTTCATTCCCATTTCGAAGCGCTTCGACGTCAACACCGAAGAGTTCTAATTCTACCTTGACGGGACCCTGAGGCCTATTTCGACGTAGTCCAGCCCGTAGTCCATGGAAAGGACTCCATTCATGAAATGTCCAACGTGTGGTGCTAAATTCCCACACAAGGACTTGTTACCTGACAACGAATCCAGGATTGTGAAGCCTGTGCAGCTTTCTCCTCCAAGTCGACGATTCGAAACCGTCGAGCCCGAAAACACGAAATATCGAGGATGGAGTCAAATGCAATCCCAGAACTGTTCGAGGTCGAACACTCCGAGGAGGAAGATGAGGACGGGTCGGGGTCGGAAGCGGACGAGTTTGATGTTGAAGTAGACGTTCATCAAACCATGAGGGACGACGTCCCTTTGCCAAAAAACCGACCCCGATTGGTATCGAGCCCGGTCAGACAACCGAAAAAAGTTTCCGACACCCCGCCTTCTGGCCGGCACCGAAACACTCGGTCCCTCACTATGTCAGATCCGAGAAACGGTAGACATCGACACCGAAGCTCCACACCAAAGAGAGCTTGAAGTGGAGACATTCCATGTCGAAACCGAAACATGGTTCGACGTCGAAGACTCCCTAGACACCGAAAAAATCGGACTCGAGCAAACTCTCGGTGCCGAAAACACAACACCGAGACACAGAAGCAAAAGCACCTATCGGACCCAAAGGCTTCGGTACCGACACAGGAGCAGGAGATAGATCCAAAACAAAAGACTTTGTTCATTGATCCACAAACTGGCAAGGTGGTGGCAAAACCACCTAAAAGGAGGAAGACTCAACCGTTGGAGGGGAAAGCTCCTCCTCCTAAGAAGAGAACAATGGGGACAAATACAACTCCTCCCCTTTCTCCACAGCCTATGGACACACCCTCTTCTCCTCTTCCTCCTACTCTACCAGCTATCCCTCGACCTTTTACACCACGCCCATCTACACCTCACACAGATGTAGACAGTGACACAGGGAATGGGGACCTTCCTGGGGATGATAACAATACCTTCCCAGAGCACACAGACCCATGGGAAGATTATGATGCAGTAAAAGATAATGATCTGTATCCCTCAAAACCCTCCCCACCTGATGATAATTTGGGTTTTGCACAATAATTAATAGGGCAGCAAAATATCACAAGGTAGATTTACATACTGAACCTCAGGTAGAAGGTTTTCTTTTAGAAACGCTGCCAGCTGCACACAAATTTTCAGGGACCCTACCAATGCTTAAAGGTCTCTTCACTCACACATCCGATACATTTAAAGATCCTGTGAGGGCTAGGGTGTTAAACCCAAGAATTGACAAGAAGTATAAGGCAGCCCCAAAAGACCCAGTATTTATCAAGGGCCAAATACCTCGAGACTCGTTAGTAGTATCAAATGCTCGTAAGAGGGCGAACTCACTAACAACAGGAGAAGCTCCTCCTCCTGACAAGGAGTCTAAGTTAATAGATGCCTCTGGCAAGAGAGTAGCATCTCAAGCAGCAAACAGCTGGCGCAGAGCAAATACTCAAGCGCTACTTGCACGCTATGATAGAGCTCATTATGATGAGTTAGAGAAACTCATTACACATCTCCCTAAGGAACATCAAAAAAGGGCAGAGCAGCTGATACAAGAACGGAAGATAATAACCAACACTTCCATTAAGTGCGCCTTAAGCGCAACAGACACTGCGACAAGATCTATAAACACTAGTATCATGTTAAGAAGACATGCAGAGGTTCCTTTCGTAGATCCACCTATAGAGGCGGATCAAAAAATACAGGCACAACCCAACAATCAACCTCTTTTACACCAACATCCCCTAAAGGTAATTCAAGAGGCAGTTAGAGGTAACAACAACAAGGGTAGAGGTCGCGGAAACAAAACCACTCCTACCCCAAAACAGTGACTTCATACAGCTCCCCCCAGACCATGTAACACCGGTCGGGGGACGTCTATCACAGTTTCTGCCTGTCTGGGAAAACATCAGATCAGACAGGTGGGTGAGACAAATTATCCAACATGGTTATTGCCTAGAGCTCACTGCTACCCCACCAAACATCCCCCCCAGACAGCGTCCAATGAGTCAAGACCATCTGACATTGTTAAAAGAAGTACTATCACTGCTACAAAAGCATGCCATAGAGAAGGTTCCAAAACATCAACAAGGGACAGGAGTATACTCTCTATACTTCCTAATCCCCCAAAAAGACGGGTCTCTAAGACCAATCTTGGACCTCAGACCTCTCAATGCATACATAAATTCGGAACATTTCCACATGGTCATGCTCCAACAGGTACTTCCTTTACTGAAGAAAGAGGACTTTCTCTCTACACTGGATCTAAAAGACGCTTACTTTCACATCCCAATTCACAAAGCCCACAGGAAATACCTAAGGTTTGTAGTGGAAGGACAACATTATCAGTTCAAAGTCCTTCCGTTTGGGGTCACAACGGCACCAAGAGTGTTCACAAAATGCTTAGCAGTGGACCATGTAACACCGGTCGGGGGACGTCTATCACAGTTTCTGCCTGTCTGGGAAAACATCAGATCAGACAGGTGGGTGAGACAAATTATCCAACATGGTTATTGCCTAGAGCTCACTGCTACCCCACCAAACATCCCCCCCCAGACAGCGTCCAAGGAGTCAAGATCACTTGACATTATTAAAACAGGAGGTACTATCGCTGCTACAAAAGAACACGATAGAGGAGGTTCCACAATATCAACAAGGAACAGGAGTATACTCTCTATACTTCCTAATTCCCAAAAAAGACAGATCTCCAAGGCCTATACTAGACCTCAGACCTCTCAATGCATACATAAATTCGGAACATTTCCACATGGTCATGCCCCAACAGGTACTTCCTTTACTGAAGAAAGGGGACTTTCTTTCTACACTGGATCTAAAAGAAGCCTACTTTCATATCCCAATTCACAAAGCTCACAGAAAATACCTCAGATTTGTAATAGAAGGACAACATTATCAATTCAAAGTCCTTCCGTTTGGAGTCACAACAGCACCAAGGGTATTCAAAAATGCCTAGCAGTGGTTGCAGCACACCTAAGAAGACAGCAAAAACATGTCTTCCCTTACTTGGACGACTGGCTAATAAAGGCCACGTCACAAGAAGAATGTCTTCAAAACACACAAAAGACAATTCAACTGCTGCACCAGCTAGGGTTTACGGTGAACTACACAAAATCCCACCTGCAACCAAACAAAGTTCAACAATATCTAGGGGCTGCTATAAATACAGAAAAGGCTATAGTATACCCCAATCCAGTCAGGATTTAGACAATGATTACCCTAATTCAAAGATTTCAACCGCAACACTCATTAGCAGCTCGAGTGTGCATGCAGTTCTTAGGGATGATGTCCTCTTGCATACTGTTAATCCCATATGCCAGACTACAAATGCGTCTGCTTCAAGAAAGTCTAGCAACACAGTGGAATCAGGCTCAAGGTCAGATTACAGATCTGGTGTTGGTAGACGACCTCACGCATTACTCTCTGAAGTAGTGGAATACAACAAACCTTTCCAAAGGACGGTCGATCCTAGAGCCAATTCCACAAGTGATACTAACAGCGGATGCATCGCTCACGGGATGGGGAGCGCATATGGAGAGATACACAGTACAAGGGAGATGGAGTGTACAGCACAAACGACTGCACATAAATCATCTAGAACTACCAGCATTGTTTTTAGCATTAAAAGCTTTTCAAATGCATGTTCTCAACAAAGCAGTCCTGGTCAGAACAGACAACATGACAGCAATGCATTATATTAAAAAACAGTGGGGGACACACTCTCTCCAACTATCCAGACTAGCGCAGGAA
Source organism: Lissotriton vulgaris (assembly GCF_964263255.1). Lineage (NCBI taxonomy): Eukaryota > Metazoa > Chordata > Amphibia > Caudata > Salamandridae > Lissotriton > Lissotriton vulgaris. The sequence goes on from NC_141695.1 coordinate 313,275,411, forward strand.
ATTTGGAGATGGGCCATTCCTCAAAGCATCTATCTGTTAGCAAAACACCTTCGAGGAGTTCAAATTCAGATAGCAGACATCCTAAGCAGAGAGTCAGAACAAATACACCAATGGGAATTGCACAACCAAATACTGCAACCATTTTTCCAAAGATGGGGACAACCGGGGGATAGATCTCTTTGCCACTCATCAGAACGCAAAATACCAAAGCTTTGCATCCAGGTACCCAGACCACCTGTCGCAGGGCAATGCATTATGGATAAATTGGTCCAACAATTTTGCATACGCTTTTCCCCCTCTCCCACTAATTCCATTAGTGGTTCGAAAACTGCAACAACATTCAATGACCATGATATTGGTAGCACCCACGTGGGCACAGCAGCCATGGTTCACCATGCTCCTACAACTCTCACAGGTGCCACACCAAAAATTAAGAAACTCACCCATGCACCTTACACAGAACCATGGAGAAATAATGCACCCAGATCCCAAACAACTGAACCTAGCGATCTGGCTCCTGAGGTCTTAGAATTTGGATACTTAAATTTACCTCCAAACTGTATGGAAATTATTAAACAAGCAAGACGTCCAACCACCAGAGCCTGCTATGCAGCAAAGTGGAAAAGGTTTGCGGTATACTGTAACAGTAACAACATCAACCCTCTGGACGCATCTACACAAAATATTATTTGCTACTTACTACACTTACAGCAATGTAACCTTGCTTATACCTCCATTAGAGTACATCTTGCAGCTATAGCAGCATACCTACAAAACAGGCAACATTTATCCCTTTTTAGGGTACCCGCAATCAAGGCTTTCATGGAAGGCCTCAAAAGAGGTATTCCACCAAGACTACCACCTTCTCCACATAGTACTCACCAGACTAATGGGACCACCTCCTGAACCTATGCATAGGTGTGAAATGCAATTTCGTACATGGAAGGTGGCTTTCCTTATAGCCATTACCTCCCTCAGGAGAGTGAGTGAGTGAGTTACAGGCATTAACAATTCAAGAACCATTTCTACAGTTACACCAGAATAAAGTGGTTCTTAGAACAAACCCAAAGTTCTTGCCTAAAGTAATTTCAGCATTCCACATCAATCAGCCAGTGGAACTACCAGTCTTTTTTCCAAAGCCACAGACGGTAGCAGAAAGGGCCCTACATACACTATATGTCAAAAGGGCAATATTATATTTACATAGAAAGAACACAAACTTTCAGAAAAACTAAACCACTATTTGTAGCGTTTTCCCCAACACATAAAGGCAACCCTATATCTAAAGCAGGTATTGCCAGGTGGATTGTTAAATGTATACAGATGTTACATAAAGGCAAAAAGAACACTAACTGTTCCCCCTAGAGCTCATTCTACACGCAAACTAGGGGCATCTATGGCATTCTTAGGGAACTTTCCCCTAGATGACATATGCAAGGCAGCAACTTGGTCTACACCGCATACCTTCACAAAACACTACTGTGTTGACGTGCAGGCAAGACAACAAGCAAATGTGGGCCAGCCTGTATTAAAAACTTCATGTTCGAGGCATATGGGCTGCAGATGGTACATTATGAATAGATCGCCATCTGGTGTTGGGCTCGGATGATTGCACTTGTTTTTCTCTTGGAGAGTCTTTTGTAGCTTGGTGACTCCTCCTTTGGTTGCTAGTGCGCATGGGCATCGGCTCCATCCTTAGATTGTTTTTTTCCGCCATCGAGTTCGGATGAGGATTGTAGCGCTCCAGATCGACTTCGGAAAGAAGTTACTTTTCGGCGCGTATTCCCTTTCCAATTCGACGGTATTGTTATCGAACGAGATTTCATTTCCATTCCGACGCGTTTCGACTCCAACATCAAAGAAAAACTTCGATCTACGTCGACGAACAGGAGGCCTTTCTCGACGTGGTCAAGCCCGGAGTCCATGGAAAGGACTCCATTTAAGAAATGTCCAACATGTGGTGCTAAGTTCCCACACAAGGACCTACACGAGGTGTGCAACCTCTGCCTATCGCCTGAACACGAATCCAGGGACTGCGAAGCCTGCGCAGCCTTCTCCTCCAAGTCGACGATTAGAAACCGTCGAGCTCGAAGACACGAGGTTTCCAGAATGCAGTCGGAGGCGATCCCGGAGCTGTTCGAAGACCAGCACCTCGAAGAAGAAGAGGATCATAAAGAACAGTCAGGGTCGGAAGGGGACGAGTCGGAGGTCGAGGAATTCGATGTTCAACAAACCGTGAGTGACGCCGTCCCCTTACTAAAAAACCGACCCCGTGCGGTAACGACCCCGCCTTCGAGCCCGGTCAAACCGCAGAAGAAAGTTTCCGACGCCCCGCCTTCGGGCCCGGCAACGAAACTGAAACTGAAACCGAAACTCTCGACTCCCAGCATGTCGGATCCGAGAAACGGTCGACATAGACTTCGTCACCGAAGCTTCATGCAAGGGAAAGCTCGGCATCGAAACATTCCATGTCAAAACCGAAACATGCTTCGACGCTGAAGACTCACTCGACACCGAAAAAATCGGACTCGAGCAAATCCTCGATGCCGAAAACACCGAACGTTGACGATCGGAAGCAAAGGCACCTTTCGGAACCAAAAGCTTCGGTACCGACACAGGAGCAACAAACTGATCCGAAACAAAAGATTTTGTTTATCGATCCACAAACTGGCAAAGTGGTGACGAAGAAGAGGAAGAATGAACAGCTAGAGGACAAAGCTCTTCCTTCTAAGAAGAGAACAATGGGGACAAATACAACTCCTCCTACTTCTCCTCGACCTAGAGTTACACCCTCTTCTCCTATTCCTCACACTATGTCAACTATTCCTCCACCTTCTACACCAAGACCATCTACACCTCAGACAGATGTAGACAGTGATACAGGGGAGGAAGAACCTCATGGGGAAGATGACACTATCCCAGATGAGGAAGACCCATGGGAGCATTATGACGCAGGGTCAGATGATGACAACGACCCAGAGTTATATCCCTCAAAACCTTCACCCCCTGATGATAACACAGGTTTTGTACAGCTCATTAATAGGGCAGCAAAATATCATAAGGTAGATCTACATACAGAACCTCAAGTAGAGGATTTCCTATTAGAGACACTACCTACTGCACAAAGAACATCAGGTACTCTACCTATGCTGAAGGGTCTTCTCAGTCACACAGCAGACATATTCAAAGACCCAGTGAGGGCTAGGGTGTTAAACCCAAGAATTGATAAAAAATATAAGGCAGCTCCAAAGGACCCAATATTTATCAAGGGGCAGGTACCTCTGGACTCGCTTGTAGTTTCAAACGCTCGCAAAAGAGCAAACTCATTATCTACAGGAGAAGCCCCTCCACCTGATAAGGAGTCAAAATTAATAGATGCATCAGGCAAAAGAGTAGCATCACAAGCGGCAAACAGCTGGCGCATAGCCAATACACAAGCGCTACTTGCACGCTATGATAGGGCGCATTATGATGAGTTAGAAAAGCTCATCACACATCTCCCTAAAGAACATCAGAAAAGAGCAGATCAGCTTATACAGGAAGGAAAGAAAATAACTAACACTTCCATTAAGTGCGCCCTGGACGCGGCAGACACTGCAGCAAGATCCATCAACACCAGTATCATGATAAGAAGACATGCATGGCTTAGAGTCTCCGGGTTCAAACAAGAAGTACAAACATCTTTATTGAACCAACCTTTTGATCAGAAGACACTTTTCGGCTCAGGCACAGATGAGACTTTAGAAAAGATGAAAAAGGACACAAACGGCTAAGTCAATGGGAGCATTACAACAGCCAACACAAAGGGGTTCCTTTCGTAGATCCACCTATAGGGGGGCTCAAAAAGTACAGGAACAAGTCAGCAATCTACCTCTTTTACACCAACATCACCCAGAGGTAATTCAAGAGGCAGTTACAGAGGTAACAACAACAAGGGTAGGGGTCGCGGAAATAATAACAACCACAACTCCAAAACAGTGACTTAATACAACTCCCCCCAGACCACATAACACCGGTCGAGGGACGTCTATCACAGTTCCTACCGGTCTGGGAAAACATCACATCAGACAAGTGGGTGAGACAAATTATCCAACATGGTTATTGCCTAGAACTCACAGCTACCCCACCAAACATCCCCCCCAGACAGCGTCCAATGAGTCAAGACCATCTGACATTGTTAAAAGAAGAAGTACTATCACTGCTACAAAAGCATGCCATAGAGAAGGTTCCAAAACATCAACAAGGGACAGGAGTATACTCTCTATACTTCCTAATCCCCCAAAAAGACGGGTCTCTAAGACCAATCTTGGACCTCAGACCTCTCAATGCATACATAAATTCGGAACATTTCCACATGGTCATGCTCCAACAGGTACTTCCTTTACTGAAGAAAGAGGACTTTCTCTCTACACTGGATCTAAAAGACGCTTACTTTCACATCCCAATTCACAAAGCCCACAGGAAATACCTAAGGTTTGTAGTGGAAGGACAACATTATCAGTTCAAAGTCCTTCCGTTTGGGGTCACAACGGCACCAAGAGTGTTCACAAAATGCTTAGCAGTGGTGTCAGCACACCTAAGAAGACAACAAATACATGTCTTCCCTTACTTGGACGATTGGTTAATAAAGGCCAAGTCACAAGAAGAATGCCTTCACAACACACAGAAGACCATTCAATTGCTGCACCACCTAGGGTTTACGGTGAACTACAAAAATTCCCACCTACAACCAAACAAGATTCAACAATACCTGGGGGCTACTATACACACAGAAAGAGCCAAAGCATACCCCAATCCAATCAGGATACAAACAATGGTCACGTGGAAACAAACAATGGTCACGTTGATACAAAGATTTCAACCACAACACTCACTACCAGCACAAGTGTTTATGCAGCTGTTAGGCATGATGTCCTCCTGCATACTACTAATACCACATGTCAGACTACAAATGCGTCCACTACAGGAGTGTCTAGCGACACAGTGGAATCCGGCTCAAGGTCAGATTACAGATCTGGTGTTGGTAGACGACCGTACGCATTGCTCTCTGGAGTGGTGGAACACAACAAACATTTCCAAGGGACGGTCGTTCCTAGAACCGATTCCACAATTGATACTGACAGCGGACGTATCGCTCTCCGGAAGGGGAGCACATATGGACAAATACACAGTGCAGGGGAAATGGAGTGTGCAGCAAAAGAAACTGCACATCAACTACTTGGAACTACTAGCAGTATTTCTAGCATTAAAAGCTTTCCAAATGCAAATAACCAACAAGGCAGTCCTGATCAGAACAGACAACATGACTGCAATGTATTATATTCAAAAACAGGGGGGGGTGGGAACACTCTCTCCAACTATCCAAACTAGCACAGGACATTTGGAGATGGGCCATTCCTCAAAAGATCTATCTGTTAGCAGAACACCTACCAGGAGTTCAAAATCAGATAGCAGACATCCTAAGCAGAGAGTCAGAACAAGTACACGAATGGGAGCTGCACGACCAGAGATAGATCTGTTTGCTAATCATCAGAACGCAAAATGCCAAAACTTCGCATCCAGGTACCCACACCACCGGTCCCAGGGCAATGAATGCACTATGGATAAATTGGTCCAACAAATTTGCTTACGCTTTTCCCCCTCTCCCACTAATTCCATTAGTGGTTCGGAAACTGCAACAGCACTCAATGACAATGATACTAGTAGCACCCACGTGGTCAAGACAGCCGTGGTTCACCACGCTACTGCAACTCTCACAGGTGCCACATCAAAAGCTAAGATTACCCATGCACCTTACACAGAACCATGGAGAAATAATGCACCCAGATCCCAAGCAATTGAACCTAGCGATCTGGCTCCTGAGGTCATAGAGTTTGGATATTTAGATTTACCTCCAGAATGTATGGAAATCATTAAACCAGCAAGACGTCCTACCACCAGAGCATGCTATGCAGCAAAATGGAAAAGGTTTGCTGTACACTGTAACAGTAATCACATCAACCCTCTGGACGCATCCACTAAACAGATTATTTGCTATTTACTACACTTGCAGCAATGTAACTTAGCATATACCTCTATCAGAGTTCATCTCGCAGCTATAGCGGCGTACCTACAAAACAGACAACATCTTTCCCTGTTTAAAGTACCAGCAATTAAAGCTTTCATGGAAGGACTCAAGAGTCATTCCACCAAGACTACCACCTTCCCCAGTCTGGAATCTCAACATAGTACTTACCAGACTAATGAGACCACCCTTTGAACCTATGCATAGGTGTGAAATACAATTCCTCACATGGAAGGTGGCCTTCCTCATAGCTATCACTTCACTCAGAAGAGTAAGTGAGTTGCAAGTGTTTACAATTCAAGAACCATTCATGCAGTTACACCAAAACAAAGTGGTTCTTAGAACAAACCCAACATTCTTGCCTAAAGTAATTTCAGCATTCCACATCAATCAGTCAGTGGAACTAGCGGTCTTCTTTCCAAAACCACAGACGGTAGCGGAAAGGGCCCTACATACATAGGATGTCAGAAGGGCAATATTGTATTATATAGAAAGAACACAAACTTTCAGAAAGACAAAACAGCTATTTGTAGCGTTTTCTCCTACACATAAGGGCAATCCCATCTCTAAAGCAGGCATTGCCAGATGGATTGTAAAATGTATACAAATATGCTACTTAAAAGCAAAGAGGACATTAACTGTTCCTCCTAGAGCTCACTCTACACGTAAACTAGGAGCATCTATGGCATTCTTGGGAAACATTCCACTAGATGACATATGCAAAGCAGCTACCTGGGTTACACCGCTTACCTTCACAAAGCACTATTGTGTAGATGTGCACACAACACAACAAGCTAGAGTGGGACAAGCTGTATTAAAGACTTTATTTCAGACTTTTGCAACAGACACGGGCGACCACCGCTAGGGAGAGAACTGCTGTATAGTCTATACATAATGTACCATCTGCAGCCCATATGCCTCAAACGGAATATGCTACTTACCAGTATGCATCTGTTCTTGGCTTAGAGGGCTGCAGAGTGGTACATGCCCTCCCAGCCTCCCGGGAAACCTGTGTCTGTTCCAACAATATCTTATTTAGATACACTTACATGGGCATTTCTATCTGTATTCTATCATACTACTCCATCTAACCCTACTATGGCAAAACAATCTAAGGATGGAGCCGATGCCCATGCGCACTAGCAACCAAAGGAGGAGTCACCAAGCTACAAAAGACTCTCCAAGAGAAAAACAAGTGCAATCATCCGAGCCGAACAGCAGATGGCGATCTATTCATAATGTACCACTCTGCAGCCCTCTATGCCAAGAACAGGTGCATACTGGTAAGTAGCATATTCCTTCAAACTGTTGCAACAGACACCGGTGACCACCGCTAGGGAGGTAACTGCTGTGTAATCTATTCATAATGTACCATCTGCAGCCCATATGCCTCGAACGGAATATGCTACTTACCAGTATGCATCTGTTCTTGGCATAGAGGGCTGCAGAGTGGTACATGCCCTCCCTGCCTCCCCGGAAACCTGTGTCTGTTCCAACATTATCAACAACGGCGCCCCTACGAGCCTCCTTGAACGCGGCCGCAAGGCTCATCACTGGTTCAAGAAAACACTCGCACATATCCCCTGACCTAAAAGCCCTGAACTGGCTGCCGTTTGAAGCCAGAGTACAGCTGAAAATTGCCTGTATGACACATTCGGCCGTACACCACAAGGCACCCAACTACCTCACTCACAAACTGACTATATCAGGAGGCTCAAGATCCAACAGAAGCACAAAGAATCTCCTCCTGAAACCTCGCAGATTCCGAAAGGAAAAAACATACAAACGCTCCTTCTCAGGAATGGCACCCAGGATCTGGAATGCACTCCCGCCAGAAACTAGGCTTATCCCCTCCTCTGTACTTTTCAAGAAAGAGGTAAAAGCCATCCTTATGGCTAAGTTCACCTGAACCCTATTGCTACTGGATCAATGACAGTACAGGGCTCCTAGTCTACCGGCTACCTGATTGCTTATGTATATTAGACTCTTATACGACTGCTACTGGACTAAAATCATAGCACGGATGCCTTAATATTTGTTTCCGGAGTGTTTACTAGGGATGTACACTGTGACCTGAGTGCCCTACTAACTTGCAATCCATTCACTACTGCCTATTATTCCGTTCTCAACAGTGTGTTTACTCACCCTCTGGGGTGCTATAATCTTACTCGAATCGACATTGCACGGCTTCAATATTATTGTTATATATATATTGTTATTAGTGTGCATACTCCTGTGCAAGTACTACCCTACTTTGCAACTCACTCCCTACCGTATATTACACTGTTTTCAAAAGTTTGTTTTCCTACCTACTGTTTCTGTAAAGCGCTCTGATATCTGCAAAGATCTTGTTCGCGCTATATAAAACTCTAAAAATAAATAAATAAATAAATAATCTTATTTAGATACACTTACATGGGCATCTCTTTCTGTATTCTATCATACTACTCCATCTAACCCTGCTATGGCAAAACAATCTAAGGATGGAGCCGATGCCCATGCGCACTATCACCCAAGGGAGGAGTCACCAGCCTCGTGACTACAAAAGACTTCTCCAAGAGAAAAACAAGTGCAATCATTCGAGCCTAACACCAGATGGTGATCTTTTCATAATGTACCACTCTGCAGCCCTCTATGCCAAGAACAGATGCATACTGGTAAGTAGCATATTCCTTATAGGAACTGTTCCATGGACTAAGGGTATGGATAACTTGAAACAGTCTAAGCAGTTTATACATGGTGCTCCTCTTTGGAATGAACCCGTATGTAAATTCATAGATAAGGGCTGACAGAAACTGGAGCAGTGAGGTAGCCAACAGGCCGCTAATTATTTTAACGGCCGCATTTAACATGTATAGTGGTCTATAAGACGTCACCTCCACCAGTACCTTACACGGTTTCGGCACCAGCACCACAAGAGCCTCTCGCATAGTATCTGGGAGGCGTCCCCGTTCGAGCCTATTAACTATCACATCGGCATGTTTATGATAAAATATGGTCAGAAGGCCATATCCCCCCAGGTGTTTTTGCACTTTTCTGATGTCACAATGATACTAGGATCTACTCTTAGGTTACTTCTGTGTCAAGCAATTGCCTCTCTTCCGCTCCCAACCTAAGGACCTTCAAACCTGCCAGAAAGTCCTCCCCCCTCCCATTTGATGCAGATTCTCTTTTCGTATATACCTTTGCAGGTGAACCTTGAACACCTCATTTAGGACTACCTGGGAGTTAACTATTTTACCTCCATTATCCCTTAAAGCCAAAGTCCGCTCCCAAAATCTTCAATCATGGCTTCAGTCTTGTTCCCCTCGGTGTGCAATCTCGGTCGCTATGCAGTGAGCACGTGCTTTACCAGCTTGCGCCAGTTATCTAATAGAGCACTACGGTGCATCTATATTCTTCAAGCTTCTGGGTTGTATCAAGAGCACCCCTTCTGATGGATACATCTGCCTGTGGATTCCTCACCTCTTGAATCACCACTTGCGCAGTATTCCACTTCGGAATCTATAGGCAGATACTGTATCCACCAGAAGAAGCGTTACCGAAGGTAAGTAACTTACCAGAGAGTCTGGTCTCATTTTTTTTTCTAAGTCACAGACTTATTGCTGTTTCACCCCATATGTAGTATGTAAGCACCAATCCCCTGACATTCCAGGTCAAGAGTTTAAATGTTGCGTCTGCCATCTTTTGTATTGTGTAGACTCTGCACAAGACCTGCACACACCAATGAACACCACCATACCACACATCTCAAACATCCAATCACATGAGCAGCCACATTCCCCCTGAAATTGTAACTTGAACAGACCTACCCATTTTCCCAACTCCCCCATCCCCTGGGCAGTACTGCAACCCCAATACTCCCCGGTAGTGGTATCTCCCAGTAACCAACATGAAGATAATGTTCCATTGAACAGCACTATTTGTGCATACTTGTCCTCGTCAACATTAAAGTCTTTCAATCTGTGGCCACAGTCTGTATGCTGTGGCTCTAACTGGGGAAATATTTCTTTCTCCCTGGTGCCTGTGACACCGGTAGGATTCAGCTCGCAGTCTGGCTTGTGCCCTGCGAGGGCAGAGCTGCCTGTGAGTTGCAGTCTGAGGTACCTGGCAGAAGAGCAAACTCCAGATTTGAAGAATATAATCTCTACTCATGATGGTTAAAGAACCATAAACCTGTGTCTAGCGATCAGCACTATCTGCGCTACCTCTGGCGAAACACTCGTAAATATTGTAGCAAAGCAAGCAACATGAGTCTGCATTTACCATAATGCTAGGGGCGAACCTTGATGGAAGTTTAAGCGGCGTGCTCCCACACCTGTTCCTGTTTAAAAGCATTATGTCTGCTGTTTGGGGTTTATGGCAGAGCCTCTCTAAGCGCTTTCACCATCTTGGCTAACCTAGCCACGCCCTCTCTTTCTTGTCCATGTTGCAGCACCTTGGGAGGTCTTGGATTTGTTTCATGCCATAGAGAGGTTTTATTGCACAAACCTATTTAGATGACAGGAATGTTGAGACTGTGTGCCAGATAGCGATAGGATGACCTTTGTATATGGGTGAATTTTTAAGCCACAAAGCAAATTTTGAATGTAATCCTTAGTGTAGATCATCAACTATGGTCAAGATGTCAAATTTTCTAGGTGATGGCAGAAATAAGGCTAATGAATGGAGAACTACTTGATATGGGCAGGTGTGAACCAAGGAACACCACCCACGATAGTATTGCCAAAGTCAAATCAGGAAATAACTAGTGCTTTTCCAGCTGATGTTTGGCTATCAAGTCAGCATACTTATCAGTGTGCACATCCGTATCTTCACCGATCTAGCTCAGCAACTCAGGGCATTGATTAAATAGATTTGGAGCTAAAATGGTGGTCTGGACCAGGGTGTCCGACCTTTGTTGATGTGTTCACCAGTCTTTACCTCTTGACACCATTTGATGATAATTAGTTAAAAAGGAGGCAAACCAACTACAGACTTAATCGCAGAAGCGTGTGTGGTTTGTTGGAATGGGTATTGGTCTGTGATGATCAGGTTTATTGAATGTAGATTCGAATACAGGAGAACAAGTGTGCAGGAGTATTTATTTTCCAGTATGCAGCAAACATCTGTCAGGATTCTGGTTTATTTGCCAAACCAGGAGCAAAAGCCAGGTTGGTTTTGGCCAGTAGATATTGTTTTTCGTAATAGAAATCAGTTTGGAAAAATAACATTTTAGTTTTTATCAGTACTAATGTGATTTGGCCAACTTTTAGCAGATTTGGGGGAAAGACCGTCAGAGCTGAAACTTGATCAGAGTGCACAGGTGGTTGATCCAAGAAGTGGAAAGTGTTCTTGATAGTGCTGGCCGAGAGTATAAGCAAGTAATAGTTGGTAAGCTAGAGATATTTTAGAATTCTGACATGTTTATCTATTTTCTTTTCTTTTTAGGTCGAGCTGATGTTAGCATTCATGCCAAGCATGAATGCTGTCAGCTCGACAACTAATGTGATCCGTATTTAGGAGAGTGGACACCAAAGTGTTACGAGCTTTTTCAGTCTCGGATTTCACCTCGGGAGCGCGCAGCATTGTCTGCAGTGGCAGTGTCAGTTTCGCTTTTTTATTACTTTCGTTTTTCCTGAGGCTGGCTGAGGCTGGCTTGGAATGAACAGGCTTGCCCCCGCGCATGCGCAGAGTAACTCACAGCCCTTGCTTTTACAGACGCAGGCAGGCAGCCCCCACCCCTCTGCATGCACGCACGCACGCACACACAGGCGAGCGCATGCACACGCAGGCACACACATACAGGCACACAGACACTCGCTCACACACACACACCCCCCTCCCCCACAGTCACACACACGCACGCACACACACATACATACAAAGCCCGCCCGCCCGCACTCGCGCGCGCACATGCTTTTCCCCCGCCCCCCTCCCCCCTCGCCGCTCCCCCATTCGGCAACGCACTCACCGGCTTCCTTCGTGCGGCGGCTCTCCTCAGCTGCAGGGCCCGGCAGCAGGACTCTTCTTCCCTCCTTCGGCACCGGGGCGCAGGGTAGGCTCCTGCCTGCTCCGGTGCTCCAAACACGGCGGCTCCGTCCAATCGCGGCTCTTCCGTGAGAGGCGGGGTAGGCTCCTGCCCCCCTACTTCCTGTTTCCTGTTGTCGCTCCGGCCTGCCTGACTTCCTGGTCGCAGCCGGCAGAGTGACGGCGGTGATTGCGGTATGTATTTAGTTAGTTATTTATGCATTTTTATATAGCGCGGACTTTACCCGAAGGCGGTATTTATTTATTTATTTTTTTGGGACGCTGCGTGCTGTCCCGCACCACCTCCTGCTGCATTTCCTGCTAGTCGGCGCCCGTTGCCATTGACAATTCTTTTGCATGTTCTATGTGAAAGCTGCAGTATTTGTCTTTGGTCAGTATTTGACACTTACTGAACACTGTTTTTACGTCAAGAATCCACTTGATAACATTGCACACGTGTTTTGTATTTTAAATTTGCTCCTCGCAAACAGCATGCACGCATTTAAAACTAGTTCTTTATGTTTTTCCTTCTGTATTTCTTGCTCTCGTTTTCTCGCTCCCTCCTACAAACTTAAGTATCGGCCCTTGCACTGAGTTCTTCCTTTCTCCACCTCCCTCTGTGCCCCACCAGGTCATTATTTACCACATTGCAATATACTTTTTCATCGCAGTTTCAAAACTTTTTAGCTCTTGCTCCTAATGCAGCTGTCGAGTGACCTTTTGTAGTCAACGTAAAAAACAGATTTCATAACAACTGTTGAAAGGGGCTTAGGCGTCACCCACATACATGTTGGTTGCCTTCAGTAGCAGGACATTGTTGCTTATGGTCTCAAGCCAGTGATCTTGGCTGTGTGCCGGATCTGTTTATGTAAAGTTATGTTAAAGGCAGTAGGCCTGAGATATTTGTTGTGAAAATGTTTGTTTTTTCCCAAGATTTTCATACGCGTAAATTCTTGTGGCCTAGTGGACGTTGGTAAACCACTGTCATTCTGGTTCTGTACAGTAAGCAAAGCAGGTTAAGGTGCAAACTTTTCGATTTTCAAGGGGAGAGGATGTAGCCTTATGGTTAGAGCAATGCAATAGGTCTTGCATTATTAAAGTTTGAGCTAATGGCATTGTAAATGACAATGCCTTTTATTCATTTGCATTGGTGCGTAAACAAGCACTTTGTACTTCTAGTCCATGCTTATGAGAAGCAAGGCTGGCAATCTCTTTTACTGCCAGCCTTGCTCATCTTAAGGAAGGACTATACGTTCAAAGTGCGTGTTTATGCACCGATTGCAGGTTTTAAAAACAAATGAATAAAAGGCATTGTCATTTACAATGCCAATAGCTCAAACTTTAATAATGCGAGACCTATTGCATTGTAAATGCTTGTTTTTCTTTTGTCCTCATCTCACCACTGACAAATGCAAATTGTTACCCTTGGCCCAATCTTATCCTGGGCGTCCCGGGCCGGAGTTCTTGCTTTCGCCTGGGGCCAACCCGGCCTGCCTTTTTATACCAAGGCATGGTGCAATCATTGGACCTTGCATATACTATAACAGCCTCATTGCCTTCCCCCCATTCCATAAATAAAAGGTTTCCACACTGTGATATTTACATTGTGAGTTAATTGTGATTCTAAATGTGCAATTCTAAGTAGCTCGAAGCCAATTTTCATATAATGGAGGGCTGGCATCCTTCCAGATCTTACCAATTTCTCTTCGAGCAATAAAAATGAAAGAAAAAAATAAAGCAACTTGTGTCTCCCTCAGTCCAGCTATGAGTTATGCATCCAGACCAAACATGACTCTGGCTAAGTTCAAGCATAATTTTGTTTTATAACTCTCATTAGCCCTCTCCACTCTACCCCAAAAGGGTCCCACTACCGGACAGTCATAAAAGATGTGAATATCATCCGCTTCTGTGAGTCCACATCTTGGACAGACAGGAGATGGGTTTACAAACTTCGCCAGCTTTTTCGGTGTATAATAGAGCCTGTTTATAGTGTAGAAGTGATTTTTTTTTTTTTTAGAGAAACTGTCCTGACATATTTATAAAGTACTTTAAGAGAGTTATCACACAAAGCAGCTGAGTCTGCCTCCAGCCTAGTAGAGTTCCAAACCCGGTATAATGGGGGGGGACTGCAATTCCTCCGCTTCCAGCATTTTCCTATACCAGAGCCCAACTTCCTTCTTCCTAGGCCCTGGAGATAGGAGAGCACGCTCTATTTCCCAGTTACCACCGATGTTCTCTTTCTCGGCCATGAACCAGGAGCAGAGTTGGGTGTATTTAAATCTAGTCAGAGAGTCCCCTATCCTAGATCTCAGTACCTCCCACGGAAGGACCCCTTCTGATGTTATTAAATCAGACCAGATACTTATTCCTGCTCTCCTAATAGGAAGGGACAGGCTATCCCTAAGGCATGGGGGCAAACCTGGAGATTCCCAGATTGGAGCTCACTCAGAATAATATTTGATGCTCCATCTTGCTTTAACTTTGTTCCATACAAAAAGAGCTGATTTTAAAACCTTTAGGTGTACTTTTTTGTAGAATTTTACTGCTCCAAATTTATATAGAAACCCGGACTCTCCTCCCTCTTGACCTACCATTATATTCAGAATCCTCCCCCACTTAAAATCGTCAGGGCATGAAAGAAGACATCGAATATTTTTCAACTGGAAAGATCAGGCATACCAATTTATATCTGGTAGTGCTAGCCCCCCCTTTAATAATCTTCTTTTCAGCTTTTTCCAAGATAACCTGGGATTTTTTTTAGCCCAAATAAAACTGCCGATCTTTCCCTGAATATTCGCCAACATTTTATCTGGAAAAATGAGGGGTATTGCGTTAAACAAATAGGTTACCTTAGGCAGAATTATCATCTTGACCAGGTTGACTCGGCCATATATTGTAAGGGGAAGGTTCTGCCTCTGGAGAAGAGCTGGTCAATATCCTTACATAGTTTCTTTATGTTGGTTTGATCTACGTTATTAATATCTGAAGTGATAATAATTCCCAGATATCTGAACTGGCTGCTACAAGGACCTTCCCAATTATCTATCCCCCAACACATTATTTCTGTTTTCGAGTTGTTTATTTGATATCCCGAATGGAGGCCGAAATCAGCCATTATCCTCTCCACCCTGGGGAATACTTCCACAGGGTTGCTGGTATGAATCAAAAGATCATCAGCATATAAGGCAAGCTTACAACTCAAATCCTTGTATTTAAAAGGTGTAATAGTCTCGTCGTTCCTCAATACTTGTGCCAACTGCTCAATATAAATGTCAAAAAGAAGGGGCGAAATGGGGCACCCCTGCCTGGTACCCCTCCCAATATTGAAGCTTGATGTTAAAAGACCATTCAATAGAATTTCTGCCGTGGCACCCTCAAAACACCCTCTCATGGTTTTGATAAACCCATTACCCTAAGTACATTCCACAAAAATCCCCAGTTAACACGGTCGAAGGCCTTCGCCGCATCATATGCAGCTAGCGCCAAGGGCTCGGACCGTGCCACCGCTTCCAATCAACTGCAGATTCAACTCGTGAATGTATCTTCCGGGCACAAAACCTTTCTGGTCCGAACTGATGAGTTGTGGATCCAATTTAGCCAGTCTCCCTGCCAAAACACTAGTAAAGATTTTGTAGTCCGCGTTTAGCAGGGAAATGGGTCTATATGAGTCTGCATTGAGGGGGTCCTTCCCTGTCTTTAAGATGAGTACAATGATGGACTTCTTCTAGGATACTGGTATCTTTCCCCTTTGACTATAAACGTAATTGAATAATTCACATAGTCTTGGTACCAGACTCTCATGAAATATTTTATAAATTTCGCCAGGGAGTGCATCAGGCCCTGCTGCTTTGTTATTTTTTAATTTTTTGATATGATTCCTAACCTCTTCCTCAGTGAAGGGACTATTAAGAATTATTCTACCTTCATCGGTCAAGCTAGGCAGGGCCTTACTCTCCAACCATTGTACGGAGTTCTCATGTGTCGAAGATGGTTCTTCCTCATAGAGTTTAGAGAACATAGAGAGCAAATGATCTTCCAGATCTTTCTGTTTGCAGGATATATTCCCCTGGTCATCGATCATTAACCTATCTGTTATTCCGCACCCTGTCCATTCTAATCTTACTTGCCAGGACTGCACCGGCTCTCTCCCCATACTCATAATTGTCCATAGCATGAACTACCCATTGAGCCTTTTATTTTTTGATCTAGTAGCCCTCTATATTCTGATCTGAGAAGTTCCAACTCGTCTAGTAACAGTGTTAAGTTTGGTTGTTGTGTACCCAGTCGAGCGTTCTCTAGCGAGGTTATTTTATTCTCTAATGTTTTAAATTTCCTGGCCTCCTCCTTATTTTCCGAACAAATTAGACTGAAGTTGACCTCTTATATGTGCTTTCCAGGCATCCCAAACCTACTCGGGAAGAGTAGAGCCAGCATTATCAGTAAAATAATTCTCTATTGATAATTTAACAGATGTAACAATATCTTGACTATACAGTGCAGACCTTTTTAGGGTCCATCTAGGTGATACCGTAATTGGAACCCTGTTAGTCAAAACCGAGAACATGATGGGTGCGTGATCAGATATAATAGTAGGTAAAATTCTTATATCCTCCAAGATCTCTAAACATTGCCTGTCCACTAAGATATAATCCAACCTAGATGCGTGACCATGCTTTTTACTGAAATAGGCATATCCCGGTGCTGACCCACCCTTAACCTTCCAAGCGTCAATTAGCCCAAGCTCGTTCATCATATTGGCCATGGCACGCCTAGATCGCGGTGCGGTCTCATGCTTACAATAATTGGAGCGATCGTGCCTGGGGTCAAGCAGGACGTTAAAGTCCCCCCCGATAATAATGAGTGATCTAACCTCCACAAGATTAGATTGTACTTTAAGTAGGTGGGTGAGATCATCTATGTTGGGACCATAGTAAAAAATAATAGTCTATAAAATTCCGCTAAAATCTAACTGAGCCATAACCCATCTTCCTGTGTGATCCGTTGATGTTGATCTAATGGAACCTCCTGTCCCAGCCTTTATCAAGATTGCACCCCCCTTATTTGCAACAGTCTGCCCAGAGCAACAATAGGACCCCACCCATCTTAGTTTACCAAAAATTTCATTACCTCCAATAAAACTTGAATGGGTTTCTTGGAGAAAAGCTATTTTGGCCTGTGATTGTTCTATATACTTCAAGACTAGCCTTCGTCTTCTGGGACAGCGGAGCCCGTTAACATTCCAGGAGATATAGGAAACCTTATTGTAAGTCATTACATTTTCCCCTTACCCATCGCCCAAAACCCCAAAATGGTTAATGGGAAACCCCGCCCAGCTAGTGTCTGGTAAGTGGTGAGTGTGATGAGAACTTAATTTTTATTTTGTTACCCCACCCGGACCACCCCCCCCCTGCACCCCCTCCCTCCACCCACCCGCTGCCTCCATGACCCCAGAACCCCCATCCTACCCTGGAGAACCCTCCCATTCTTCCTGGGCATATGCCCTTTGACGGTGCCTCCCCCCTGTGTATAGTTGAAAAAAGAGAAATAAAGATTCGTGCTGATTAAATTTAGATTTTCAAAACCTTGGTGATTATGCTCTAAAATGTATACATTTTATGTGAGATACATGCGAAGAGTAAGGCAGAATATGGCAGATATAGGGCCTATAGCATATTTCTAGCATAGAATTCAATGGTACTCTTATGCTATACCCTATATCTTACCCCTAACCAGCTGCTTACCAATACTCTACTCCCCCCCCCCCTTCACTGCCAGCCCTTATTTTCTCAATCAAAGCATCTGCTTCCTCCACATGACGTATAATGTGCATATGGTTACTCCACTTTACACAGAGTGAAGCAGGGAACTTCAGCTGGGCACGGGCCCCCAATGAATTAAATATTGCCACCCTCTTGCCCAATTCCCATTGTTTAGTAGCTGTTATGGATGAGACATCCGAACGGATCATAAATGAGAATGTACTGGAGAAGGAAGATGATTTAATGTGGCCTGTTTTGAGGGCCAGTGATAGAATCTTTTCTTTAATGGCATAAGTTAGGAAGTTCACCAGTATTTTCCTGGGATGCTCTTTGCCTGGTTTCCTCCTATATGGGTCACGATGGACCCGCTGAATATCGGCTAATAAATCCAAATCCACTTCAGGCGATTCCTTTAGCACTGTTGTTTTTAAGAGCGCTACTATGAATGCCTTAATTTCACTACCCTCAATATCCTCAGGAGCATTCAAAAATGTTAAGTTGTTCTTTCTCGTATGGTTTTCTAACCTCTCTGTCATCTCTCATCTCCCAATTCTGTTGGGCAAGTTTATCAAAAGCCATTGTGGTGGCACCTATGGCCTCCTTCATTTTTGGCAGCTCCATCTCTAGTGCATCCGTCCTCGATGCCACCTCCTCCACCTTCCGAGCCAGTATCTCACAGGAAGCCTGAATCGCATTCTGGTTTGCTTCTGAGATGGTGAACCGTTTTCCAATATCCTCTTTTAGCCCTAGTAATATATCCGCCAATGTTCAAGGAACTGTCATTGCAACTGGCGTTATGGGAATATTGTCTGTGCGATTCACTACAGGTATGTCATCCTTAGGTACTGCTATGGCTGCAGATAGATCTTCCTCTCCTAAATTGTCCTCCCCAGCTTCCCTGCCGTCTTGCAACCCCTGCTCAGCCTCACCATCTTGTGCCATGTCTTGAATAGCCAGAGCTGAGAAACTATTTGACAGTTCTATTGTTGGATGTACTATATCCTGTATATGGGAAGAAGTAAAGTGAGATGGTGGGTCTATAGGGTCTATTGAGCTAGAAGGGCTGGCTGTGGAAGGTATGGGAAGTACAGGAGGCGTGGAGGCACTAATTATGTCCTCCCTCGCAAGGCTCTCCACTGCTACCTTGCCTGTCATTCTTGTAGCACTAATAGTGTTTTTAGCACTTATACTTTTAGGCCTATTGCTTGTGGTATTACTTGGGGTATTACTTGCCACGCTACTTGTGGTGTTCACGATGCTAGTAGTAGTTGCAGTGCCTGTGGTGGTTGTGGTACCAGTTGCTGCCATCTTTTTTTTCTTGATCTGTACTACTAGTGGATACGACTTTATAGTACGATTTTAATGATGATGTAACCTTGGGAAATGATGGTGTAACCTTAGGCAGGCTAGAAAACCCTCCCAATGTACCAGCTCTCACTTTCTTATTTTTCCCCTTACCTTGGGGAGTATCCGCCCCACCAGAACTTATCTTGCCTCTCCTGACTCTAGCCTTCAATTGTATCACCGGTGGAGTAATTGATGATTTTGAAGAGATTGTTACAGCGTTCGTATTCGTGTGCACAGCTCGATTTCGCAATGTGTAGCGAGTTACTCCAGCCCGGGAAGCAGTAGTATCAAGCACACAACCACGATCACCTAAACAGTTTTTTGGCTGAATACTGACACTAGCTGCACCGTGGTCTCCCTCCTCCATGCAGGAGACCCGATCCAGGTACCAGTGCTGGCTATAAAAAAACCTGTTTTATACCAATTTGTGTGGATTTGTAGAGGTCTGAACCCAAAGCCCCCCCAGTTACTTGCACCGAGGATGTATAGCTTGTCTTCCAATCGCGTGCATCTACTTGAATATTTGGTTGTATTAAGCAGCTTACCGGTGGTGAAGAGAAACTTGACAGTACCGACAGCCTGGTAAACTTCCCTTCCAGCAGACCCGGACCCTCCAGTCCAGGAAGTAAATCTCCTGTGAGTCTGTCGCCAAGATCTAACGGCTCCAAGTTCCTTACACTACACCGACACTGCCGACTCACCGCTACATCCACCCGGGACCATCCGCTCTACTGCAGGGGGACGCCTATGGCCGTCGCAACTACGGCCGTCGCAACTGGTGGAGAAAAGGAATCTCGAGCGCGAACTCTAGTAAGCTTTTCCCTCTAAGCTCACTTAAATGCACAAAACAGCCTTTCAGTGCCGTTTATTTCTTCGAGTTAGCTCGACCGAGAGACCGCGAAACCTCTAAGGAACAGACGTGTTAAACGCTAGCACTCCGTGGACGCCATACACAGAAGGAGGAGGGGCTCCGTCACGGCCCGTAGCGTCCAGCCGTCATGTCCTCCTCGACATGTTCATCTATTTTGATAGGGAAGAAAAACTGTCCCTGGTATTTTTGGTTTAGGGAATGATCTAAGCACTCGTATTGTAGTTTGATGTGAATTTGTCACTTTAGTTGATTTTTTTTTGGGGTGAAGAAATGGTGCCGCTTGTTGCTGCTTGTTACACCTATATACTGAAACATGAGGTGTGATGTGCGTAGGAGCAGAATTCTAGCGGTTGAGGTTCTGGGAAGGAGATTAGCAGACATTTCACTGAAGTGCAACCACTGACCCCTCTTGACACTGATGTTTGCCCAGAGGTGATTGATGATTTTCTTTTGTTTTAAAGGAACTTGGCACCCCCCTTGCCTCACCTGCATGTCCTTCCTATCATGTCCTTATGCATTTCGCCATCTACAACTGCATCACTATTTAATTAGTCGCAGCAGTCCGGGTGGCAATATCTGTTTGCAAGAATGACTGACTTTGCTCAAAGTCAGTTTAACCTCGCAGGATTAGCTGTTTGATGCTATAGGACATTAGATGATCGCGTGGCTATGTCATACTTTCTGCTTAGATTTCAGTTGTAGTGGTCCAAGGAAATGCACTATTTTATGGACTGAAGTGTTTTATTACTTCATCTGTTTCCTCAGCAATTACAAAACAGCCTTAGTTTATTCTGGGATGGAGAGATCCTCGTAGCAGTCATGTGTTTCAAGGAGTGAGACCAAATTATAATTATATCTATATTTATATCTACATATCTAGATCTCTATAATGAGCTATTCTACCTTGCCACCGGTGGCCTCCTCCTGGAGGTCGCTCTTGGTGTCTTGGTCAACGAAGAGGCTGTCGGTGCGCCATGAAAGCCGAAGCAATATAACAGACTCAATGGTTTCATTGGATCTTAATATGGAATGCTAAACAGACTGCACATGAGTCCTTTCGATGGCCAGGAGACAAATAGAGGTTACAGACGCGATAGAGGTCTGTCACGGGTACTTTGAGTGACACTAGGAGCAAAAACAGAACTTAGTTTTTACCATCACAAGAACATTCTTGTGGGTCATATATTGTATCGAAGGTCCGAACGGGCCAGGCATTGAAAATGTCAGATCTGCAGAAAACCGAGTTTAAGGAAGTACACGGTTGGAGAAACCAGACACGTGATTGCAGACTCTTCTGTCGAGGAACAGATCCTAGCAGCCTGAAAACACCACCACGTGGGGGAGATCCATAGTTAGAAGGAACTCGTCTGAAACAGACGGCAGAGAAAAAAAGTCTAACAATGGTGATGATTCCCAGGTGCATTACAAGTAATAGTTTAAATCTCAGTTCCTAATGACACGAAGACTTCATAGAAAAACAATTTAGACATGTACAAGTCCAACACTAGATGACAGGAGTATGCACAGCCAAAGGCTTATTAAGGATATATGTCTCATGGAGTCCAAGGTCCCTCTGAGGGAGGAGTTGATAAAATTATTACGGGCATTCTTTCTGGATCCCCCACGGACGTCGCCCCTGCTAAGATTCTCAGAAGCCATCTACCCCTTCTGAGCAACTATATAGGTAATCTGGGCGCCCTATCCTTCCATGAAAGTCAGGTGCCTGAGGAATGGAAACTTGCCCAGGTGGTTCCTATAAAGTAGAAGGCCAATTTGAGTATTACCCCGCTGGATAATCTTCGCCACATCTCCCTCCTGCCTTTCTGTGCCAAAGTTGTGGAGAAATTTTAAATTTGTGGAGGATAATAATCTTCTACACTTTTCCCAATCTGGTTTTAGGGCGAAACACTCTACGGAGACCGCCCTTCTTTTCTCCACAGAACTGCTTTGTAAGAAAGTTGATGAGGGTCATACAGCTGCCTTGATATTGCTGGACTTGAGTGCGGCTTTTGATACCGTATCGCACTCCAGACTCCTCGCCCGCTTGAGCGAGATGGGGATAGCCGGCTCAGCCTATGAATGGATGGGCTCTTTTCTGGCGGATAGGAAATTTCAAGTACACTGCCCCCCTTTTAAATCTACGCCGCGGTCTCTTAGACAAGGGGTTCCTCAGGGCTCTATATTGAGCCCTACGATGTTTAATCAGTATATGGAGCCCCTGGCAAGATTGGTGGAATCCTATGGGGTGGCTATTGTGTCATATGCTGATGACACCCAACTGTTGGTTACTCTATCTCACAACCCAGTTGAGACAGCAAATAATTTCTCCGCTTGTCTTGTGGCACTCGCTGGCTGGATGAAGAGCAACTGCGTCCGCCTTAATGGGAACAAGACGGAACTTTTAGTGATCGGTTCTTCTCCCTCTACCTGGACATCGGCCTGGTGGCCTGCGGATCTGGGTCCGACACCCACCCCTCTCTGGCACGGTGAAGAACTTGGGTGTTGTTCTGGACACTAACCTTTCATATTCTCAACCTATTGGAAATGTGGCCGGTAAATGCTATGGCATACTAAAGGTTCTACGTAAAATCTTAGATCTCATTCCCATTAAAGCAAGGAAAACTTTAGTTCACACCTTGGTCACCTCTCATCTTGATTATGGGAATTCTCTGCTCTGTGGCCTCAGTAAAAAAGGCCTGAACCAACTTCAATCTGTCCAAAATGCGGATGCCAGGCTTGTCTTGAACGTGCCTAGGAAGTCGTCGGAGGAAGCGTGCTCTACAGACCTTGCACTGGCTTCCTATGCAGGAGCGCATCCGGTTTCAAACCATGTGCATGCCCCACCGTATTGCACACGTCCCTCCTTACCTCCAAAGTATGCTCACCATATACCGTCCCAAACGCCTTTTGAGATCTATGGGCAGCATGCAGTTTGTGGTACCTCGTATCCACAAAGCACGGATGGGTGGGCGTTCTTTTAGGTATTTAGCCAGTAAACAATGGACCGAACTCCCCATTGAACTTCGGATGGAACCGTCAGGATTACGGTTCCGGATGAAACTGAAGACCCACTTGTTCCCCAAAGATAAGAATTAAGCTGGTCCCTGACCCCCTGTTCCCCCCCTCTCTGTGGGCCTGTTCTTAGAAGTTTTGGTGGAATGCATCCTCAGCGCGGGGACGCACTGTTCTTCTGTGTAACCAGGCGCTTAATAAATGTTTTTATTATTATTATTATTATGTGAATCTGCAGCACTACATGCCATAAACAGATGGTTACGTTCTAAGTAATATTGTCCTTTTTTCTGGCATTAGTACTTCATCTTCTCTTCGGTGAGAACGCAGTGCGTGCTGTATTCCTTTCTTGGTACTTTTTCCTTTCTTTGTGGTTCCTGGCTGAACACGATGAGCACTGTTTGCATATGTTTTGTACTTATTTCAGCCTTGATTGTAATTCTAGAACGAAACACATGTCTGATGTATATACTTGTTTGAAAAACTTGAAAACATTGAGAATAAACCTAGAAGAAGACAAGTGAACCTTTGGACCATTTGTTCAATAAAAGAATTGCTACAACCCACTGCACTGGCATAGATCAGTCACCCCTCTAGCTGGGTGCACTTTACCAGTGGTGAGGATACCAGTTTATGAGCCCTGAACCCCTACACTGTCTAAGTCCATTCTTAGACATTGTAAGTGCAGTGCTGTCATTAAGAGTATACGGTGTTGGGAGTCTGTCATTACGAACTCCACAGCACTATAATGGCTACAATGAAAACTGAGAAGTTTGGTATCAAACTACTCAGCACAATATACCCACACTTATGCCAGTGTGGTACTTTATGAAAAATGCACACAGAGGGCATCTTGGAGATGGCCCCTGAAAAACGGCTTACCACTAGTGTCCTGGCTAAGTGGCTGCTTGCTTCTAGACCCCTGGGTCATGTTTCTAGACCCCTGGGTCGAGAGCCTGCTGCTCTCTAGGTTCTGAAACAAAGCACATCCTGGAACGAGGTGCCCAGGATGGGCAGGGTCCACGAAGGGTAAACTTCAAAGGCTTACCACCCTTGTGAGCTACCCTAGCCATTAGCTGCTTCCAGCAACTGACCCTCACCTGTTCTGACCCCCTCTTTGGGTGGGAAAATTGCCAGAAAACCAAGTTAGGAGGAGAGGTGTGCCCACCTTTGCCAACCCCAGGCCTCAGGTGGGTGAGGCGATATGAAGCACACTCCCAGTCTTTGCAATCTTAAAGATGGGGGACCCAGCCAACCAGAGTGAGGCTTATGTCCCACTCCCACTGGAGTACCCACCCCCCCTTTACCTACCTGTAACACCCCTAAATTTAGTATTTTGAGGAAACCCTGAACCTTACCTTCTCAGCCCAGAAGAGACAAGGACTGAAGAGCCGTGCTAAAGAGGATACCAACTGACTTGGCCCCAGCCCTTATGGCATGTCCCGATCTCTCCCTGCTACAGAGAAATCCCAGCGTCTCCTGCAGCCAGCAGCCCCCAAGAAACTGAAGGACCTGTCCTGCCTTCCCAAACCGTCTCCCATGAGCACCGGATTTGCTCACCCCCAGACTCTGGCTCCGGCCAAATACGCTAGTCTGCACCCGACGCTCAAAGCCAGAGTTCGAATGGCCCAACACCTGAGCTGGGATCTGGTGATCCCTTGCCTCAAGTATCCAGCTGACGCCTGCAGCCCTTTTCTGGAGGATTCCACGACTTTGACAGGAGCCTGTAAGGAGAATCCAACTCCAAAAGACACCCCTGCACTGACTTCTTACTACCTTGGGTGGCCCAACCGACGGTGTCCCTGCGTCCCAAGACAGCCTAACTTTCCTCTCCAACTGGTAGTTGCCTCTAGAAGATCTTCGTATCAAGCCTACAATTTTTGTTGCAACTGGAGAATCCCCATTGAAAACAGGGCACCCCATGTTAAAACGGCACCCTACACCCGGCTGTCACTACGTCGCTGTGAGTGCACCTTGTTTGCTAAATCGGATCCCCCTTTGCCCTGAGCCTAAGTCCAGGAGGCCCTTGTGGCCCGCTTGTGAGCAGCCACCAACCAGAGTACCCCTTTCCCCGATTGGATAACATTGGGCCTCAGCACTCTGCCCCTAGATACCCTAGTGCTGCTGAGGGTGCATTTTCGACCCTGGAAAAACCCTTGTTCTAACCCCAGAAAACCAGCTCCCAAACCTATGTACTTACTGTTGAGTCGATAATGTTGTGTTCGAGACATGTGAGCTGTAGATCACATGCTCTGCATACTCCTGCCATTTAGTGTTGGGTCCTGATATTTGCAAGTTGTTTTTCTTCAGAGAATTCATTCCAGTAATGAGGTAGGTAATGCCTCCTTTCGGTGATAGTGTGCATCGACTGTGATCTGGTTCAAAGCTGTTCTTCGGGTTCCCCTCGGTGCGCAATCCACTCTACCCGCGTCAGTATTGTTTCGAACGCGTATCGTGTCTGTTGAGGAAAACCTCTATTTCGATTGAAGATCTTGGTAAGACCTTACGACCTAACCGCGTCGGTCCACTTCGCAGTCGATGGAACGCACACCATTCAAATGCTGCCTTGTTACCGCGCCAAGTATAAGAGCACCGACTTGCACGAAGTGTGCAACTTGTGCACAACAAACAGGAATATTACATGGGCAAAATGTTCAGATCGAAGAAAACGCTACATGATCGTCCGACCCGACGTTGCGAGATGCAGAGTCAAAATGTCCAATACACGCCGGACATCTTCGGTGAAGGATCCGACCACGAATTCGATGCAGAAGGGGCCGAGGAAAAACAAGGGGAACTTGTCTCCATTCCAGAATCAGACTCCGAGTTGGAAGACTTGCCACAAGGTCAATGTACTGTGAGTACCAAACGTCCCTTAACCCAAATTCCAACTCAGCCAAATCAAAAAGGCTTTGTTCCTACCTCCGCCTTTGGGCTACAGTCTGCACCGACAAGATGTTTCGACACCCCGCCCTTTGGCTCGGCACCAAAACAAGTCTCTAAGCCTTCCGGCTCGGGATCGAGTCGACCAAAGTCTGACAAAGTCAAAACTTTCTGGCTCGAAGCCGAAAACCGCTTAGAGCTGAAATCGTTGACACCGAAATCAAAGCCTACTTCGGCACCAAAACCTTCAGCGCTGGAAAGTGATCATACCCCGGCACCGGAATATTCGGCACTGAAACCTAGAAGTGTTCCTATAAGGAGCAGAATCCGATTTTCGATTCCCCAATACTCCAATCAGACCCAAAACAAAAGGAACTATATATAAATCCAGATACAGGACGTGTTCTTACCAAGTCACCTCAGAATCACAAACCTGAGTCGGAGGACACACCTTTCTTTATTCCTCTGAAGATAAAAAATAAATGTTGGTACTAACCCTTCCCCTCCTACTCTTTTACCACGTTCTCCTACAACATCGCCACCTTTGCATCATTTACTGATTACACCAACTAACTATCCTCCACCACCACGTGATGATGGAGATGATAATGGAGATGGTGATGATGATGATGATGGAGATGGAGGTGATGATGATGATGATGATGATGATGATGATGAAGATGGAGATGGAGGTGATGATCATGATGGAGGTGATGATGATCATGATGGAGGTGATGATGATCATGATGGAGGTGATGATGATCATGATGGAGGTGATGATGATCGTGATGATGATCATGATGGAGGTGATGATGATCATGATGGAGGTGATGATGATCATGATGGAGGTGGTGATGATCATGATGGAGGAGATGATGATGGAGGTGATGATGATGGAGGTGATGATGATGGAGGTGATGATGATGGAGGTGATGATGATGATGGAGGGGATGATGATGATGGAGGTGATGATGATGATGGAGGTGATGATGATGATGGAGGTGATGATGGAGGTGATGATGGTGGTGATGATGGAGGTGATGATGGAGGTGATGATGGAGGTGATGATGGAGGTGATGATGATAATGGAGATGGAGGTGATGATGATGGAGGTGATGATGATGATGATGGAGATTGAGGTGATGATGATGGAGATTGAGGTGATGATGGAGATTGAGGTGATGATGATGATGGAGGTGATGGTGATGATGATGATGGAGGTGATGGTGATGATGGAGGCGATGATGATGATGGAGGCGATGATGATGATGGAGGCGATGATGATGATGGAGGCGATGATGATGATGGAGGTGATGATGATGGAGGTGATGATGATGGAGGTGATGATGATGGAGGTGATGATGATGGAGGTGATGATGATGGAGATGGAGATGATGATGGAGATGGAGATGATGATGGAGATGGAGATGATGATGGAGATGGAGATGATGATGATGATGGAGATGATGATGGAGATGATGATGATGATGATGATGATGATGGAGATGATGATGATGATGATGGAGGTGATGGAGGTGATGATGATGATGATGGAGGTGATGATGCTTATGATGGAGGTGATGATGATTATGATGGAGATGATGATGATGGAGATGATGATGATGATGATGATGGAGATGCTGATGATGATGATGATGGAGATGCCGATGATGATGGAGATGAGATGATGATGGAGGTGATGATGATGATGATGGAGGAGATGTACCACACAAAGGGCTAGTCACACTCTACCTATGCTTATATGCATGATGAGACATGCCAACAACATCTTTAAGAATCCAGTGCAGGCTTGCATTCTCACCCCAGGATTGAAAAATATAAATCTGCTCCCTCAGATCCAGTCTTTGGTGGTCTCTAATGCCTGTAAACGGGCCATTTCACAGACCACAGGTGAAGTCCCCCCTCCAGACAAGGAGTCAAAACCATTAGATGCCTCTGGTAAATGAGTAGCTGCCCAAGCAGGAAATCATTTGCGCATTACGAACACCCAGGCCTTGCTTGCCAGATATCATAGGGCAGTCTGAGACGAAAAGGAGCAGTTGCTACAACACCTCCCAGGTGAGCACAAAGCAAAAGCCCAGGATTTAGTCCAGAAAGGGGAGATCAACACTAGTGTGTTACTAAGAATACATTCATGGTTGAGGATTTTTGGTTACAAACCAGAATTACAACAGTCTATATTAAATACTCCTTTTGACAAGGAACATCACTTCTGGCCCGAAGTAGATGAGTCATTAGAAAAAAATGAAATCAGCATTTGCAATGCAATAGGTCTCGCATTAGGAAAGTTTGAGTTATTGGTATTGTAAATGACACATTTTTTATTTGTGTTGGTTTTGAAAATAGCTAAATTAATAGCTTTGTCATTTACAATGCCAATAGTTTTAACTTTCGCAAACGTGACACCTATAGCATTTGTAATGCAAAATGTGTTGTATTTACATGACTTAGATGTATTAATATTACAAATAACATTGGTTTTAATTTTTTTTATAATTATTACTTAAATAAGTTATTGTAATTTATAATGGCAATAGCTTAAACTTTTGTAAATAACTTTTGGGAAGATTATGTTGTGTATTTTATTCTGATGAAAATCCAAGAACAGGGTGGAGGGTATAGGGTGGAGGGTATAGGGTGGAGGGTATAGGGTGGAGGGTATAGGGTGGAGGGTATAGGGTGGAGGGTATAGGGTGGAGGGTATAGGGTGGAGGGTATAGGGTGGAGGGTATAGGGTGGAGGGTATAGGGTGGAGGGTATAGGGTGGAGGGTATAGGGTGGAGGGTATAGGGTGGAGGGGGAAGGTATAGGGTGGAGGGGGAGGGTATAGGGTGGAGGGGGAGGGTATAGGGTGGAGGGTATAGGGTGGAGGGTATAGGGTGGAGGGTATAGGGTGGAGGGATAGGGTGGAGGGTATAGGGTGGAGGGATAGGGTGGAGGGTATAGGGTGGAGGGATAGGGTGGAGGGTATAGGGTGGAGGGTATAGGGTGGAGGGTATAGGGTGGAGGGATAGGGTGGAGGGTATAGGGTGGAGGGATAGGGTATAGGGTGGAGGGATAGGGTGGAGGGGGAGGGTATAGGGTGGAGGGATAGGGTGGAGGGGGAGGGTATAGGGCGGAGGGATAGGGTATAGGGTGGAGGGGGAGGGTATAGGGTGGAGGGTATAGGGTGGAGGGGGAGGGTATAGGGTGGAGGGGGAGGGTATAGGGTGGAGGGGGAGGGGGGTGGGGGAGGGTATAGGGTGGAGGGTGGAGGGGGAGGGTATAGGGTGGAGGGTGGAAGGTGGAAGGTGGAGGGTATAGGGTGGAGGGTATAGGGTGGAGGGGGAAGGTATAGGGTGGAGGGGGAAGGTATAGGGTGGAGGGGGAGGGTATAGGGTGGAGGGTATAGGGTGGAGGGTATAGGGTGGAGGGGGAAGGTATAGGGTGGAGGGGGAGGGTATAGGGTGGAGGGTATAGGGTGGAGGGTATAGGGTATAGGGTATAGGGTGGAGGGATAGGGTGGAGGGATAGGGGGGAGGGATAGGGTATAGGGGGGAGGGATAGGGTATAGGGGGGGGATAGGGTATAGGGGGAGGGATAGGGTGGAGGGTGGAGGGATAGGGTGGAGGGGGAGGGTATAGGGCGGAGGGATAGGGTATAGGGTGGAGGGGGAGGGTGGAGGGTATAGGGTATAGGGTGGAGGGGGAGGATATAGGGTGGAGGGGGAGGGGGGAGGGGGAGGGTATAGGGTGGAGGGGGAGGGTATAGGGTGGAGGGTATAGGGTGGAGGGTATAGGGTGGAGGGTATAGGGTGGAGGGTATAGGGTGGAGGGTATAGGGTGGAGGGGGAAGGTATAGGGTGGAGGGGGAAGGTATAGGGTGGAGGGGGAAGGTATAGGGTGGAGGGGGAGGGTATAGGGTGGAGGGTATAGGGTGGAGGGTATAGGGTATAGGGTATAGGGTGGAGGGATAGGGTATAGGGTATAGGGTGGAGGGATAGGGTATAGGGGGAGGGATAGGGTATAGGGGGAGGGATAGGGTATAGGGTGGAGGGATAGGGGGAGGGATAGGGTATAGGGGGAGGGATAGGGTATAGGGTGGAGGGATAGGGTGGAGGGGGAGGGTATAGGGCGGAGGGATAGGGTATAGGGTGGAGGGGGAGGGTATAGGGTGGAGGGGGAGGGTATAGGGTGGAGGGGGAGGGTATAGGGTGGGGAGGGTATAGGGTGGAGGGGGAGGGTCTAGGGTGGAGGGTATAGGGTGGAGGGGGGAGGGTATAGGGTGGAGGGTGGAGGGGGAGGGTATAGGGTGGAGGGGGAGGGTATAGGGTGGAGGGTGGACTGGTGGCGCATAGAGTGGTGGCGGGTTGATGGAGAGAGTAGTAGAGTGGTGGCGGTAGAAGGCTTGACTCCATCAATTGTTGTTTTTTCATTTGTCACCCCGAGTGGGATGGGTAGGCTCAGACGAGAGTCCCATGCTCTCCACACCACATCCTGGCTGAAGACGGCTGATAGCCAGAAACCGGTCCTAGGATGCTTGATTCCGGTCCAGGAAAGACATGGCTTGGCAGTTCGGGCTGGACTGTTCCCATGAGGCACAGGGTCAAGGCTGATTTGCATATGGCCATGTCTGAACTGGGATGGTGTTGAGTGCAAAAAAACGATGGATTTAGGCCCAGATCTATGTACTGGGGTGAATGTATGACATTGTTCTGCATTCTGTCCATCAATTGTTGTTTTTGCATACTGAAACATGAAGCACGGTGCCTGTGAAGAGGGCGTTGTGCAGAAAAAATAAAAAGTGCGCGGCCTCCAAAAGCACACACGCTACCTCCCGATAATAAAAACAACAATAATCGGAAACATGAAGCGTGGCGCCTGTGAAGTGGGCGCTGTGCTGAAAAAATAAGCCATTCGGTCTATAAAATCATATAAAAGAACAGTTCACAAGTGCTGGTATAAAACGCAGAGCTACATCGCTTTTAAAACAAGCAATGGTGGTGCGAGCCGGCGCGATATGGGGAGAAGCGGGAGTTGCGTGCACGCGCGGCCGAGGCTTAGGAAGAAAAACAAGTTTGATGAGGGTGGGGGAGCAGGGGAGTGAGCCGACCATATGGGCATTGCTGTGGGCGGTGGGTGGGTGGGGGAGCAGCAACCTTTGATAAAGCGCGCGCCTGGCAAAGCGTCACGCTTCAGTAGACAACATGCATTGGGAGGAATCCGGTTTGGAATCCTCTTGGTCAAAGAGTTTGTTTCAACTCCAATAGGTCAGAGCTATAAATAGCTCGACCTAAAAAGACACAGGGGTAGCCAAGACTATGGGAGCTCCGCTGTCTCCCTCTAATCGAAGTTCCTTTCATCACTCCTACCGCGGTGGATCGAAAATCATGTCCTCGGTCAATACTGCCACCTCTTACAAAAGCAACAGTCCATGTTCCTCTGCAAGGGGTTTCTTTAGAGGAGGATATAGAGGTAACAACAAAGGTCGAGGCAAGGGTTCCGCACCGGGTAATTCCCCCTCCTCCAACAGACTGTTACTTGCCTACACTTCCCCCGATCATTTATCTCCAGTTGTACGTCTTCTACAATTCCTCCTCATTTGGCAATTTATCACCACAGACAAATGGTTGTTAGGAATTATCAAACATGATTATTGCCTGGAGTTTACCAACAACCCTCCAAACATACCACCATGTTCTCACAAAATGTCACCAGAACATTTACGTCGACTTCAGCAAGAAGTCTAGTCTCTCCTCCCCAAAGGAGCCATAGAACCTGTGCCACTACAACATCGTGCGACAGGCTGTACTTTCTCATCCCCAAAAAGGACAGCTTCCTGAGACTTAATCTATCTAGATCTCAGAGAACTAAACCTTTACATACTGTCAGAGCCTTTTCACATGGTAACACTTCAACAAGTGCTCCCGCTTCTACAGCAGGGCTATTTTTATGTCTACTCTAGACTTAAACGATTCGTAATTCCACATTCCAATTCATCCCGCTCATTGCAAATACCTCAGATTCATCATAACAGGTCATCATTACCAATACAAAGTATACTACCATTTGGAGTCACCATTGATCCCAGGGTTTTTAGCAAATATCTAGCAGTAGTTGCAGCACATCTGAGAAGACAACAGATCCATGTCTTCCCATACCTAGACGACTGGCTCATCAAAGCTGCTACTTACCAAATGTGTCTCAAACACACTCAAACCAATATTCACTTACTTCACTAACTAGGGTTTACAGTGAATGCGTAGAAGTCTCAACTACAGCCTTCCAACACACAAACTTATCTGGGACCCACAATAGACTCTCACAAAGCTCTAACCTCTCCCAATACAGCTAAGATTCACAGTATTCAGTACCTTCTCACTCAATTTCAGCCCAACCAATCATTGCCAACAAGAGTCTTCATGAAACTGCTAGGCATATTGGTGTCTGCATTATAATTGTTCCCCACAAAAGACTTTACATGCCTCCCCTTCAAGAATGCTTAGCAAGTCAGTGTAACAAGTTGCATGGTCAGTTAACCGATCTAGTGTCTGCATTATAATTGTTCCCCACGCTAGACTTCACATCCCTCCCCTTCAAGAATGCTTAGCAAGTCAATGTAACAAGTTGCGTGGTCAGTTAACCGATCTAGTGATGGTGGATGGCTGCACCCATCGCTCTCTGCAGTGGTGGAACCCACAAAATGTATCCAGAGGGCGGCCCTTTCTCGACCCTTCTTCACAGACCGAGCTAACAGCAGAAGCATCGCTCACTGTTTGGGGCGCTCACCTACAGAATCACACATACCAAGGATTATGGACTGAGTACAGGACCCTACATATCACTCACCTAGTGCTACTAGCAGTGTTTCTAGCGCTTAAAGCCTTACAGGCTCACCTTCTAGGCTAAACTCTTAGTCCGGACAGACAATATGACCGCTATGTACCACATACAAAAACTGGGGGGCACACACTCTCCAGCTGTCACGCCTAGCACAAGCTATTTGGAAATGTGCCATACATCACAAAATGTATCTCTTAGCAGGAAACCTTCCAGGAGTAAACAACAAATTGCAGACCTTCTCAGCACACACAGACAGCAAATCCACAAAGGGAACTTCATCCCCAAATTCTTCTTCCCTACTTTCAGGAATAAGGATTTCCTCACATAGACCTGTTCGCCACATCTCAAAATGCAAAATGCCCAAGCTTCGCCTCCTGGTTCCCACACCCACTCTCCAAAGGCAGTGCCCTATGGATGAACGGGTCAGGAATATTTGCATACTCTTTTCACCCTCTCCACTCATTCCACTCAAAGTTCAGAAGCTCAAGGCAACATCCCTCACACTGATTCTCTTAGCTACCACATCGGCATGCCAACCCTGCTGGAACTGTCAGTAGTTCCACACCAAAAGCTGCATCTCAATTTCAGTCTCCTCACTCAGAGCCATGGAGAAATCAGGCATCCAAATCCCAAGGAACTCAACCTGACGATTTGGCTCCTGAAGTCATAGAGTTTAGTTATTTACAATTACCACCAGACTGTATGAATATCCTAAAGGAGGCTAGGAGACCTACTACTAGGGCATGCTATGCAGCAAAGTGGAATGGTTTTGTTATATATTGTAATAACAATCCTCTTGATGCTTCAGTACAAAACATCATCTTTTATCTCTTACACTTATAGCAATCTGGATTAGTTTGTTCGAGGCATGTGGGCTGCTGAATTCATATCTGTGCATAGATCGCCGCCTAGTGTTGGGTTCCGATGATCGAACATTGTTGTCCTGGAAGAGTCTTCGAAGTATCACAAGATAGGTGGCTCCTCCCCTGGACTACAGTGCGCATGGGCATCGACTCCATCCTCAGATTGTTTTTTTCGGCCATTGGGTTCGGATGTATATTGGTTCACTCTAGTCGGAATCGATATAAACTTTCTTAAGGCCAAAAGGCCTTTAGTTATTTTCGTCGGTATAGTCTTGCGTTCGGTGCCTGATTCTTCCAGCTCGGTTCCGAGCCGGATTCCATAGACCCGCATGCTTTCGACGCGGAAGGCCCAGTCGACGCCACAGACCCTATCGACTGATCATCATGGAACGGAGCCTGTTAAAGAGAGGTCCCGTGTGCAACTCAAGTATCCCCACATCGACGTCCACCCGGTGTGCAACAAGTGTCTGTCGCCGGATCATGATGAAGCCAGTTGCATGGCTTGTTCCCGTTTTCGATCCAAGAAGACGCTTAAGCATCGACGCGCTGCGCGCCAGGAGTCCCAGCAGACTGCACCGGCGCCTGTGGACATTTTCGATGCCGGAAATGATGAGGGAGCTGACCAGGAAGTTAGTGAGAACCTGTCGAATCCCGCCTCGGAGGTCGACTACAACTACGACGCGGACGCTGAAATGCTCGAAGCGGAAGAAGTCGTCGACGAGGTAGGAGACGACGATGAAGCCTTTGGGGCCATGGAAGATAGCTCGAGCGGAGAGCTAACTCAGACTGACATTGGGGCCGAAACGCTTCAAAAGGCTCAGGTCGAGGGATCGCCACTAGGCCTTACCCAAGATCTTCTAATGGGTTCTACGGCTCCGCCTTCGGGCTCGGCTACGGACATTGCTATTGAGCCGCACCCTGCAAAACGGAAACTGAATTTGAAAACGACGGTCTCGACGCAAGTGAAAGCACGTGTGCCCCCCTCGAAACCGAAAGTGCGCATTACTTTGGTCGGATCGAAGGCCTCGGACCTGTCTGCACCGACGAAGCAAAAGGGTGTTGTCGATCCAAAGACACAGGTCAAGGGTGTCAAGACTAAGTCTGCCACGCCGAAGACAAAGGTCAAGGCAGTCGAGCCGAGTAAATCGGCGCCGAAGACTGTCGACACCAACAAAGGACTCGGTGATCCGAAGGTTTTCGAGACTCTGCGTCAACAAGACAAGGCCAAGAGCGGCACATCCCACGAGTCCTCGTCTAGTGGGGCCTCGAAAGATTCAGTCGACTTGGCGCGGCCGTCCGCCGCTTTCTCCAAGCAGGTGGAGGACTCCCTAAAGCGCATCAAGGAGAAGGCCTCGACTGTCGTGCCAAAAGATCCTTCACCTTCGAAGCCTGTCGATAAACCTCAAAAAGCGTCGACGCCCATTCACTTCACGTTGCCGCCGAAAGTGGGGCCGAAGGCTTTCACCCCTAGGATGGTCGCCAGCGTGCCCGAGAAGGTGCCCTCAGTGCCGAAGTCGACGACCGTGGTCCCGGCCTTTAAGCATCGACAATCTTCGTTGGAAGAACAGCAAAAACATTTTATCGATGCCGAAACAGGCGGACATTCCCTTCATAAACTGAAAATTGCCCCAGAACAGCCAATGGAGTCCTATAAAATTCCTTTAAAGAAAAAGGATTCCACTTCAACTCCTGTTCTTGTGGAACCACTTTCTCCACATGGCCATGATGTCTCATCCACTTACTCTGACGTGGAAGCTGGGGAAGGTAACGATGATGATGATGAGTACAGCTATCCTGTCTACACTGACCCAGATGATACCAATGAACCCTGGGCAGCTGGTGCTGACCCAGGTGATCCTCACTCTACCCCAGGCACAACTCTATGCTGTAAAAACGTCGCCCACAGAGGATTCAGCGGCGTTTAATACCCTCATTGAAAGGGCGGCTAAAAATCATGACGTCCAGCTCCATGCTGACCCCATTGAAGTAGACTTTCTTTTTGACACCTTTTCCGTCTCGGAGAGAACTGTCAAGACTCTGCCTATGTTGAAGGGTGTCTTGAAACATGCTGGGGAAATCTTTAAGGAGCCTACCAGAGCCAGGGTGATAAACCCTAGAATTCAGAAGAAGTATAAACCAGCACCTACTGACCCTACTTACATCAAGGGACAGTTGCCTTTGAACTCTCTTGTTGTTTCTAATGCCCGGAAGAGGGCTAATTCACAAATAACGGGTGATGCTCCTCCCCCAGATAAGGAATCTAAGGTGTTTGAGGCATCAGGGAAAAGGGTGGCAGCCCAAGCGGCCAATATCTGGTGCATTTCAATACACAAGCACTTCTAGCAAGGTATGACAGGGCACACTATGACACACTGGAGACCCTGTTGCAGCACCTTCCAGATGAATACAAAGAGGCAGCTGAGATGCTCATCCAAGAGGGGAAGCTAATATCCAATGCTTCTATTAAATGTGCACTGGACGTGGCTGACACAGCGGCCAGAGCTATCAACACTAGTGTCATGCTGAGACGACATGCCTGGCTCAGAATCTCGGGATTTAAGCCAGAGATACAGACCACCATTCTTACTCAGACAGTAAACCCTGATCATCTGTTTGGCCCAGAGGTGGACACCACCTTGGAAAAGATCAAAAAGGACACTGAAACTGCTAAGTCCATGGGGGCCCTGCAGTCCCAGCAATTCAGGGGTGGTTCTTTTCGTCGCTCAAGCACTAAAGGTGTTTTCCAGAGGCCAGCTCTCCCAAACCACACAGTACTATAAAGGCAACACGCAGACCACATACACCAAACAAAGTCGAGGTGGATATCGTGGAAACAGCGCCAATGGCAGGGGTCTTGGAAACAACAACTCCAGATCCTCTGCCACTAACAAACAGTGACGCCTTGTCACTGCCCCCCGACCACGCAACACCGGTCGGGGGGAGACTTCAACAGTTCCTGCCAGTCTGGAAATCCATCACCACAGGCAGGTGGGTCACACAGCTTATACAGTACGGTTATTGTCTGGAGTTAACATCCACTCCACCCAACATTTGCACTTATTGCAGCAGGAGGTCCTCGTCATGCTGCAAAAAGGGGCAATCGAGCTTGTGCCTGTGGAAGAAAGGCACAGGAGTTTACTCACTGTACTTCTTGATACCAAAAAAGGACGGGTACTGGACCTCGGACCCCTCAATCAGTACATTCTATCGGAGCACTTTCACATGCTGACCCTGCAGCAAGTACTACCGTTGCTCAGTCAGGGGGATTTTCTCGCAACTTTAGATCTAAAGGATGCATATTTTCACATTCCGCAGCACCCGTCACACAAAAAATACCTCCGGTTCATCATCCAAAACAAACATTACCAGTTCAAGGTTTTGCCTTTCGGGGTCACCACGGCACCCAGGGTGTTTACAAAGTGCCTGGCGACGGTGGCGGCGCACCTAAGGCGACAAAACATTCACGTCTACCCTTATCTGGACGACTGGCTCATCCAGGCAAAGTCAGCCCAGCAGTGTGCCGCCCACATGTCCCACACCATTCACCTTCTTCACGATCTAGGATTCTCACTGAATTACCCAAAGTCCCACCTGAAACCCGCCCACATACAGCAGTATCTGGGTGCGACGATAAACACTCTGGCAGCCACAGCACAGCCAAATTCAGTGAGGGTCAACAGCATTCAATCGCTGATACAAAAATTCAGACCTCAACACTCTTCCAGCGCGAGTGTTCATGCAGTTGATAGGCATGATGGCCTCCTGCATCTCCATAGTCCCGCACGCGAGACTACAGATGCGTCCGCTTCAGTAGTGCTTAGCACGTCAGTGGACTCAGGCTCACGGACAGTGACAGACCTAGTGTTGGTGAGCGGTCGGGCATACAACTCTCTGCATTGGTGGAATCCACGAAACCTTAGCAAGGGACGACCGTTCCAAGAGCCTGTGCCACAGATCATCCTGACGACTGACGCTTCTCTCCAGGGATGGGGAGCTCATGTACTCCATTACACTGTGCAGGGACTATAGACACCACAGCAAAGGAAGATGCACATCAATGTTCTGGAACTGATGGCGATCTTCATGGCACTAAAAGCCTTCAAAGTACATCTGTGCAACAAGGTCGTGTTGTTCCGGACGGACAACATGACGGCCATGTACTACATTCAGAAGCAGGGAGTAACACACTCTCCACAGTTGTCTCATCTGGCTCAGAGCATGTGGAAGTGGGCCATTCAGAGAAACAGCTTCCTCATGGCAGAACACCTCCCAGGCAAGGACAATCAGATGGCGGACCTGCTCAGCAGGTACAGCCACCAAATGCACGAGTGGGAGATACATCCATCAGTACTCCACCCGTACTTCCAAAGGTGGGGTCATCCAGAGATAGACCTGTTCGCCACAAAGGAGAACGCAAAACGCCGAAGCCTTGCCGCCAGGTTTCCACACCCACAGTCGCAAGGCAATGCGATATGGATGAACTGGTCAGGCAAATTTGCGTACGCTTTTCCCCCAGCACCTCTAATACCGCTGGTGGCACGCAAGCTGAAGCAGCACTCGATGACTCTCATCCTGGTTGCTCTGACGTGGGCTCGCCAACCATGGTACACAACGTTTCTGGAACTGTCCGTGGTACCGCATCAAAGGCTGCGCCTCACACCCAGGCTTTTGACGCAGAGCCATGGCGACATTCAGTATCCAGATCCGCAACAGCTCGACCTGGCGATCTGGGTCCTGAGGTCTTAGAGTTTGGCTACCTCAACTTACCTCCTGACTGTATGGACATCATCCGGGAGGCAAGGAAGCCCACCACCAGAGCATGCTATGCGGCGAAGTGGAAGCGGTTTGTCATTTATTGTGCGGACCACAACATTAACCCGCTGGATGCATCTATTCAAAACATCATTTATCTCTTACATCTGTACAAATGTTATCTGGCCTATGCTTCCATTCGTATACATTTATCCGCAATGGCTGCTTATCTCCAAAACAGACAGCACCTCTCACTTTTCAGGGTGCCTGCCATTAAAGCCTTTCTGGAAGGACTCAAACGAGTCATTCCTCCGCGGACGCCACCAGCTCCGGAGTGGAACCTCAGTGTGGTCCTCACCAGGCTGATGGGTCCCCCTTTTGAACCACTGCATTCCTGCGAGATTCAATTCTTGACATGGAAAGTTGCTTTCCTTATAGCGATTACGTCGCTACGACGAGTTAGTGAACTCCAGGCACTAACTATCCAAGAGCCATTTATTCAAATTCATTCCAACAGGTTGGTGCTTCGCACTAACCCTAAATTCCTTCCTAAGGTAGTGTCTCAGTTCCATATCAACCAGACTATAGAACTACCTCTGTTCTTCCAAAATCCAGAGTCACTGGCGGAGAGAATGCTCCACACACTTGACGTCAAAAGGGCCCTAATGTATTACATTGATAGGACCAAAGATTTTAGGAAGACTAAACAACTCTTTGTTGCCTTTGCGCCACAACACAAAGGTAACCCCATTTCCAAGGCTGGTATAGCCAGGTGGATCGTTAAATGTATTCAGATCTGCTATCTGAAAGCCAAGCACACTCTCACCATTCCACCACGGGCCCACTCCACCCGAAAGTTGGGGGCCTCCATGGCTTTCCTTGGAAATATTCCTTTGGAAGACCTATGTAGAGCAGCCACATGGTCTACCACACACACATTTACAAAACATTACTGTGTTGATGTGCACTCCAAACAGCAGGCAGCTGTAGGGCAGGCTGTTCTAAAAACACTTTTCCAAACTGCTGCAGCTGGCACGGGCGGCCGCCGTTAATGGTGGGACTGCTATGTATTCTATGCATAGATATGAATTCAGCAGCCCACATGCCTCGAACCGAATATGCTACTTACCAGTATGCATCTGTTCTTGGCATGTAGGGCTGCTGACATTCATATCGTCCGCCCTCCTCCCCGGCGCCTGTAGCGGCTGCAGCATTCACACATACTTCTAGCATGGTCTTCATTCACTTAGTTTCACTCCATCTTGGCTACAATGGCTAAAAACAATCTGAGGATGTAGTCGATGCCCATGCGCACTGTAGTCCAGGGGAGGAGCCACCTATCTCGTGATACTTCGAAGACTCTTCCAGGACAACAATGTGCGATCATCCGGACCCAACACTACGCGGCGATCTATGCACAGATATGAATGTCAGCAGCCCTACATGCCAAGAACAGATGCATGCTGGTAAGTAGCATATTCGATACATACATTTGATTGCATTTAGTAGCAGTAGCTGCATACTTACAAAACAGACATTTATTTCTATTCAGAGTCCGAGTGATTAAAGCCTTTATGGAAGGAATAAAAAGAGTAGTGCCACCAAGAGCTTCACCTGCTCCACTGTGGAACTTGAACATACTCCGTACAAGGCTAATAGGACTACCCTTTGAACCGATTGAAATCACTTCCTTAAGGCGAGTTGGTGAACTCCAGGCATGAACTATACAAGAGCCTTTCTTTCAACTTCACAAAGACAAGGTGGTTCTTCGATTAAATCCCAAATTTCTTCCAAAGTGGTTTCTGCTTTTCACATCAATCAGTTGAGTTACCTATGTTCTTTCCTCAACCTGATTCTTTAGCAGAACGAGCTCTACACACACTTAATGTTAGAAGAGCTCTACTACATTATGTAGAAAGAACAAATGATTTTCGTAAGACAAAGCAGCTCTTTGTTGCTTTTTCTCCATCACACAAAGGCAATCCCACTTCTAATCAAAAACACACTTAGGCTATATGAATGGGATCTTTTTGAGCCAGAGAAGTACCGATCCCTAAGACACTACTTTTTGCACATCATAAATCGGGAATTGCAAGATGGATTGTTAAATGTCTCCAAACATGTTATACAAAAGTAAAAAGAACATTGCCAATACCCCCTAAAGCACAATCCACTCGCAAAATAGGGACTACTATGGCCTTCATAGGGAATATTCCCTTAGCTGACATATGTAAGGCCGAGACCTTGTCTACATAGCACATATTCACCAAACCCTATTGTGTAGATGTGTTAGCAAGGTAACAAGCTAATGCAGACCAGGCAGTACTTGCAACACTTTTTCAAAGCTACAGGTTAGTCACCACGTTGGGAGGATACTGCTGCATAGTCTATGCAAAGCATATGATCTACTACTCGCATGCCTCGAACAGAAAATGTTACTTACCCAGTAAGCATGTGTCCTTGACATGTAGAGCTGTAGATTGACATGCGCCCACCCGCCTCCCCAGGTACCTATACCTGTTGCAGTTTTTTTCTTTTCTTACATGCATACGCATGGACATCTCTATTCTATCTTAACTAACTGCATTCTGAAATTCTGGGGAAAACAATCTAACATCGGAGTCGATGCCCATGTGCACTATCAGCGAAAGGAGGAGTCCCCTACCTCGTGACTGGAAAGAAAAACAACTTGCAAACATCCGGACCCAACAGTAGATGGTAGGAGTATGCAGAGCATGTGAATCTACAGCTCTACATGCCAAGAACAGATACCTACTGGGTAAGTAACATTTTCCTTTCTCCCATAGGACTGCATTGAACTGCTTTCTTGCGAAAAGATTTTTGTTTGGAGTTGGTTTGTATGAAACCTTAAATGTGTAAAAACTGATGTACTTGCCTTTCCGCTAGGAAATGTCCCAGTGTGATATCTATGTATATCACACTGAGTAGAGAAAGTAACAAAATGTAACCTGAAAAGTAATTCAAACTGCTATACAAACTAATGACTTACTTACCTGTAATCAATTCAATTGAATTTAAACTGCATCATTCTTGCAAAGTGTTTTACTTGGCCTTGCTTGGTTATAGAAAATAGAATATAACTAAATGTTTTGTATACAAACAAATGGTATGAGTTCAGTCTCTGAGTGTGTGGCATAATTTCTTGCCTGAGTACAATAAATGCTTAACACTACCTTCTGATAAAGCCTTACTCCACACCCACACTACCACAATTGGAGAGTAAGGTATTATCTACTTTTACCTCTGCCTACCGTTGTGGTTCCACTGGACTCTGTGCACACTATACCTTTCTTTGTTATAGTATATACAGAGCCAGCTTCCTACAGGTATATTTAATTTTCTAGAACCAAGCCAGGCATGATACAGGTAAATATATTAAGACCGGTTGGAGAGGTAAGTTGGGATGTCAGGACACCGTTGGTTGGGCCACCTAAAGCTGTGGGGCGTCTGGTGCAGGGGTGTCTTTTGGTATTGGGTTTTTCTTACCAGCTCCGGTCGAGAGGGATCCTCCAGAAAGGGGCTGCAGGCGTCGGTTGAAACTTGAGGAGAAATCCTTGTGGTCTTGAGCCACTCTAACTCGGGCCATGGGCTTTGGGGGCAGAGTGGAACAGATTTGCGGATCTGGCTGGAGCCAGAGTCTGTGGGTGAGCAAATCCTGTTTCTAGGGGGGGGGGGGGGTTGTCTGGTTCCCCCCATCTTCAAGATGGCGGGCACTGAGAGTTGTGCTTCGCCTTGCCTCCCCCCCCCCCCTTAGGGGTAGGGTTGGCAAAGGTAGGAACACCTCTCCTCCTAACTTTTTCTTCTCTGGATTCTCCCTGCCAAAGTGGGGGTCAGAACCAGTGGGGGCCAGTTGCTGGGAGCCAGTTTTGCAGCGTGAATCTATCTGGATTCACTATGCTGTGCATATTCCGCGGTCTTGTGGTTGGGTCCGGATTCGTAGTCTTTTCTTTGTTTTTTTTTTTTTTTTTTTTTTTTTTCGTAGCCCTTGTGGGCGTCGTCGTCACACCTCCTCGGGTGCATTTCCGGTGACGTCGGCATGCTTCCTGCGGAAGCTCCCACTCTTGGGTGCCATCTTCAGATTCTTTTTTCCGCGGTCGGGTCTGGATCGTTCCCGTTGGGCTCCAGACATTTTTGGAGAAAGTACTGAAAAGAGTGGAAGTTGGAGGAGATTTTGGAAGAAGAAGACTAAAGAAGACTTCACAGAACATTGACGAGGAGAAAAGAAGGTGAAAACCTCGAGAACTTCGACGATCGTCGACGTCCACGCGGTCAGGGAGGCCTGAACGCACGAGGATGGACAACACGCCGTTCAAGTTCTGCCCGAACTGCAGACACAAGTACGCGCAGAAAGACCAGCACCCGGTTTGCAACCTTTGCCTACCGGTAGAACACAGAAGCGAGGACTGCAACGCCTGCGCCGTCTTCGCCCAGAAGACCCTTCGTGTGAGGAAGAGACCGAGGGTAGCACACGCCACCCTCGAAGGAAAATCCCCGACGCCATCGCTGTACGAGCTGGGGATGTCCTCAGAGGAGGAGGACAACGCTGCTGCCGAAGACGACAGCTACACGGTCGTAGAGACCGATTACAAGAAGACGCCTGATAAGGTAGGAGACTCGACGTCCCACAAGAACACGAGAGACTCTGAGTCTCAAAAGTACGAGGCCAAGAGCCCGAAGGCGCCGACGCAGCGACATCTGCCGTCCGCGACCACAAGCAGGCCCAGCGGATCCTCGGAGAAGGAGTCCCTGGCGCCGAAAGCTGTTGACCAGCAGAAAGCATCGAAGATCGTCGCCGAAAGGGACCGATCGACGTCGAGGGAGAAAGACCCTAAAGCCTCGGCACCGCCCAAGGACCCGAAAGCCAGTTCGACGTCCAAGCCGTCGACGTCGAAAATCTCGCCGCCGAACCAGGCGACTAATAGAGGGGCCGAACGTTCCGAAGCCGAAAACGCAGCCGAGATGGAAAGGAAAAGACGTCGGCTAGAAGCCGAAATGGCAAGCCTCTTGCAGCGGAGAAAAGATTTCGCCGCCGAGATGAGTGCCTTCACGATTCCACACAAGACCAAGCACGCCGTGCTAGATCTGGTCGAAGAGGAAGAAGAACATGCCGACGACCATGTGCCTAGCGACGAGATGGTCGACGACCAGGAAGGTGAAGAGAATCCCTACGAGGATTACAGCTATGAGGACGAAGAGGGCAGTAGGTTGGACGCCGAGTCGGCCACGTCTGACCCACGCGAGGAGGATTACCTAGACGTCGACACCGAGAGCCCGGAAGAGGCGGTCGACTCATACCCCTCGAGACCCTCGCCGCCGGACGACATCGGGGCATACAACTCAGCGATACAATCTGCCGCAACTGCATTCAAGCTAAAGCTCGACGAGGAAAAGCAGAAAGCAGACTTCCTGCTAGAGACATTGCTCCCAACACAAACAAGAAGCCAGTTCCTTCCAATGCTCGATAGCGTCTTGGCTCAGGGAAAGGAAGCGTTCAAAGAGCCCGCAACATGCAAGGCGGTAACTCCCAGAACAGAGAAAAAATACAAACCCTCCTCGAAGGACCCGGCCTACATTCGAGGCGAGGTCTCCGCTGACTCCATTATCATGGCCACAGCTAGGAAGAGGGCGAGCGTATCCACTACCTCGGGCCCACCACCGGATAAGGAGAGCAAGAGGATGGATCTGGTAGGGAGAAGGATCGAGCGAAATGCCGCGACCCACTGGCGCATGGCTAATTGCAACGCCCTGTTAAACAGGCACATGTACCAGATCATGGAGGGGCTGGGGCAGTTGGTGAAGGACCTACCCCAGGATGCCAGGCAGAAGGCCGAAAAATTGATCGAAGAAGGGAAAAACGCGGCAA
This sequence comes from Lissotriton vulgaris, assembly GCF_964263255.1. Classification (NCBI taxonomy): domain Eukaryota; kingdom Metazoa; phylum Chordata; class Amphibia; order Caudata; family Salamandridae; genus Lissotriton; species Lissotriton vulgaris. The sequence continues at coordinate 313,319,697 of NC_141695.1, forward strand.
ATTCTTGCCTCAAGACAGCCCTGGACGGAGCAGACACCGCCAGCAGGCTCATGATGATGGGTGTCACGGAAAGGAGACACGCCTGGCTCAGGATCTCAGGGTTCAAACCCGAGGTACAACACAGTATCCTTAACACGCCGTTCAACGGCGAAACGCTTTTCGGAGCAACAGTGGACGAGAAACTATGCCAACTCAAAAAAGATAACGAGACGGCAAGATCCATGGGGGCATTGCAGTTCAGGGGCAACAGAAGAGGCACCCCGGCACGGTGGCACGGCGGGAGAGGTGGAAACCAGCCAGGTACATCGCACCAGGCCTTCCAGCAGACGCACCAGGCAGACGCACCAGGCAGACTCTCAGGCTCAGCAAGGTCACCAGAAGCAGTCCTGGCAATACCAGCCAAGAGGTCAGTCCTTTCGAGGGAGAAATGGCCGTGGCCAGAATAGAAGAGGGGGGCAGCAGCCCACCTCAAAGTGAGTTCAGACACCTCCAGGTGCCCGACCACAGAAAAGATCCCAGGGGGCACCACGTACGAAGGGGTCAGGACGATCTAAGGACCTACGACCACATGACACCAGTGGGAGGAAGATTAAAGTTCTATCTCCAAGAATGGAGAGAAATAACATCAGACAAATGGATCCTAAACATCATCCAATTCGGATACTGCTTGGAGTTGGAGAGAAAGCCAACAAACAGAAAACCATGGGGGAAGCCACCAGCAAGAGAACAGCTGGCGAGGCTTCAGGAAGAAGTGCAAGAACTTCTACAAAAACAGGCCATAGAAAGAGTTCCCTTCAGGGAAAGGAACAAGGGAATATACTCAACGTACTTCCTAGTACCAAAGGTCGACGACAAGATGAGACCCATCCTAGACCTAAGGTTCCTCAACAAATTCATAAGAACACAAAAGTTCAAAATGACCTCCCTGCAGGAGGTGCTGCCGCAATTGCAGGTCGGAGACTTCATGGTCACGATAGACCTCAAGGACGCCTACTTACACATACCGATGAACGAGAAGCACAAGCATATGCTCAGGTTCGCAATCGGAGGAGGCCACTACCAGTTCACAACGCTGGCCTTCGGACTGAAATCAGCACCAAGGGTATTCACGAAGTGCCTCGCAGCAGTCGCAGCGCACTTACGAAGACAGGGGATACACGTATACCCTTACCTGGACGACTGGCTGGTGAAAGCAAACTCGTACCAGAAGTGCAAGCAGCATGCACATACAGTGACGAGCACGCTTCTAAACCTGGGGTTCTCCGTCCATTGGAAGAAATCATCAATGGAGCCGGAGCAAGTGAAGATCTTCCTGGGGGCAGAGATCAACACCTTACAGGGCAAAGTGTTCCCCAGCGAGAAGAGAGCAAGGGCACTGGTCAAGGAAACTCGCCTCTACCGGAAGGGACAAGCTCGGACAGTGAGGACTGCGAGCAAGATCATGGGGATGATGGCATCGTGCATCCACCTAGTGCCGAATGTGCGGCTCCACATGAGACCCATGCAAGAATGGCTCCAGGAACAATGGTCACAGGCTTCTGGCAGTTGGGAGGATCTTGTGGTGGTGACGCACGCAGTGCAGAAGGAGATGACATGGTGGACCTTGGAGAACTTAACAAGGGGACAGCCTCTAACACTCCCAACTCCGACAGTGACCATCACCACGGACGCATCCCTGAAGGGATGGGGCGCTCACATGGAGGAACTCAAAGTGAGGGGTCTTTGGACTCCAGCAGATGCGACAAAGCACATCAATTACCTCGAGTTGAAGACAATCTTCCTTGCACTGAAAGCCTTCCAGACAAGACTGTACAGGCAAAGGGTGTTGCTACAGACAGACAACACCACGGCGATGTTCTACATCAACAAACCGGGTGGAACACAGTCAACAACGCTTTCGACGCTGGCGCAGGAGATATGGAGGTGGGCCATCCCTCTCCAGATAGACCTGCTAGCCATACACCTACCAGGGAAGGAGAACATTCAGGCAGACTGGCTGAGCAGACAGACCTCGGCATCCCATGAGTGGGAGCTCAATGCTCAGGAGACAAGGAGGCTGTTCAACAGGTGGGGAACGCCATCAGTGGACCTGTTTGCAACACGCCAGAATGCGAAATGCCGAAACTTCGCATCCAGAAAACACGAAGAAGGGTCCCTTGGGAATGCCCTATGGATAGATTGGTCCGGGAAATTTGCGTACGCTTTTCCCCCGATACCACTGATACACAGAGTACTGAGCAAGTGCAGAGCGAGCACCATGACCCTGATACTCGTCGCGCCACAGTGGGTGAGGCAGACATGGTACTCGCAGATCATGGAGATGGCGCAGTGTGCACCCCACAGATTCGGCAGAAGAAAAGACCTGCTCTCCATGCAGAACGGAGAGGTGCTGCACCCAGAACCAGAGAGCATGAGCCTAGTAGCATGGCTCCTGAGGACATAGAGTTCGCACATTTGAGACTGCCAGAGAGCACCCTCAGGGTCCTTCGGGAGGCACGAAGGCCCAGCACAAGGAAGTGCTATGTCGCAAAGTGGAAAAGATTCACGATGTGGTGCAGAAGGGAAAGACTCCACAATAAAATGAAAAAGGACTCCACGGTACTGAAGTACCTGACACACTTACTGGAGAAAAACCTCAGCTCGTCCTCCTTGAGAGTTCACCTGGCGGCTATAGTGGCATACACAAGGGGTGAGATGGGCAGAAGCTTCTTCACATCACAAGTTGTAAAGAGGTTCCTCGAAGGAGCAAAAAGGATTGCACCACCCAAGCGGGTGCCACCACCGGCATGGAACTTAAACGTGGTCCTGACGGAACTCATGAAGGAGCCCTTCGAGCCGCTTCACAAGGCCTCCTTGAAGATGCGAACTATGAAAACTGCTTTCCTGGTTGCAATTACGTCCTTACGCAGAGTGAGCGAGCTGCAAGCGCTAACGCTAAAGGAGCCCTACTTACAAATACACAATGACAGGGTGGTGATGAGGACCGACCCACACTTCATGCCGAAGGTGGTGTCCAAGTTCCACATGAACCAGTCCATACAGATACCAAGTTTTTTCCAAAAACCAACCACTAGCGCAGAGCGAGCTCTGCACACCCTGGACGCCAGAAGGGCGGTCATGCATTACATTGAAAGGACAAAAGGACACAGGAAAACGAAACAGTTCTTTGTGTCGTTCGCCAACAGTTACATGGGCAAGGCAGTGACTAAGACCACTATTGCACGATGGATCGCGCAAACAATCCAACTCTGCCACAAAAGGGCAGGAGAAGAACTGGCAGAGGGGGCACGCGCCCTCTCCACTAGAAAAAAGGGGGCTACAATAGCCTTCCTGGCCAATACACCCATACAAGACATATGCCTGGCGGCAACATGGGCTTCGGTGCACACATTCACGAAGCACTATTGCGTGGATGTTCAGATGAACAAAGAAGCACAAGTCAAAGGGTGCTCCAGCATATATTCAGAAACCAGAGCTCATCTTCCACCTAGCCGCCACGGAAATGAGAAACCGCTACGAAATCTATGCACAGCATAGTGAATCCAGAAAGATTCACGCTGCAAAACGAATAGTTTCTTACCTGTCGGTGTAGTTTTGCAGCTTGAAGATCTTTCTGGATTCACTAGCGAACCCACCCACCCACCTCCGCCAGAAAGATGAGGCTGGAGAGAATAGAGGTGGTCAAAAAAAAAAAAAAGGGAAAATAGGAGGAGAAGAAGTAAGAGAATATAAGGACAAGTGGTAAAGAAATTATCACCTGAATAGAACATTGCCATTGCTTCGGAAAAGAAAGAAACATGGAAAAAAGAATCCGAAGATGGCGCGCAAGAGTGGGAGCTTCCGCAGGAAGCATGCCGACGTCACCGGAAATGCACCCGAGGAGGTGTGACGCCGACGCCCACAAGGGCTACGAAAAAAAACCAAAGCAAAGACTACGAATCCGGACCCAACCACAAGACCGCGGAATATGCACAGCATAGTGAATCCAGAAAGATCTTCAAGCTGCAAAACTACACCGACAGGTAAGAAACTATTCGTTACTGGGAGCAGCAAGTGGCTATGATAGCTCACAAAGGCAGCAAGCCTTTGAAGCTTCCCCTTCGTGGACCCTTCCCATCCTGCCGGAGGAGACTTGGCACCTCGTCTCAGGATGTGCTTTCTTTTAGAACCCCGAGAACGCAGGCTCTCGACCCAGGGGTCCAGAAACATGTTTGGTAGTGGCATCAGGTCGAGCAGCCACAACACTAGAGTTATGTCGTTTTTCAGGGGATGTCTCTAAGATGCCCTTGAGTGCATTTTTAATCTCACACTGGCATCAGTGTGGGTTTAATGTGCTGAGAAGTTTGATACCAAACTTGCCAGTTTTCAGTAAAGTCATTATGGTGCTGTGGAGCTCGTAATGACAAACTCCCAAACCATATAGTCTTTATGGCATTACTGCACTTACAATGTCTAAGAATTGACTTAGACATTGTAGGGGTACAGGGCTCTTGCACTTGTACCCTCATCACTGGTATAGTGCACCCAGGTATGTGGGTGGCTTACCCATGCCAGGGCAGTGGATTGTAGGCATGGCACACAGGGATGTGTGCCATGTCGACTCATCACTTTGTTCTGCAACAAAATACGCAGCCTGCAATTGCAGTGTGTGTGTGTGTGTGTGTGTGTGTACACGTGTGTGTGTGTGTACACGTGTGTGTGTACACGTGTGTGTGTGTACACGTGTGTGTGTGTGTGTGTGTGTGTGTGTGTGTGTGTGTGTGTGTGTGTGTGTGTGTGTACACGTGTACAGTGTCTCTAAGGGTGGCACAATAAGTGCTGCAGCCCTTGAAGGCCTTCCCTAGTCACAGTGCCCATGGTACCTGTGGTACCTCTTGAAAGGCATTTACAAGTGGCCGGAGAGTTGCCAATTGGGTTTTGCAACAGTACAGTTTGGGGCAAGAAAATAGGCCTGGGTACTTGGTTGGCAGTCAAAGTAAAACAACATGAGGCAAAAAGTGTGGGGCAACCATGCAAAAAGGTCCACTTTCCTACAATAACTAAATAATATTTTTATGCAAACAAATTTGTTGGAGTTCAGTCTGAGTGTGTGACATCATTTCTAGCGTCAGTATGTACAATAAATGCTTAACACTACCCTCTGACAAAGCCTTACAGCTCACCCACACTACCACAAATAGAGAGTAAGGTATTCTCTACTTTAATGCCTGCCTACACTTGGGCTTCCAATGGACTCTGTGCACAACACAACACCACACCAGAAAAATTCCATACTAATTTTATAAAATAAAGTACATTTTAATAAATATTTGACAGTTAAACAAAAATACAATCAGTAGAATTGGTGTTATGAAATTTTAAGGTTTAAGATAAAATGTAGTGCCTAAAAGATCAGTGTCCCTGCATCTAGGTGCTCAAAATCGTGTCAAAGTTGAAAACTATTGCCGTTCGCAATAAAGTGTGAGTCGGATACAAAAAGTAGATTAAGCCTGGCCTGTGCTTACCTTCTGACTTAGAAGAAATTTGTAGCAAAAGTCTCTGAGAAGGTAGAATTTCAGTAGGGCGAGTCTGCAACTGACAAGTGTCATGAGACCAGATACCCTTTTGGGGAAGTACCAATGAATGGAATTTCCTGCTGCAGAGAAGAATATAGCAGGAGCTGGTTTGAAGTTAGGCTGACTGGCGATACACCTTGGGTGGGTTGACTCGAAGGTTGGTCCTGGTCTCCCCTCGGTTCTCAGAGCAGTTGTTAGCCAAAATCCAAAACTTGGGACTTGGAACATTTTTGGCTATCTGGGCATCTTTAACACCACCACCAAGGGTTCAGGACTGAAGGGCCACCTCTTGGGGAGCTAGGACTTACTCCGGCTTGGTCCAGGTGCGGGGTCAAGATGGTTGGAGCCTTTTCTGTCCCTGAGGCTGTGATCAGGAGGCCACCCAGTTAGCCCTTGGAGTCACTCTGGTAGTCCTGAGATTAAAAAGTGGAACAGGGCTCAGGCAACAGGGGCAGGCCTCTGAGGGTTCAAGACAGGCTTCAGGCAGCAAAGCAGTCCTTCAAGGTGCAGCAAAGCAGTTTTTCTTAAGTACACTCCATGCCAAAGCAGCCAGACCCCTCCACCCTCTCCCTCCACCCTCTTTCTTTTTTTCGCTCAGTCATTTCCCCTCTATTTTTGAAATTCATATTTGAGCCCCAGCAGCAATTTACTGGAGCACACATTTTTGTTCTTGCGGCAGGATGCTGTGGCCTCACTTTCACTTGCACATTCTTTATTTCCCACTCATCATTTTTCCCTATACTTCATTTGTTCTGGTCTGATCCTCCTTTTTTTTTTTTTTAGATTCCTGTCCCACACCAGTGTTCTGTGAGTAATTGATGTAACCAGTTGTGATTGAGAGTTTAATCCCTTTCTAACACTATACATTTTAAATCTTGGTCACCCGTATTTCAGATTGCATGGTCTGGATGCTTCTTATCCCCTCCCAGTCCTGATGATGATGATTCACCAACCACCCCAGGTCGAAGCATTGTCAACACTTTAAGATAGGAGGACAGTGCTTATGAGTTGTATTGGCGTCTGACTGTTGGAGACCGAATTCTTGTACAAACGTATTTTTTATACTGTTCCATTGCTGCCTTGCATCAAGCACACCAAACACAAGCTTTAGGCCTTTCACAGTATGACCCCATGAGCACTGACCACCTATCTATGGAAACAGTGATACTGTATGAATTTAATACAGGTATACTTTCTGTAAACTGACCAGGTTTTGCTGTAATTGTTTTTCTGTGTGCCGTTGTTATCATGTTGATACATTGGTAACCTTAACTGGTTATTCTCAGCTCTATGGTCAATCTGCAACCATTGTTTGTGTTACTCTCCATAAGCTCCTGGTACCAAGGTGCTTCGGGCAACCTTTGTTTTTGGTAACTACTTCCCTCTCACAATGAACACATCAACACGCAAAGTAGTTTCCTTCAGTGCCAATAACTACTATGGCAGTGTGTGCTTTTTTGCACTGTCTTTAACCGGTGTTTTTGTTTAGCTTAATGATGGCCCGATAGCAAGAATTGCAAAAAGGCTGGTTGGCAACACGATACCGATTAGGAAAGGAGTTGGCCTAACGGCTAGGGCGGTCATCCTCAAATTTGGGGAGCCGAGTTAGTCTCAGCAAGGACGCAAAACATCCTGTGATTCTGGGCAAATCACTTAATCTCCCCGTGCCTAACAAAAAATATGCATGTGTTCTCATGTAACTCGACTGGTACTCGTTTAAAGCACTCTGATACCTTCAGGCCAAGTTTGCGCTATATAAAACATCATAATATAATATATCGCCTTTGCCATTGCCTCTCGGTTTGATTTTGTTTTGTTTTGTTGCTCGACTTAGTCGACCATTTGGTTATATATCTTCCCTCCGCCCCCAGAAGCCAATATGTGTCATTACTACTTTCAGAGCCTTTTTTTCCATCATTTTGTCAGGAAGCAAGCAGAAGACTTCGAGGAGAATCGAGGAATGCACTGATAATGATGAGGATTAGTTAATCAATAGTGGTTACATCAGACTATGCTCTTGCTTCATCATTTCTTGCACATACCATCTTTAACCTTTCTACATCATTGGCCTCATCTTTGCCTTGAACTCCAACACTGTTTGTATCCTTCAAACTTCAGTTACCCCATGATTCATGTTGTCTTCCCATCCTGTGTTCCTTTACTGCAACACAGTTGAGATACATTTTGTGGACTTCACCAAATGACCAACAAAAAATAAACTCCAGAAAAAAGCATCTGAATCCCTCTGCCACTAATAAACCTCCACAAGGTCTTTTTTTTATTTCTTTATTAAAGTTTGTTATGCAATTTCCAACCATAACTCATCCATGTTGCACAGTCATCGGAAGCAAAATGTAAGTAAAACATATATACATCACTTCACCAGTCCACCATTACTTAAGGCAATCCTTGTAGACTCATATCCCTTCACCATCCCCTTGCTTATTCCACCCCCTCCACCCTGAGGCTGGCTGAAATGCGAGAATACAAATCCTCAAGTACGAATGGGCATCTACTCCATTGTTTGATCTTTTCAGCCGATTGGTCCGGAAGTACTCTCTCGCGTCCAGTTCAAGATCATCTCGGGTCCCCTTTTGGTTCACCGTTCGTTCCTCTAGCTTTATGGTATTGTCTTGCTCCTGTAGATCATTATTCTGCTTGGAGCACTGAAACAATCCCTTGCGTTGAATCTCGCGACTCGCCTTAGTGGCCTTCGGACCACGACCGACTGGGCTTTTTCCTAATGTACAGCTCTATCCGAAAATGAGCTGCTGATGGAACACACTCCATTCGTCTGTAATTTGTCTCTTGCCCGACCATCAAGAAGATACCTGTGAGGCCTGCAGGTCATTTTCTTCTAAAAAGACACTTTAGGACTGACTTGTGTGGTGTCTAAAAATGCAACGCAGAGACAACACGCCTGATATCTTCAGCCAGTCAGAATAGTAGGAAGCGGCCTCTGCAGCAGTGGTGGAGTCTGTTTCCTTATAAGACTCAATTTCCCAGTTAGACACCAAAAAAGATCCAATTCACAATGAGTCGTCCGAAGATCGGCATACCGTAAGTACACATCCCCGATCCGAAGCCCAAATTATTGCCTCAAAATGATAAAACTGCTCATGGTCTGCCACTGCATAAAAGCCATGGCGCTGACCTATCCATCGATTTGGATGCCCTGCCCTCGGGCTCTGCACCGAAACATCAACCAGCAGCGGCCTCCATCTTAAAATTGGCATCAAAGCCTGCGCATCAAACCATGCCCTCGGGTTCAAAAGCCAAGTCCCACCGCTCATTGGCTCCGACCTCTCCAGTACCAAAAGCAAAACCGTCATCGTCACCGAAATGTTGGACCTTCGGACCGAGAAAAAAAACACCTGAGCCGAATCTAGAAACAATGCAAGAACGGCTCGATTTCCCCCCCAAAAAAGTTATAAATTCAGCCTGGTACAAAAAAGATTAGCCTACAATCTGCAACGCCTACACCATGTAGAATAAACCTGTCTGACAAGACCTCTACACATGCCTATCCCTACCTGTGCCACTCCACTATCACCATCTTATACTTCCACTCCTACACCTGGCTCACCAAAAGGAGTGCAACATTACACCTCACACACATTCACCCTTTAGGGAGGACCAGGATGACATGGGAGAAGATACACAAGCTACAGACCCAAGGGATGCCTATGACATAGAGCCAAAGGGGGACACAGACCCTGGCCTCTACCCAGCACGACCATCCCCACCAGATGATGCTGCAGCTTATCCGGATTTAATAGCTAGTGCTGCAGTGTACAACTAAGTACCTTTAAATAAAGATCCAATAGAATACTACTTCCTTTTTAGACTGTCACCTCTGCACAAAGGGGCTGACCAAACGTACCTATGCTTAAGAACGATTTACACCATGCTGATGAATTTTCAATGATCCTGTAAGGGCAAGGATTATAACTCTGAGAATGCACAAAGTACAAAGCCGCACCATCTGACCCCATAGCAAAGGTCAGTTAACATCTGATTTATTAGTGGTGGTTAAGGCAAGAAGAAGGGCAAACTCCCAGACAACAGGAGATGCACCTCCCCATACAAAGAATGAAAACTAATTGTTGCATCTGGTAAACCGGTAGCCGCACAATCACTGGAGAATAACAGTCCAGCCTTATTAGCACGGTATGACAGAGCACACTGGTAGGAGACAGAGAGACTCTTCCAACATCTACCAGAAGAACATAAGCAGGGGTATGAACTAGTAATGAGGACAAACTCATTACAAACAATTCCATTGCATGTGCTTTTGATTCTACTAACACAGCAGCAAGAGATATTAACACTTGCATCCTCTTGCACTGACATGCTTGGCTCCGTGTCTCTGGCTTCTAAACTGAAGTTCAACAGGCTGTCCTTAATCTACCCTTTGAGAAGGTGCGCCTTTTTGGACCACCAGTGGATGCAGCTCTAGGAAAAATTATAATGATAACCAATGTTGCTAAATATATGGGTGCCCTCCAATCAACCTCATTTCGTGGGTCCTTTTGTCACCCCAGTTTTAAGCAAGACGCAAAGGTTGAATCAACAGACACCTCTGGGTCACAATACAGATAAGGAAATAATATCCATGCTGCAAAAACCTCCTTCAAACAAGGACTCCCTTACCATTCCCCCCATCATTTCCCCCACCTGTCGGGGGACGTCTACAGCAGTTCTTCACAGAACGGCAGACCATTACAACAGATCAATAGGTGTTGGACATTAAACCATATGGTTACTGTCTGTAGCTTATCACAACTCCTCCAAACATTCCACCCAAACAACTGCAACTTCTACTCAAACAGGAAATAACAGCTCTCCTACTCCAAGGAGCCAGAGCCAGTACAACCTCAACACCAAGGAACAGGAGTATATTCACTATATTTCTCATTCCCAAAAAAGACCTCAGATTGCTAAATCACTACAATCTTTTGGAACACTGCCACATATTCACCCTCCAGGAAGTAATACACTTGTTACAAAAAGGAGACTTCATGTCCTCCTTAGACATAAAGGACGCCTACTTTCATATACCAATTCATTCTGCCCATCGCAAATACCTAAGGTTTGTCTTCCAGTGCCAGCACTATCAATTCAAAGTGCTTCCATTTGGAGTCGCCACCGTTCCACGAGTATTCGCAAAATGGCTGGTAGTAGTTGCAGAACATTTGCGCAGAGAAAACATTTATGCATTCCCTTACTTGGATGATTGGCTCATAAAAGCTAACAACTCCCATATTTGCATCCAACATGTCCAAAAAAAGATCAGCCTGCTTAGGGTATCGTCTAGGGTTTACCATCAATGTGCAAAAATCGGATCTCCAAACTTTACAAATACAACCTTACCTAGGGGCGATTCTAAACGCACAGTCAAATCATTCATACACTAATCCAATAGTTTCAAACGGGAAATCTGCTCAGTCAGGACAGTATTGCACCTTTTCGGCAAGATGGCATCCTGCTTCACAAAAGTTTCATATGCACAGCTACATATGAGACAGGTGCAAGAATGCGTTTCACTGGAATGGAATCAGTCACATGGTCAAATGCACGATCTAATGTTGGTCAATAGCTGCACACATCACTCTCTGCTGTGGTGGAACTCAGAAAACCTTTCCAATGGGCCGCCGTTTCTAGACCCAGTTCCCCAAGCCATTCTTACAGCGGATGCTTCTCTGACAGGATAGGTAGCCCAGCTGCAAACTCTTAACAGTTCTGGGTGTATGGAGTCCTAAACACCAGTGTCTCCACATCAATTTCTTAGAGATTGAAGCTCTTCACCTAGCATTGAAAGCGTTCCTAACTCACCTAATCTACAAAGTTGTACAGGTCCGAACGGATAACATGACCACTATGTACTATCTACAAAAAACGGGGTGGCGGGAGGGGGCAGCACTCTCTGCAATCATTGTGCCTAGCAAAAACAATCTTGCGCTTTGCAATACATCACAACATTATTGTACTGGCAGAATATGTACTAGGGACAAGCAGTCAAGTTGCAGACCTTAGCAGGACGCAGCAACAAGTTCACAAGTGCGAACTCCACCCTCAAATACTCCAACCATACTTTCTCAAGTGGGGGTTCACACAAATAGACTTGTTTGCAACCCCAGAAAACTCAAAATGACCAAACTTCACCTCCAGGTTCCCACACCCCCTATCCAAATGCCCTATGGATTAACTGATCAGGGATATTTGCTCATGCTTTTTCCCCTCTCCCACCTTTGTGGTCCGAAAGCTCAGGCAGACTTCACTCACCCTAGTTCTTATAGATCCATCCTAGGCTCTGTAACCATGATTCACTCCACTATCAGACCTCTCACAGGTTCCCAATGAGAAGCTTTCCTTCAACCTGGACCTTCTCACGCCGAACCATGGCAAAATTGGACACCTCAAATCCTAAGGAGATGAACCTTGCAATTAGGCTCCTGAAGTCATAGAATTTGGATATCTAAACCTTCTACAACAGTGTATAGATATTCTTAAACAAGCTTGCGGACCTACAGCTAGAAAATGCCTGCTGGATAAATGGAAAAGATTTGTGTTCTATTGCCAAAAGTAGCAAGTTAACCCTTTGCAGGCACAAACAATTGTTTCTCTCATCTTCAAACACCAGGCTTAATATACACTTCAACAATGTTTACACCATGCTGCCTATGCATCCTATCTGCAAAATAGGCAACATTTGTCCTTATTCAAAATACTATTCATTAAAGCATTCATGAAGGGACTTACAAGAGTAATTCCCCCAAAACTCCCACTAGCATCAGCAGGGAATTCAAACATTGTGCTAACAAGTCTCATTGGGCCCTTGTTTGAGCCACTACATTCATGCCAACTCCAATACTTATCTTGGAAAGTAGCATTCTTAATAGCGATCACTTCACTAAGACGTGTCGATGATCTCCAGGCACTAACCTTGGAAGAACCATTCTTTTAGCTCCATAGAGACAAAGTTGTGCTCAGAGCAAATCCAAAGTTTCACCCCAAAGTAGTCTCTCCATCTTTCCACATTAATCAGTCAATAGAATTGCTTGTCTTCTTTCTGCAACCTGATTCAGTAGCAGAAAGAGCTCTACATACTCTAGACGTCAAGAGCTTTAATGTATTCTATTGACAGAACCAAAACATTTAGGAAAACTAAGCAGTTATTTATTGCTTTCTTGCCTCCTCACATTGGAAATCCAATTTCAAAAAACGTAATTTCTAGGTGGATAGTTAAAACTATTCAAACGTGTTATGCTGAAGCTAAAGCACTTTTAGATGTTCCCCCTAGGGCTCACTCAACTTGTAAAATAGGAGCCTCTATTACTTATTTTAGGGAACATCCATATTGCTGATATTTGCAAAGCAGCAACATGGTCCACATCACACATTTTCACAAAACATTATTGTGGGGATGTTTTAGCACATCAACAAGCTAAAATTGGACAAGCAGTGCTACGTACCCTATTTCAAACAACTGCAACCCCCATAGAACCACCACTTCAGGAGAGGGACTGCTTTAAAGTCTGTGGACAGCACGTGTATCTACAGCCACACATGACTTGAATGGATTACGTTGCTTACCTTGTAAGCATCTGTTCTTTGTTTAACTCTGTTTTATTAAATTTTCGGCATAGAAATATATACACAATACAGGTCTCATGTAATCTCTTTTTAGAACAATAAAGGCGGCCCCTGGATCCGACCCCACTTCCCTGCTTTGTTGCTGTACAAAGCAAGAGTTCTGTGATGAAGTAAGAGTCCAAGGAGGCCCCACGGGGCCAGAGCTCTTCTTGAATAGACCAGTTATTAACTCTGAAGAACAAGAAAAAAAATAAACCTTACCCCCTTAACCCTGATCTCTTCCCCCCTCCTGCGCCCCTCCCCGGAACCGGTCAGCCATGGTCTTGTGGTGTGGAGATATTGTAAATGAGGATTGTCAAATGATTATCCTTCAGATGTTGAGGTATCTGTGAGTCGCAGGAGGCAAAGATATTTCGGGCGTGTGACTTCGTTAAATTCCATCGCCAGCAGGGATAATAGAGGTTGCCAAATAGTGTTGAATGAGGCAGTAGATTGGGTAAGATTATCATGTATGCGGTCCATACTGACAACGTACCATAGCTTATGCAGCCAATCTGTGTGTGAGTGGGGTGAGCTTGTATACCCCAAAGCAATAGGATATGTTGAACGGCCGCTCCCATTGCTATCCCCATCTGTTTCCCCCTGAGTGACTTCAGTGGGACAGTGAGTGTGTTGGGCAGCCCTAAAAGTGTATCAGCGGGGAACCGGGGAATTTCAGTTTCAGATTGTTTGTTAGTGTCGTTGAGGACTGCCATCCAGTATCCCTCCACCTCCATGCACCCCCAGAAGAGATGAGTCAGCGTGCCCTCCTCATCACAACCTCTCCAACAGGTTGGGCTGCGGTTAGGGTTACCCTTATTCAATCTGAGTGATGTTAAGTACCAATATATTGCAACTTTGACTGCTGCTTCTCCGCTAGCTGTATTCCTGGCCGTGTGATTCGCTCTGTAAAGTACGGCCTGCCATTCTTTGTCCAAGAGGACTCTCCCTAGTTCCCTTTCCCATCTTTTCTGACTGGCTGAAGGCCTTGAGAGAGCCGGATGAAAAATCATCTTGTAAAGGTCTGTGATCAGCTTTCGGTCTGACTGTTTGGTAATAAGCCGTTTCTCATAGGTCGTCAGCTTTCTGCCTACCATAGGGTATACTTCTGGGTGAGTCAACTGTGCCTAATTTGGAAGTATTGGAAGCGTTTCTGGTCTTTGATATCGTATAGCTGTGGTAGAGCGGAGAGCTGGAGGAACCAGTCAAGGTCTAATAAGTGGCCCACGGATTTGCAACTCTACGTGCACCATTGAGAAAACGCTTGCCTCTCCATCCCTGGTGTTAATTCAGGATTGTCGAATAAGGTCGTGAGCGGAGAAGGGAAGGAGGTGAGCCCTCCCTTAACCACAATTGTGTCCCATACACCCATCACTGTTCTGGTAATAGGGGATTTGTTGAGGTAGATTGGTCTGTCGGATCGCTTTAGGAAGGGTATCTTCCAGAGTGACGTCTGCGCCCTAGCCCTGTCTTGGAAGAGCCATCTCTTCTCAGATTCAGGTCGGCTCCACTCCACTCCACTCCACCAGGTACCGTAGTTGCGCCGCCTGAAAGTATCGTAGTATGTTGGGGATTCCCATTCCACCCTCATCCGGAGGCCGGTGGGATAGGTCTCTGCGCATCCTTGGATGTTTTCCAGCCCATATGAATTGTTGCACTGCTTCTTGCAATTTGCGTATGGTTCCTATGGGTGGGTGGGGGGGGGGGTGGAGGGGGGGGGTAACTAGGATGGTCTGAAAGATGTATAGTTTTTTTAGGTAAGACGGACATCTTTACCGCTGCAATACGGCCGAGCAGTGATAGTGGCTGTTTCTGCGATCTCCTCAAATCTCCGTGCATTTGGGAAGTGAGTCTTTGCGTAGTTCAGGGTGACTGTCTATTCTGTAGACGGGGTAAGGACCATCTCCAGGTACAGGATCATGGTGTGAGGTTTCAGGCCCCCATATTCGGGAGATGCGCCATATAGCTTGTTTGCGTTACAGCATAGAGACAGGAGCATTGATTTCCCCAGATTCATTTTAATGCCAGACACCCTCCCAAATGCCTCCAGTTCCCTCAAAAAGGCAGGCACTGACCGTTTGGGTAGATCTAGCGCTGCTAAGATGTTGTTTGCATATAAGCTAATTGTGTGTTGCTCCCCTCCGAAGGGAATACCCGCGATATATGGGTTGTCCCGAATCCTCTGTGCTAGGGGTTCTGTGTAGAGGGCAAATAGGAGGGGAGACAGCGGGCACTCCTGCCTCATCTAATGTCAAACTGCTGTGAGCTTGTACCATTAACGCGTATCGTTGCCCTCGGTTTGTCATAGCAGCTCGCGACCCAGGCCCTAAAGCAGTTTCCAGATACCGAAGTGCGCCAACGTTTTGTCTTAAAAACCCCAGTCTACCCTATAAAACGCCTTTTCTGCATCTACAGACAACCGCATTAGGTCCCCTTTGTAGTGGGCCTTGTCTACTAGGTGCATGAGGCGTTTAGTGTTGTCGCTGCACTGTCTGCCCGGAATAAAGCCAGATTGAGCTGGTTCGATGATGCCAGTTAACCGTGGTCAAAGTCTAGATGCGTGGACCCCTGTAAATATTTTTAAGTCTATGTTGAGTAGGGAGATCGGCCTATAAGCGGCGCACTGGGTGACGTCTTTCCCTGGCTTGGGTAAGACAATTAAATCCACCTCCAGCATATCTGGAGGTATAGAACCGGGTCCCTGAAAATAATTAAAAAGTCTGGTTAAAATCGGCCCTAGGAGTTGACAAAAGGTTTTATAAAAACCTGCCGAGAAGCCATCTGGCCCAGGAGATTTCAGAGGTTTGAGGCAGGCGATCGCACCGACCACTTTCTTTATCCTAATGGGGGCATCTAAGGTGGCGGCTCCGGCTGCGTTGAGAGCTGTGGTCGCTGCATGACTTAGGTAGGCCTCCCTGTCTTTGTCAGTATTCGAGTCCTCGCTGTATAGAGATGTATAGAAGTCCCTAAAATCCTTAGCTATCTCGTCTGTATCCGCCTTCTCTCCCTGAGCATTATGGATGGATGTGATTTTAGACCGGTGAACTCTGGCTCTGAGCTTGCTTGCAAGGAGGCGCCCTGTTTTATCGCCTCCTACATAGTATGTGTGTTTAAGCCGCAGGGCTGCATACTCTGCTCTGTCCAGGTCCAGGCCTGTTAGCTGCGCCCTAGCGGCCTTCAGTTGCCTCCATATCCCGGGGCTCCCGTGCGACTGTGCGCCCTCTTGAGTTCAACCACACGAGCCATTAGAGCTTCCCTTTTTTCTTTCCGCTATGTGGATTCTGCCGCCGAGATGGCTATCCGTTCCCCTCGCACTACTGCTTTACGGGCCCCCTATCCGGGATTCATGCTGAAGCCTATACTCCGATTATCAGCGGCCTCTTGTCTCCTCACCTCCCTTCCGTTTAAAAAGTGTGGCTCTCACTGCACGTAGCTCTGCTGGGGGCTGCCGGCTCCAGTTCCTCACTGCCGCCTCTTTTGCGCACTTTCCGGGGCCGTGTGCGGAAGTCCCCGCTGCGCCGTTCAGGCGGGTGGCGCCCGTGCACGTCCACGTAGGCCCGACAGCCCGGACCTCTATTTTTGCGCCTCCGCTCAGGAGCGCCTCTCAGCCCTCTGTTGCTCGCCGCTTGTGCTCCTCCTTATCCTCTGTCTCGTTACTCTGCCGCTGCTGCCTACTCACTGTCTGTCAGGACCGGTGGTCGGCGGGCTGGCACAGGGGCCGTGGTGTCTCCGTGGCTGGGCTCAACTGCGTCCACGCCCGCTCGGCCTGGACGCCATTTCACGACTGTGAGGTGCGGGCTGCGTCTGAGTCCCTCAAGGGCAGATCGCCTCCGAAAGTGCTCTCAGGTACGGCTTCTCGTCTCCCCTTGACTTTCCGCCAATGTTAATGCACAACTGGGGACTGTTGTGCGTGAATCGGCTGGGGAAGGTAGCTCGGTGTGAGGAGCCTCAAGGTCCTGCGTCCTCCTAGGTTGCCATCTTGGCCGCGCCCCTAAGCATCTGTTCTTGACATGTAGTGCTGTAGATTCATATGTGCCCTCCCTCCTCCCTGGAAGCCTGTGTAGGTCACAGTCCACTGCTTTACATCACTTTAATTTACATCACATATCAGATACAGACTCTAACTCCTTTCTCACCTGCCTTTGGCAAATCAACCTACCAACGGAGTTGATACCCATGCGTAGTATCACTGGGAGGTGGGCTGACACATCCTCGTGACTCAAACATTCTTTGACGAAAAACAATTTTCAATCAACCAAACCCAAGACTTGATGGTGGACTTATGCACAGCTTGTGAATTTACAGCACTACATGCTAAGAACAGATGCTTACAAGGTAAGTAACAGAATCCTTCCACAAGTTCCAATTTATGCTTATTTTCCCCAACATAACCGTATTAAACTCTCCTGCAACTGCAGCCCTTTCAAATTTTAACTTTCCATTGGCACACCCTTTTCATTTCGAATCAGCTTATGCCCTTTTTGCCAAATCTCCTTCACCTGCACCTTCTTCTATCTGGCACACCTTCATGCAATGAGGTGCACCTGGGCCCAGTGGTTTCCCAGATTGCACAGTGCCCCAACGTGTTTGACTATTCCATTCTGTTGCTAGGTATATAGTCCAGCTACCAATAACTCTGAATATGTTGGATTGTTTTATACAGTCCTACGCACCACCCCCTTCAACTGAATTATTTTCCTCTGTGTATCATCTTTGACCTTGGTAACCTTAAAATGTTTATTTATTAGGTGCAGTCCAATGTTATGTGCTTTATTCAAAGCCTAAAAATACGAAACGGCAATCCTAGTCTGGCAGCTGTTTGCTGGCTGTTTAGGAGCATTAGGCATCTTTATCCATCACAGATGATCTGGCCTTGAACTGCATTTGGCGCTGACTTCAGAAGATCAGGAGGATATTATTTGTGTCTTTCTGATTGAGTTTGACTTCTTACTGCAGGTCCCTGAAGCAGTGACGGAACTGCTGTCCAGCCTGGCTGCTGCTGTGGACTATTTGGAAAGAACATACCTCACTGATGCCTCTCCACCGTCCCTGGGTTTGAATACGGATAGGACATTCATTGCTGAAGAGCTCTAGTGAGTGAAATGCTGGCAAGCAACCTACTAATGGACGACATTCGGGTGGTTTGGAATTTCGTATTCACATTTTAAATGTCTTATGATTGTTTACTCAAAGCTTCGTAACCTGTGTCTCCATGTGAACATACCAAGTCCAAAACGAAGTACTTTGTCACTGCCACAACCAAAATTTAATAAGAAGCTCGTCTAGATACCCTGTCTTTGTCTTAAGTGTCCTAGTGTTGAAAATTCAGGAAGCCCCAATAAAAACGTGTATAACGGTTAAATTACTTTTGTCTGTATAGTTTGCCTGAGTCTCTGGACTTGTGCCAGCCACTCGCAGAATAACAAAATAAGTAAAAATATTACACTGGAAATTTGAACAATATAAAAGTAAGCATGCATGTTCTTAAGTACACTTACATATAGTACACCTGCTATGAATTTAATTAGTTTAATGTGCTGATAACATTAGTTGTAGACAGCTGAACAGTACTAATATTAACAGTTTAAGAATGAGGCAGAATGAGAGGCTGGATGGCGCAGTTTTGAGCTGAACCTGACGCATGCTCCGCCCAATCGATCGTCCTTCCCTATCTCAAAACATTTATATTCATACTGCGGAGCTACTTCTCGAATATGCAGCTGGTCTCTTGATCAGTGTACTGTGCTACTGGTTTAGTACGTTCATCTGTGCATTACTGCAAGCTCTGGGTTGCCTGTAACATGCACTGTTAACTGGTGCATTAAGCAGGGCTAAAGTGTGATGTACAGTGCAACAAACTATCCATGCAGCAAGAGGCCCAGGAAGTAATATGTTAAGCATACAGACCATATATCACTGTGTTCCATTTTCTCACCACACCCCTACAGCTTCTAAGCAGCACAGGAAGTATACATTTCCAGAAGTATATCCTCATGTTGCAGACACACTATTCCCCTTCCTTTTTCCAATAGAAGGATCACCAGCAACAGTTGGCTCGGTTTGTAGGTTGTATGTGGCAGAAATGTAAGCTCCTTATTCGGTCTCGCCTAGGCAGCGCTTGCGCGGTCTCTTCTAGACATGCTGGATTCAGGATATGGGCATAAAGCTCTACCCATCTTTTTAATTGGCTCCAGTCCTAGTCCTTTGTAAATGGTGGCTTGTGAGAAAGTTGCTCTATATATAATGGACTAGAATGAAGTACAGTGTGTATGGAGTCCACCAACCCCAGAGGTATAACAGGTTAAAGTCAGAACTGACCTTACTCTCCAAAGTGGTAGCTTGGTCGAGCAGTAAGGCAGTACCAGAGGACAGTGTAAAGCATTTGTTGTACACACTCTACTTCTATGGCTCCAAAGACTTAAAGATAAGGATCATGTACTTTCTGATGCTGAAAGTCTTATTTTTGGCCATTCCCAAGCAGCCTCCAAACGTAGTACTGTGCAGGAGTTGCCTTCTCCATTTATTAAAAAGAGGAAAATGTCTTTCTTTGGCCCCTGCGGTGTCTTCACCTCTTCCTACTACTTCTGCTCCCACAAGACCTGGCTCTCAGGCAACTGCTGCAACTTCCTCAGGTTTTTCTGTGAGGAAAACTGTCTCAGCGTAGACGACAGTGTCGACTACAGTCCCGTCGACAAAATTGGCTGTATCTGGACCATCGACGACAACAGTAATGACGACGCTTGCTTCTGGGTCGTCTACAGCCCTTTCGTCGACGTCATAGACGAAGGTAATTCTCCGTTACAAGACTGTGTCTTTAATTATTCCAATTTCATCGTCGACGGCGAAGAAACCTCCTTCGTCGACTGCTAGATCATAGTCGACGAAAGGTAGTAAGATGATGGTTTAGTCGACGCCTTCGACGACGAGTGTCCCGTCGACGAGTGGGCCGTCGACCACAGCTCCGTCGACGAAGAAGTCAATTCCGTCGACGAAGGTCCCGTCAACATCTACGACGACGAAGGTTCCAGACGATGTCACCGTCGACGACTGCTTCGTCGACGACGTGTACCGTCGACGATGGCTTCGTCGACGAAGAACAAAAAGCCCTCGTCGTCGTCTCTGCCGACGACTGCATCATCGGCGGAAACATTGTCATTGACGATAGAATCTCCAAATGTAGACCAAACAGTTCCGTCTACAATGCCGTCCACATTTGCATCTCTGCCTTTGCTGCCACTGTCTTCCAATGGTTCAGCCACTGTTGACACTCTTAACAAACGCCGTAAGGTGCCAATGGACCAACGCGCAATTACGGGTGATGCACAGCATCCCTCACCTTTGTTTGCTACGGACTCTGTTCAGGAGTCTGAGGAGGACGAACATGAGTCTTTCACACAAGCACATAGTCCGTCTGACTTGATCATAAAGTGCCAAGAGTTCAGTAATGATGATGAGGAACAGTATGGCCAAGATGAAGAGATTCCTGTCCAAGTTCCGACTGCGACGTTGCCTTTGTCGCTCATCTCAAACCTCCAAAATATGTTAGACGACTATAACAGGCGTTTCCCTCCATCACCACAGGTACCTATAGTTCCTTCAATCTTAACAACTACTGCGGAGCAGCTATCCGCTCCTTCAATACCTTCACCACCTGCTGTCTCTCAGAGACGCACATCAATTCACATACACACAACTGTGTATCCTGACGATGACGAGGAGAACCCTCCTGATCGAGAAGATGGAATGGTTACGGATGTTGATGGTGATGATAATATGGCGGAGTGGGATGACTATCGGGCCCAATCACCGTCCCCAACTTCCGTAATGCCAGGGGATTCTCCACCTGTGGATATTGCAAGCTTCCATCAGTTAATGGACAGAGCTGCTCAGCGTTTTAAATTGCCAAGAGGCCAAAGAGAGATAGATTGTTTCCTTTACGATTTTAAGTCAGCCATTCAAACAGGTTTATACTGTTCCGATTATTGATTTTATCTGGGCTGAAGGGGTAAAATTGATGAAGACACCAAATTCCTTGCCTGCCCAATTACCCCGTTTGGAAAAGAAATATAAGGCGCCTGCCGGGTCCCCATTGGCCAGCCGAAACCGAATTCGGTTGTTACACAGGCAGCTCAGCGGAGATCCCGGAATCCTGCTTCCACTATTACGGCACCACCAGACCGTGAGGGCCGTCGCCTTGACGCTACAGGCCGCAAGTTCTCATCAATGTCTTCACTACGGTGAGGGCGGCTAATGCTTTAGCCATCTTGGGTCGATCCGACCGCCAAATTTGGGCTGATATGAGTGCCTATGTGAAGTTGATTCCGGATGCTTCTAAAGCAGAAGGATTACAACTTCTCCAGGAAGGAGAGAACGTCAGAAGAAATGATTGATTGTGCGGTAGATGTGGCCTGCACTGGTTTCCGACATCTCACTGGAGCGGCTGTCCTACGTAAACAAAGTTGGTTGCGCTCCACCTCCTTCCGCCAAGAAGTTCAGGCGAAGATCCTAGATATGCCATATGATGGCGAATCACTCTTTGGAGTACATATTGATGAGGCGTTACAGTCCATAAAGAAGGACACAGACACTGCACGATCCTTGGGAACTCTACAATTTAGAAAACAGCCCTTTCGGGGTGCTCGAGGACGCAGCACTAACTCTAATTTTCGAGGAGGAAGCAATCAATATCGCTCCTTTAACCAAACCAACCAACGTTATTCCAATAACCAACAGTCGTCTCGTCAACAGCCTTCAAAGACCGATAGAGGGAAAACCTCTTACAGAGGGTCTACTAACAAACGACAATGACTTCCCTTTATCCCAGTAGATTGGAGGTCGAATCTCCCTGTTTTGTTCTCAATGGTCCTCCATCACCTCGGACCGTTGGGTTCTAGACATCGTAGAAAAGGGCCATGCATTGGAATTCGTCAAGATCCCTCCTCTAACTCCTCCATCCGGACTGCCACCTGCTCACATCAAGGAACTTTTCCATCAAGTTCAACTTCTGATTCAGTAGGGTGCAGTAGAGGTAGTGCAAAGGTCTCAAAGAGGGAAGGGATTTTATTCCTGTTTTTTCCTAATCATCAAGAAGAACGGGGATTGGCGACCAATATTGGACTTGAGAGCGCTCAACCAGTATCTCAAGAGTCAGTCCTTCCACATGCTAACGCTTATAGAGATCTTGCGTTTGCTCTTAGTCGGAGATTTCATGGCAACTTTCGACCTCCGAGATGCCTACTTCCATGTTCCAATGCTCCTTCGTCATCGGACGTTTCTACGTTTTCGTGTGGGGCGGAAACCTTTCCAGTTCAAAGTATTGCCTTTCGACCTTCGTTCCGCCCCTCGAGTCTTTACAAAGATGTTGGCTACTGTCGTGACCTATCTGCGCCTCCTGGGTGTCCAGATATTCCCATATCTCGACGATTGCCTCCTGAAATCTGTCTCGCATAAAACTGCTTCAACATACATCCCTTGTCAGAGGGTGTTTCGCTCCTTGGGACTGTATAAACTTGGAAAAGTCCCAGTTACATCCAGCTCCATGCAAGGACTTTCTAGGAGCCACATTGATACCACTCTGGCAAAAGCATTTGTGTCCCTAGAACGTCAGCAAAGGATCCTTCGTCCAGTATCTCTACTACTATCAAAGCAGTCCGTTTCAGTCTGACTACTGAAATTATTTCTAGGGATGGCGTCATCGTGCATCGCACTCATCCCACACTGCAGACTGCGGACACGTCCCATTCAGGAGGAATTGGATGGACAGTGCAGTCAGGTCGCCGGATCCTTCAACGATCTAATTTGTGTCCCAGCTCGCATGAAGAGAGTGCTCACATGGTGGGCACAACCAGTAAATCTCTCAGCAGGGACATCATTCCTATCCGTCACTCCAGATCTCACGCTCACGACGGACGCCTCTTTGGAGGGATGGGGGGCACATCTCCAAGACCTATCCATAAAGGGAAGATGGACTCTGCCTCAGAAAGCCTGGCACATCAACAGGTTGGAGCTCAATGCTATATTTCTAGCGCTCAAGTCATTCCAACCCGTGCTTCAAGGAGAGTCAGTCCTTATACAAACAGACAACACAACCTGCATGCATTACATAAACAAGCATGGCGGAACAAAATCTCCGGTACTGTCTTTACTGGCACAGGCAATCTGGGACTGCTCGCTCAGTCACCAAATCACAATCACCGCAGTTCATCTCCCAGGGATCTCCAACCTCCTAGCGGATTCCCTCAGCAGATCCAGCTCATCAACCCACGAGTGGGGGCTACATCAACCAACACATGAAATCATTTTTCGCCGATGGGGGCGCCCGTCACTGGTTTCTTTGCCACACCAGAGAACCGGAAATGCCCAGCTTACGCAAGTTGGCATCCCCATAGAGGGTCACAGGGCAATGCCCTTTTGATGAACTGGTCCAATCTGTTTGCTTACGCCTTTTCTCCGATCCCTCTAGTGCCTCGGGTGCTATGGAAGATGCGGAGAGAGCCCTGCCACATCCTTCTCATTGCTCCCAGGTGAACGCGACAGGCATGGTTCTCGGAATTGCTCCTTCTGTCCAAATGCGAGCCCATCCTTCTACATCCTCGGATGGATTTTCTCTCCATGGACAGGGGCCAAATTTATCATCCGGACCCCTCTTCTCTGAGCTTATCAGCCTGGAACCTGAACACTACGAATTTGTCCATCTAACCATTCCGCAAGAATGTAGGGACATCCTTGCTCAGGCCAGAGCGCCGTCAACTGTGAAGACCTATAAGTTGAAATGGAAGAGATTCTGCCATTGGTGTGCTGCTACTGGTGTTCATCCCATTCGTGCAACACCTGCACAGCTCCTTCCTTTCTTCTTACAATTAGCTCAGTCCGGGCTTTCTCATGCCACTTTAAGAGTTTTTCTGGCGGCAATTTCGCGCTTCTGCCAGGATCGCTCAACCTCCCTTTGCTCTTCTAGGATAATACGCCAATTTTTCAAACACTATTTTGTACTTTTCCACCTATTCGGCGCCCTCCTCCTGCTTGGCGCCTTAACATTGTTTTGGCACAACTAATGAAAACACCATTCGAACCTATACATAGAGCTGACTTGAAGTATCTCACCTGGAAAGTTGCTCTTCTCCTGGCATGGACATCTTCACGTCGCGTGAGTGACATTCATGCATTTACGATCAATCCTCCGTTTCTTCAGTTTCAACCAGATTGTGTGGTGCTTCGCACTAACCCTACCTTACTGCCTAAGGTACCTTCAGATTTCCGCATCAATGAACCTGTTATTCTGAAGACTTTCTTTGCTAACCCACAATCTCCTGCGGAACAGCGCTTGCACTCCTTAGACATTAAACGGTGCTTGAAGTTCTACATCAACAGAACGGCTCCATTTCGTAAATCTGACCAACTCTTCGTGGCTTATGGATGCTTTCACAAGGGGCGTCCAGTTACCAAACCTACGATAGCACGTTGAGTGTCTTCGGCCATTGCTTTATGCCATCAAAGGGCAGGTAAGCCTCTACAGCCTTCGGTGAGAGTACATTCTACCAGATCGATGGCGTCCTCGACTGCTTTATTGGCTGGTGTACCGTTGCATCAAATTTGCAGAGCAGCTACGTGGTCCAGCAGACACATTTTTACTAAACACTACTGCCTGGGTGCTATGAATGAAGCGGATACCGCAGTAGGACAAGCTGTGCTTCGTCATCTTTTTCAATAAGGTGAGCCTCTGTTCTACCCTCCTCCAATTGGTTTCCAAGTATTTTATTGACTGTTTCTGACTGTTATTTTCTTTATATATATGTATTCCATACATATGTTTTTTCAGTCTGTTCATATGCTGAGTGACTTTGGAAACTCTTTTATTGGTGCTCACTGCTATCTATTCTATATTCAAGCATGTGAATCTATGAAAGAAACCCTAATACTGGAGAAGAACAATTGTTACTTACCTATAAACAGGTGGTTCTCCAATATTGGTGTCTTTCGTAGATTCACATGCGACCCTCCCTCCTCCCCTCAGAGGCTCTCTTCTCCTCATAGACTCTTTGGTCACTCTTGTGCTACGAAAATCTGAGGTGCTGAGCTCGGAGGAGAAGGTTCTAGAGGGTTGCTGGCGCCTGATTGGCTGCGGTTTGGACCAACATAATGACGATGATAGACTGCAAATAGTTTTTTCCTTTTCAATGCATTCCTATGTAGAAATATGTGTAGGCTTGTTATGCCTTTTTTCTAATACATATTTCAGGTTTTATGTTACATATATAGTATATTAATGCTATTTTATTTACTGTGGGACTCCCACTCAGACTACGGGGGATATTCAAGCATGTGAATCTATGAAAGACACCAATACTGGAGAACCACCTGTTTACAGGTAAGTAACAATTGTTCTTATGCAGCATGCAGTACCATATGCAACCAAAAGAGGTCCCCTTTTACCCACAAATTGTATTGCACCCTGCAACATGGCTAGGTAAAAAAACATTGCCATTCATAATGCCAATAAATCCAACTTTGTAGACTTGCAGTGCTGGTGCCTTGCTCACTAGGGACCTCTAGGAGCAGCTTGTGGTACTGCACCTAGACATGCAGTGCTGGTGCCTTGCTCACTAGGGACCTCTAGGAGAAGCTTGTGGTACTGCACCTAGACATGCAGTGCTGGTGCCTTGCTCACTAGGGACCTCTAGGAGCTGCTTACAGTACTGCACTGATGCATACAATGCTAGTTCATGGCTCACTACGCAAGCATTTTTACTGCACTAGGTCTTGCATTACTGAGCTGTTGGCGTTGCATTATTATTTGCAACGCTAATATCTCAAACTATCCGTGATGCAAGACCTATTGCATTGTAAATGCTTGTTATATTGGTTATTGGTGTCTTGTACTTTTTTTGTGAAGGTGTTGAATTTGATTCCTGATCCTCTTCTACCGTGTCTGGTAATTGTGAGTAAGACAATTGCATCAATTGGTTTTATTTCATATGATTTGCAGGTGTCCTCCTGTTGACTAATCTTTCTAGCAGCCCTAATGGGTTACAATTGCATGAAGGTCATCTGCATGGCTAGCAGAAGTTCTGCTCTACCTTCCTGCCCTTTGACGTTTTCTTGATAGCTATTTCCTGCCTTAAGTTGTCTTTATATTTATGTGAGCCCATTGGAGGTGCTCCAGTACATTGTTTGGCTTCACAGCTAAGCTCTGATGTCAATGACCCCGTAAGTGTCTAATTTTATTAGTGAGAGTAGGTATTTGCCTCACAGCAGTCTACATGATGACTAGCACTGGTGGCAGTGAGAGTCTAGTCCACAGCATATGCCTAGGCCATTTAACTAAAACAGTAACAAGAGCTACCCACCCTCCCTCCATGTGGAAAGCCTATGGAGCAGGCTACTGAAGTGACATGGAGAGATGCTTACTGCCTGCTAAGGAGATGGACTGTCCCCGGGTCTACAATGAAGCAAAAGGACAACCCATGGGCATGGGACAGTTTGTAGATAAAGCATGTTCCCCATTCTGAACCTCAGAAAAAGATGGAGACTCTAACGCACTTTGCTGTAGCACTTATCCTGTGCTGCTGAGTACGTAGGCTTTATTCACTTAGGCCCAGTGTGGAGGGAAAATGGCACTAAAGTATAGGTTCCATCTCAGGCCCTCTGTTTTGCTTCTCACACTTGTTTGTAAGCTATGTCTGGCTCCTGAGGAGGGGGCAGTACTGCCCTCCCTCTGTTGCCTAAAGGTAGACTAATAGAGCAAACCTGAGAGGATGCAATTTCTAGGTCGTGTACACTGCTTTTAACTACCTGTAGTGTGGGCAGAAGCCTTTTGTGAATCATACCTAAAATCTACAGGAGGCTTTGATCCTGTAAGTTGCTTACAATTGGTTGACTTTATTGTCACACTTGCTTCCCATTCAATGACTTGCCTTCGTCTTGTGTTAGCCTCTTTACCATCTTTTTAGTTGGCTAACATCTATTGCTCACATTTTATTAACTGCTTTGTTTATAGCATGTGTATGCTACGGCATCTAGAGTTGACTGCGGATGTTTACAAGTTGTTGAAAGGAGGCTTCAGTCTGTTTTGTGGGATCATAGCCCCCAGTACACCAGGGCAAAGAGTTCTTCTGGAGGACTTTGGATATCATGACTCTGACCTTGTAGGTCCTTCTCGCATACCACTAGGACAGACTGAGAAAAGCCCTGACACTTATGGAGGGCACCAAAGAAGGAGGAGACCATTGTGGGAGAATGCACGTGCCAGAACAAAGACCAATGCACAATCGGCAAAAGCGCCTCCTTGACACGAGGTCTTGGCCCTTCATGGTTTGGCCTCATAAACAGTCTCATGCAAATGCTATGTGCAACTCCTGAGGGAACCTTGCTTCGAACCTGAGAAGCAATTTAAAAGACCTCAACACATTGCTCTGGCTGAGCTCAGTGAGCCCTCAGTAGGGAGGGCCTGCCTCGACTCTGTAGAAGCCTAGTGCTAATAGCTCCGAGACCAGGCCCAAAAGGCTTTATTTCAAGCCCTGAAGCATTGATCCAACATCCTTGGTGCTGAAATATACACCAGGGTTGGGGCTCTTATGAGTGTTTCCCTGATTTTTTCCAGATGTACAAAATAGCAAGCCCTTTAAATATCCAGCATCTGGGAAGATCCTTGTAAGGCCCCACCACCAGAGGAGCCTGCACCCAAATGTCTAACAAAAATACGTTTTCCCTTTTGAAGAGGCAGTTTTAGAACTCCAGAGGGAAACCCTATTCCTAAGTAGTGTAAAAGGTCACCCACTATTCACCACTACCTCAGCCACCACAGTCTCCATATATGTTGCCTTCCCCATAGTAGCCTCACCACACACTTTCTTACTAATCAATAAGATGCTATCAATGGTCATTACTGTTACCCAGGGCCATCACACGTGTGGGAAGACTAACGCCAATCATTAGGACGACTCTGGGTTAGGACCATACTCTACTCTGCCAGCTGTTATGCCTGCATACAATGTAGTAATTTAAAGGACAGTTGACCACCATGAAGTCGAGGTGGAGGACTTGTCTAGAAAATGGTCGAGAAAGAGGAAGTTTCTTATTCAGACCCTATCAAAGTCAGAGTTTTCAGTACCATTTTCTCATATTTTCACAAGCATAACAGCATACGCAGGTACAAATTAAAGCTGATTACTATGTGTCTGCCATCTTGAATTAAAAAAAAGGCGTAATCGGTAATTCCGCTGACTTGCACTTGCGTTCTAACACATACATCTGCACAGCTCATCACATATACACACTCAGACCGAATGACAAGGCACATTGTTATGCTTCCTCCCGAGATGGTGCACAGCATAGACAAAAAACATTAGGAAAGTCAATAAGGCTAGATTTATTGGCTTTACCAGTGCTTGTTAAAACTTCCAAAGTGCATTCAGTACTGGGGGAAGCCTTTTTTCCTCCCAGCTGTTTTCCAAATTCACAGGCGTACTGCCCTCATGGCCACACTGATAGCATTTTGGACTGGCTCAAGTGCCATGTCTATTGGTGACGTCTAGAGGATCCATTATCAAACCGAGCACAAAACCAGAAACTGGGAAGGGAGCACTTACCGCTGTCAGGGGAAGCCTGATCTTAACAGCAAGAGGAGGAACTCCCTGCCTGAGAAGGCAGCCAGTAAACACCTTTTTGATGGTGTTCTTTGTTTTTAGCAACAGCATGCGCAAAGTCAGAATCTGTTAGAATCCAAATAAAATACATGGTTCTTGAATTTGACCATCTATTCCTTGAAAGTGGTCTTCTGGATGATTCGCGTGTGAAAAGTATCTGTATGGTAATGGCACTTGACACCCTTTTAGATCTGGAAACGGTGGTTTGGATGCCATGTGCCATGGTGGTTTGGGTGCCAACTCCTATGGCAAAAATGCTACCTTCATCTTTAACAGACTGAAGCACAGCGTGTTATATGAAAGACAAGCAAAGTAACGCAGAATCTGTTATTTTTTAAGGATACTAGGGGTTGGACTCTGGACTTGCTCAGACATTTCAGGATTATACTTTCTGGCTACAAACCAAAGACTCAAGTTTACATTTTTAATTGGACTAATGTTTGCAATAGCCTACAGATTAATTTTATTCATTGTATTTATAGACTGCGACTTTAGCTGTAGGGTGTAGTAAGGTGCCTTACATACATCATTTCAATTGTTATAATATTTACATTCAGCTTCTAAAAATGTGTACCCAGGCAATTGATATAACTAGGACCTGGCTTCTAGAACTTTTGCATATTTTAAGGCGATTTGACATAGTTATTAATAATTGTGTCCATAGTCTGGGGGTAGGCAAGATAACGACCAGTATCAGTCTGTCTCTTCCTCTTGTTAGTTATTGTCTTCCTGTAGTGTGACGTTCTTCTTGAAGGTTTCGTGGGATCTCGGACCATACTGTCTTGTGTTATGCAGTGATTTTAATTTTGAGGCAAACTTCAAATGGTAGCCAGTGGAGTCGTTTTAGGATCAGATTTATCAGATTTTCTTCCATATGGTGACTTTTATTGGCAAAAGTGTGCATTTCAGAAGCTCTGCTGAAATGGTATTGTTGCTGTCTGCTAGACCTTGTATAACAGCAATTATTCTGGCAGGATTGAATTCCGAAATTTTAAAGAGGTTCTTGTAACATTTAACTGTTTTTGTAAATTGTTCCTTCAAATTCATAACTGCATTGAACGTTTCAGAGTTCCCAGAGCTTTAAGCAATTTTAGACTAGTGAGTGACTTTGAAAAAGGACAAATTCACCTTGTTAGCATTTTCAACAAAAGGTTGAAATGTCAGATTGTCAATAAAACTTCTTAAACTGAAATGTCAGATTGATTATATTTTAGGAGTTGGAGATTCTGAGGTACAACTGAGTATTGTCAGTGTATCGTAGTAAAGCTATGCTTTTGCTGTGTACTGTTTCCATCAATGGTGCTTTGTGCAGGTTGTGTTCATGCAAAGCAGCCTAGCGTACAAATTTGAATCCAGTAATGTGTGATGAACAGAACCAGTGTAAGGCCGATCATTCTATGAACATTCTTGAAGATGAGGATATTTAGCAGGGATTTAGGGTTAATGGAGATAAATGCTTCTGACAAGTCCAAGAGTGCTAGTAGACAGGAGTCTTCTCATCTAGCATTTTGAGGATGTTGTCCGTGACACGGTGGCTGATTTTGTACTATGTTTCGGTCTGATTTGCCTGTTTGTCTGCTTAGGAGTTTGTTATAAAGCGAGAGGTGAGATGAATAGCCATTGCTTTTCCAGTGATTCTATCCATTTAAAACAATTTGGTCACAAGGCTTTTGTTTGAAGGTTTTCTGGCTCTAGGATTGTTTTTTTAAGTTGTATCAATTGTCCAGCTTTAAGAGGTGCTGGAGAGGTTCTTTCAGACAGTGAAGAGTTCTCACTTTTGTGAAGCAGAAAAATGTAGTCCGCTTGTAGTACTTGGTCCAAGTGGTTTGAAGGTTCCTAGGTAGCAATTCTCTTGTGTAGGTCTTCTTTGCCCAGACAAAGAGATAACCGGGATGAAAAACAAATCTGAGCAAATAACTTTGGGGCAGGAACTTTCTACTTTCAGAAGAGTGTATAATAGAGGTAAAGGTCAACAATCCCTCTGCCAAAAATCTGTAGAACACAACCAGTGACTCACTTGGGCACCCCTGAGCGCATGGCACTCGGAAGGAAGGCAGCGCTTAGGTTTTCCTGTTGCACAGGGTAGGCTAAAATCTGATGCTGGAAACTGGCCACTAGTTAGTGTCCCATTTTTACAAATTATACTGACAGATTCTCATTGACTTCCGGCTCTGTCACAGGAAAATGTAGCCTCTTCTGGGTGTTTGCGGTTCACGGAAGACCTGGCTTGGCAGTTCGGGCAGGACTGTTCCCGTGAGGCACAGGGTCAAGACTGTTTTGTATATAGCTGAGTCTGAACTGAGGTCGCGAAGTGAGCTAAAGAACTGTGATGGATTAAACCCAGATCTGTGACTGGGGGTGAGGGCCTGAAAAGTTTATGCGCTCCGTCCATCATATCCTTGTGTTTGCTCTGTATATACTATAGGTATAGTGTGCACAGTCTAGTGGAACCCCAAAGGTAGGCAGAGGTAGAAGTAGATAGCACCTTACTCTCTATTTGTGTTAGTGTGGGTGAGCAGTAAGGCTTTATCAGAGGGTAGTGTTAAGCATTTATTGTACACACTCAATCAGCAAATTGTCACACACTCCAAGACTGAACTCAGACCAATTTGAATTGTATAAAAATATTATTTAGTTCTACTTATTTTCTAGAACCAAGCAAGGCTGGTACAGTTAAGTGTAAATGGTACTTTTCATGGCAGGCTGAACAATCCAAGGAATCTGAATGAAAATGACTTTGTTCAGGGTTGTAAATGCTTTCAATACATTGGAAATTACTGTTAATTACTTTACAGATTACTTTAGAGATTACTTTTTCTACTCGGTGTGATATACCTAGATATTATACTGGGACATTTCCTAGAAAAAAAGGTAGGTAAAGCAGTTTTTAGTTATTTGCAGTTTTTCAATGTTTCATACAAAACCAGCTCCACACTTAATTGGAAATAAAAAGCAGTCAATGCAATCCTATGGAAGAAAATTGAGTTATCGGGTTAAAGGTAAGTACACATTTGTGGGAGTTGGTGTTCTGGGCTAAGAACCATTCTGCTTGCCTGATTACCTACATATTTATTATTTACACTTTCTCCTGTTTATGTTGCATGCTTTTGTGTACAGCGCTCTGATACCCTGATGGGTCTTGTTCACGCTATATAAAACCTTTCAAATCAGTAACTCACTAGTATTGCATCTAGTACATTAATTTAACTTTTGTGGTAGGTTAGTATACATATTTAACACACAAACTCTTAAACAATGTAGGAAAGTGCCCTTTTTTGCATGGTTACCCCCCCCCCCTTTTTTTTTTTTTGCTGGACATCTGATGCAACCCAACATGATATGCCCTGGGTCCCTGCCAATCAGGTTCCCAGGGCCTGTGTTCATATGTACCTTTATATCCAGAATTGGCACATTCCTGGCCACAGGCAAGCCCCTTGTAAAAGGTACCAAGGGCACTGTGGCCAAGGAAGGCCTCTGAGGGCTGCAGCACCTAGTGTGTCATCCTTCGAGACCATGCACCTTCACCCACATGTACTGTGATGCGTGTTGTGATGCAGAGAAAAGTGAAAAGTCAACATGGCATGCACCCTTACGTGCCATGCCAGCAATTCACTGCTTAAGGCCATTGTAAGTCACCCCTAAGACCTAGATAAGTCACCTCTGTGGCCTAGATAAGTCACCTCTGTAGCAGGTTGCACTCGTCCTAAGGTAAGGGTACAGAGGTATGAGCCCTGTACACCTACAGTGTCTAAGTTAATTAATAGTCACTGTGTGTAGTAAAGCCATAAAGAATATATGGTCTCGGAGTTGGTCACTATAATTCGCAGCTCCATAATGGCTTTACTGAAAACTGAGGACGTTTGGTAGCAAACCTCTCAGCACATTAAACCTACACTGATGTCAGCGTGGAATTTAATGTAAAATGCACACAGAGAGAATCGAAGAGATGCCCCCCGAAGATCGACCAACCCTGGTGTGGTTCCTGAATGGCTGCACACCGTTGCCACCACCAATGGAAAAGGTTCACACAAAGGTGCAGTATGGAGAAGCTACACAAGAAAATTATAAGGGAATCACCGGTGCTAAAATATCTAATACACCTGCTGAAAGCAAGACGAAGTTCATCCTCGCAAATAGTACACCTAGCAGCGATAGTAGCCTACGCAAGAGGAGAGACCGGAAAGAGCTTCTTTACATCACAAGTAGTTAAGAGTTTCCTGGAAGGGTCAAAAAGGATCGCACCACTGTAGAGGATGCCACCACTGGCATGGAACCTGAATTTAGTCCTAACGGAGCTTATGAAAGCGCCCTATGAACCCATTTATAAAGCTTCACTACAAATGCTCACAATGAAGACAGCCTTTCTGGTGGCAATCACCTCGCTGCGCAGGGTAAGCGAGCTGCAAGCGCTGACGCCACAAGAACCCTACATCCAAATACAC
The DNA here is from genome assembly GCF_964263255.1 of Lissotriton vulgaris. Classification (NCBI taxonomy): domain Eukaryota; kingdom Metazoa; phylum Chordata; class Amphibia; order Caudata; family Salamandridae; genus Lissotriton; species Lissotriton vulgaris. The sequence goes on from NC_141695.1 coordinate 313,352,973, forward strand.
AATGACAGGGTGGTGATGAGAACGGACCCACACTTTATGTCAAAGGTGGTGTCAAGGTTTCACATGAACCAAACAATACAAATACCGTGCTTCTTTCAGAAACCATCCACAAGTGCAGAGAGGGCGCTGCACACTCTGGACGCTAGAAGGGCAGTAATGCATTACATGGAAAGATCAAAAGAGCACAGGAAGACAAAGCAGTTCTTTGTGTCCTTCACAACCAGTTTCCTCGATAGACCAGTAACAAAAGACACCATCGCACGATGTATTGCACAAACGATACAATTCTGCCACAAACAGGCAGGAGGCACAAGCCCACTCGACCAGAAAAAAAGGAGCAATAATAGCCTTCCTGGCTAACACACCCCTTCAAGACATATGCCTGGCGGCAACATGGTCTTCAGTGCACACGTTCACTAAGCACTACTGCGTGGATCTACAAATGAACAAGGAAGCACAAATAGGATAGAAGGTGCTTCAACACATATTCAATAACCAACGCTCATGTTCCACCCAACCGCCACAAACATATCAAACCGCTTCAAAGTCTATGCACAGCATAGTGAATCCAGAAAGATTCACGCTGCAAAAGGAATAGTTTCTTACCTGTCGGTGTAGTTTTGCAGCTTGAAGATCTTTCTGGATTCACTAGCGAACCCACCCACCTCCGCCAGAAAGATGAGGGATGAGAAGAAGGTGGGAATACAAGGTATGAAGTACAAACAGACACTTTAAGAGACAAGTTGATAAATCATTTACTTTAAGGAGGAAGTTGATAACCTTGCCAAGGATTCACGAACATATCACAAAAACAAGAAGAAAATAATACTGCAGATGGCGCCCAAAGGTGGGAGCTTCCGCAGGAAGCATGCCGACGTCACAGGAAGTACACTAGAAAGTGGGACGTCGACGACCACCTGGGCTACGGGAAAAAAGAGAAAGAAAAGACTTCGATTCCGGACCCAACCACTAGTCCGCGGAATAATGCACAGCATAGTGAATCCAGAAAGATCTTCAAGCTGCAAAACTACACCGACCGGTAAGAAACTATTAGTTTCCCTGAATACTAACTAAATTTAGGGGCATTAGGTGTGTAGGTTGGGACCATGGAATCCCTTCCTTGGAGTGGATACACCCCCTATGATGCTACTCTCCTGAGGGGGCATGAGCCTCTTCCTAATTGGCGGAGTCCCCTCATCTTCAAATGGAGGGGACTGAGATGTGTGCTTTATCGCGCTTCCCTCACCTGAGGGGTGGGGTTGGCAAAAGTGGGCACACCTCTCTTCCTAACTTGGATTTCCTGACGATTCTCCTGCCCAAGTAGGGGTCAGAACCGGTGAAGCACAACTCTCAGTCCTCGCCATCTTGCAGATTGGGGGACCCAGCCAACCAGAAAGAGGCAACCGACCCCAAGAACCTGGAGTACCAGCCCTGCTTTCCCAAATCAAGAATTTCTCCTGTGAACACCGGATTTGCTCACCCACAAACTCTGGCTCCGGCCAAATCCACGAGTCTGCAGCACTCTGCAAAAAAAAGCCTGAGTTAGAGTGGGCCAACACCACAAGGAGGTATCCCGGCGATCCTGACTTGAGTTCTGGTGATCTCTGACCTGCCTTGAATCTCCAGTCAACGCCTGCAGCCTCTTTATGGGGGATCCCCCCCCATCCTCGACTGCAGCTCAGATCTCGGATCTCTAAGATGCCCTCTGTGTGCATTTTACATTAAGTCCTACACTGGCATCAGTGTGGGTTTAATGTGCTGAGAAGTTTGCTACCAAACGTCCATGTTTTTCAGAAAAGCCATTATGGAGCTGTGCAGTTTGTATTGACCAACTCCCAGACCTTATATTCATTATGGCTTTACTACACTTACAATGTCTATGAATTAACTTAGATGCTGTAGGGGTACATAGCTCATGCCTCTGTACCCTTACCTTAGGACTAGTGCACCTTGCTAGAGGGGTGACTAACCTAGGCCTTAGGCAGTGAATTGCAGGCATGGCATGTAGGGGTGTGTGCCATGTTGACTTTTCACTTTTCTCTGCACCAAAACACGCAGCCTGCTTGTGGCAGAACGTGTGAGTTAAGGTGCATGGCCTGTAAGGGTGGCACAAAAGGTGCTGCAGCCCTAGAGGCCTTCCTTGGCCACAGTGCCCTTGGTACCCATGGTACCTTTTAAAAGGAGCTTGCCTGTGGCCAGGGATGTGCCAATTGTGAACACAAAGGTACAATTTCTGGAAAGCACAGAGGCCCTAGGAAACTGAATGGCACAATAATTTGGGTTGCATCAAATGTCAGACAAACATGGGGGATAACCATAAAAAGAAAGGCCACTCTCCTACAGTGTTTTTAGGAGGTTGTGTTAAACATGTATACTAACCTGCTACAAAAGATAAGTGTACTAGGTGCACTACTACAGAGTTATTTATTTGAAAGGTTTTACATAGCGCGAACATGACCCATCAGGGTATCGGAGCGCTGTACATAAAAGCATGCAAGATAAATCGGAGAAAGTAAAAATACTAAATATGTAGGTAATCGGGCAAGCAGAATGCGAAAAAAGAACAACCCACGTCATTGAAGGTATAAAGCAATACAAATTTCATTGTTAAATGTTAAAATGAGTGTATGGGCGGCTTCAGGTCTATTGTTGCAGGAAGATATTCAGGAGCTACCCTTTGGCTTCTTTTTTTAATGTGGCAATCGAAGGGGTAGTCTGATTTTGGGCGTAAGAGCATTCCATATTCTCGGTGCAAGACCGTAGACGATGTTGAAGAGCGTGGGTGATCGTGCAGATCCTTGAGGCGCTCCAGTTGAGACCAGCATACTGTTAGAATGAGAATAGTTGTTTTTGTGTTCTTATTTAGGAATGAGGCAAACCAATTTGAAACTGGGCCCAATGACACCATCCTTTTTTCAAGAAGCTCAATCGAGTCATGTTTGACCGTATCAAATACAGAGGAAAGATGAACGTGTCTAAGTAAGGAACTTTCATTCTGGTCAACTAGTCTCAGGGCACCATTAACAGTGCATGTCAGAGCAGTTTTAGTATGGTCACGTTCTGAAGCCCGATTGGTATTGGTTGAGGAGTTGAAACTGTTTGTGATTACAGAGTTTTGTGTACACGCATTTCTCAATTAGTTTGGCAAGTCATGATATTAGAAGTTGGTCTAGAGTTGTTAAGATCAGTTAAGTCTGCATTTAGCTTTTTTGGGATGGGGGATGACTTGGCCTATCTTAAGGCAATCTTGAATCAAGCCCTCCAAGAGCAATTCATGGACAATCTTGAGCCAGAGTAGGAGAATGGAGGAGTTTACGTTCTTTTTAGAGATTGGCGGGCAGAGCATCATTGAAATTATTTGAATGTTTTAATGAGGTTTTAGTTTTGAGTAACACAACATCGTCTGGTACCACAAATGCATTCCACAACGCCTTTGTTTTATTCCCCAAAAAAGGAGTCAAAAAGAGGGGGACTCGCCAAGGGTAGCAGAGAGGGAGTGGACTGGGACATGCAATGCGTATTTGGTGCATTGCAGTTCTAGTTCGATCTTTCTTGTCTTTTAATGAAGTGTGCAGAAAACTCCTCTCTACTAGGGATTGAGTCCTTGAATGTACTACTTTTAGCATGTATTATGTGAGTGGCTGTGTGACTGTGTGTATGGGTGTGTAAGCGACTGTATGAGTGTATGCGCGGGCGTGAGTAGCTGTGTGGGTGAGTGAGATGCTGTGTGAGTGGTGGTATTGGTGATTGAGTGGGTGCGTCAGTGGCTATATGGATGAATGAGTAGCTACGGATGGGTAAGTGGGTGTGTAGTGACTGGATGAGTGAGTGGGTGTCTGAATGGCTCTCTGAGTGAATGACTCGGTGTGTAAGTGAATATATGGGTGAAAGAGTGGCTGAGTAGGTGTTTGATTAAATGAGTTGGTGTGTGAGTAACTATATTGGAGCATGTCTCTGTGAAGGTGTATGGGTGAATGAGCAGGTGTATGAGTGCTTGTATGGATGTTTGAATGGGTATGTAAGTGGTTGTGTGAGTGCTTTTATGGGTGAGGGAGTGGTTGTTGTAAGACAGAGTGGGTGTGAATGACTATGTAAATAGTGGGTGCGTGAGTGGTAGTATGGGTGAGTCGATGCTTGTGTGAGTGGTTGCACGAGTGAGTGGGTGTGTGAGTGCCTTTATGGAGGAGTGAGTTAGTGTGCGAGTACTGGTATGGTTCTTTTGTATATGTATCTGGGTGTTTGGAGTGATAGTGAGTAACTTTGTATGGGGGTGTGAGTGGTTCTATGGATTGTCATCAGTGATGTAAATATGATGTCACTGACTATATCATGAGTTATGTAATATGTGAGGTCATAAGCAGTGTATTGCAGGGGTGTAAGTTATAATTAAGGCTCCCCGTTTTTACTGATTTTTACAGATAAAGACAGATGCAAAACCATTTGTTTTCTTCTCTGTATTTATTTTTAAATGTAGATAAAAACGGAAATTGGGTTGCTTTTTGGGTGATTCTAAACACACTCTGCTATGACTGCCAGGCCAATAGCTTTGTGGATTGATAGTAAAGAGGGTTTAACAGCAGTAGATATGCACACGATTGATACTGAAATTTGCATATTTTCACATAAGGCGCATTGATTTATTTTCTTCGGATGTTCATAACACTGAAACCTGGCAGGCTTTCAAGCATGAGTTCATATTTATCTGGGAATGAATGTGGAAATATACCAGTTTCAGCGAAACAATTTTCAGAAAACCCAAAATAAATATGGATGAAAACAGATAAAATTACCTAAAAATCAATATGGATAAATACAGACTGAAAGGTCAAACCAATAAATACCAGAAAACCAAGAGCCCTAGTTAGCTCAAGTAACTACCACTCCTTTTTAGGTCTCGGCTTCGAGACCTATTGTCACGGAGTTCGCTCTCAACGGAGATAGAGCGGTGCACGAGCGCCGATTGCACATCGCGCACGCCGAGCCTCCTGGAGCCGTGCACATCTCTTGCTCCACATTCACACTCACGGAAGCACACACTCACGCACACACACACACACACACACACACACACACACACAGAAGCACACACACACACACACCCTCCCTCTCTGCCCACTCCCTCTCTGCCGCCCCCCCCTCTACCCCCACTCACCGGGCTCTTTCCCTCGCAGTGGGTCAGTCATGGCAGCAGGCAGACTCGGTGTCTTCTCAGGCGATCTTCAGCTGATGTGCACGCCCACGCTGGTCTCGTGCGCGCCCGCCACGCTGTTTCGCGCCCGTTGATCCTCAGCTTGTTGCTTACAGCCAGTGGCTTGAACTTGAATGTACTCGACAAAATATCCTTATATAACTAAAAACTGAGCATCATCTTCATCTCACGTTTGTAAAGGTAACCATGAACACCAATTGTGTTAAAATATATTGAATACGATAGATCACCTTCCACTCGCCCATACATATACTTTAAATTCCTTATTCATTATTTATTAGAACAAAGCAACGCAGAAGATAATTTTTGGTTGTCTGTGGGTGGGGAGATGGGGTTAGCACTCTCTGCCCTCTTTTCCTATCATTGACTCTTTGGCGCTTATAGGAAAAACCCAAGCTGCTTATACTTTAGAGGAATTCTGCATAAGGATTATTATAGTGTGCGCACAGTTTAGAGTGCGCAGAGTGTGAAGTAGTGAGTGAGCAGAGTGAGTGAGTGAGCAGAGTGTGAGTGCAGAGTGCGCAGAGTGCACAGTGTGAAGTAGTGAGTGCAGAGTAGTGAGTGCAGAGTGCGGTTGAGTGCAGCGTGGTGTGTGCTGTTGAGTGCAGAGTGGTGTGTGCTGGCAATTTAAATGACAATGCCATTTATTTATGATTTAAAGAAAAAAAAGAAATGTCATGAGCAATGCCAATAGCTCCACCTTTAATGATGCCGAGACCATTGCATTGTAAATGTTTGTTTATGCAAATGCCTGCGCTTCCTTTTTAAATGTAAAACATTTTTAGGTCTCGCCTTTACCATTCCGCAGGAATGGGAAATGGGAAGAATTCAAGTCGGCAAAATCCTCTTCAAACCACGGGCTTTCAGCCGCGGTTTTCTTTAAGTTCACGTGAATGCACGCACATCGGCAGCATTTCTCCTGCAGGCTCGCAAAAGGCTCTCCTCCCTCCCCACATCAAAGGCATCAATCACCCTCCCACAGGCTTCCCCAGCGCTGCCCCGCCCCCTGCTTCACAGCCAGGCCATCTGTTCCCTGCCAGACCTCTCACACCTCCGTCACAGCATGCCTGTGTACTTCAAAGGCTTATTACTCCACACGGCCGGCCGCAGGCCGTGCAACCAGAGCACTTCAGTTGGTGTGCAGCCCCCCTCCCAGCACTGCCTTGTTACTCTCGGCAGCCGTGAGTCCCTAAACACTTTTTATATTTAATTAGCAGCAGCAGCATTTCTCCTGCGCCAGGTCACATCAAAGGCTCTGTGCCACTTTCACCCACACAGCAACACTTACAGACACGCAACGCCACTCACACCCACGCAAGCCCACTATCATCCACGCAACACCACACTCACCCACGCAACGCCACTCACTCACGCAAAGCCACTCACACCCACGCAGTGCCACTTTCAGACACGCAACGCCACTCACACCCACGCATGCCCACTATCACCCACGCAATGCCACACTCACCCAAGCAACGCCACTCACCCAAGCAACACCACTCACACACGCAACACCACTCACACACGCAACACAATTTCGTTTCATTTTCTTCTGGTGTTGAGGGAGTGGGTTGCTTTCTTTTTGAGCTGGTTCTTGTTGATGGGGAAGGGTTACTGGCCAGTTCCTTCATCTCTGCAGCAGAATAGTTTATAGGATGCTTGCGCTGCATGTGGCGGATCATTGTGTGATTTCCAAAGGAATATTTTTTAAGAGGGTCCTCTCTGGAAAGTTCCATGCCACAGATTAGGCAAGTCACCTTGGCTGCATTTACCTTTTTCTTCCCCTGTGGAAGAGAAAAAAACTCCCAAATAATGTGTGGTCTAGGCTGGTATGGGGTATTGTGTTCTTGGAGAAATGTTCTCGTCCTTTCTTCCTCTTCCTCCTCTTCTTGACCACCAATGAAAACTTGTGGTGGTCCTTTTGGTTGTTGTGGTGGTGGTGCAGATGCACCAGCTGCTGCTGCTACTGAAGCCATTATAAAGATGATAATTGTACAGAGGTACAAGCAGGTCTTCCTCAGTCAAAGGACAAAGTCAGAAGAAAGGAAAAAGGTGGGGTCTTTCATCAGAAGGAAAAAAAAAAGTTAGATCCAATGAAAAGTGTTATTTTCAGGTCACATGACTAGGGGCTTCATCATTATGAAACCAAAACTGTTATGAACCAATGAAAAGTGTTATTTTCAGGTCACATGACCCGACGCGCTTACGCTACGTGCCCGGGGGTGCGCCCCGGGTCGCGTCGTGTAAGCGCGTCGGAAGTTTACATTGCGCGATCGTATTCGCACGAGTGCTTCCGGGTGCGCTTACGCCGTGCGTTTCACGCAGACGCGGCTACGCGATACGTCACTATCATGTTTTCGAAAACGATAATGGCGCTTACGGGACGCTCCCCGGTGCGCTCCCCGGGGCGCTTCACATAATTACGCTTTCTGGGGCGCACCCCGGGCCACGCACCGGGAGCGCACCAAGGCAAAAAAAAAAAAATAATATATTTATATATATTTTTTTTAAAAAATAGGCAAAATTGTAGGGACTGGTAGCCCAATGTGCCTTTGCTATGTCTCAAGATATATGCTCACGTCGTTTTTACGAAAATGAACTTTGAAAAATATATATTGGGCTACATTGGGCTATATATATATTAGAGCCAAAATGTAGCCCAATGTAGCCCAAAGATGGCCACCAGAGACAAAAAACAAAAAAAAATGTAGCCAAAAAAACAGCCAAAAAAAGTAAAAATATAGCCCAATAACAGAATGTCCCAGAGAACAACTAGTGCGCTAACAGTCTTACTTATAAACTGAGATTTATAGTTGGGAATTAGCATTTAAAAAACCTTTGAAATTCACGGAAAAACCATAGGTTTCACACCAGTTATAGTTAGGAATTGGCATTTAAAAAACCTATGAAATTCACTGAAAAAACCATAGGTTTCACACCAGTTATAGTTAGGAATTTGCATTTAAAAAACCTATTAAATTCACATAAAAAACCATAGGTGTCACACCAGTTATAGTTAGCTGGAAATTTTACTGACATAAAACCATTGAAATTCCCACGTTCTAGTTAGTTGGACTCACTATAACTTGCGCGTGCAATGCACTGCTGATGACGTCACATATTACATCACTCATGACATGGTCAGTGCCATCACTCATGACATCACTGATGACACCATCCAGTGAATGTGTGACTTTATGAAAAATAAATATGTTTTATATATGTATTAGGAAAGGTCGATGGAACAATACATTTTTAAAAAAGTGTCTTAATGGATGTTTTTAAAAAAAAAAAAATGATTGGTTAACTGGCTTATTAAGTGTATTTTAGTGAATACAAATATTAGGGAGTAATGTTTAAAAATTAAAAAATATGTATCCGTGTTTCACTTTGTGCATAAGTGGCTGCATGGGTTGGTGAGTAACTACATGTGTGTGTGTATGGGTTATTAGATGTTTTTTTAGTATCAGTATGAGTGACTGTTTTGTTTAGTGTGGGAATTACTTACTACAATGACTCTTTTTTTGTATGTATTTTAAAGACTGCATATGTGCAGGACTGCATGGTTGAATAGTGTGGATAAGTGTACGTTAGTGAGTAAATGACTGTCTGACTAGTGTTTTTAACAGTAACTACATATGTTTTAATATAGAATATGTGAATATTGATGCATATCAGTGAGTATATGTGAGAGTAAGAGATTGTAAGAGTTCCTGTTTAAATAAGTATGTGTTTCGAAAAGTGATTGTTTAAGAGAATAAAGATTTGTAATTTTCATTAGAAGTAAGGTGGTAGCGTGTGTATTGCTCTATATGCAAATAAATGGATGATCAATAGTTTATTTGCATGTGTGAGTATGTGTGTGAGTAACTTTTGAATGACTGTCGGTGTGTAACAGGATGTATAGGTGTATCACTTCATATGATGGGTGAGTATATGTATGAGTGACTACAGAGAACTGTTGGTGAATGAGTGGATGTGTATATAGATGGTGGAATTACTGAATTGGTTGTTGTAACTGAAATGGGTAAAATTACAGTGAAAGGAGATCTGTCACTAAGTCACAAGAATGGTATCATCAGTGATGTCATGAGTGAGGTCACTGACCATGTCATGAGTGATGTAATATGTGACGACATCAGCAGTGCATTGCACGCGCAAGTTATAGTGAGTCCAACTAACTATAACGTGGGAATTTCAATGGTTTTATGTCAGTAAAATTTCCAGCTAACTATAACTGGTGTGAAACCTATGGTTTTTTTATGTGAATATATATATATATATATATATGTATGTATATGTATATATATATGTATATATATATGTATGTATATGTATATGTATATATATATGTATATATATATGTATGTATATGTATATATATATATGTATGTATATGTATATATATATATGTATGTATATGTATGTATATGTATATATATATATGTATGTATATGTATGTATATGTATATGTATATATATATATGTATATATGTATGTATATGTATGTATATGTATGTATATGTATATGTATATATATATGTATATGTATGTATATGTATATATGTATGTATATGTATGTATATGTATGTATATGTATGTATATGTATGTATATGTATGTATATATATATATGTATATGTATATATATATATATATATGTGTGTGTGTATATATATATATATATATACACACACACACACACATATATATATATATATATATATATATATATATATATATATATATATATATATATATATATATATATATATATATATATATATATATATATATATATATATATATATATACAAATTGTCCTGTCGCAGCGGGAGCCCAGTCCAGTTGGTGCCCGCGATGAGACCAGGACAGTGTCTCAGTTAATCTCCATACCAGAAAAAGAATTGCGGCACACTTCTTGGTTTTTCACGCTGTTACTTTATTTCCAAACGTGAGGTAACCACTCCTACGCGTTTCGAACCGTAGTTCCTGATCACGGTAGTATTAGTGTTTAGTCCCTCTACTATTTTCATATTTATACCAATACACGCCCTTAGCATTATCTGGGGCATGCTGGGACTTGTAGTTTTTAAATAAACAGATTATGCATTTGTGTTTTGCATTTCACAGCGTGGGTTACATTACTATGTATATATTTATATGTATGTGTTTTTTCGAGGCATGCGGCCTGCTGAATTCATATCTGTGCATAGATCGCCGCCTAGTGTTGGGTCCGGATGATTGCACATTGTTGTCCTGGAAGAGTCTTCGAAGTATCACAAGATAGGTGGCTCCTCCCCTGGACTACAGTGCGCATGGGCATCCACTCCATCCTCAGATTGTTTTTTTCCGCCATTGGGTTCGGATATATTTGTTAACTCAAGTTCGGAATCTATAAAAAACTTTCCTTTTGGCCAAAAGGCCTTTAGTTATCGTCGGTATTGTCTTAGCGATCGGTGCCCAGTACTTGTTCCAGCTCTGTTCCCGAGCCGGACATCCAGAGGAGCCGCGTGGCTTTTCGGCACTGAAGGCCCGGTCGACGCGAGAGGCCTTATCGACGATCCATCATGGAACGGAGCCCGGTCAAGAGATGCAGGTGTCGGACTCGATGAAACGCATTAAAGAGAAGGCTACTACTGTCGGACCAAAGGCTTCTCCACCCCCGAAGCCGGTCAGTAAACCTCCAAAATCGTCGGCACCCATCCAGTTCACACTGCCGCCGAAAGTGGTACCTAAGGCCTTCGCCCCTAGGACGGCCGTCGAAGCGACCAAGAAAGGTGTCCATGGGGCCGAAGCCTACAACTGCGGAGGTGGCCACCAAGCATGGACAGCCTCCGCCTGAAGATCAGTTGAGGCAATTCATCGACGCCGAGACGGGTAGACTTTCTATTTACAAGCAAAAGATCGCCCCTGAACAGCCTATGGAGTCATATAAAATTACATTAAAGAAAAAGAGGGATTCTGCTACGTCACCTCTTCTCTTTGAACCTATAACACCACATGGACAAGACACTGCTCCTATCTCGCCCACATACTCAGATGTGGAGGCAGGAGATGGTGACAATGAGGAGTACAGTTATCCTGTAGACACTGATCCTGAAGATCACACTGAACCCTGGACAGACGCTGCTGACCCAGGAGATCCACAAACTGCCCCAGACAGTCATGTCTATGCTGTGAAAACCTCGCCTACTGAAGACACGGCTGCGTTTAAGGCACTTATTAAAAGGGCAGCGAAAAATCATGATGTCCAGCTCCATGCTGACCCTATTGAAGAGGAATTTTTGTTTGACACCTCCTCAACCTCAGAGAGAACTGTCAAGACTCTACCAATGCTAAAGGGTGTCCTAAAACATGCTGGAGACATTTTTATGGAGACCACAAGGGCAAGGGTGATAACCCCAGAAGTGAGAAAAAATACAAACTAGCACCTGGGGACCCTACGTATATCAAGGGACAGTTGCCGTTGGACTCTCTGGTTGTTTCCAATGCCCGGAAAGGGCGAACTTGCAAACAACGGGTGATGCTCCTCCCCCTGACAAAGAATCTAAAGTGCTAGAAGCATCAGGGAAAAGGGTGGCAGCTCAAGCGACCAATATCTGGCGCATCTCCAACACACAGGCACTCTTAGCCAGATATGACAGGGCTCATTATGATACACTTGAAACCCTGTTACAACACTTGCCAGATCAATATAAGGAGGAAGCAGAGATGCTAATGCAAGAAGGGAAACTTATATCAAACGCATCTATCAAGTGTGCACTGGACGCAGCAGACACTGCAGCCAGGGCAATTAATACAAGTGTGCTGTTACGGCGACATGCCTGGCTGAGAATCTCCGGTTTCAAGCCCGAGATACAAACCACCATACTAAATCAGCCTGTTAACCCTGATCACTTATTTGGCCCAGAGGTGGACACCAACTTGGAAAAAATCAAAAAGGACACCGAGACTGCAAAGTCTATGGGGGCTCTACAGTCGCAGCAGTTCAGGGGTGGTTCCTTTTGTCGCTCCAACAATAGAGGAGCTTCCAGAGGCCAGCTGTCCCAGCAGACACAATACAGTAAAGGAGGCACGCAGACCACCTACACCAAACAGAGTAGGGGTGGCTATCGTGGAAACAGCACCAAGGGCAGAGGTCGTGGAAACAACAGCTCCTGATCCTCCGCCACTAACAAACAGTGACGTCTTGTCACTGCCCCCCGACCATACCACACCGGTCGGGGGGAAGACTGCAACAGTTCCTGCCGGTCTGGAAATCCATCACTACAGACAGGTGGGTGAGGCAACTTATCCAGTACGGTTATTGTCTGGAGTTCACATCCACTCCAACCCAACATACCCCCAAGACACCGTCCTATGTCCACAGAGCATTTGCAATTATTGCAGCAGGAGGTAGTCGTCATGCTGCGAAACGGAGCCATAGAGCTCGTGCCTGTAGAAGAAAAAGGTACAGGGGTGTACTCGCTGTACTTCTTGAGCCAAAAAAAAGACGGGTCCCTCAGACCCATACTGGACCTCAGGCCCTTAAACCAGTACATTCTATCAGAACACTTTCACATGCTCACATTACAGCAGGTTCTGCCGTTAGTCAGGGAGATTTCCTCGCAACATTAGATCTGAAGGATGCATATTTCCATATACCGCTACACCCGCCACACAGAAAATACCTCAGGTTCACCATTCAGGATCAGCATTATCAGTTCAAGGTCCTCCCTTTCGGAGTGACGACGGCGCCCAGGGTGTTTACCAAGTGCCTGGCGACAGTAGCTGCACACCTACGGAGACAGAACGTTCACGTCTACCGTTATCTGGACGACTGGCTTATCCAGGCAAAGTCGGCCCAGCAGTGTGCCGCCCACATGTCCCACACCATTCACCTTCTTCACCATCTGGGGTTTTCACTAAATTATTCAAAGTCCCACTTTCAGCCCGCCCACGTAAGGCAGTATCTGGGCGCGACAATAGATACTCTGGCAGCCAAAGCACAGCCAAATTCAGTGAGGATCAACAGCATGCAATTGCTGATACAACAATTCAAACCACAACACTCGCTTCCAGCACGAGTGTTCATGTAGTTGATGGGCATGATGGCCTCCTGCATCTTCATAGTCCCGCACGCGAATCTACACATGCGTCCGCTTCAGGAGTGCTTAGCACGTCAGTGGAATCAAGACACACGGACAGTTGAAAGACCTAGTGTTGGTGACCGGTCGTGCATACAACTCTCTGCATTGGTGGAATCCACAAAACCTTTGCAGAGGCCGACCGTTCCAGGAGCCTGTGCCACAGATTATTCTGACGACGGACGCATCTCTCCAGGGATGGGGAGCTCATGTACTCCACTACACAGTGCAGGGACTATGGACAGCACAGCAGAGGAAGATGCACATCAACCTTCTAGACCTGATGGCTATCTTCATGGAGATGAAAGCATTCAAGGTACATCTGTGCAACAAGGTTGTGTTGATCCGGACGGACAACATGACGGCAATGTACTACATACAGCAGCAGCGAGGTACACACTCTCCACAGTTCTCTCATCTGGCTCAGAGCATGTGGAAGTGGGCCATTCAGAGGAACATCTTCCTCATGGCGGAACACCTCTCGGGCAAGGACAATCAGATGGCGGACCTGCTCAGCAGGTACAGCCACCAGATGCACGAGTGGGAGATACATCCATCAGTACTCCAGCCGTACTTCCAGCAGTGGGGTCATCCAGAGATAGACCTGTTCGCCACAAAGGAAAACGCCAAATGCCAAAGCTTTGCCGCCAGGTTCCCACACCCACAGTCGCAGGGCAATGCGATATGGATGAACTGGTCAGGCATATTTGCGTACGCTTTTCCCCCAGCACCTTTAATACCGCTGGTGGCACGCAAGCTGAAGCAACACTTGATGGCTCTCATCCTGGTCGCGCCAACGTGGGCACGCCAACCATGGTACACCACGCTTCTAGAACTCTGTGGTACCGCATCAAAGGCTGTCCCTCACACCCAGGCTTTTGACGCAGAGCCATGGAGACATTCAGCATCCAGATCCGCAACAGCTCAACCTGGCGATCTGGCTCCTGAGGTCTTAGAATTTGGCTACCTCAACTTGCCTCCTGACTGTATGGATATCATAAGGGAGGCAAGAAAGCCCACCACCAGAGCATGTTATGTGGCAAAATGGAAGCGGTTTGTCATTTATTGTGCCGACCACAACATCAACCCGCTAGATGCATCTACTCACAACATCATTTGTTATCTGTTACATCTATACAAATGCCATCTGGCCTATGCTTCCAATCGTATACATTTGTCCGCAATAGCAGCTTATCTCCAGAACAGGCAGCGCATCTCACTTTTCAGAGTGCCTGCCATCAAAGCCTTTCTGGAGGGACTCAAATGAGTTATTCCTCCCAGACACCCACCAGCGCCTGTATGGAACCTAAATGTGGTCCTCACCAGGCTGATGGGTCCACCTTTTGAGCCTCTACACTCATGCGAGATTCAATTCTTGACGTAGAAAGTGGCTTTCCTGATAACAATCACATCGCTACGACGAGTTAGTGAACTTCAGGCACTAACTATCCAGGAGCCATTCATACAGATTCACTCCAACAGGGTGGTACTCCGCACTAACCCTAAGTTTCTGCCCAACACCCGAAGACCTCTCAGTTCTCCCTGTTCCGTACCTCAGAAACAAAGAGTCTTCTAGGTGAAGTCAGAGTCGAGTTTTTTTGGCTGCAACCAAGTAACAAGTGTCCTAGAAGTACAACAGCACGGGATGTAGGTTCTCAGGAGACTGTTCGTTTTTACAGAACCAGCCTTCTCCTTTTATACAAAAATAACAGCTGCAGGCAAGTATTCTTCAGTTTACAAAACGGTCATATACATATTTCCACAATAAAGCAAAAAGCAAAGTCACGCCGGCCAACCCATATTTTAGATGTCTAGTTGGTGATAGATAACCCAGGTCGGTCCATAAATACCATCAGATATCGACGAAACCCCAATAAAATCGGGCAGACCGCTCCCCCTCCTACACCACTCACACCCCCTCCCCTTCTACCAACCCTCAGACCTCCACACATACCATTAACACTCCTCTCACACCTACAGCTGACATTAACACTCCGCTCACCCCTGACAGCACAGCTCCCACCCACAAGACACCTAACCTAGTCCAGCACCAGAACTACGAGCTTATCGACAAATCCCCCCTGTTATCCCCCTCATTCTCAGTCCCCATTACCCTCTATCCAACTACGCAGAACACACCTCCTCTCTCAATCTAACTCCCCCTCCCCACAACAGGACCACCTCCAATCCCAGTTCCCCTCCTACTCTCAGCCCCCATTACCCTTCCTGCACCCCCACCACTACTATCAGTCTCCCAGCCTACACCTTGACCCCCCGCCTACCATCAATGCCCTCACTCATACCACCAATATCCTCCCTACCTCATCCACACCCTTCCCGCCCAAAACCTCTCTCCACCCTAACACCATCCCGTACACTAACACAACACAGCCCTGCTCGAACACCTCTCTCCTCCCTAACACCATCCCGTACACTAACACAACGCAGCCCTGCTCGATCACCAGCCCACTCTCCCACCTGCACGCGAATTCCCGGGGCAGTCATTCACCTCTGGCTGCCCCCCCCACCTCCACCACCTACCCCAACATGGACAACATCATGGCCACTCTCTTCCAGATCAAAGAAGACATACACATCATCAAAGAACTACTCTCCATACACCCCTCACCCACCTCCACCTCCCCTCCCAAATCGTCCCCCACCCCTCCGGCTGACTCCCACACTCAACATGCCCTACACCGGGCGTCAATCCCTGCTCATAGCCGCAGCAACTGCCCCCGTTTCCCTCGTCGCCCCTGCAACCCCTCACACAACTACACCTCTACGCCCAACTTGTCCTCAGCCCTTCCGATTAACTCTCTCACTCAACTCTCCCCCCAACCGGACCTCAATCCCAGCTCGCAATCGCAACAACCGCCCTCGTCGCACCCACAACCCTACTTCTGACCTCGACACACTCACCCTTCTCCGCTACTATGACCCAGCCCCCCAAAATCACACAACCACCCCACACCTCACCATTCCCACGTTACAAAATAACCTTAGAAAAGTCCCTCTCTCTCTAGAACCAACTACAACCCTCAACACACCCCGTCTCAAATGCACTCTCCTCAACTGTAGATCGGCCTCGAAACATTCCGCCGCCATTGCTGATCTCCTCTTATCACGGGACCTTGACCTAATCATCCTGACTGAAACCTGGTTAACTGAATCTTCGACACCTATAATGGACATTCTGGTTCCTCCCAACTACCACATTATCAGGCTCGACAGATCAGGCAAATTGGTGGTGGAATCGCATGCATCTACAGGAACAACCTCTCTGTTATGAAAGTCAATTCTACCTCCCTACCATCCCCAACATCCTGGGAATACATCTGCCTCGACATTATTAGTGAGGGCAAACCGATATGCTCTCTTCACAGCATTTACCACCCACCCAGGGACAACCTCCCCCTTTCCCAACAAATCATGGATATGATCTCATCCAACTCCGGACGGCAGCTCACCCAAATATACCTTGGTGACTTCAATCTCCACTGGAACGATCGCAATGACGCAGTGGTAAATAGTCTTAAAAATTTCCTCGATGCCCTTAACCTCACCCAAATATGCAACAGCCCGACCCACGAGAAAGGTTCTATCCTCGACCTGATCATCTCCAAAGAGGACTCTATCCAACTCGAGTCCACCCAACCCTGTGACTGGTCAGATCATCATATTGTCACATTCTTCATCAATGAAAAAGTTAAAGTTAACTCGGCTCAATTCTCCAAGCCCAAAGTCTGGAAAAGAGACATGAAAAAGCTCAACCCAGGCTCTTTGCCCCCTAACAGCTGCAATCTCCTACTCCCACCGACAGGAGATACGGACGTTCAAACCCTGACTGACCACTATCTCAACGCTATGACCTCGATAATTAATGAGGCTGCACCTATGCAGCTAAAAAGAGTCTCTACTAAAATCTCCAATCCATGGTACGACGGGAGTCTCAATGAGGATAGACGAGACCTGCGAATGGCAGAGCGTATCTGGAGATCAGCTCCCTCTGCAATGCACCTAAAAGATTTGAAGAAAAAGAGAAACGCCTACTTCAGGAAAATAAAATGCTCAAAATCAGACTTCTTCAGTCTCCAGCTCGACCAAGCAAAAAATCGCCTGAGGAAACTGTTTGAGCTAATCAGATCACAATCCAAGGATCAACCCCAACCACTCAACACTGTGCGTGAAGCACCCTCCTGTGAAGACTTCGCCGCTTTCTTTATCCAAAAAACCGACAACATAAAAAGCGATCTCCTCATTGACGCAAGCCTCTACTCCAAACCCCTGTGCCCAGCACCCACTGAACCAAAAAACAAGGCTACATGGTCTACCTTTGGCACATACTCGGAAGAAGAAATTGGCAAACTGCTCAGCACCCTGAAACCATCCAATCACCTCACGGACCCCCTTCCTGCTACCGCAGTAAAAGACTTTACCCCTTTGCTTCTCCCTCTCTGGACTAAAATTATCAACAGCTCTCTCCAACAGTGAAGCATACCTGACTCCCTCAAAGTTGGTCAAGTCACACTTCTATTAAAGAAACCTACAGCCGCCCCTCTGATCTCAACAATTACCGTCCCATTACCAATATTCCCACTCTCGCCAAACTGCTGGAAAAATGCGCACCACTACAATTGACTAAACACATTGAGCAATTTGATCTCCTCAACCCTCACCAGTCAGGCTTCCGAGCAGGACACAGTACAGAAACCGCTATGACTCACATAATTGACGACGCACTTCAAATGCTAGACCAAAACGACACCTGCCTCCTCATCCTTCTTGATCTCTCATCAGCATTCGACACCGTTAAACATGAGAATTTACTAGAACTACTAAACACAAAAATGGGTTTATCTGGAACTGTTCTCAAGTGGTTCACGTCCTTTCTTCACAACAGGTCGCAGAAATTCAAGAGCAACAACCTGATGTCCTCGACAATACCTGTAACGCTAGGCGTCCCTCAAGGATCCTCTCAATCCCCAACTCTGTTAAACCTAGTAATGGAACCTCTCACCACCTTGCTACAAGCATCCAATGTACACTTTCACATGTACGCTGATGACACCCAACTTTATCTCAAATTACAATCCCCCAATGACATCTTGCTCCTGAACTCAACGATCAGATGCACCCAATCCTGGCTTGCCGATAATCACCTCAAACTCAATGCCCTGAAAACAGAGTTCCTTCTGATCTCACCTCCAGCGAAGATCTCCACCACTCAAATTTGGCTTAAACACCTAACCGCACTCAATGTCCAACCCACCATCGTGGACTCCGCAAAATCTTTAGGCATAACACTCGACACCAATCTCAACATGCAGCAACATATCAGCAAGGCAACAAAGGGTGCAAACTTCCAGATCAATACTCTGAGGAAACTTAAACCCTTCCTCCCAGCCAAAGACTTCCAAACCGCAGTACAAGCACTAGTCATCCCTCGAATTGAATACTGCAGCACCGCCCTCTGCGGACTCCCCCTAACTACAACAGCACCACTAAGAGCTTCTCTAAACACTGCAGCGAGACTCATCACTGGTTCAAAAAAGCACTCCCATATCACCCCTGACTTGAAATCCCTGAACTGGCTGCCTTTTGAAGCCAGAATACACCTGAAAATTGCTTGCATGACTCACAAGGCGGTACACCTAAACTCATCCGGCTACCTCGCTCAGAAACTGACAATCACTGGCGGAGCTAGAAACACTAGAGGCACAAACAATCTTCTGCTGAAACCTCGAAGATTCCGGAAGGAAAAAACATATAAGCGCTCCTTCTCAGGAATGGCGCCTAGGATCTGGAACTCACTCCCTCCCGAAACCAGGCTTATCTCTTCCACTGCACTCTTTAAAAAAGAAGTAAAAGCTATCCTCATGGCTAAATACACTTGAACTACTATCTCGAACTCTGTTTATACTCTGCACTGATTTGTACTACATGGTTGACCCCTTCGGTTATTTGTATGAGTTGTCCTATTGCTCACATGATTGGCTTTACAGCCACCTATTTGTACTGTTTGATCTATTGATTTATCTGTATGACTATGCTCCATCATGTACCCCTCTATGTAAAGCGCTCTGATATCTGCGAAGATCTTGTCCGCGCTATATAAAACTTTCAAAATAAATAAAGTGGTTTCACAGTTCCATATCAATCAAACTATAGACCTGCTAGTGTTCTTCCAGAATCCTGACTCAGTGGCAGAGAGAATGCTCCACACACTAGACGTCAAAAGAGCTCTAATGTACTACATAGATAAAACCAAAGATTTTAGAAAAACAAAACAACTGTTTGTTGCCTTTTCGCCACAACACAAAGGCAACCCCATTTCCAAAGCAGGTATAGCCAGGTGGATCGTTAAGTGCATTCAGATTTGCTATCAAAAAGCCAAGCGCACATTAACGGTTCCCCCAAGAGCCCACTCCACGCGAAAGTTTGGGGCCTCCATGGCTTTCCTTGGAAATATTCCTTTAGAAGACCTATGTAGAGCAGCCACATGGTCTACCACAAACACATTTACAAAACACTACTGCGTAGATGTGCACTCCAAACAGCAGGCAGCTGTAGGGCAGGCTGTTCTAAAAACACTTTTTCAAACTGCTGCAGCTGGCCCAGGCGGCCGCCGCTATTGGAGGGACTGCTATATATTCTATGCACAGATATGAATTCAGCAGCCCACATGCCTCGAACCGAATATGCTACTTACCAGTATGCATCTGTTCTTGGCATGTAGTGCTGCTGACATTCATATAGCCCGCCCTCCTCCCCGGTGCCTGTAGCGGCTGCAGCACTCAGAATTACTCTTAGCATGGTCATCACTTACGGTGTTACACTCCATCTTTGCCACAATGGCGAAAAACAATCTGAGGATGGAGTGGATGCCCATGCGCACTGTAGTCCGGGGGAGGAGCCACCTATCTCGTGATACTTCGAAGACTCTTCCAGGACAACAATGTGCAATCATCCGGACGCAACACTAGGCGGCGATCTATGCACAGATATGAATGTCAGCAGCCCTACATGCCAAGAACAGATGCATACTGGTAAGTAGCATATTCGTTTATATATATACATATATATATCACCACAAAAAGGCTCAAACGTCCGAATCCATGGTGCCTCTGCTCCTGGTGCGGAATTCCTCTGCAGAGCCTCGCCGAGTAATATTGCAAACAACTTCCTCGTGATGCGAAAAATGAAAACGCACTCACAGGAGATAACTTATCCCCAATTCTTTTAATTCTCCAAAACAACTCCCACGTCACAAAAAAACTGCGCTTTTCGTTATCCCCTGGTAACTTGCTCACGGTTACCACAACAGTGTTTGAATACACCCATTAAAACAATTCAAATGCACCATGTGACTCGTGATATCATCCTCGCACTAATTGTGCAATGTATTGTGATACTTGTAGGCAGAGGCCATGTGTGTGTAGTTCTGTGATATTTTTATTTAATTTTTCCTGGTCCTTGTTGGCAATTTATACCGTTTATCTTTTTTGTATATATACCTATATGCTACATTTTACCCAAGAGTTATTTCGCCTGTATTTGGGACTGCAATAATTTATGCTAGAGTCCCGCCCTTACTTTTCCTTTAACCTAGCACTTGGTTAATTTATTTGATAAGAATTCCCTTTACCCACCAATGGGAGGGAATGGATTGTCTTCATTGGATCCAATGTTTAAGTACATCACATATTTTTTGTCGCGTCTCTGCGATTTAGCAGAAACACAATCATAAAAACAGTGGTATACTCCCCCTAGTCCAGCCCTCCAGTGGGGGGATTTGGACTACTGGTTTATAAATAGCATTCTTTTAAGATGCCATTAAAAGATTTACTCCATACTTGGCCCACCAGTGGGCCTTTAATCTATACATGATTTTAGTGTAAGATCTTGTTGTAGCCCCTGACATCTAATTTATGTGTTTTGGATTGGAGGCAGAGGATTTTTGAGCCTACATTTGGTAATTATGTTCTGGTTTCAATCGGACCCCAATTTCATTTATATGTAGCAACTTATCATAAGGCAAAAAGAACCACAATGTTGGTCATTATCACCCCACATAAATTTGCCTATCTCCACACCACATATTCCCCAAAAACAGGATGAAATTCTAACAAAACTCTTCCCTTAAAGATGTACATAAAGTTCCTCACTTTGGTTGAGACCCCACGGAGTAAAAGTTCTAAAGTTCAATATCTGTCGGGACTCTCTCTGTCTTAATTTCTTTTCCTGATCTCCACCTCTTGTTGGTGGGTATCATTTCAAGTGCGTAAAAACGCAAAGCTTTCCAATCCCGTCCATGGTTTGCTTCCATGTATTTCGCAACTGGGTTGCTTCTGTCCCAATTCACTGGCGGGTCTTGGTTTCAAAATTCCACCGACCTGATAATTCTCGCCTCGGTGCCTATCTAATCATAGAGTCCCACTCTGCAACTCTGGGCAATAGCTTGCTTTAATCTCTACAACAGCCCCCACAACGCTAAGGATGCCTGGCCTTCACCCTGGGGGTGCCCAGGAGTGGACGCCTCACAGGGAAAGCCAGGACGAGTTCCACAGCAGTATTCGTACAAGCGCCTTGAGACCCTTGCGGGTGAGTAGTGCGCTATACAAGTATCAATTTACTTTACAATTTACTTTACAGTTGGGCTCACATGTTCGAGTATTCTTTTTTCAACTCTCATTTCATGCTCCCAATGTATTTTAATGCACACCGGCATTCAATCACATAAACAACGAATTGACTCTTGCATTTAATTAACTCTTTGATTTGCCACATTTTGCTTTTCGGCAGAATCACTGTGGTTGTGTTTTTAGCAATTTGATAAACTTTACATGCCTGGCATTTTAAGAAGCCTTTTGTCTTTAACCCTTGTGTTCCTTTCTTTTTTCCTGGACCTTAATGATGGCTATGCACCAATTTATCTCTTAATTTTGTGCACAACGGAAGGTGACATTAGGATGTTTGCCCATTATTTTTCCTACCGTAAATGTAAATGTGTTGTATTTGTATAGCGCGAACAGTAACCCGTAAGCATCCCGGCGCTTGTACTCCTACCACAAGGGAACCCCTCCTGGCTTTTCCTTGTGAGGTGTCCACTCCTGGGCATCTCATGGTGAAACCAGGCATCCCTTGTGTATCGGGGGCCGTTGTGGAGACTAAGCAAGCTATTGCCCAGAGTTGCAGCGTGGGGCCCATGCTTAGATTCGGCACTGAGGCGAGAATATCCGGTCAGAGGAATTTAAGCCCGATCCCGCCGAGGAGGGAATCGAACCCTGGTCCCTGGCCAGCGCTCTGCATCCAGGTCTGCCGCTCTAACCATTGAGCCACACTTCTCCATGGGGTCCAGTTGTAATAACCTCCAGTTTTTCCTTAGAATTTTTACAATTTGTTTGGATTCTCTGGTTTAGTCCAAAATTAATCTCCCTGGATCCCCAGTTTTGTGTTCCACATTTGATGTCTGGCATTTCACTTTCAATGTCTCATCTTGTCTTTTGTCATTTGCTCGTTGCCATCCTCGTTTAATGATACAATCCTTGTATCCACGTTGTCTGAATCTTCCAACTGTTCTCTCTGGCTGTGTTCTTCCCATTCCTTTTCTTCTGAACAAATGCGGCACAGTCTTAAAAATTCCCTGTATGGAATGTTCTCTATCACCGATGTTTCATGGAAACTATCCGCGTGCTGAGTGGCATTAGTCGATGTCTTTTTTCTGTGTAGGGTGGTCTCTATTTTGTTATTAGCGATATAAATCAGTGTCCAGAAAGATCGCTGTGATGGAATATGTAAATTTTATATTAGCCTCTGTTGAATTTAGGATTTTGAAGTATTTCTCAAATTCCTTTTCTGTTCAATCCCACATAATTAAAAGATTATCAATATATCTTAACCACGTCATGAATTTGTTCACAAATTTGTCATTGTTTGGGTGCCATGCTATTTGTTGTTCCCACCACCCCACAGTGAGACACGTGGATCCTGGACTGAAAGTGAACCCCATTGCACATCCTTGTATCTGTTGGTAAATCTCTTCTCCAAAGTAAAACACATTCGGTGTAAGGCACATTTCTATCATGTCAATCAGCATTTGGTTATGTTATTTAAATTGTATATCTCGTTCTTTGAGAAAAAAGCCACATGCCAGTAATCCAATGTTGTCAATGTTTGTATAAAGAGATATTACATCCATTGTTATAAGTCGGTAGGAGGCTTGCCATGGTAGATCTTAGAGATGTCTTAAAAGGACAGTGGTATCTCTTAAATAAGAACTCAAGTTTACAACATAGGGCATTAAAAAGAAATCGATATAGTTTGCTACTGGCTCCAGTAATGAGCCCTTTGTGGAGACTATTGGCCGTCCTGGTGGTTTACATGGGTTCTTGTGTACTTTTGCCAAAAAATACACAGTCTCTGTTATTTGGTGGTATGTAGTCAGAAATGTTCTTTCATCGTCATCAATAAGATTCTGTGACTCCCACTGAGAGATCTTCCTGTCCAGTTTTTCTTTGTATATTTTTGATTCCTATCCAATTGTCGGTAATATTCCTTGTTCTTCAATTGTTGGTGGGCTTCTGAGTCATAATCTATGGTGTTTTGAATGACTGTTGCCACCCTTGTCTGCCATTTTGATTGTTTTTAGTTTATCCTCCATCAGATTTTTTAGGGCCCTTCTCTCTTCCTTTTTTGAGATTGTCCTTTTATTTATTTCCTTTTATTTTGTAAATATCTTGAGCTTCCTGGAAAAAGTCGATCTTATTGCCATGTGGTAATTGAGGACCTGGGAGTTGTTTTGGAGAATTAAAAGAATTGAGGATACGTTATCTCCTGTGAGTGCATTTTAATTTTTCTCATCACGAGGAAGTTATATATATATATATATATATGTCACCACTCTATAGATACAGTTAGGACTGCATTTCCATAGAAAATTGCTTTTTTGGTTTGGAAATAACTTTGGCACCGTTTGAAGAATCTCCACAAAACTTTCAAGAAATGGGCTCTTTTTTCCTCAAGTCCTTCCTGAAAAGTTTTGGAGTGATCCATCATATGGGACAGAGAAAAAGGGGCGGGTTCCAAAACGCAATTTCCCCCTGCAATTTCCATATGGATTTTTGCAAAGGCTGCAGCCAAAACTATTAAACGGAATTACACCACATTTGGCAGAAAGCTGATTTGGTGTAAATATGTTCAGTAGTTTTTGCAAAATTAAACTTCAAAAACGGTATCTATCTGGGAGCTTGGCTTCAGGGGACTCGTGAGACCGCAACGTCTACCAAAAAAATCACACCGTTCTGATTTGCCACAGGGGCCTTTTTTGTCCGTTGATCATCTTGCTCCTGCAGGAGTGAGGACTCCCAAGGGGCACACTGTGATTGGCTGGCGTTAAAATGAAAAGAAATGTAGAAGTTGCCATTTCAGGAAACAGCAACTTTGTTTAGGTAGGGGTACCTGGACCCCCTTGACCATGTGGGGGATCTGATTTTTCTGGGTTTCCGTTACCCAAGTGACATTATAGCTAATTGTAATAATAATTTCTGAATTGCATTAAACAAACTAAGAAATTCACTGAAAAAAGCAAAGACTAAAGGGACGTTACAGTTGGGTGCAAATGTCAGTTAAAATATACTATTTTAAAGGAATAAAAACACTGAAATCTACCAGTTATGTCTTTCAAATAACTTAGCTTGACTCCAAAATTCATTGTAACTCGTGCCCTCACCCTTCATCGGTAATTACCTCACATATTACATTACTCATGACCTGTTCTTTGATCCAATGATAACATCTGTACAACATATGAAATTAAATCATTGACAAACACTGTTCATGGCAAGGGAAAACGTTATATCCCGGCCTTGCTCCCAACCTCTTTATGGTGGTCAACCTCTCACTGAGGCTGGGGAGTTGGGTGTAGGGCTCCAATGCCTCTTTCATTACTTTCATTTAATTAATTAATTTTGCAGTGCCCCAGATCCGCAGGTCCCTTGCAATTCTGCAGGGAAGCAGCTGAGCACAGTGGTGAACCCGTGAAACTGCAAACTGCCCACCCCATCCACCCCCTCATTACCAAGGGAGTCTGGGTACCCCTACGATGCCCCTAGTATGTTTTTAAAAAAAAACATTTTGGGACAAAGTCCGTTGATGGTGGCTGCAACACTTTATTTAGGTTGCCGCAAGTTAGTGGGGTTCTGTGGTCAACCTTGTGGATCCATGACGGTTAGTCACAGTCAAACAATCACAGCACTGCAGGAGCTGTGCATCATCTGCGTTGTGATACATACGTAAATTTTGAGCCTTAGTTTCTCAGACACTATTGAACTGATTTAGACTAATTCTCAAACATTACACTTTTTTTTTTTTTTTTTTTTAATTTTTAAAACCTTTATTATAGTAAAGCACACAGCTATTCAGCCTAACATCCCGGAGGCAAGGCAGCATGGTGTCAGAAGAAGTAGTGTGCAAAGCGATTCATATCAGGACAATGCAGGTTGTTTTTTATTTTATATACAAATAAGAACTTAAACAGAGGCACCCTAGGGCGCAGAAGAAAGGCAATGGAGAAGGAGAAATGCCTATGAGTCAGTAGGAGGCGTCAGAGGTCAGGTAAGATTTAGAAAAGAACGTAAGTAGGATGTAGGAAGGGGGGGAGGAAGGAACAGGAGAATTACAACACGAGTAGCATAGCTGGTGTCATCGGTTATGGTGATTGGTGTTCGTCGCGGGGAATCGGCTCTGGTGGCAGGCACAAGTCACCTCTGTATGCATTCCATGCCCCCCACACCTTATTCCATGTCTGAGGCCGCCCCCTGGCAGTATACACAGTCTTCTCACGCAGCATACACCAATCCATGTTGGCCTTCCATTGTACCACCAGGGGGGCCGTGTTGGATCCCCATTTCTGCGCTATATCCCTCTTAGCGACCATGTTGCCCAATGTAGCCCAACGAGTCTGCGCCGTGTTGTAGTCATTCGGCTCCCAAACATTGAGGAGGCACCTACGCGCCTCTGCTGCCAACTCAACTCCAGTCACCTCCCTCATCACTCGATGTACTCTCTCCCAATAAGGGGCAATAACGGGGCACTCCCATATTATATGCATGAAAGTAGCAAGGGCTCCGCAGCCACGACGACAAAAGCCATCAGGCGAGAAGCCCATACGCACAAGCCGGGGACCGGTAACATACACCCGGTGGAGGATCTTAAACTGCACCAGCCGCAGACGCGAGGAAATGGCGACCTCCTTAGGGGAGGACACAGCACTCTGCCAGTCCTCGTCGTCCAGTTCCAGGCCATCGGCTACCCACTGTTCCCGCAAGCGCTGGAGGAGGTCGATTCTAACATTAATCAGCTTCTTGTAGGACAGAGAGATGGCGCTATCTGGCATATGCCCGTCCAGGACTCTGTCCTCCAAGGGGGAGCTTTCGGGGATGTCACCCTCCTCCGGTCCAGCGGTAGTTATCGCATGCTTGAGTTGGGCATAACGGAAAAACTCCGTTCCACCCAGTCGGTATTCCGCCTGTAGTTGCGGAAAAGTCTTGACTTCCCCCCCTGGCCAGCATGTCCTCCACTCTCGAAATACCTATGAGGTCCCATTTGTCGAAACCCTTGGTATGCCAGAGCTTGCCTAAGATATCAGAATCATATAGAGGGGTGAATTTCGTCAGTCTGCCCTGCCAGCCCTGTATCTTATTGATCGTTCGCCACGTGTGTACCGCCGCCTTGGTCGGGCCTGTGAGGTGCCGATCGAAGGATTTAGAATAGAGGGCGCGGTAGTAGTTGCCCCCTTGCAAGAGCCATCTATCCATAGCATAGCCCGGGCTGTCCACAGGACCGTAGAGGCCATGGTTAATAGCGGTAAGTTGAGAGGACCAGTAGTACCTCCGCACATCTGGTAGCGCAATGCCCCCATCATACCACGGCAACGTAAGCTTCTGGACAGCGACGCGGGGCCGACCATCCCAAAGCAGGGCGCGCTGCAGGCTCTCAACCTCCCTAAAATAACGAGCCGGGACAAGGTCCTGGGTGTTCTGCAAGGCATATAAGAACCTGGGCAGGGACATCATTTTAAATAGTGCCGCCCGGCCCAGGAGGGAGAGAGGGAGCCTGCGCCAACCCTCCACATCCCTCTGCAATCGTTGGAGCGGAGGGAGTAAGTTGTGGTCATACCTCGCCTTAGGATTATTCGATATATAGATCCCCAGGTACTTGAAGCCTTGCACGGCCAGTTGTATGTTGCAACCTCTGGGGAGGCGCGGCGTGTCACCCTTGAGGATGTAAAGGGAAGATTTGGCCGAATTAATAATTAGGACAGAATAGCGCCCAAACAACCGGAGCACGTCACACGCCACAATAAGCGACTTACAGGGGGAGGTGAGGTAAAGCAGGATGTCGTCCGCATACAGGGAGACCCTGTCCTCGAAGTCCGGGGACCAGGAGATCCCATGCAAGTCAGGGTGCGAGCGTAGCATGGCCGCGAGTGGCTCCAGGGCCAACGCAAACAGGAGTGGAGACAAGGGGCAACCCTGTCTGGTACCACGGTGGAGCGCAAAAGGAGCAGACATGCGGCCGTTAACAGTGACAGCGTCCAGAGGGCAAGCATAAAGAAGTCGCACCCAGCCCAGGAAGCCCGGTCCAAACCCAAGCTTTGTCAGTACCGCCCATAAGTAGCCCCACTCTAGGGAATCAAAGGCCATCGTGGCATCAAGGGAGGCAAGTACCGCCGGTTCCGTAAGGGCGTGAGCTCTGGCCATGACCCCATGCAGGCGTCTCAGGTTGAGGGCAGTGTTGCGGTGGGGAATAAAACCGGATTGGTCCGGGTGTACCAAGTCGCTGATAACCCCGACCAGCCGATTAGCCAGTAGTTTAGCCAGGATCTTGGGCTCCGCGTTAAGGAGGGAAATGGGGCGGTAGGATCTACAAACATCCCGCGGCTTGCCTTCCTTATGGATGACCACTATGGTGGCCAGCCGCTGGTCCAAGGGAAGGACACCCTCTTCACGAGCCCGGAGGAACATACCCCTCAAATAAGGAGAGATCACATCCGGCCGGATCTTGTACAACTCAACCGGTATGCCATTGGGGCCGGTAGCTTTACCTGCTCGCAGGGCGCGGATCGCCAAAGCAATCTCGTCCGCGGTGATATCCCGGTCCATATCGACTCTTTCCTCTTCCGAAAGACAAGGGAGGTCAATCGCCGAGAGGAACTCAGCTGAATCGGCCTCGGAACGATCCGAGCCGGCTGTATAAACACCCCGAAAATAGTCAGCAAAAGACTCGGCAATGGCACTCGGATCTGTAACCACCACTCCGTCCTCCCCCAGGAGTTCCGGGACCACTCGGCTTGCCATCTCCCGCCTGTCCAACCAGGCCAACAATTTACCGGCCTTATCACCGACATCATAAATGCGGCCCTGCTGCTCCTTGGCCAAAATCAGGGCAGCATTCGTAGCGAGATCATGATACTCCGACTGTTTCAGGGAGAGTTCGTGTAGGAGAGAAGGGTCAGGCTCAGGCCCCAAACGGGACTCGAGATCCAAGACTTCCTCTTCCACATGCAGAAGGTCGGCATCACGAGCTCGCTTAGCCTCTGCAATGAGAGCTAGAGCTTCACCCCGCAACACAGTCTTGAATGCCTCCCACAGGGTGACCGCAGAGCCAACGGAGCCCACATTTTCAGTGAAATATAGGTCGATGGCCTTAGCCAGGAGTGCTCGTGTTTTATGGTTGCGGAAATACCAAGGATTCACCGCTGCCGGACGGCTGGACAGGACGACACCAAAATCGAAGGAGACCCACAACGGCGAGTGATCAGAGACGCCCCTTGTCAGAAAACGGGCCTCGGAAACGGCAGGCGATTGCGCCGCCAGGGTGAGAACATAATCTATACGGGACAGGCTCCCATGGGCACCGGAAAGGAACGAAAACTGGCGGAGCGCAGGATGCAGTAGCCGCCAACAATCCACCAAACCCATAGTCAAGGAAGGTCGGCAGCCACATTTGGGAGCCCAGTAGGTCCCTCGGCGGCTGACGATCAAGGGTGCCAGAGCAGACTGAGTTGAAATCGCCCCCCAGGATCAATAGGCCCGAAGGCAGGGACAAGATGGCGCCACCAAGGTCCTGGAAGGTGCTAGATTGGAGGCCTGGGGGGAACATAAACCGAAAGCAGCGCTAAGGAACGCCCCTCCCATCTTCCCGCCACAGCTGCGTAGCGTCCTCTATCATCAAGCAGCGTGACGTCTATTTCGAGAGGAAGGGACGCACGCACAAGGATGCCCGCCCCCCGGGAACCCGAGGAGAACCCAGAGTGTGCAACCATTTTGTAACCCTTACGATTTAGGGCCCTACAGGAGTTTCCCACCAAGTGCGTTTCTTGCAAAGCACAACATCAGGCATGTGCCTCTTTATCAGTTGAATTACCACCCCTCTCTTAACTCGGTCACCTAGTCCATTGACATTCCAGCTAAGCACTTTCAATTTCCTACCCCCCATCATCCCACAACCCGCCCCACCCGACTACAACCAACTCAATTATCAATTGCACAATAAAAAACACAATCCATTGCCTCAAGAAAGAGATAGAGAAAGAACAAACAAACAATAAAACTTGCATAGTCGCACCCCCCACCCTGCACCCCTGCATATGACTAAAAAGCCCCCCCAACCAGCAGTGTGCCTGTCGCCCCATAACTACTCTACAAGAAGACACCCAGAGGAGTGAGGAATCTCCGCGAACACCCCCCGCCACCCTCCATGTACTGACAGGAAAGGTAATACGGCATTCAAACGCTACATTCGATAGTCAATTGAGGCAAATATAACAGACGAGGAATCACCCACTATAGAGCCAAGTCTCATAGGTCCGGGCCGCCAGCAGCGCCACCTTCATGGTCCTCCTGTGCGTCTCGGCGCGTCGATAAAGTGTCCAGCCAGTCACTTACATTCTCAGCAAAGTCAAAGAAAAGGGCACGACCCTCGTGCTCGATCCGGAGCTTGGCAGGGAACATCATGGAGTACTTTAACCCCAGGTCCCGCAGTCTTCGCTTCACCCCTGCGTAGCTCTGGCGTTGTCGCTGAACCGTCCTGGTGAAGTCCGGATAGAAATGGACATCGGCATTCTGGAATTTAAGCGGTCCATGTCGTCTGGAAGCCTGCAGGACAGCGTCTCTGTCACGGAAATTGAGCAGCCGGGCCACGATGGGTCTGGGTGCCACGCCCGACTTCGGCGGGCCACCCGGCACTCGGTGGGCTCGCTCCACCGAGAAAAAGTTGCTGAGGCCAGGCAGCGCCAGATGAGTCTTGATCAGATCTTCCACGAGGAGGTCCGTCGCCGCCTCCTCCGAACCCTCCGGTACACCGACAATGCGGACGTTCTGCCGCCTGGCACGGCTCTCAAAGTCATCCAGCCGCCTTGCGAATTGCTCCGCTGTTCTCTGCAGGTTCCGGACTTCAGTTTGTAAGTCCGAGACGTCTCCCGTCAGACTGGACGTCTTGATGTCCAAATTCTTGACTCGATCATTAGTTTTACCCAAGTCGGCTCTAATGAGAGTCAGATCGACGGCCATGCCATCCACCTTATGCGTAAGGACTTCATGCTGTTGCTGCATATCCGCCCGGAAACTTGTAATGGCCCCCATAATGTCACTCAAAGTGGGCTCAGAGCCGTCCGGCGAGCCCGAGTGCGGGATGTCCTTGGTAGAGGGCCCAGTAACAGGCGGCGTCTTTAGTTGGGTATAGCGCTCAATCCTGTTCTGTTGTTGCTGTGATTTGCCGCGGACGCCTCTGTTCGATGTCTTATCGGGGTCCCCCTTGCCCGCCATATTAGGTCCAAAGAACAAAGGGCTATGCCAGGCAAGTCCGAGCCCAGGGACCCGGAGATTCGTCCGGGACAGACTGTAGAATGCCGTTACAGGGTCGCTCCGCTGTCCAGTTCACCTCGCCGTTGGCGAAGGCAGGCGGGTACTCCGCAGTGCGTAGTGGCGAAGTCCGGAGATCAATGGCACTGCGCTGGCACGGAGTCCCACTCGACGTAGCTCAGCGTAGGAGACACCGATTCGAGATCTGAAAACGGTTCTCGCCTCAGTAGACCATCGGCAACAAGTATCCACCCACATGGATCAGGATTACGGGCAGGATGATTGCGGAGGATCGGAAGGTCCGCGGAACTCCGAGCTTACGCGGCCATCTTGGTTGCCCGCGAAGCTCCTCCCCAACATTACACTCTTTGAACCAAGATCTAGCTTTCCGACAAATTTGGTGTAATTCCTTTCAGCCGTTTTTGTACTATTGCTGTTCGATTTTCCTATAAAAAATTGCATGGTGAAAACATGTCCAACCCCTGCCTCCCCCTTCCCCCTTTTTACTTGTTCTCCTGCTTGATAGATCACCCAAGAAAGAAAGTACTCTGCAAAATTCTGTGCTTTGCATATTTAATCCTATCTAACCTATATCTAGTCTTTCCTTCAGCCATCAATCAAAGAAAATAAGTGGTAGGTTAAGGAGTTGGCCAGAACTCTCCTCATGCGATTTTACTCTTCTCATGCGATGTGAGAGACTGATAAAGTCTTACAAAATAAATTACATCTAGTTATTGCTGCTAATGAGAGTTGCACGCATCACAGCATCATGTTGTGCATGTTTGACACAATGCTGCTGATTGTTGGCAAATTTATTTATGTATATATTTTTTTACAACGAAGTGAAATATCAATCAACCAGGGATTTGTGAAGTGCGCTACTCACCCGTGAGGGTCTCAAGGCGCCTGGGGGATAGTGGGGACAGGAGTCTGGCAGCAACATCTTACCCGAACAGCCAGGTCTTGAGGCTCTTCCTGAAGGCATGTAGAGTGGGGGGACGTTTGTTGCTGAGCAGGATTTCGTTCCAGGTCTTTGCCACAATGTAGTAGTAGACTCTTCCACGCGTTCTGGTTCGCCGGATGCGGGGGTTTCAGCCAGGATGAGGTCGGCGGAGTGGATGCTACTCTTGGGTGCGTAGATGGAGACTCTTTCGTTAAGGTACTGGGGTCCGTGTTTTGGAGCGATTTGTAGGCATGAATGAGTAGCTTGAAGGTCACTCTCTGCATGACTGGTAGCCAGTGGAGGACTCGTAGGTGATGGTTTATGTTGTCTTGTCATGGGATGCAGAGGGCGAGTCTGGTGGCTGTGTTCTGGATGGTCTGAAGGTTTTGGAGCAGGGATTTATTGATTTTGGCGTATCTGTCATCTGTCTAATGTGGTTAGAATAATTACCGGACCCCATGTACAGAAACTGGTTGGACCTTTATACAGGAGGGCAAGTAAGGCAGTCTCTGCTTAAAGTACGCAGTTAAAGAGGTACCTCATCCTTTCAAGTTGAAGCAGTGGCCACCCCTGCTATGGCTTACAGTACACGTAAAGTGTTAATTTAGCAGCTGATATCTGGGTAAACAGTGTGCTCACAAAATGAGTAGTATTCTGGGCAAAAAATCTAAACCAGATCTATACAACAGGACGGGGATGTACAGCAGCACCAAGCCTAGCAGAGTACTCTGTATCCACAATTCACAGCAATATTCAAATATCCAAATTATCTGTTAATGCCTTGATTTTTTTGTATTAAAGAGTCAGGTTTTGTGTATGCTTTGTTGATATTTGTTATGTTTTAATCCATACAAACATTCGGAGGATGAATGTATCAAATTCTGTATTTTATAATTACAAATTGCATCCTGGGAGTCTGTTAAATAACTATTAGGTTGCTTGTTGAGGGGTGAAAGTTTTGTTTGGGTACTGTTTGCCTGAGGCTTGCAAATAAAACTCTTGAGCTAATTATGTCTTGTTTACCAACCTGTCTGATGGACAGTTCTGTTTCTATTACCTCACCTTTTACACTTTCAGTCTTCCTGGTGCATTGCTTTTGTGATTCTGTAATTTTTTTTTGTCCCTTGTTCTCTTTTCTCCCTTTCTCATATTCCCAATCTATCTCATTCTTTCTCTTTAGTTTATTCTGACTAAACCACGTAATCCTTTAATATTGCTTTGTTCCTTACAGTATGGATGATGCAGTGGCTGAAGTTGAACTTGTTGCTGAAGTACGGATAGACGACGTAGGACTTTGCTCTGCAACCCAGTCTGGGCTCTTCAGAAGTGATCAAAACTGGAGGCTTTGCAAATCTGGTATGGCGACTGAGAAAATGACTTGCCTTTCTCTGCGAATAGAAGCTTCCCCAAGCGAGAAACTTCTACAGAACCTATGTATAACTCATTTCTGCACTGGAGCTTCTCTTTCATACATGGTAACAGTCATCTTGAGTAGTGAACGTTTCCTGCCACCATAAACCAGCTGATTTTCTCTAGGTCTAAAACTTCAAACTGATACCGCAGTGAGAGGTGCCTGTCCAGAGCCCCCATTCTGCTCTTCTGTTACCATTTGCCATATTGTCACAACCCGTGATAATGATGCACTTTAAAATTTACCCTCACTTTAGAGAGCAAGTTCTTTTCGTTCAGGTGTCTTGTGACAGTTTGATTAAGAAGAATGTAAAGTACAAGTAGAAATTGTTAATCTCTTCTGACTCTTCTGTTATTCGTTTAGAAATCGATACACAACTAACTTAGGGGTCTATTTTGTAGAAATCCAGATAGTGATTCTATAATCTTGACACTTACGTTTACTGGTGCCTCACATTTTGGTGATTTGGTTTGTTAGTTTTATTTGGCTTGCTCTCATGTACATTGGACATGGTGTCAAGATTATAGAATCACTATCTGGATTTCTACAAAATAGACCCCTAAGTTAGTTGTGTATCGGTTTAGTTTCAGTGGGGGATAATACTTAGGCTTGGTCTCTAAACATCCCTCTAGCCCTGCAATAGTGTTTGTTTTTTCATTCGTTTAGAAATACCATGTCTTTATCTGATGTAACCTCTTCACCATTCTCTTTTCCACTCTTTACAGTGTGCCTGGGTCCCAGAGAGCTTCCCGCAAGAGGAGAATCTCCACTTTCATTTAGAGACACTTTCAGTAGCTTGTCACCACCAATGGGACTCAGAAGCAAGGAACCCACACCACGTATGCGTCATTCTCGCAGTCCAAAGACCTTGGGCAGGACTAGGAATACACCTGCCACCACTACTGCTCTTTCTGGAAATAAGAGCCTTCGGACTGTGGATGAAAAGTACATTTGCTGTCTTAGAGACTCTAGCAAAGCTCATTCGTTAGTGGTTCAATTGCCTGATATTGCGAGCCCTGTGTTGGATTTTAGTAGTGACTGCACTCCTCTGAGAGTACCACATGCTTTTGATTCCAACCAAACAAGTAGATTTGATGTTTCTAGGACTGGGGCGGCACAGAGTTCAGGTTTACATCCGTGCTGGGGTTATACATTGGGCAATGGCACTGGTGTGTCCAATGGTCAGCCAGGACCCTTCGCTGGAAGCAGCTGTTCCACCTCTTCCGGAAATCAGCATTCCCAACCCCCCACTAACTCGTTGGAGAAGGTAGAGTCCATTAGTTGTTCTTCATCATCTTCACCCTCTTCACAGCACCATTCTGATAGTGGTGGTGGTGATGGGTTTGGGATACAAGGCCACACACCGCAGAACCAAGAAATCTATGATCCCTTTCATCCTACCGATGAAGAGAACTTGAATGGTGACTTTTCTTATAGACCTTCTCCTGAACAGGAGTTGGAGGATGAGAAGTATGATCCTTTCGAACCAACGGGATCCAACGCCAGCTCTTCAGAGCGTAGCCCATCCCCTTACGAGGATGATGACGATATCCCTGATCCCGAGGACAGACTTTCTGAGGCACTGGCCAGCATCTATGAAGATGAGGATGACGATGATGATTTGGGCCCCATACACAAAACAAGGCCACCAGACACCCCAGCCATTACTTATGAAGATGACAGCAGTATTTTTGATCCGGAGGACAAAATATCTGGGGAACCAGTTAGCCCCTATGACGAAAACAGTGCACCTTATGATGAGAACAGCGTGCCATATGATGATGAGAGCGATGCCCATATTGATTATGAGAATGATTTGCAAATTGACGATGAAGACTGTGTTCCTGATGAGGACGATGGTGCCCCTATTGATGATGACTGTGTCCCTGTTGAGGATGAGGATTGTGTTCCTATTGACGAGGATTGTGTCCCTGTTGATGAGGATTGTGTTCCCACTGATGACGACTGTGTCCCTGTTGATGAGGATGTTCCCATTGATGATACGAAATATGACCTACTTAGAAATAAGAACAGTGTCACTGTTGAGAAGAACAGTGTTAATGTTCACAGTGTCCCCATTGACGAAAGCATCTCCATTGACAATGAAAAGGATGTCCCTGTTGAAGAGACTGATTCCCGTATTGTTGACGAAAGAGCGGGCCCTGCTGACAGCGAGACAAACAACCCCATTGCAGACAATGTCTCTGATGGTGATGTGAAAGATATTCCTCTTGATGAGCCAGGTGTCCCAGTTAACAATGAGACAAACATCCCCACTGATGCAGACATCCACATTGATAAGCCAGATATTCACATTGATAAGCCAAACACCCCCAGTGACAAAAAGAGTGAAGTTAGTGTTGAGGCTGAGATCCCTAAAGCAGGTGACATTGAGGCCAGTATGCCTGTTGATATTAAGCACAACATCCCTATTGAGGCTAAGAGCGAGATATCCAATGCTAAGCATGACATTCCCATTGACTGTGAGGACGAGGCCCCAGTTGATGAAGACGATGTCCCAACCCCTCTTGACGGTGAAGAACATGTCCCATCTGACAGTGAGAATGACCTTCTTGTTGACAGTGAGAATGATGCCCCTAACCCAGAGGATAAGATTTCCGAAGTCTTGGCTAGCATCTATGACGACAATAGCCTGAGTCAGGAATTTCCAGGTTCAGAGAAACCAAGGGAAGACTCCTGTGTGCAGGTGGAACAAACGGAAGTAGGTAAAGATGATGAAAATGCCTTGAATAAGGAAAGTACAGCTGGTGAAAAACCGATCAAAGACGAAAAACGATCTAAAGACCAAGTCTCTCCAAAGGTTATAGCAGACATTCATAGTCCAGTCTCTAGTGTGGATACTGAAAAACAAGATGTGTCGGAAGAGAAGCCAAAAAGTGAATCTGATAAAAAGACATCTAAAAGTCCCTCTAGTGCAGATTCATTGCTGAAGGAGGAACCAGTGTCTGATGAGTCTGAGGTGGCGCTGGAGCCCAGAAGGAGAGTGGTTACGGTGGATCTTACTAAAGACTACACCCGCAAAACTGAGTTCACATCTGAGGCAGATTCCAAATCAAAATTGGAAATCAAAGTCTCCTTAGAGTCGTTTGCGAAAAAAGATGTAAAATCGTACCTTCGTCTGGAGAAAATTGCTAAAAGAGGTGGAGAATCAAGGTCGCACCACAAGTCTAGGCGATCATCAGAAAGAAGGGATGAAAAGGATCGCCGCTATGATTCAGAGATTGAGGAAGGAGAGATTGTGCAGCAGGAGGAGGATCGGTTCAGTCCCATGCGATTGTTCCGTAACCGCAGTCGTGTCCTTGATCGGCCTACAAGGGTTGTAGAAGGTGATGATTTGATTTCACTTCATGCTGATTCAGATGAGGAAGGTGCTCTGCAGATAGACCTAAGAGAGAACCAAGGAGACAGCAGATGGAAAGGGTTAGACCTGAGACGGAAGATTACTAACCAACGTAGAGAGAGGTACCACAACAAATCTGCATCTCCTGGGGAGTCCAAAAGAAAGACCAAGTCACGCTCTAGCTCACGCAATAGGAAAAAAGCTAAAAGGGATCGCAAGAAGTCTAAAGAGCGCAAGAGGTCAAAAGATGCCCGATCAACAGCCACATCGTGGCCTACACCAAAAAAGTCCAAGGAGAAAGAACGCAAGCGTTCCCGTTCCAGATCCAGACACAAAACCATTCGTTCCAGATCGCGAGATCGCCGGCGATCCCGCTCATGGTCGCCTATCGTTAACACCAGTGTGCTGGGTTCCTCTTCGAGAGTATCTACAGAAAGAAGGAAGGGAAGAAGATCCAAGTCAAAGGAGAAAAAGCGTAGATGGTCAAGAACACCCAGTGCTGATCGGTCTAGGAAAGACAAACACAAGGAGAAGCACCGATCAGAAGGAAAAAAGAAGAAGAAACGTTCCCGTTCAAAGTCACGAGAGCGTGAGAAGAAGCCTGCACGACGGTCAAGCGAGAAGAGAGAGAAGGTGAAGGAGCGGGACAGGCATCCAATACAAATGTCTACTCCAGTCATCCCTCCGCTCCTCGAGCGCCGGAGGAGAGATAGTCGCACTGTGGTGCCACCGTCCATTCAGGACCTGAACGATGATGACCTTTTTACTATTAAGAGGACAATCACTGTCAATCCGCAGGAGAAACGTGATGATCGTGATGACATGCTAGGCACTCCAGAAATCTCTGCCAAAAGAGAAGTACTCTATGACTCAGAAGGTCTTAGCTTTGAGACGTGCTTTTCCGACAGGGAGCCATTGGACGATCGTGAGAACAAAAGTGTGCGAGTGTTTGAGAGGATACCCAGCAAGGCAGAGGGAAGTAGGAGGAATGCCTCTATGAACTATGAGAAGAGTCGCACTCAGGACGATGTAGATGATGGCGTACAGAAAACGGGGAAAGACCGTGAAAGAAAGAGGCCCTTCACGGATGACCGCTCAAGTCGGGAGAGGTATGGGAAGAAGTTTAAAGAGGACCTGTTGTCTGATGCAGAGTCTGTAAACTCTGAGAAGGACAAACTGCGTGTTGAGAAGGAGAAGGCTCCGAAAAAGGTGAAGGGGAGCCATAAGGATAGCAAGAGCAGCACCAGAAAGGTTAAGCTACAGTCTAAGGTGGCTGTGCTCATCAGGGAAGGGGTGAGCAGCACTACATCTGTAAAAGATGCTGGTTCCATTGGCATAAAGTTCAGCAGGGACCGGGAGAGTCGCTCACCCTTCATGAAATCAGAGGAGACTCTGCCTGACTTCTCCAGTGGCCGGCCAAGGTTGGATGAGGAGCCTCCTGCAGAACTGATTGTGGTAAGACCCAAAAAGGTGAAAGGACTGAAGGCCAAGACCGGCTTAAAAAAAAGCAGAGTTACAGATGACAGCACAACAACCCTGCCCACTGGCGAAAAAATCAAGACTGTGGCAGAGAAAAAGAAACGGAAGCTAAAGACCAAAACCTCTCTAAAGAAGTCCAAGGCAGACAGTTGCAGTGTTGAGGTCCCCAGCCCCATAGAGGTCAAGGAGGAAGAGCCTTCGTGGTCTGGCTCAGAAAAGTCTGAGTGCCAGCTGAAACCACCTAGTCCACCAAAGCCAGCACCAGAGCAGGATCTGACCCCTGATTCCCAGACTGTGGACAGCAGCTGCAAGACACCCGAAGTGTCTTATGTGCCAGAAGAGCCAGAACCAGTGGAGGTGGTGGAAGTGGAGGTGGACAGTGTGTCTGAGCCCAAGGAGGAGCCCCCACCAGTAGTTCGTCCTGCACCAACACCACAGATTCCGCTGAATCTACAGTCTGGCTTTGATTGCACCACCAGCGGTGTCCTTGCCTGTGAGTATTTGGTACCTGGGCACATGTGTGTTTTGATAGCATGGAATATCTTTAGAAGCATGTTTTGAATGAGTGACACCGAGCTATGAGGTGGGTTGTCCAAGTATTGCAGGATAATGTAGTAGTTATGTAGTACTAGAAGACTGATATTACAAGTCTGGCAGAGGGAGACTCTGGTCTCCATCACTTGGATGATTTTTCTCCCTAAATGATGTGGCGTGTATGTGTAATGCCTTCCTTGGGAATGTTTTGAGTCTTGTGTTGCATCTTCTGAACCTGATCTTTTCAATTGACTCCTTTTTTCCTGGACCGTGTTATTGTTATGTTTTGTTGTAACTCACCACTTAAAAAATCCTCTTTCCTTGTTTTATTTTTTTAAAGAAAAAGAGGAAATGAGTCCAGAAGTGACATATCACACCATATATTTATCCTCCCCTTGTAACCTATGCATTCCTTCTAGAGTACTCTTCACTATTGTGCATTTTACTCTCCCTGGAGCATGGTGGGTTGACCTTTTACCCACGTTGCACCCTCTTACTTGGCTACAATACAGTGCTAGTCCTGCAGACTTGTCCATTATGCATCATCCAACCTCTCCCCACCTCAATTGCTGTTGTACTGTTCTCTAGTGCTGGTAGCCTGCAACAGGCCAGATGCAAAGCATTTAGAATGGACTGTCGCCATTCTCTAACTGGCATGTACTAATCCGATGTTCTGTCTCTGATGTACTTCTTCCTTTACCTGGTACCCCCTATCTCCAAGTGTGATACTTTGGGCTGAAGTCAGCATCTGGGTTGCATTCTACTGAATGACAGCATGCCCTTTTGACAACCATCCGCCATGCGGATTTGCTTCCTCTGAAAGCACCTTTTGATGCCTACCACATGGTGAGAAGCCTGCAGTTGACTCTGCATACACCATATTGGGGTGTGAAGTTTATCTCTGTGCTATGAATATCAGCTTCTCAAGGTCTGTGCAAGGCTTTGCTTATGTTTGTCAGGTTTGCTGGTTGCTTTTACAAGGGTATGTTCGTGACAGTGCCTGGAGTCTTTTAGGGACTGTTTGAGGGCCAGCATGGGAACGTTAAGACGTCTTTGTCAGTGTCTGTTGAGAGGTATGAAAGAGTTGAGAAGCTCGTTTGTGCCAGGATCCCTGATAGCCCCAGGAGTGTCTTTCAGAGCACATGTAATGGTATGTGCATGCTCTTTCCATTTTTAGGATTGTATCTATTTTTATTTTTATTTAAAAAAAGGTACAAGTACAGTCGCAGATTTCCAATAACTGGCAGTGCACAATTGGGTGGGAGGTGAGGGGGAAACGGATGGGGAAACAAAATTATACATAAATAATTTACATTTAAACCAAGTAACCATTCTATGTTCTTATAATGATCCCTGTGTCCCTCCCTTCATGTATATTTCTTATGAGTTGGGCTCAGTATCTGCTGTAAGGTGGAGCACCCTCAAATATATCGGGCAGGTAAGCGCCTAAAGGTACTAGACACAAATTTCAGGCATGGTCCCCACATTGTTCCAAATTTGTGCAGTGTGTGGTTTACTACTTCAGTCAATTTCTCTATGGCTAACAAGTCCCAGAGCTTGTGTGTCCAGTCTGCAGGTGTGGATATGGTGTCCATGCCCCAACGCGACAGCAAAACCTGTTTAGCAGCACATAGTGGCGGTGTTCTGGCCCTCCGCCTAGCTGAATTTAGAGGGTATGTCTAAGCATTGGGTAACCCTTATAGAATATAGCTAGGTAAGCAGGGCAGCTCAGTGTTAAACATAGTGTCTATATTGGTGAGGACCTCTGATCAGTATCGGTGTAATTTGGGGCAGTGCCATAGCAATTGGGATAAAGTGCCCGAATGATTGCAGTGCCTCCAGCACTTATCATCACTTCCCTTCTTACACTTAACCAACTGGGAAGTGTAAGTGTGTGGTAGTGTGGGCGTGCAGTAAAGCTTATCCAGAGGATGTGTTAAGCATTTATTGTATTCACTCAATCAAGGACTAATTACAAACCTCCAGACACAGAATCCAGACCAACTAGGTAAGTATAAAAGAAGGTATACTTATATTTTATTTTAGAACCAAGCAGGACTTGGCACAGGGAAGCAAGATGTACTTTCAAATGCAAGACTGTTCAAGGAAATGCAGGTACAAACGTTACAGGTTTGTATATGCTGTGAAAACAGTTTAAAGTACACAGTAACTACTTTTGGGTTACTTTTCAGTTACTTTTGGATTACTTTAAGTACTGGGGGTGGTATGCCTATGTACCACACCTTAGGATCTCACAAGAGAAGTAAGACTTTATATACTTTGCAATTGAGTTCTCTTTTTCTCCATACAACAGCAGTTCAACACTTAGACATTTTTAGGCCCAAAGTCTCTAAACATGGGTTCTTATGGGAGAAATGTGTTTGCGGTTTCTCAGGTAAGTAAATGAGTTAAGAGTGGGAGTTTTGGGGGTGAGGACCAAGGTTCCCTAAGGTCCAGATGGGCACTCAAGTGGCGCCACCAGCTGCACTGCGACGGACCGGTGCAGAGTGCGGGGGTCTAACGTTAGCCAGTGGGGCTAAGGTGGCATTCGGTTAGGGACTGCTGATGAGCACGCTGCTTGGTTTTGGGAGTAAAGCTCCTGGAGGTTAAGGTCAGCAATGCAGGGGCAAGGGCCAACACAGGAGCTGCACTACCTGCGGCACTGGGGAGGCCGGGTGCAGGGTGCAAAAAGTACGTCGGGACCTTTGCATTTCAATGGAGACTTTAGGTTGTGCTAAATTGCTGTATGCTCCGGCAGAGGGACTTCTTGAAAGCAACCACCGGCTGGAGAGGTACGTTGGGATCTTGGGAGATGCCTGGACACTGTTGGTTTGGCCACCCAATGCTGTGGGGCGTTGGGTGCAGGGGTGTCTTCTGGCTTTGGGTGTTCTTACCAGTTCTATTCAGTCAAGTTGGCCCTTCAGGTTGAGGCTGCAGGCATCGTCTCGAAGCTTGAGGGAGGTCGGGGATCACCAGATTCCAGGTCAAGATCGCTGGGGAAACCTCCTTGTAGTGTTGGGCAACTTGAACTCTGGCAGTGCCAGTCTGGTGCTGAGTGGTGCAGAATCGAGGAGTCGCTGGAACCTGGAATTTGTGGGCGAGTCTTTGCTTGAGCAAATCCAGTGCTCACAGGAGACAGAATCTGTAAGATTGTTGCAGGGCAGGTCCGCAGGGCTCGGGGAGTTGCTGGCTGCTGTACGCACTGAGGTTCTTGCTGTAGGCAGGTCATAGACGGGCAAGGCCGGTAGGGCTGGGGCCAAAGCAGTTGGTGTCCTCCTTCTTCCTGGGTCAGCACAGCTCTACAGTCATTCTTTCTTCCTTGAATCTCAGGATGCAAGGTTCAGGGTTGCCCTTAATACCAGTTTTAGGGGCATTAAAAGGTATGCAAGTGGGGGCCAATGCGTCCCTTCCTTGAGGTGGGTACACCCCCTATTATACCACCTCCCATTGGGAGGGGGTGATGAGCCTCTCCCTAATTGGCTGAGTCCATCCACAAGATGGAGCGGACTGAGATGTGTGCTTCACATCCCCTCTCCCACCTGAGGGGTAGGGTTGGCAAAGGTGGGCACATCTCTCTTCCTTGCTTGGTTTCTCCACCGATTCTCCCGCCAAAGTGGGGTAACCGAACCAGTGGGAGCCAGTTGCTGGGGACAGGAAAAAGCAGGGCAGCTTCCATAGGTAGCAGGCCTTTGAAGCTTCCCCTTTCGTGGACCGAGCCCATCCTGGGGGATGAGGCATGACACCTCTGCCCAGGATGGGCTTCGTTTCTGGACCCAGAGTCTGGAGGCTCTCTACCCAGGGGTCCAGAAACCTGTGTGGTGGTAGCAAATGGCAGGCAGCCTTTCAGGAACCACACCAGGGCTGGTCGATTTTCAGGGGGCATCTCTAATATGTCCTCCAAGTGCATTTTACATTCATTTCAACACTG
This sequence comes from Lissotriton vulgaris, assembly GCF_964263255.1. Taxonomy (NCBI): domain Eukaryota; kingdom Metazoa; phylum Chordata; class Amphibia; order Caudata; family Salamandridae; genus Lissotriton; species Lissotriton vulgaris. The sequence goes on from NC_141695.1 coordinate 313,395,830, forward strand.
GTATTGGTGTGTATTTAATGTGCTGAGAAGGTTGCTACCAAACTTTTCAGGTTGTAGTAAAGCCATTATAGAACTGTGGAGTTCGTAAAGACTAACTCCTAGACCATATACTCTTTATGGCTTTTCTACACTTTCAATGTCTAGGAATGGGCTTAGCCACTTTAAGGGTACATGGCTCATGCCAATGTACCCCCACCTTAGGGCTAGTGCACCCTGCTAGAGGGGGGGACTTACCTAGGCCTCAGGCAGTGGGTTGCAGGCATGGCACATAGGGATTTGTGACATGTCGACCCTTAACTTTTCTCTGCACTAAAACACTTAGCCTGCAATGGCAGTGTGTGGGTGTAAGGTACAGGGCCTCTAATGGTTTTATAATAGGTGCTGCAGCCCATAGAGGCCTTCCTTGGTCACAGTACCCTTGGTACCCATGGTACCTTTTACAAGTGACTTACCTGTGGCCAGAGATGTGCCAATTGTGGGTACAAAGGTACAGGTTTGGGAAATAACAGAGGCCCTGGGAACATGATTGGCAGAGACCCAGTGCACATAAAGTGAGGTTGCATCAGATGTCAGGCAAAAAGTGTGGAGGAACCATTTCAAAAAGGGGCACTTTCCTATACAGAGGGATAATCTACTCTCAAGCCTGAGAAGCTGCTTTAACAGCAGAGCTGTACAGTCACTGCGGGGAAACCTCCACTGCGTGCACAGGTAGACTCTCGCATAGCTTTGCGGTTAAGGCGGCTTCTCAGCCTTGAACGGGGATTATACCTCCATCTTGAAACAACTGTGGAACCAAGAGTTTTGCAGCGTGAATCTTTCTGGATTCACTATGCTGTGCATTATTCTGCGGTCTGATGGTTGGGTTTGGAATCGTAGTCTTTTCTTTGATGTTTTTTTTCGTAGCCCAGGTGGGTGTCGACGTCCCACCTTTTGGTGTCCTTCCGGTGACGTCGGCATGCTTCCTGCAGAAGCGCCTACCCTTGGGCGCCATCTTCAGATTCTTTTTTCCGCCGTTGGGTCTGGATCGTTCCCGGGAGGGCTCCAGAGATTTGGAGAAAAGAGAAGACGAAAGCCAAGTTTTTGAGAAGAGAAGACGAGGTGAGACTACATCAGCGAAGGGGACGACGAAGAAAGAATATCTTCGAAGAACTTCGTCCAGAAGAGCATGCGCAATCAGCGGGCCCACTGAACGCAAGAGATGGACAACACACCATTCAAATTCTGCAAGAACTGCCACCACAAGTACGCGCAGAAAGACCAACATCCAGTCTGCAACCTCTGCCTGCCGGTCGACCACGAAAGCAGGGACTGCAACGCCTGCTCCGCCTTTACGCCGAAGACCCTTCGTGTGAGAGAGAGGCAAAGGAGAGCTAACTTTGCCATGCAAGGCAAGGGCCAGCCACCGTCCCTTCGAGACCTGGGACTCTCGACCGACGAGGAGGATTACGTCACCGAAGACGACGGCTACACGGTCGTAGAGACCGATAATACGAAGACTCCAGAAAAGGTAGGAGACTAGACGCCCGAAAGACTCTCTGCAGTTTGCCCAAGACTCTTGAAAAAAACGAGGGCAAGACCCCGACAGTGCCGACGCCGAAAACTCCGGCGTCCGCGGCAACACCCAGGGCCAGCGGTTCCTCACAGAAGGACTCCCAGGCGTCGATTAGCCAAGGTCGTCAAAAAGCGTCCACAAAAAGGACTGCTAGATGCCGAAGACCTCTTCGACGAAGGACGCAAGACCTGTCTCGGCGCCGAAACCAGTCTCGGCGCCGAAACCAGTCTCACAAGGCGGCCAAGATGGAAAGAAAGAAGAGAAGACTCGAGGCAGAAATGGAGAACATCTTGCAGCGAAAGAACTACTTCGACGAAAGGATTAAAGAGTATACAATTCCGTCTAAGCCAAAGCCACCGGTGGTCGAGTTCGTCGAGGAAGAAGATGAGTTCGAGGTCGAGGCACCGCCGGAAAGCCAGGAAAATCTGGAATATCGGGTAGATGACACTCCCTACTACGAGTAGGAGGAAGATGACGACCAGAGGACCTTCTAGGGCTCGACCTACTCTGACACACAGGACCAAGAGTGGCAGGACCTCGAAGCCGAGAGTCCAGAAGAGGGAGTGGTCACATATCCGGCGAGGCCGGCGCCGCCTGACGGCATTGGACTTCACAATGAAGTAATCAAGAACGCAGAATCAGCGTTTAGAGTAAAACTTGAAGAGGAACTTATTTACTTTTATGAAACTTGGTTAAACGTGAACAAATGCCCGTAGGCGTCTCGGCGCTGCAACATATGCATTAGATTCTCCACTGGGTATGTATGATAAAAGGAAAGAAAATTACTGGTTAAATAGCCAGGTTTTTACCTGTTTACGAAAAGACCAAAGAGTGGTGCAGGTTCGAATTGACTGAGGAACGGTATTCCACAGTTTTGGGGCGAGGCCAGGAACCGACGGTCTCCCCAGGAGACTGTCTTGGTACGGGGCACCACTAAGTCATTGAGAGTAGAGGATCTCAGTACCCTAGGGGGGCGGTAGAGGATCAATTGATCTTCGATCTTTGAGGAACAGCCTATAAATTAGGAGCCAGTACCTGACAATACTCGAAAGCATCAAAGGACAAGGCAGAGAGGCCTTCAAAGAACCTGCAACTTGTAAACCCGTCACACCCTGGACGGAGAAGAAGTAAAAGCACTCCCCCATGGACCCACCCCACATCCAGGGAACGGTTACTGCAGACTCCATCATTGCTGCAACTGCAAGGAAAAGGGCCAATGTCCCGACCACGTCAGGACCACCTCCAGACAGGGAGAGCAGAAGGCTGGACCTGACAGGGAGAAAGATCGAGAAGAATGCAGCAACGCACTGGCGCATGGCCAATTCAAACGCCCTGCTGAACAGGCACCAATACCAGATCATGGACGAACTGAGCCAGTTAATCAAACACCTCTCACAAGAATACCAGCAGAGAGCTACGCACCTGATAGAGGAGGGGAAGAACGTGGCAAATTCATGCCTAAAAACAGCACTGGACTGTGCAGACACATCCAGCAGACTTATGATGCTGGGCATCACGGAAAGGAGACAAGCCTGGCTCAGAATATCGGGTTTTAACCCAGAGGTGCAACACAACATCCTGAACACCCACCCCGTTCAACAGTGACACTGTTCAGAGCACCAGTTGGCGAAAAGCTCACCCAGTTGAAAAAGGACAACAACACCGCAAGATCCATGGGGGCCTTTCATTTCAGGGGAAATAAGAGAGGAACCCTGTCACGGAGACCAAACTGGAGAGGTGGAAACCAGCCGGGGACTTTGCACCAGACTTTCCACCAGACCCACCAGGGCGACACCCAGACGCAACAAGGCCAGCAAAAACAACACTGGCAATACCAACAGAGGGGCCAGTCCTTTCGCGGGAAGGGGAATGGACGTGGAAACAGAAGAGGTAGCCAACAACCCACCTCCAAGTGACTCTGCCACGCTACCAGTGCACACCCTTTCAAAAACTCCTTGGGTGGAGCACAGATACAACAAAGAGGAGTGGCTCGGACTAAACAGCCGAGAGCACGTAACACCGGTGGGAGGAAGAATGAACCTTTTCTTCCAGAGTGGAAGAAAATAACTACAGACAGATGGATTCTCAACTTCATACAGTTCGGCTACTGCATAGTTGGAAAGAATACCACCGAACAGAAAACCAAAAAGAAGAACTCTAGCAAAGACTGAACTAGAGCTACTTCAAAAGGAAGCACAAGAACTCCTTCAGAAGGAGGCTATCGAGCTTGTACCTCTCATGGAGAGGAACAAGGGGGTGTACTCTACGTACTTCCTGGTACCAAAGGTAGACGAAACAATGAGACCCATCCTGGACCTAAGGTTTCAACAAATGCATAAAAACCCCAAAATTCAAAATGACGTCCCTGCAAGAGGTCCTTCCACAGATACAAGGTGGGGACTTCATGGTCACCATAGACCTCAAAGATGCCAACCTGCATATCCCAATGAACAGGCGGCACAAACATCTGCTAAGATTTGTCATCAACACAGATCACTATCAATTCACGACACTGGCATTCGGACTGAAATCAGCACCACGGATATTCACAAAGTGCCTTGCAGTAGTCGCAGCACACTTAAGGAGGGAAGGGATCCACGTATACCCTTACCTGGACGACTGGCTAATAAAGGCAAGGTCACACAAGACATGCAAACGGCACGCACAGCGAGTGACAGACACGCTGATGGCCCTGGGTTTCTCAATCCACTGGGGAAAATCCTCAATGAACCCAGAACAAGTAAAAATGTTCCTGGGTGCACAGATCAACACCGTACAGGAGAAGGTGTTCCCCAGCGAGAAGAGAACGCAGGCGCTGTTGAAGGGGGCACACATCTACCAAAAGGGTTGTGCTCTGCCAGTGAGGACGGCGAGCAAGATGATGGGCATTATGGCCTCATGCATACACATAGTGCCAAATGTACGACTCTGCATGAGACCACTCCAGGAGTGGCTACAGGATCAATGGTCACAAGCTACAGGTTGTTTCGAGGATCTGGTGGTTGTAACACACGCAGTGCACGAGGAGATATCATGGTGGAACAAAGGAAACCTAACAAAAGGGAAGCCTCTAATGCCACCAACACCAACTGTGACCATCACCACAGACTCGTCCCAGAAGGGATGGGGAGCACACATGAAAAAGCTCAGGGTGAGGGGTCTGTGGACACCAACAGATGTGGTCAACACATCAATTACCTGGAACTTAAGACCGTTTTCCTCACACTAAAGGCATTCCAGACGAAGCTGTACAATCAAACAGTGTTGATCCAGACAGACAACACAACAGAGATGTTCTATATAAACAAGCAGGGAGGGACACAATCAGCCTCGCTGTCAGAACTAGCGCAGGAAACATGGAGATGGGCCATCCCACTGAAAATAGACCTACTGGCGATTCACCTAGCAGGGAAGGACACCGTGGAAGCGGACTGGCTAAGCAGATGGACATCGGCTTCACACGAATGGGAGCTCAATGCCCAAGAGACAAGGAGACTGTTCGGCAGGTGGGGAACACCATCGCTAGACCTATTTGCAACACGCCAGAATGCAAAATGCCAGCACTTCGCATCCAGGGAACCAAGGGAAGAGTCACTGGGGAATGCCCTATGTATAAGCTGGTTAAAGACATTTGCTTACGCTTTTCCGCCGATCCCCCTGATACATAAGGTACTCAGCAAGTGCAGGACGAGCAACATGACCCTGATACTGGTGGCACCACAGTGGGCCAGACAGACCTGGTATTCGCAGATTATGGAGATGACAGAGTGCACCGCACAGATTTGGGAGAAGGAAAGACCTACACTCCATGCAAAATGGAGAGGTGTTGCATCGAGAGACGGAAAGTCTCAGCCTGGCAGCCTGGCTCCTGAGGACATAGATTAAGCACACATTAAATTACCTGAGAGCACCCTGAAGGTACTTCAAGAGGCAAGAAGACCTAGCACGAGGAAGTGCTATGTGGCCAAATGGAAGAGGTTCACACTGGTGCAGAAAGGAAAAACTGCACAACAAGATTGCAAGAGACTCAACAGTGCTAAAATACCTCACGCACCTGCTCGAGGCTAAGCTGAGCTCATCCTCGCTAAGGATACACTGGCAGCCATAGTCGCTTACACTAGAGGAGAGACAGGGAAAAGCTTTTTCACTTCACAGATTGTAAAAAGATTCTTGGAAGGTGCAAAGAGGATCGCACCGCCAAAGAGGTTACCAGCACCGGCGTGGAACCTCAACCTAGTACTGACAGAACTCATGAAAGCGCCCTTTGAACCGATCCATAAGGCATCCCTACAAATGCTAACCTTGAAAACAGCTTTCTAGTGGCAATCGCCTCGCTATGCAGGGTGAGCGAGCTACAGGCGTTAACACTACAAGAACCCTACATACAAATTCACAACGATAGGGTGGTGATGAGAACGGACCCACACTTTATGCCAAAGGTGGTGTCTAAGTTCCACATCAACCAGACTATTCAAATACCTAGTTTCTTCCAGAAACCAACGACAAACGCAGAAAGGGCACTGCACACTCTGGACGCCAGACGTACAGTCATGCACTGCATAGAAAGAACTAAGAAACACAGAAAAGCGAAACAATTTTTTGTGTCATTCGCAGACAGTTTCATGGGAAAAGCAGTTACCAAGGGGACAATTGCACGATGGATTGCGCAAGCAATACAATTCTGCCACAAGCAAGCTGGGCAAGAACTAGTGGAGGGCCCGCGGGCCCTTTCTACCAGGAAAAAGGGAGCAACAATAGCCTTCCTGGCTAACACTCCCATTCAGGACATATGCCTGGCGGCAACATGGGCCTCAGTACACACGTTCACAAAACACTACTGTGTGGACATACAGATGAACCAAGAAGCACAAGTAGGACAAAGTGCTTCAACACATTTTCAAAACCCAAAGCTCATCTTCCACCCAACCGCCACAATGATAACAAACCGCTACAAAGTCTATGCACAGCATAGTGAATCCAGAAAGATTCACGCTGCAAAACAAATAGTTTCTTACCTGTCGGTGTAGTTTTGCAGCTTGAAGATCTTTCTGGATTCACTAGCGAACCCACCCACCTCCGCCAGAAAGATGAGACTGGAGAAAGAGGTGGTAAACACGGGGAAAAGACTTAACAGACTTGAAGGAAAAAGTGGTGAAACTAAATATTGAAACATTGCCATAATATTCAGAAACAGAACAGAAATGGGGAAAAAAAGAATCCGAAGATGGCGCCCAAGGGTGGGAGCTTCCGCAGGAAGCATGCCGACGTCACCGGCAGGACACCAAAGGTGGGACGTCGACGCCCACCTCGGCTACGGAAAAAAAAAAAAGATAAGACTACGATTCTGGACCCAACCACCAGACCGCGGAATAATGCACAGCATAGTGAATCCAGAAAGATCTTCAAGCTGCAAAACTACACCGACAGGTAAACTATTCGTTCCGTTGGGCCATCAGGTTCCCATCACGCTTAACGTTTGTGAGGACAGTAACCTGTTTTAATTTCATATAAATGGTAGGCTGAAACACGTTGATAAAGGAGACAGAGGTTCTTTCTTTTCCTGCCTTGATGATATTAATGGTGTTTTTTGTTATATTTGTATGCATATGCTTCTCCAAGGCAGATTTTGTTCTCGGTGAGATCTGGTCTGGAACGTAGGCAGACTTTAATCTCAGATGAGATCTGGCAGTGGACCTATGAGAATCTGATATTATAGGCAACAGGGGTCCTAGGGATTTAGGATGTAACAAGAGATGCTAATATAGACCACAATCAGTACTATATTTTTTATCGCCCAGCCGGGCGTAGAGTAATTTATTGAGAATAACAAAGAATTACATTGACCATGACCAGGAGAAGGTCAAAAAATGAAAAACAAGATGGGGAACAGTCCTGTACCTATCCCGCAAGGTTGGAAAACCAATAGAGTCAAGCAAGGTAGAAAAAAGGAAAGAGGTTTTTCAGGCAAGAAAAGATTTTCGGAGCCAAAGGATGGCTTGCGATCTCAATGGATAGTTTCGCAAAATACATCCAACAGTGTCAACAGTAAATTATACTCATTAGATCATATGTAACACTGTTCAGAGCGTCGACGTTTCGATCCCTAAGGGCTCTCAATAAAATGGGATCATCATCAGGACAATTTACAATCATAGCCTGAATTACAATGCGAATGCCTGTAAGGAAAAAAGTGGGGGGAAAAAATAGAAACATAAAATAAGGCATCCGCCTGAATTATTAAGAATTTAAAAACAAATCGACAGGGCACAAGTGCTATTTATAAAGCCATTGCCGTGTTGCTACTCGCGGACACTTGAATAATGTGAAGGTGAGTAGTGCTAGCAAAACATTGCTAGTGTTGCAATTGTTATTCATCCAGTGTAAAAAGTGGCGCAGTACATTGACGTCTAATCTCCATATCATGAAGATGTCATCAATGTATCTGCGCCACATGATGACCCCGGAGAAGAAAGGATTGGAGGGTACAAGAATTGCCTGTCTTTCTATTTCATCCATAAACAATATGGCCAGGTTTGGGGCAAAAATAGCGCCCATGGAGGTCCCCTTGATTTGTTGGTAAAAGGAACCTTGAAATGTGAAGAAATTCTTTGTTAAGCAAAGTTCCAATAACTTGCAAATAAAGGATGTAGGAATAGCATGTGGGCGGGATCGCATTTAAAAAGAGCAAGAGTCCATTGTCGGACACGTTAAATGTGGCAGTTGTACAGTGTGCGACTTAACAATTGAAGGGAAAAGCTTTGTATTTGATAATGTTACCTTTAAATGCAACACACTTACAAATTGCAACACTAGCAATGTTATTTATTTGATCCAATGTCCGTGCAACAAAAATTATGTTGGGCAAACATCTCAAAAAATCAAGACCCGGATTTGCCAACATAGGAGCCGCATCAGGTGCCGCACACAAAATGCCCCTCTGGTGGAACTCTTCCTGGAGACCAACCATGATGAGGATGACATCCGTTGGACAGTACTAAAGGCACTGAAACTTCCCCAGAGAGGTGGGAGCATGACCAGTCTCCTGAACAAAGAAGAGCTGAAATGTATCATATTGCTAGACTCTATCCGCAAAGGACTGAATCGAACAGAGGACTGGACATCCCTACTATGAATGCGCAACTGGATGTACATAAGTGACTTTCTTGTATCGCTACAAATTGAAAAGTCTTTGAGAGTTTGAAATGTGAAGACTTAAACAATGTGTTCTTAAATTGCTGCCAAATTCTGATATGTATGAATGAGGAGCACAGACGGCCTTCACTACTTGCGGTAAAGAGCACAAAACTGCACAATCCACTCACGTTAAATGTTCGTTATCACCCACCCCCCTCCAAAATGGCCACTGTAAACACAACTAAGTTGCACTCTGGTCATCCCGACCCTGCCACTCCAAGATGGCCACCAACACAGGAAGCGGTACCTAGTCCTTCCTTTATCAATTTCCGGCTTTAAATAGAACAGGCCACAGACACCTCTGCACAGCGGATTCGCACTGCCACTGAAGGGGGAGAAGACCATCGAGTTTCTCCCACCACCCCACCGCCACTTCCATCGAGAAGTCAGGTAAGCCCACTCCCAAACGCAGCTCCACCACCACCCTATTGCCAATCTGGGGGCTTGTCGTAATTTTAATCCTTGTCATTTAGTATTAAGTCTGCGGATCAAAACAAAGGAGTCAACCCTACTCTTAAAACGGGAAGAAACCATCGGGTTCTACTTCCACCCCACGGCTGCCCAAAGTGCGGCCAGGTAAGCCTCAATCCTTACCCCCTCAACCCCGGCACTTTTGCCCTCATCAACCATCTCATGGTAATGTTCTTTTACCATACAGCAATCAGCTCCTAGAGCCGGAAAGAGAATTCCTCTCCAACTAAGAAACAAACATGCCATCACGACCTTGATCTTGGACTTGTGAAGGTATTTTTCTTGACCATACCTTGATGACTGCCTACTGACAGTCAGTTTGCCCACTTGTATCCTTCACTCACTTTCACTACCAACGCATGTCAACTGAACCCAAACATGCTCAAAAACCGACACATGGAACCACGGCTTCACGAATTGAGCACATTGAAGAGTTCACCATCGTCGTTGATATAGATCTATCACCATGCCACTGCGCCGTTTTTTCACCCAGTTTTTAAACGTTCTGAATAGCACTACTCACCTTCACATTATTCAAGTGTCCGCGAGTAGCAACGCGGCAATGGCCTTATAAATAGCACTTGTGCCCTGTCGATTTGTTTTTAAATTCTTAATAATTCAGGCGGATGCCTTATTTTATGTTTCTATTTTTTCCCACCCACTTTTTTCCTTACAGGCATTCGCATTGTAATTCAGGCTATGATTGTAAATTGTCCTGATGATGATCCCATTTTATTGAGAGCCCTTAGGGATCGAAACGTCGGCGCTCTGAACAGTGTTACATATGATCTAATGTGTATAATTTACTGTTGACACTGTTGGATGTATTTTGCGAAACTATCCATTGAGATCGCAAGCCATCCTTTGGCTCCAAAAATCTTTTCTTGCCTGAAAAACCTCTTTCCTTTTTTCTACCTTGCTTGACTCTATTGGTTTTCCAACCTTGCGGGATAGGTACAGGACTGTACCCTATCTTGTTTTTCATTTTTTGACCTTCTCCTGGTCGATGTAATTCTTTGTTATTCTCAATAAATTACTCTACGCCCGGCTGGGCGATAAAAAAGTATAGTACTGATTGCGGTCTATATTAGCATCTCTTGTTGCATCCTAAATCCCTAGGACCCCTGTTGCCTATAATAACTGAATTAACCCATGGTCCGAAGGCCCCTCTACGGGTTTCCTTGTGTTCCAAAATGCTATGAGAATCTGAGTCATATGAGAATCTACTGACCTATTTGAATCTATGGACCTAAGAGAATCTTTGATTTCTCATTTATAGAAGCAGTAAACAAGCCTGGGTTCTCTTTCTGTCAGTGCTATAGGATGCATCTTTTGATGGGTCACATGCCATAGCTTCATGATCATTCCTCCGGCACTAAAAGCTCAAGTTTCAGTAATGAACCTGTGGTGTGGCAAAATGTCATGGTAGTTAAAAAGCTGTTGTTAAATCTGAATTGCTCCGGATTACACTTCTGCTGAGGCGTGGAAAATAACGAACTTAATTTAGGCATGTGGCATATACATTTCTGATAATGTGAGACTCCGTTTACTCTGATTAGCCAACCTGGCATCAGTGAATGGAACTGACTGTGTAAGTTTTGATCAATTCATGTGGCACCTGGAAAGGAGTTCATATCCATTAGAAAGAAGCATTTAGTTTTCATTAACTGCTAATCAACTGGAGACCATAATATTGACTTGCAGGCCTAGTTTGAATATTACAAAGCTGCATTTTGATTTCATATTTAGGATGGCCAGTATTCAGGGTTTACTACAGTTGTCTAAGAACACAATCTCTCCTCCTCAGTCTGGACTTGCACTCCTACCAGGACAAATTATATGGTTGTTTTTAATAAGACCACATAATGGCACTAGCACATTTCTTTGAAAATGCAGATCATGTAATACCCTACTGTTTAAATAATGGGAGTGTATTCCAATTGCCTTTGTGTTCAAGGGAAAGTGGAATATTCATCTGTTGATTAGGTCAATGTACAGTTTCTTTAATGCACAGTTCCTTTAACGTGGTATTCAAGTAGATGACCTAATTGCAAAAGTATGAGGATACATGCTTAATATATTTCCACCTCGGAAGGAAATAAAGGTTGTAGTTTTTCTAAACCACTCAATCTTAAATCGTAGACCTGACCCTATCCCAAATCTACAGGCATGATATAAAAAGTCTTTTATTAGAGACACCCATTCACCTTATGCTGCCTGATTAGCTGTATCTGGCTCAACCCTGCTAAACTGTTTCAACCCAGTAAATGAGATGTCTACACAAGTTCTCATAAAACCTTATTTGTTTAATGCAGCTAGTACCATAAACTGCTCTTGGGCACTGAGTAAATCAAAAACATTGTCAATAATATCGACATATAATATATAAATTGGGTCAGAAGAATACAAAAATAACATTACTAAAGTAGGAGCCAGTTCGCAACCAAGCAATTTCCTTTAGTGTTATCTGAAAAACATTTAAATTTAGACTTGCACCGATGAAAAACTGTATTAATTCTCCAAGCTCAGCCAAATTCAAAGCTCTTCTACCTCTTCTTTTGGGGGCGATACCATGGAATTCTCAGTTTATTATCCTGGCTTAATCTTACATACATGGATGGTATATTAAAATCAGTTTGTTCCACTGAATAAGTGGTGCACGACCATGAATTATTTCCTATAAAAGGCTGTGTACATAAACCTGAATTTAAAAATGTGTGTATTTGTAGCATCTGTTGGCTTCAGATGCACATGCTATGCATACTTCTGCCATCTAGTGTTGGGCCAGACTCTCAGGATGTTGTTCCTCTAAGTTTTATGATCGGCGCTGTGCGCCGTTTTTCCTCGCTCTCCAGGTATTATGCATTTTAAACCTCTCCTTAGAATGTTTTTTTCCGCCATCTGGCTCGGACGGACTGTGTGGGAGCTCGCAGCTTAGATGCCCATGCAGCCTACAGTCGAGAAAAGACTCGGAGATCCAGTAGACGACAGGCATGGTGGGACCAATAGCCGGCACCTGATACGCACACGCCCGTCGAGACAACAGTCTCCGTGTGATGAAGCTCTTCTGGCCGTTCCCTAGGTGTGGGGCCAAATACGCACACTCTGACACACAAACTGTATAATTTGTACCTATCTCCGGAGCACAAAGAAGAAGCTTGCGCGTTGTTCAAAAAGAACCCGTAGAGATTGACGTCTTGCACACACCATGGGACTGGTGGCCAAGTCTGAGTTCCTGCATGACAGCGACTGGGACAGCGAGGCCAGTGCTCCGGTAGGATGTGGGGTGATCACCGATAGCCCCCACTAAGTCTCTTCCGATTCATCCTCTGGGGAAGAACACACTCTGGTGCATGTTGAGGAGCCCACATCGCAGAGGCGGATACTTATATCTGGGCTGAGGACCAAGAAGACGTCACATACCGTGAGTACTGATTCCCCCCCTTTCAAAGGAGATCTTATTCTCACCTCCACCAACCCTGCCCTTGGGCTCAGGCCCAAGCCATGAGCATGCCTTAGCCGAGAAGGGATGAGAACGTTCTAGATCCCACTCAGGCAACATAGCCACTGCATGGGGACGACTCTGACATTGCTCTGGCACCGAAGTACAAGTCTGCACCGACTGAGCCAGTGGTACCGAAGCATAAGTCTACACCAAAGTATGCCAAGCAGACTGTGACCCCAAGAAAATAATCGGATCCAAAGAAACTTTCGGGCTCGAGCATCTCTGAATCAGAACAGTCCTTGGTTCCAAGGACTGAAAACAACATGGACACTCTACTGATAGAAGAACAGGCTCACCTCTGGGGTTCCAAAGACACACAAAGTTTCTGAGTACACACAACTGACTCCAAAGAAACAAGGCTCCTACACATAGAGCGAGTGAAGAATAAGGCAACAATTTATGCAGGAAAAACGTAAAGACAGGCTCGGGAACAGTCCTTGCAACAGCCTCCCCCAAAAGCAGTGCAGTGACAAGCGCACAGGGCCACAAGCCCAATCACTTTCAGCCCCTTTGAGTCACCACAAACAAACAAACAAACAAACTTGTCCTCTCCACAAGAGGAGGAAAAGGGATACAGATTCTCAAGGAACACAGGATACCCACCATACCCCTGACCCATGGGATGATTATGCTGTAGTCCTGCCTGAACCAGACATGATCAAATAAGATTTTCAATTCAATTAGCCTACCCTTCCGATACAATAGGGCTACCTGGGTAAACATACAGGACCTGATGCAGCATCTGCCTGATGAATACAAAAAACAAGGAGAACACCTGGTAAATGAAAGGAGGCAAATCTCAAATGCAACAATCAAATGTGCATTAGACAGAGCTGACACTGCTGCAAGGGGCGTCAGTACATGAATCATACTCCGTAGACATGCGTGGCTACGCATATTCAGATTCAAACTTGAGGTGCAGCAGCAGATTCTTTTTTTGTTTTTTATAAAAACTTTATTTTCAATTTCACCAAATATACAACTGGCAGTCTAAAAAAACACACATGTTCATATCATTGAAATGTATAGAGGGCAATAGGGAGAATATGACATTCTATTAATCTGGAGGACCCGACCTGGGATCCAAGTCCCGTTCTCCCCCCTCCTCCACTCTCCCCGATTCCCTTGTGTCGTTTCTACTCCCCAAGCTGTTGCTATGTTGTTGAATCATTGGGGGAACCCCAGCTTGTACCTCCCCTTTGTCATTATGGTAATCCTGTCTGTCCTGGGGTCTGATTCAGTGGCTGAGTCATTGTCAGAAGGCGGGACTAGGGGATTGTCAACGTCCGCCATGTGTTTATTGCTTCTTCGAGTTTATCATCCTTCCTACTTAAGCGTATGTGCATTTTATCCGCTAGGACCCACTACACCACATCTTTGTGCCACAGGTCTATTGTTGGGGTGCACTGAGATTGCTATGTAATGGCAACTCTACGCAGAGCCAATACCATCTCCAACTGGCCAAATTTATAGGTCATCTTCCAGGTCCGTGGTATTGAAACAGTACCAGCAAGCATCACTGGGTGGGGGTGCAGAAGGGGGTGGGGGCAATGTGTTGCTGTGTAGCTTTTTTCAGTTCGACTACCAGCTACCGGGAGGAGTATACAGCTCCGCCGGACCATGCCAAGTGCAAAAATACATCCTGCTGTAATTACACCGTGGACATGTATCCGGGCGAGCCGGGTCCATTCTATAGTGATGGACTAGTGTTAAATATGTTCTCCGCAAGAAGTTATGCAATGCATTCTTAATGTCCCATTCGATAGAGAAAACCATTTTGGGCTTGCTATGGACACACAGCTAGAGGACACCGACCCAGCCTAATCCATGGGTACCTTAAAAACCACACCTCAAAAACAGCAGCCCTTTTGGCAAGGGGCCGCAAAAGCCTCTACTCCCACCACCTATCCGCAACAGCAGTGTCACCAGAAGGACGTGGATACTATTGAGGAGGCTACAAAAACGGGGTTCGAGGTAAAGGTACCTCCAAACTACCAACTAAATGACTTGGCCACAATTCCACCTGTCAGTGGAAAGTTATAACAATTCCACCAGTTGTGGCCAAACATCACTTTAGACCAATGGGTGCTACAAATAAGCAGGGATATTGACTAGAACTAACTCAACAGTCACCAAATATCCCGTCAAAATGGCAGGTATTAAATCCACAACATCTACTTCTGCTAAAGGAAGAAGTAAAGGCGTTACTGCTAAAAGGGACCATAGAGCTAGTCCCACGCACACCTCAAAACAAAGAAGTCTACTCCCTTTTTTTCCCTCATACCAAAGATAGACTGCTCACTGTGGCCCATTCTGGACCTGCGCCCACTCAGTCGCTACGTACTATCGGAACACTTCCATATGGTCACATTGCTAGATGTAATACCACTACTACAGGAGTGCGAGTTCATGACAGCATTAGACCTGAAGGACACTTACTTCCACATGCCAATCCACCCAGCGCACCACTAATACTTATGGTTTGTGGTAAGTGGGCATCATTATCAGTTCAATGTGCTACCATTCGGGGTAACGACAGACCCAAGGGTGTTCACAAAATGCTTAGTGGTAGTAGCAGCACAACTATGAAGGGAAAACATACATGTCTTTCCCTATCAAGACGATTGGCTGATCAAGAGTCCAAACAAAGCCAAATGTCTAATAGACACTCAAAACACAATCAACCCACTTTACCAAATGAGCTTCTCCGTCAGTGCAACAAAATCTCATCTACAACCACTCCAGGTGCAACCATACCTAGGAGCGATGCAATACTTCAGTATTGGGAACAACTTTAACCCAATCTGCAAATGGTTCTCAATCTCCAGAACCAACTGTATCTTCTGCCATATAGTCACCTACCAGTCGCATTGTCACCTACCAGTCAAAACAGTGTTGCGCCTACCAGGGATGATGACCTCATGCATAGCACTAGTGCCACATGCCAGACTACACATGAGACCTTTTGAAGTGTGTTTAGAATCACAATGGTCACAAGCGGAGGGGTGCATGGACATCTAGTGTTGGTTTCAACCAAGGTCCATAAGACACCTCAATGGTGGAGTACCCTCAAACATGCTGAAGGGATGAGCCTTCAAGGACCCAATCCCTCAAGTGACAGTCGCAACTGATGCATCCCTCATGGGGTGGGGTGCTCATGTGAAGGACATTGTAGTTCAGTGACACTGGATCTCAGAACAGATCATGCACATCAACATGTTGGAGCTTCTAGTCATCTATATGGCTCTCAAACGTTCCTAACAAACATTACAGGGAAAATGTCCTAAGAACAGACAATGTGACTGCAATGTATTACATTCTGGAACAGTGGGGGACCCATTCCATACAGCTCTCGCAACCAGAGCAGACCACTTGGAAATGGCCAAACAAGCACACACAAAATCCTCCTCCTGGCACAATATATACCAGGGCAGGGAAACTCCATGGCGGACTTGCTCAGCAGGACACAGCAACAAGTTCACAAATGGGAAATACACACTCCATTACTGCAACAATACTGCCACTGGTGGGGAACCCTCACACTAGACCTATTCACCACCACTAAAAACTCAAAATGCCAAAGCTTTGCATCTAGTTACCCACACCCACTATCCAAAGAGAACGCTCTATGAATGAACTGGTCAGGGATATTTACTTGAGCTTTTCCTCCTCTCCCACTCATTCCATACCTGGTCAGGAAACTTGGTCAGACTTCAATGACCCTGATACTGATTGCACCCACATGGGCTCGACAGCCACAACACTGCTAGAGCTATCCCTAGTACCTCATGAGAAGCTACCTAGCTATCCTAACCTTCTCACTCACAGAGCGGGCAGGGTTAGACATCCCAATACAAAACAGCTCAATCTTGCTAGCTGGCTCCTGAGGTCATAGAGTTTGGATACCTGGCTCGACCTCCAGAATGCATGACTATTCTTAAGGAGGCCAGAAGGCTGACCACAAGGGCTTGCTATGCACCAAAATAGACATGTTTCCTCTACTACTGTACGCCCTTATACATCAGCTCTTCAACAACAGAACAACAACTAGTCTTTTACCTGTTACACTTACAAAATGCACATTAAGCATATGCCTCAATTTGCCTACCTTTAGCAGCCATTGCTACATACCTACAAAACAGGAAGGACCAATTTCTTTTCCGCATACCTGTGTTTTCAAAGCCTTCATGGAAGGATTAAAACTAGTCATTCCACCATGTACTCCTCCATTACCCACGTGGAACCTGAACATTGTTCTAACACTATACATGGAGCCGCCATTTGAACCACTACATAACTGTCAGATACAATTTATAACATGGAAGGGGGCCTGCCTTGTAGCAATAACATCTATACGATGCTTTAGCAAAATACATGCGTTCACTGTGGAAGAACCATGTTTAAGGCTTGTGTACCTAGAGATACAAATACTTTGCATACGTCTACCATCCAGTGTTGCACTCGGATGAATGAAAGTTGTTTTTGTTCGAAGACTTTCTTCAAATCACAAGGCTGTTTGGCTTCTCCTTGATAATATTGCCCATGGGCACCAATCCATTGTTAGATTATTTATTTCTCTCAACTGATTCAGTGTACTCTCTCTCGTTCAGGTTCGAGATCCTTTTGGACTCCTTTCGGTTTGCCAGTAGATCCCTTTATTTGACGATATTGTCTTGATCACCTAGTCACTAGATCAAAACAACAACTTGGCGCGTTCTTTGACTCGTCTCGACATCCTACCGGCCATGCCGCGGCTGGGCCCTCTAAAATTTATGAGCTCCAACTGAAAAATGAGGTTCTGATGGAACGCACTCTGTTCCTCTTCTGTCCGAATTATCATTCAAAATACCCTCACACCCACCAGCATTCGATTTGTAACTTATGTCTGCCGCCCGATCATGGGAGGATACCTGTGAGGCCTGCAGATTGTTCTGGTCAAAGAAAACCCTTTTGGAATGACATGCACATTGCCTAGAAATGCAGTGCAGACAAGCAGACGACACATCCAACAACTTTGGTCGACAGGATGACGAAGAAGAGGTCACTGCAGCCCAAGAAGAATCCTTCTCTATCGATGAATCTGATTCAGAGTGAGAATCGGAGGCTGAAAAAGATCCAGTTGTCCCGGAGTCTTCTGAGAAGCTTTGGACCACGAGTACATCTCTCCCAGATCCAAAACCCAAAAAATCGGCTCCACATGTGTAACTGCTCACGGGTCACCACTGCACAAAAGCCTTGGCGTGTCCTGAAGTACAGACTGACGCCCCGTCATCTGTCAACACCGAAACATCAGCCTACAGCAGGGGCCTCCACCAAATCGGATTCAGCACCGACACATCGGACTGTAAGTTCGGTACTCAAAGACAAAGGGCATAATGCCATGCCTCATACCACACCTGCACAAAAAACGAAACATTTACCGACACTGAAATGCTACACCTTCGGACCGAAAACTCCACCCGTATCTATCCTATGAACTATGCAAGAGCTGCTTAATTAGAGGCAAAAGACTTTACAAATTCATCCCGAAACGAAGATTATTCTTCAACAGGCAATGCCTCAACCCTCTAATAGACAATTGTCTTTTGAAGAGGCAGTTGATGCTCCTATTCCACCTCTCAAGAGAACAAAAAAGACATTGCCACTATACCTCTCCCCACTTTCAAACAAGGTGCCAGATATGCTTCTACAGACACTACAGGCCCTCCTGCAAAAACCAAGTACCTCTAAAAGATTCTACAAAGGTACATATATATATGAGGCAATAATTTCAAAGGCAGCGGTCTCTGAAATTATACCCGTACCGTAAAAACAAACACTAAACAATGACTTGCTCAACATTCCCCCCAAACAACTAACACCTGTTGTGACGTCTTCAGAATTTTTACACAACAAGGAAATCAATCACAACAGATCAGTGGGTGTTGGACATTATCCAACATGGTTACTCTCTGGAGCTCATTACCACTCCTCCAAATATTCAACCTGCAAGCCTAAACTGTCCTTACAACATCAAGCTCTCCTCCGACAAGAAATATCAGCTCTCTTTCTCAAAGGAGCTATAGAGTCAGTGCCTCTTCAATATCCAGGAACTGGAGTATATTCAGTATACTTTCCCATTCCCAAAAAGGACAGGTCACTTCAACCCATTCTGTACCTCAGGCCTCTAAATCACTACATCCTATAGGAACACTGTCACATGGTCACCCTTCAAATAGTAATACCATTACTGCAAAAGTTGAAGCACCACCGCCCCACAGGTATTCACAAAATGCCTAGCAGTGGTGGCAGCTAATCTGTGCAGGAAAACCATTCATGTATTTCCTTACTTAGATCATTGGATTATAAAGGCGACTGCTCCCAGGTTTACAAAACATTCTAACTCTAGCCCAACAGCTTCAAACTGGGCTTCAAGTCACAGTCAGGACTCTCATGCCCCTTCTAGGCATAATGGCATCCTGCATCGCAATAGTCCCACATGTCCGTTTACAGATGAGACAGCCGCAAGAATGTCCCTCTCGTCAATGGACAGTCACAGGGTCAGCTACACAGTATTGATAGACCGCCACACACATCACTCTCTGCTGTAGTGGAATTTACAAAACCTATCCAAGGGGCATCTGTTTCCCAGTTCCCCAAGCCATTCTCACAGCGGATGGTTCACTAAAGGGTTGGGTAGCTCACCTTCACAATTGTACTATTCAGCGGGGTATGGTCCCCCAAATACTAGGGTTTTTATATCAATTTCCTACAGCTTGAAGCTGTTCACCTAGCATTGAGTTTTCCTACTTCACCTCCTAGAAAAGACGGTCCTAATATGGATGAATAATGACAACCATGTACTATCCACAGAAATAAGGGAAACTCATTCTCTGCAATAATGGCGCCTAGCCCAGAACATATGGTGCTTAGCAGTACATCTCAACATTAATCTCCTACCACAACACGTTCCATGCAGACCTCCTCAGCAGGACACAGCAACAAGTCCACGAATAGGAACTCCACCCCAAAGTTCCCCGACCAAAGTTTCACAAATGCGAGTTTCCACAAATAGACTTTTTCGCAACCCTCAAAAAATGCAAAATGCCCAAACTTTGGTTACAGGTTCCAACACCCACTATCCAAGGGCAACGCTGTATGGATGAACTGGTCAGGAATATTTAACTACGCTTTTCCACCCTTCCCACTCCTTCTATATGTGGTCAGAAGGCTTACTCAGACCTCCCTCACTCTAGTTCTCATAGCTTCAACCTGGGCGCGTCAACCATTGCTCACCACAGTACTGGAACTCTCACAAGTTCCCCACAAGAAACTTCGCCTCAACCCGGACCTTTTCACACAGAACCATCGAGAAATCACTCTTCCTACGCCCAAGAAAATGAAACTTGCCATAAGTCCTAGAATTTCGATATCTAAACTCACCAAAACAATGTATGGATATTATTAAAGAAGCTAGTATGCCTAAAACTACAAAATGCTAAACTGCCAAATGGAAAAGATTTGTTTTATATTTCCAGCCATAAAAAACAAAACTCTTAAGATGCAGAGGTACAAAAAATTATTTGTGATCTGTTACATCTTCAAACCTCAGGTTTAGCCTACACTTCAATAAGTCTACATCTTGCTGCCATTGCAGTCTAACTACAAAACAGAACATATTTCTTTATTCAAAATACTAATCATTAAAGCATTCATTGAGGGACTTAAGAGTAATTCCCCCTACACTTCCACTAGCATCATCATGGAATCTCAACATTGTACTAACTAGGCTCATGGGCCCTCTATCTGAAACATTACATTCCTGCCAACTCCAATACTTAATCTTCGAAAGTAGCTTTTTTAATAGCTATCACTTCACTTGGACGGGTCAGTGAGCTCTAGGCACTAGCCTTAGAAGAACCATTCTTAGGAACTCCACGAGACAAGGTAGCATTCAGAACAAACCCTACATTTCTGCCCAAGTTTTCTTTCCTTTCCATATTAATCAATCAATAGAAATACCGGTCTTCTTTCCACAACCTAATTCTGCTGCGGAAAGAGCTCTTCATACTTTAGACAGGAGCTTAAATTATATTATATCAACAGAACTAAAACATTCAAGAAACAAAGAAATTAATTCTGGGGTGGGTGATGAGTGGGAGGGGCAGGGTATGGTGGACGATTTTATGTGACATGCTTGATATGTTTATATGGTTCACAAATGCAAATAAAAATAATAAAGAAAAAAAAGAAACCAAGCAATTCTCTTCCAGGGGATACTCATCAATAGTCATAAGCACTGAATAATCTCTGCCCATGAGCGGGAATCCATCAAGAAATCCATTTTTTTTAAATGAAATTTCCAATGTGAGGAGGTGAGAAAGCAACCCATAAGGATGACTGACCACTACCTCGACTCTGTGAATTCAATAATCAATGAAGCCGCCCCACTGCAACTAAAGAGAGTCTCCACCAAGATCTCGAACCCCTGGTATGATGGCAGACTCAACGAAGACAGGCGTGCTATGCGAATGGCAGAGCGCACATGGAGATCAGTCCCCTCATCGCGGCATCGCAAAATACTTAAGAGCAAGAGAAATGCCTACTTTAGGAAAATAAAGCGCGCAAAATCTGATTTCTTCAGCCTCCAGCTGGACCAAGCAAAAAACAGACCAAGAAAGCTGTTCGAACTAGTCAAAACTCAAACCAAGACGCAACCCCTACTCTCGAATGACTCAACAAACATCATCCCACACTGTGAAGACTTTTCTGCCTTCTTTAAGCTAAAGACCGACAACATAAGGAGTGACCTCCTTAATGATGTAAGACGATACCCGAGCATCACCAAAATGCCCGACACCCAACCTAAAAATAACCCTTCCTGGTCGTCTTTCGAAACCTACTCTGAAGAAGCAATACAGAAACTGCTCGGCACCTTGAAGCCTTCTAATCCCCTCACAGACCCCTTACCTGCCAATGCTGTTAGAGACTTCATCCCCGTTCTTCTCCCACTCTGGACAAAAATCATTAACAGCTCCCTTCAGCAAGGTCTCATTCCCGACTCCCTCAAAGTGGGGCAAGTCACGCCCATACTCAAGAAACAGACAGCTGATCCGGCTGACTTAAACAACTACCGCCCTATCACCAATATACCCACTCTGGCCAAGCTGTTGGAAAAATGTGTGCAACTCCAACTAACAAAACACATTGACCAGTTCGAACTCCTCGACCCTCACCAATCAGGCTTCCGAGCGAAACACAGCACGGAAACGGCCATGACACACATAATTGATGACGCCCTCCAAATCCTGGATCGCAACGACTCCTG
This sequence comes from Lissotriton vulgaris, assembly GCF_964263255.1. Lineage (NCBI taxonomy): Eukaryota > Metazoa > Chordata > Amphibia > Caudata > Salamandridae > Lissotriton > Lissotriton vulgaris. Next base: position 313,417,859 of record NC_141695.1, read on the forward strand.
CCTCCTCATTCTCCTGGACCTCTCCTCAGCATTCGACACGGTCAAACATGAGAACCTATTAGAGCTCCTAAATACCAGAATGGGCTTATCCGGGACTGTACTAAAATGGTTCACTTCCTTCCTACACAACCGATCCCAGAAGTTCAAGATTAACAACGTGCTGTCCTCTCCAGTGCCAGTAGACTTAGGCGTCCCACAAGGATCTTCCCTCTCACCCACGCTGTTCAGCCTCATCATGGAACCACTCGCTACCCTGCTCCAGGCATCCAATGTACACTTCCACATGTATGCCGATGACACTCAACTATACCTAAAGGTACAATCCCCGGAAGATATCAAACTTGTGAACTGCACACTTAGGAACACCCAATCTTGGTTGGCCGACAATCACCTCAAACTAAATGCGTTGAAAACTGAGTTCCTCCTGATATCACCCCCTGCGAAAACTGCCACCACCCAAATATGGCTCAATCACCTAACAGCATTCAATGTCCAACCCACCATCGTGGACTCTGCGAAGTCCTTAGGCATCACACTTGACGCAAAGCTCAATATGCAACAGCACATTAGCAAAGCAACGAAAGGAGCTAACTTTCAAATCAACACTCTAAGGAAACTCAAACCCTTCCTCCCAGCCAAGGAATTCCAAACTGCTGTACAAGCACTAGTCATCCCCCGCATATACTATGGAATTGTGGCCCTCAGCGGTCTCCCTCAAGCAACAACAGCACCCCTAAGAGCCTCCCTAAATGCGGCCGCGAGACTCATTTCGGGCTCAAGGAAACACTCTCATATAACCCCTGACCTGAAATCGCTGAAATGGCTTCCCCTCGAAGCCAGAATACAACTGAAAATTGCGGTTATGACACACTCAGCCATACACCACAAGGCTCCCACCTACCTCACTCAAAAGCTGACTATATCAGGAGGTTCGAGATCCAACAGAAGTACTAAAAGTCTGCTCCTGAAACCTCGCAGATTCCGTAAGGAAAAAACCTACAAGCGCTCCTTCTCAGGAATGGCACCGAGGATCTGGAATGCACTCCCTCCTGAAACGAGGATTATCTCCTCCACTGTACTCTTCAAGAAAGAAGTGAAGGCCATCCTTATGGCCAAGTTTACATGATCCTCTCTGTTGCTGCTCAGAGACTATGCACCGATCTTGTAACGTTGGATAATTAGCGATCCATTAACTTTCTGTTCATGTACCGTACCATAGTATTGTCTTTTGAGGGTTTACTGGTATCCACTGATCTCTATGGCAGCTGGATCAGAGTCTCTCTGCACCACCCTATCCTAATGTCTATTTGAATGTTTATTATTATCGCTAGACCTGTATTGTAGCTAGCTCAGACTCAGTACCGTCTTATATTTTTGTCTACTTGAGTGTTCTCTGCTACCTCATGATCTCTATTTTAGTTAGATCAAAGACTCTACACCGCCTTATTTTACTGTCTAGTTGAATGTTTACCTGTATCTTATTGCACATGATTGTTATCCTATTATGCTACCGTGCACTATACTGTACCCAATTACTATGTCTACTCACCCTACTGTGAAGCGCTCTGATATCTGTTAAGATCTTGTTCGCGCTATATAAAACTTTGAATAAAATAAAATATAAATAAATACTTAACTGTAATCTTAGTTCTCTTCCAGGGGTATACTCATCAAAGTCATAAGCACTGAATAATCTCCGCCCATGAGCGGGAACCCGGAACATATAACATAATACATGTATATGTGTAACTAGTGGAAAAGGAGTACATAGTACGAGAAAACTATACACATAGACATGTATAAACCAACAATATGCAGCACTAAACAGATCTAATAAGCTAAGAAATCCCGAATTACAAGCATTTCTCTGGTATGAAAATAACCCTTGACATATATTGTAAAAGGACATGTACAGCGATTGCATTCCGCAAAACAACCTTTTATTTTCATCAAAGAAAACAGGTAATGAAAGGCCATTAGCCTAAGAAAGGCTACATAAATAAATAACATCCCTGTACAGAAAAGTAAACTAGCACCTCGCCTTTAAGCCCTCAGAGAATCTGAACACTTGCCCTTTAATGCTTCAGGGGAACTCTGCTCCCATCATGCACCACAAGTGACAGGTCAGTTCTTTTTTCCCCGACTCTTTTTGAGAGGAACCTGGAGCTTGAGCTCAACTGATTTTGGCTTTCTTTAGTCTGAATTTCTATTCTACCTACTTTTTTCGAAATTTCTTGATGCTGGTGGTATTTTTCCATGTTTTCTGACTAATTGGTCATTCTTTTTTAGTCAGATATGCCACCTTTAATTTACAATTGTCCTTCCTGTGGGAAGATGTCTAAAACTCCTGTTTAGACGTCGCTGGACAGGCAAGTTATCCCTGTAGGAGAGGTGGAAAGACTAGCTTCCAGACCTCAACGTTCGACGTTGAGGGATACTACTTCTTCCTCACTGGGGATAAATATCGTTCAAGTTACGCCGGAGGGCTCTCCGGTACGCAAATCACCTACTATTAATATGTCCCCTAGATGGATGGAGGGCATTAGACACTGGAAGATGCAACCCAGGCCTAATGAGAGGCCTCCTAACATGGAGTGCTCAAGACCTCCTGCTAGTAAGTCCCCGAAGCGTTCCAGATCACCGTTAAGACTGTGTTCGCGCTCAAGAGAGCGCTCCAGATCACGCCGGTCTCATACTCCAAGGAGAAGGCAGAGGTCTCCTGCATCGACCATGTCAAAAAGGTCGTCATACAGAGACTATTCTAGAGGATAGCAATAACATGGACTCCCTGGGGCGGAGGATGTGTAATACGGCAGGGTCTGTGATGAGTGGCTAGTGCAGCAGCTCTACTGGGTCGATATGACCGATCGTTATGGGATTCCTTGACAAGATTTGCGGATAAATTACCAAAGGGAAATCAGAAAGACTTCTTGGAGATTGTGCAAGAAGGAGGTCTGGTTGCTAATCAGATTTTCAGTACGGCAACTGATTCAGCTGATTTAGCAGTGCATGGATATGCTCACGGCATCTGTTCTAGAAGATCAGCGTGGCTTCGTCTCACAAGCCTAAAACCCGACGCTCAGAGGAAGATTGTTAATTTGCCCTTTAATGGTTCGTCGTTGTTTGGGTCCCATGTAGACGATGAAATGGCTAAGATGAATACTGAGTTAGATACTCTTAAGGCCGTAGGCCTTGAAAAGAAGAGAGTTTTGTCGTCGCTTTCGTCCCTATGACAAGCGGTCTTTTCAGCAGCGAGGGCAAACTTCTAATTGATAATCGCAAAACCAGGGCCAAATACAACAAAGGTCCCAGTTTCTTCAACGCCGGCCTGGACGGGGCAGAGACGGTAACATAGAAGTCTACAGCGCCAACTCCAAAACAACCACAAAAAGCATGAGATGGGTCTTCCTCCAAAGCTGTTGTCCACTCCAGTAGGAGGAAGTGTTGCATTACATCTGGAGGAGTGGAAGCGTCTAACAAAAGACAGATGGGTCATCAACATTGTTCAAAACGGATATCTTCTAAAATTCAAGGCCCATCCTCCATCGGTACCTTCGAAAGGCATTACTCAATGCGACCTAAGATCGTTGCAAAAGGAGGTGAACACCTTATTAAGCAAAAGAGATTTAGAAAAAGTTCCAGCTCTGCAGAAAAATCAAGGGCTCTACTCTTGGTTCTTCCTTGTACAAAAAGAGGTCCCACCACAGAATACAGACCAATACTGGATCTGAGGCTGTTGAACGAATTCATTCGCAGAGAGAAATTTCGGATGTTAGCCCTCCATCAAATTTTTCCTCCGCTTCACCTGGGGGATTGGATGTGTTCTATCGATCTGCATGACGCATACTTCCACATTCCGATATCAAAGAAACATCGCACATTACTACGGTTACGAGTGTCTGTCCAGCATTACCAGTATGCTGTTCTTCTGTTCGGGCTGAAGTCAGCTCCCCGAACATTCTCCAAGTGTATGGCTGTGGTGACTGCTTTCCTGCGCAAGCAGAAAATTTTAATTTACCCTTACTTGGACGACTGGCTCTTGAAAAGCTAGTCTCCAGCTCTGTTGCAAGACCATCTCTCGAGCTGCTTTCAACTGCTACATAAATTGGGCCTTCACGTCAATTAAAAAAAGTCCATACTAAATCAGACGCAAAAGATCCACTATCTGGAATCCTGCCTGGACACAGAAAAAGTAAACGTGTGTCCTTCGGAGGAGAGGTGGTTATCAATTCCAGAGAAATGCCTGACACTTCTTCTCACGCAATTCCTGACGGTTCGTCAGGTGTCATCTCTACTGGGGTCAATGGCATTGTGCATCTTTATAGTGCCAAACGCACGATTACACATGCGTCCACTACAGCAATGTTTGGAGGACCAATGGATGCAAATTTCAGGGTGCTGGGAGGATCAGATAATTCTCCATCAGACAGCCAAAGATTCCATCCGTGGTGGATGAAGAGATCGCACCTGATGAAAGGAGTCCCGTTCCACCAGGACCCTCCAACTCAGACTCTAGTCACGGACGCTTCTCTCCATGGCCGGGGTGCTCATATGGGCCCTCTGCAAGTACAAGGTCTTTGGTCCGACTCCGAAAGGGGTTACCACATCAATCTGCTAGAGTTAAGGGCTGTACATCTAGCTCTCCCTCTTTCTGTCGTTCAACTCTTGGGCCATTCTAATACAAACGGACAATACAACGACAATGTATTATTTAAACAAGCAGGGAGGTACCCGATCCAGAACACACTCCATAGAGGCTCAAACCATATGGAAGTGGCTTCCGGCAAGAAACTTGTCAATAGTGGCTATTCCTCTGCCGAGCTCCCTCAATTCTCAGGCGAATTTCCTCAGCAGAGACTTTGTTGAAGTGCACGATTGGGTTCTCAACAACGAGGCAAAACTCAGTATCTTTCAAACATGGGGAACTCCAGACATCGACCTGTTTGCAGACGCGGAGAACGCAAAATGCCCCGTCTTCGCATCCAGATTTCCCCAGAAAGGATCTCCAGGGAATGATCTTTTGATCAAATGGTATCAGAACTTACTGTACGCTTTTCCACCGATCCCATTGATACCAGTAGTAATCAAATTGTACAGGGCCTACTCCAGGATGATCCTGATAGCCCCGGAGTGACCTCGCCAATGGTGGATTCCGGACCTTCTTCAACTATCGGAAGTGCCACACAAGAGGTTGCCATGTCGCCCGGAAATTCTATCCAAGCAGGCCGGGAGAGTGTTCCACCCCAATCTGTCTCCCTCCTATTGATAGCATGGCTCCTGAAGTCATCCAATATGGTCACCTACACTTAAATTCAGACTGTGTGGATATTCTTAAAGAAGCAAAACATCCTTCCACGAGGAAGTCATAAGCCTTTAAGTAGAAACGATTCTTCCTCTGGTGTGTGAACAATGGACACGATCCCATCCGTGGTCAGGAACAGGTGATTTTACCTTATTTGCTGCATTTGACCAAGTCTGGGCTACAGTTTGCTTCTATTAAAGTTCACCTTGCAGCAATCATGGCCTATAGAAAGTCTCCCAACCAGACTACTTTCTTTAGAATTCCAGTGGTGAAGGATTTTCTGGAAGGCTTGTGAAAGGTGTACCCACCAGTTAGATCTTCCTCTCCTCCATCGGAGCTTAACATTGTGTTGACAAAGTTGATGGGGGCTCCTTTCGAGCCGATTCATAAAGCTTCTTTACAACATTTAACATGGAAAGTCGCGTTCCTAGTGGCAATCACTTCCGCCCGCAGGGTGAGCGAAATCCAGGCTCTTTGTTGTAAGGAACCTTTTACTGTGTTTCATGCTAACAGGGTGGTTCTCAGAACACACCCTAGTTTTTTGCCTAAAGTAATTTCGGAGTTGTACATTAACCAAACTATAACTTTGCCTACGTTCTTTCCAAATCCTGTGACTCCGGTAAGTAACGGACTAAATTAGCAAACAGTGAGATATTTACTGCCCTAGTATGGTTTATATATCGTTTACATTCAAATAAAGCACATGATAAGTACAATGTATATCTCAATTCTGATTTAGCAATTACTGTTCCTAATTATGGTTATCACATGACTGATATGTCTTTTTGTCTCTTTTGTTCTTTTACAGAATTCTTTGTATATCTTGTGTGTTGTATTCTTTTATTATTTCTGAAGTGTACATGTAGGACGGTCACCTGATGAAGGCTACGGCCGAAACGCGCGTTGTTTAACTACACCTTGCCTACATCTGTAAAAACATCGACCTAAATTAGTGTTATGTATATATGTTTTTTGTATATTCTTTATTGTCTATGTAAACTGTATGAATTTTGAAAAAAACTATTTAAGAAATAATCTAAGAAAAAATTAATAGATATAACAATATATTTTTCTAACATGGATATCAAAAAATAAATCAGAATTGAGATATACATTGTACTTATCATGTGCTTTATTTGAATGTAAACGATATATAAACCATACTAGGGCAGTAAATATCTCACTGTTTGCTAATTTAGTCTGTTACTTACCTGTTCAATTAGTCCCTACAGTTAGCAAGCTTAACAATAAGTAGGGGTCCCCTGTTTTCAAAACAACAAATCCTGTGACTCCTCCAGAAAGATCTTTACATTCCCTAGATCTCAAGAGGGTTCTTAAGTTTTATCTGGACAGAACAAAGACACTGAGGAAGTCAGACCCTTTGTTTGTTAACTATGGTCCTGTTAATACAGGTTCTGCAACTCCCAAAAGATCCATTTCTAGATGTATTGTTTTGTGTATTCTCTTGTCCTACCAGTTGGCCAACAGATCTCTTTCAGGGAGACCAAGGGCACATTCCACATGGGGAAAAGCTTCTTACCACTGCTCTCCTAAGGAATGTCCCCATTGCAGAAATGTGTAAAGCAGCTACATGGAGAACAGTTCATACTTTTACTTGCCATTACTGTCTTGATACAGACACACAGGCAGATGCTCAGGTTTGGCAAGCCTCATTGAGAAACGTGTTTGCTAATATTGTTTAAATTGTATATGTCTAGATAGTTTTCAGTTTTGTGCTCGTCTGCTCGGAAGTGAGTATGAGCTCGCTACTCTATTCAGCGCTTATGAGTATCCCCTGGAAAAGAAGGATACGTTACTTACCTGTAATCCTAGTTATCTTCCAGGGGTATACTCATCAAAGTCATAAGCACCTTCCCGCCTCCCCGGACGAGTAGGAACAGTTTACTGTTTTATGCTTGCATCATGTATGCAGATTCCTACAGGTTTCTTATACCGTACAAAAGAAATGACCTAACTGTCACCTGTGGTGCATGTTGGGAGCAGAGTTCCCCCTGGAGGCCTTAAAGGCAAAGTGTTCAGATTCTCTGAGGCCTTAAAGGCGAGGTGCCAGTTTCCTTTTCTGTACAGGGATGTTATTTATTTATGCAGCCTTTCTTAGGCTAATGGCCTTTCACTACCTGTTTCCTTTGATGAAAATAAAAGGTTTTGCAGAATGCAATTGCTGTACATGTCCTTCTCTTACAATACATGTCATGGGTTATTTTCATACCAGAGAAATGCATGTAATTCGGGCTTTCTTTGCCTATTAGATATGTTTAGGGCTGCATATTATTGGTTTATACATGTATATGTGTATAGATTTCTCGTACTATGTACTCCTTTTCTACTAGTTACACATATATATGTATTATGTTATATGTTCCGGGTTCCCGTTCATGGGCGGAGATTATTCAGTGCTTATGACTTTGATGAGTATACCCCTGGAAGAGAACTAAGATTACAGTTAAGTAACTCATCCTTATGGGTTGCTTTCTCACCTCCTCACATTGGAAATTCCATTTAAAAAAAATTGATTTCTTGATGGATTGCCAAATGCATTCAAACTTGTTATGCTAAAGCTAAAAGACATTTACCCTTTTTACCTAGGGCTCACTCAACTTGTAAAATTGGAGCCTGTATAATATTTTTAGAGAACATTGACATTGCTGACATTTGCAAAGCAGCAGCATGGTCCACACACACACACACACACACACGCACTTTCTCAAAACGTTACTGTGTGGATGTTTTAGCACGTCAACAATCCAGTACTACGTACTCTTTCAAACAACTGCAACCTCCACAGGCTAGCCACCGCTTTGGGAGAGCGACTGTTTTACAGTGTATGAAAGCATGTGTATCTGCAACCACACATGCCAAGCGCAGATTGTTTCTTACCCCGTAAACACCTGTTCTTGGCATGTAGTGCTTTAGAAGCGCATGTGCCCACCCTCCTTTACGGATGCCTATGTAGGTCACAGTTTACTGTTTTACTTTGCCTGCCATCACATTACTAGCATTTCATTACTGATACTCTAACTCTATGCTCACCCGCCTGCAGCAAAACAGTTTAACAATGGTGTTGATGCCCATGCACAATATCAGTGGCTCCCAGCCCCATTGGCCCAGTCTTAAGTTTTCTCTCCCAGGGCTTCTGTCTCTCCCGGTCCCGCTCCCCATTTACAGACTCTCTAGGCCCCTCTCCCAGGTCGCATTCTCACTGTCTTTTTAACGGAACCTGGCTCTCTCTTTTGGGTGTCTCTCCTTTTCCTGTGGGGCCTCCTCTGAGAGGGGTGCTCAGGCATAATGCTCTATATTGTTTTTTTTTTAGTATGATTGTTGCATCCGACGTATCTTCCATTCTTTGAAAGTGTGCAAGTCGTAAGACTTGTAGGTATATTTTGCATGGGATAGTGAAAGGATAAAGGTATGGTTGTGGGACATTAGACTCATGCTGCTTTCTCTTCTAGTGACTGCTCTCCTTTTCAAAATGGAAGAAGCAAACCTCGCCAGCAGGGCCAAGGCCCAGGAGCTTATTCAGGCCACCAACCAGGTATGACTAGGAATGCTCATGTAAGGGGCAAGGGAGCCAGGGGAGATTGTTCACTGGTAGCGGTCCATGAGTCTAAAAAGAGGCTAAGGGTGGTGTTGATGTTATTCTGTGGTGGTTAAAGGGAATTAACAGGATTCTGAAGTGGACTTAAGGGAGGTAATAGAAGTCTTAAAATGTGTTCTGTGTTCACATGGGAGTTCTGTACAGTGTTTCATGTCTTCACTATAGATGCTTAGGAGTATGAAAGTTTAGATTCAGACAAAGGAAATAGTACATAAGCCTCTCAGACATGATAGTTGTGAGGTATGGAAACGTATACAGAAAGGAAGGAGAGTAGAGGTTTCCACAGAGTTGGATATTCATGTGAAGAGGAGAGGTTTCACTGGGAAGGTATGCTTCATGCCAGAGTGTCTATACAAGTGAAAGCCCATGGGGACTGAGTCGTCTGTATAGTAGACTATGCAGACTTGAAAGTTCAGGGAAGGGTATAAAATGTTTGAGATCCTAGTGGGCTGGAAGATGGGCAAACTACTACAATGTGTGGTGATGATTCGAGGTTCTGAGGGCGCTGGTTGATGAGTGCTTCTTAATCTCTGCCGGCGTTGGCTCATATGAGCAACTTTTGCTTGTGGACTACTCTGAACACTTAAAGAATGTGAATCGCTTGTAAAAGAGTAAGATTGTTTTCAAAGGCATATGAACTGGCACTGAGAAGTAGAGATTCTCCATTATTGGATCTTTGATATTCAGAAACATTAGAATTTCTGCTCTGAATCTTGAAACCAATATAGTTTTCATGTTCAAATATGATCTTATAAAGTAAACATGCCTGAAGGTAATTCTCTTTTTTCTTTAATGAAAACCTATAGGAATAATATGCCTTTGGTTGAAAGACCCTTTAATTGGTCCCCAAAATGAAACAAAGTAGAAATGCACAAGAATTATGACAGTGCCTCTTTAATATATCAGTATTCCGCTATCACAGAATTCACCAATTCTCCTTTAGCTCACCTGGCCATTTGTTTGACCCATTTTACAGTAGCAAAGTGTTTTTAAGGTCAATTCACCAGCTTCACATAAATAATCAATTTAGCTGTTAAATTTATCCCTATTTCTCAATCTGGAGCGCTGTTTTTCCTCACTTTTCCCCAGATGAAGGCTGCTGTTCCACTGCCGTTTTTCAGACACTACTCATTTGATCTACAGTGTATCTCCTGTGGTTGAAATAAATATTAGTACAAACTTATTTTGTCTGCTTTGCCTTACAAATTCTCACATAATAGACAAGTAGGACACATTTTGAGATGCTATGGAAAGGCTGAGACAGAAGGAGCTCATATGACTACAAGCTAGGACTTCTAAGGAAAAGGAAGGAAAATCGAAAATCCATGAAATTATTCCTATTCCTCGATTCTTAGAGATCTACCCAGACACACTGCATGGCCCTCCTTAGAAACTGCAGCATCAACATTGTCTGCCCCCTTTTGATACATTCACAAATTAAAACCTTGCTGGCAATATATCTCTTTATATAATGGTTGGCTAAAGTGTCTTTGTTGAGTCTAAACATTTAGAATAAGAACATCATCTTTATAGTGTTTTGAGAGCTGAGAGAGAAAGAAGTGGAGTAGTTGAAGGAACTACAGCAGAGGCACCGGGTGCCCACACACTGTATCCATTGGATGAAGGCCTTCTCTTGTTCCCTCAATAGTAGTCACAACAGGTCATGTTATCTCCACTGCTGCCACCATGCCCACCAGTCTTAAAGACCATTCGCCCACCCTGAAGAGTAAGTTGCTCAGAAAAGCGCCAGTCAAATAAAGTGTTCCCACATAAAGATGGATATTTCGATATTTATTAAATGAATAGAAGATATGCATGATGGAGATAAGGATAATAAAGAAGTAGCTTTTATGTATGGGCTTATACAGTGCCAAGAGAAGGGGGTGCATGCTCAAACATGTATAGACTAAAGAGAGATTTTGCAATCGGAAACCAATGCAAAAGCTGTATTTAGTAGGTTCATGTTCCTGAACTGATCTCAAGGACTTCCAGAAGGGTGTGATAGGCAGAGATGTTGAGAAGGAAGATTCATATTTCAAGTCATGGTTGTAAAAATGTCGACTGTGAGCCCAATACATTTTAAGGAAATTCGCACACAAATCAATGTCGCAGCCCTTTTAACTGTAATTTTTGTCTCAGATCCTCAGCCAGGGAAAGCCCTCTACCTCCATGTTGGTGCAGCCACCTCCACCACCACCGCCTCCTCCACATGTGCCCGTAAGCCACGCGGCACCCTCGCATATGGTTCATAGTGGTCTGTCTCTGGGTGGATTTGCCTACAGTCCTCCTTCGCCTCCCTCTCCGCCATCGCCGCCTTCCCCTCCAGCACATGCCAGTCTCATTGGCCCAACCTCCACAAGCAACTCCTCCAGTCTCTTCTTCAATGCCTCATCCAGCAGTGAGACGGGGAAACGTGAAGGCAGCATCAGCTCTGATGGGCCTGGAGAGACTGACAAGGTAAGCACTATACAGCATGAAATGTTTGGTAGAATGGCCCGTTAAAAAAGGAAACCAGCCAAGGGGATGAGCAGCAGTGCCCACAGAGTTGTTGTACCTGCTTAGGCCACAGGGAGTTGGGTAGCAGAGTCAGAGGGACAGATGCAAGCACGTAAAATGGAAAGATCGGCAGCAGGGCTTTAGGATTAGGGTTTGTGGCTAGCCTTGTAGTAAAGCTGCCCAATTAGTCTTATGTTTCATTAAAGCTGCAGTCCATAATGTGCTTCTCTGTATTTCCTTACACAGATGTGAAGTCCAGTAGCCTATTTATGTTGAGCAGATTCATTTGTGGTTTCAGTTCAATAAGGGGTTTATTAGTGACAAAATCATAAGGTGGTGTATTTCCAATCTTTTCAGTTAGCTGTTTTGCACAGGTTTGTCGTACAATGATGTGCATCTCCAAAGTGAATTGTCTTGCTTGTCCGGTGTATTGACCTGGGTAGTGTTAGTTGTCGCTACTTTAATGATTAAGTGTAGAAGCTAGCTCTGTATATACTATATCAAAGTGAGGTATAGTGTGTGCAAAGAGTCCAGTGGAACCCCAAAGATAGGCAGAGGTAAAATTAGATAGAACCGTACTCTATTTGTGGTAGTGTGGTCGAGCAGTAAGGCAGTATGAGAGGACAGTGTTGAGCATATGTTGTACACACTCAGTCAGCAAATGAATTCACAGACTCAAAGACTGAACTTAAGAAAAATTATTTTTGTATAAAACCTATTTTTTAAGTTATTTTATTTTGTAGAACCATGCAAGCCTGACAGGTACGCAATAAGTACTCTACAGTAGTAATGCAATTGAAATAGTGTGAAGGATAATTGTATATGCACTTTTATTTGGTTTACAGTATGGATGCAGATAAATGCAATCCTTAGTTAATGCAGACTTGTTTTTTTAGTGAAATAGCAGGTAAATAACTTTTGAGATTGCTAGGTTTCCTGAAAACATGTAAGTAAAATCGTTTTTGTTAGATTATGCAATTGTAAAGAATTTCTTTAGGTTTTCAAACTCCACACTTTTCCAAGAAAAACAGTCAATGTTATTCTATGGAGGAAAATAGTGTTTACAGGCAAGTTACTTTTGAGATTACTTTTCTTACATAGTGCAGTATACCTGGATACTACACTGGGACATCTCCTGCAAACAGGTAAGTAAAATCGTTTTTGTTATTCGGTACAATTTCTTTAGGTTTTCAAACTCCACAATTAGAAACTTTTCCAAGAAATACAGTCAATGTTATCCTATGGAGGAAAATATGGTGATTGGTTTAGAGGTAAGTATTTGGTAGTGGGAGTTGAGGTTCTGGGGGTAGACTCGGGGGTCGCCCATGGTCAGTGATGCACTCTTGTTACACCCTCTGCGGCACTAGGGCGGCTGGGTGCAGTGTGTTGAGACCCAATGTTATCCAATGGGGTATAGGGGGCCTCTGTTTGGTGGCTGCTGATGAGCAGGCCACTTGACTGTGGGAGGAGAGCTCCTGGACTCTATCTCAGGGCAAATGGGGAAACAAGTCTGCACAAAAGGTGCACCCTCAGCGCTGGGGTGGCCGGATCCAGAGTGCTGTTTTGGCGTTAAGTGCCCTGTTTTCAATAGGGATTTTTGGTTCTGGTCTTTTGCTGCAGGCTCGGTTCAGGAAGACTTCCGGGAGGAACCAAGCTGGACCGGTTCCTTTCTACAGGACGAAGGGGGGCTGGTTGCAGGGGTGTCTTTTGAGGTCGGATTTCACCTTACTGGGCCACTTGCGGTTGGGTGGGTCTCCGTGCAGAGGCAGCAGACTACGTCGGGGAGTCCTGGACGGGTCAACCCACGGTGGGCTGTGACCTCTGACTCTGGAGCGGTGGGGGACCTCGCTGGGACCGGTGAGCCACTCTAACTCCGCCGTAGGCGACGGGTGCAGTGGTAGTTCCATGCATTGGGTTTCTTTGTCCTCAGCAGGCTCAGAGTCTGTTTTCGGAGTTTTTTTTTTAACGGGACTGCTGTTCACATGAGATCTGGTCTTTGTTGAAGGCAGTCAGTGCTCTCAGGGGTTCTGGAGTTCGCTGGCTGCAGGATAAGGTGGCTTTTGGCGCATGATCTCTGGAAACTGTGGACTGGCCCGAAGGGTTTGGGCCAAGGCAGTTCCTCTGCAGTCTCCTCTGCTGGGCATCTTCTTTCATCTTTTTCTTCTTAGGTTCTGGGAACCTCCTTTTTGGTTCAGGGCTAACTCCTAAATACTGCATTTAGGCAGTGTTTTAGGGGTCTCTGGGTCAGTAGCCAATGGGCTACTGATCTTAGGATGACTACACCCTTGGTGTGCTCACGCCACGTGAGGGAGTGAGCGCAATCCCGAATTCTGATTGGGGAGGGCCTGCCTGCAAGCTGGCGGGCTCTGAAAAGGGGGTTTCACCTCTCCCTCCCACCTGAGGGGTGGAGTTGGCAGAGGTTGGCACACCTTCTGGGCTGGCTATTTTTCCCGCCTGTCTTCCTGTCGAAAAGGAGGGGAGACCGGAAGGGGGGAGACTGCTCCTGATAGCAGGGTAGGCTGGAGGGTTGCATTACAAAGGCTGCCAGACCTTTGAAGCTCCCCTGCCAGAGATGGCTCTTTCTGGCCTGGGCTCAGGCAGTGAAGGCTCCCACCCCACAGGTCCAGAAACTTACCTCCTGGTGGCAGGCTGGTCTGTATCAGTCAGGGTACGCACCAGAGGCTGGTCGTTTTTCAGGGGGCATCTCTAAGATGTCCTCTGTGTGCATTTTTCATTAATTATCACACTGGCATCAGTGTGGGTTTATTGTGCTGAGAAGTTTGATACCAAACCTCCCAGTTTTCAGTATAGCCATTATGGTGCTGTGGAGTTCGTAATGACAAGCTTCCAGCACCACATACTCTTAATGGCAGCACTGCACTTACAATGTCTAAGAATGGACTCTGTAGGGGTACATGGCTCATGCACCGGTACCCTCACCACTGGAATAGAGCACCCAGCTAGAGGGGTGACTGATTAATGCCTGGGCAGTGGGTTGTAGGGATGATACACAGGGATGTGTGCCATGTCGACTCGTCACTTTGTTCTGCACCAAAACACAGTCTGCAAAGGCAGTGTGTGAAGGTACAGGGCCTCTAAGGGTGGCGCAATAAGTGCTGCAGCCCTTAGAGGTCACAGTGCCCTGGGAACCTGTAGTACTATTTACCAGGGGCTGACCTGTGGCCAGAGATGCCAATTGAGTTAATTTTGGGGAAAGAACACAGTCCCTGGGAACCTGATTGGCTGGGACCCACGGCACATCAAGTGAAAGTGCATCAGTAGTCTGGCAAAAAGTGTGTGGGTGGAGTGGGGGGGTTTCTTCAACAGAAATCCACTTTATCCAGTATTGGGGTATCTTTCATAGATTCACATGCCTGAATCATTCCCTGCCGCTGAGGCGGGAGTCCCACGGTATATAAAAAAGCAGTGCCAAACGTAAATTGCAGTAGTAGGCCCTATGAGAAAGGCCTGAGGCCTAGATTGTTTTAGCCTATCTACCTCATTATGCTAAAAAGACCAAAGTCTTTGTTCCAACCAATCAGCTAACAGCACCCTCTAGAACCCTCTCTGCAGAGCCAGTTCTCCTCATATTTTCACCGCACGTCCTGTGGAAGGGAGACTCCCTGAGTCTTTACTCACTTTCTTCTCTACTTCAGGATGTCTGACAAAAAGGCTTTATTTAAACCTTGCAGAACATGTAAAAAGAAAAGGGTCCATGTTGATGACCAACATAAGGACTGCATTTATTGCCTTTGTCCAAAACATGAGGCAAAAAATTGTAAGATCTGCCGCACCTTCCCTTCCAAGACCTTAAGGGATAGGGATGCCAGAGTCCTCTTATGGCTCAAATCCTCTTCAACTGATGATGAAGACAGAGCTTCGATCTCAAGTAAGAGAGCTAGATCGCAGGAGGATTATCCAAGTGAGGGGAGAAAACATGTTAAAACCTCCCACTCCACTTCGGGCTCTTCACAGAGATCTTCATCTTCTCTCTCTGAAGCCCCAGCTCTCAAGGAATCTACAAAGAAAACTGAGTAAGACCTCTTCTGTCTCCTCACCTGTGACTACCATCTCATCTTCTGCTCCTTCGTCTATGGCTATGATTTCCACCACAGCCATCACCTCTCCTATACTGTCTACTAAGATCTCCATTCTGACGAAAAGAACCATCGCCGACGATCCGTCGACGACAGTCTCGTCATCAAAGAAGCACTCGTCGACGAAAGCACCATCGAAGCCCCCGTCGAAGTCATCTACTGTACCAAGGTCCGTCACCGGTGGTCCCGTCGACGTTGAGTCAGTCAACGGTGGTTCCGTCGACGTCGAGTGAGTCGACTGTGGTCCCGTCTACGGTGGTCCCGTCGACGACGGTCCCATCATCGACACCTCCAGCAAGACTAATAGCTGTTACTTCAGCAATGCCTCCAACCACTGTAGAGGCCTTTTCAAAGCCACTTTCTTCTAAAATATTTCAATTAATATCGTACCAACGGCAAGAAGGTGCTTACATCTCGCCACTTACACGCTCCCATCTCTTAGAGACTTATGCTCATGAAGAGGAGGATGATTTTGAGGATGATGACAATGAGGGAGCTTTTGGGATAGCTCACCATATTTCTGAATTGAACATTAAGTGCCAGGATGATGAGGAGGATGATAACTATTCCGAATATTATCAGGAGGACATTGTAGTGCCTCATCAGACAGAATACCAAAGGCGATCTCGTCCTTCGGTATCCAGCTATTTGCCACCGAGCCTTGATCAAGATTTACAGGCCTTGCTGGCAGACTATAAACAACATTTTCTGCCGCAGAAGGTCATGCCTCCACCCCAACCTGCAGTTCTGGCTCCTCAACCTGAGATTCCACCACCTAGATCTCCGGGAACGGAACCTCCACAACCTGATTTGCCTAATCAGACCCGGATACTTCTTCGGATAAAGGAGGGCGAGTTACGAGATAATCCTCCGTTAGATCAGTGGGATACTTATGTTATTCCCATGCCGTCTCCACCAACTCCACAACCTTCAGACTTACCACCTGAAGACATAGGTGGGTTCCATAATCTCATGCAGCGAGCTGCAACTAGATTTCAACTACTGGTAACAGTGGAACAGACAGAATGTTTTCTTCATGATTTTAAAGAAGAAACTAGGAAGGTGTCAAGAGCCATTCCTATTATAAATTATATCTGGAAAGGAGTCAAAGTGATGAAAAATCCTGCTTGCGTGTTACCAAGGATTGATAAGAAATATCGCGCTCCTCTCAGTAGTCCTTCATACCTCATTGGACACCCGCGGCCGGATTTGGTCATCTCGCACGCCGCGCAACAAAGATCGAAAAACACAGCCACCCCCATCACTACACCACCAGATAAGGAGGGTCGTCGTTTGGTCCTTATCGGTAAAAAAAAAATTCACCATGGCTGCTGCCTGGATCAGAGCTGCAAATTCTTTGCTGATTATAGGGTGCTATGATCGCCAAATGTGGTCCGAGATGGCTGGTATGATTAATCTAATTCCAGAAGATAAAAGGCAAGAGGCACTTAAGATCTTAATGGAGGGGGAATGTGCAGCTGCAAAAACCATTGACTGCGCTTTGGATATTGCAAATACAAACTTTAGGCAACTGGCAGGAGCTGCAGTTCTCAGGCGACAGGGCTGGCTAAAGGCTACCACCTTTAGGCCTGTGGTCCAACTAAAGTTCTGTAGTAGGGGATCTCTGTGTATAGTCATAATCTAGTGAATAGTCCCGCCCATGTGCGTGGATCCCGGCAATCAAAAATAATCTCTTAAGTTGTCAAAAAATGCAGAACTGCAAAGACACTTAAGAGAGAATTTAAAGACAAATAATGCAGCCTATATCCACAGGCAACACTGTCGTACTTCAACTAGAAATTCCACCAAAAGAACCACACATACAACACAGCCTGCCCAGTTTCTTCCATAGAGAAACTTGCCTCTACCAGTAAAAGCCTCTGGAATGATAGAGAGGAAGGCATGGACAGACAAGCCCCATAGGCTGCCATTATGTGGCTTAAATAGGATACTGTGCCTTTAAGAGAACTTTCTAGAACTTCTCCCAGTATCCCAGAATGCACAGCAGGTCCCTTTTACTTTCAGTTCTTTTTTTCCGGCTCCTGCTAACAGGACCCTGGTGCATTGAGCTCTCACTTTTTGCAAGGGTTTATTGGATTTTTGTGCACTTTGTGATTTAAAAGTGTTTTCAGTTTGTGTCTTGGTGTTTCCCTTCACTCCTGTGGGCTTGTTCAGGCTTTTTAGGGCTCTAAAATGCCTGCTCTTTTCGACAAATGCCCAGCATGTGGGAGGAAGAAGTTCAATACTGATCCACACGACGTCTGCATCATCTGTCTACCTGAAGCACATGTCCCTGAAGATTGTGACATCTGCAAGAACTTTTCAGCAATGACCCTGAGGGAAAGGCTGAAGATTAGGCTTCAAGGCCTAGAGGACAGACGACTGCAGGCTGCAAGTGGGTCTGGGCAGACTGGGAAGGCTCCCCCTGCCGAGGCCTCTGGGGGTCTCCCCAGAGGCAGGTAGACCAGCAAACGGTCCCGGTCTCCGTCGGTGTAGATTGCATCGACGACTACGTCGAGAGGGATGACAGCGGTGTGTTCCCCATCTCCCCGGGGCTCCGGGTCGAGACGGCGTGAAGGATCAACGTCGATGGGCCTGGGTAGGCTGCCGTCGAGACCACCGTCAACGGCTTCGTCGTCGACGTCAGCGTCGAGCCATCGACGTCGAAGGAGCGACAGGCGTCGGCGCTCGCCGTTGAGGCGACACCGCCGGTCGGCGTTGAGAAGACGGTCGGCGTTGAGAAGACGGTCGGCGTCGAAGACGATCGGCGTCGAACACGGTCGGCGTCTAGGGGATCCTCGACGTCGAGGACCTCGAGGAAGCGGTCGGCGTAAAGGAAGAGCCGACGTTTCTTTTGGGTTTTGGGAGAAGTTTGGCACCCACCCTTTTCAGAGGAATTTTGGGGCCCTGTGGTTTGATCAGAAGATTTATTCCCACCCTTCTCTTGAGGCTTGGTTGATTCCTTCTTTTGGTCACCACCCTGGTTCTTAGGCCTGACCCTGGTTCTGACCCATTTGTCTGCCCTCTTACCCAATTCTTGTGGAGAGGTCAGATCAGAGTCTACCAGGTGCTGGTGTAATTACTGGTTCTGACAATTACTTAAGATTTGCTCTCTCATAATTAGATTGTACAATCCTTTGAAATCAGTAACCTTACTTCCCAGTAGCCAGCCTTCAAAAGCCTTAGTGGCACAATCAACAAAGTCAGCCCAATCCTGAGACTGAGTTTTCTGGGTGTCTCTGAACATCAACCTGTACTGTTCAGTGGTTAAACCAAACCCATCAACCAGTGTATTCTTCAGGACTTGGTAATTGTTAGCATCCTCAACTCTAGTAGTGAGGAGCTTATCTCTACCTTTGCCTTACAAGGAGAGCCACAAGATAGCTGCCCACTGACTCTGGGGGACACACTGTACAGTGCAGGCCCTCTCCAAAGCAGTCATCCATTTGTGGATGCCATCCCCTTGTTTAAAGGGGGGCACTATCTTACTCGGGTGTCTAGTGTCTAAACTCCTGTCTTTTTCTCTTGGGAGAATGCTGCCACCAGTGAGATCTAACCCACTTAACTTTTGCTCTCTAGCAAAGGCAAGCCTCTCTTTGGCCAGGGCAAGTTCTTCCCTTTCAATCCTCAGATTGGCTTCCCTAATCTTAGCTTCATGCTCCCTTCTCTTAGGGGATGACATCCCTCTGTGAGAAGAGGTCTGAGAGCCATTAGTTCGAATGGATCTATTAGAGCCTCTGGACAGAGACCTAACTCGTCCACTCCCAATGTTAAGTCTGCCTGAGAGTGGCCCTGGGGGTCCCCCAAATCCATTCTCATGCCTACTTAAGTTGGACCTGGTGAGTCTCCTGACTTCTACCTGTCCCTTGTCTGCCTCATCCTCTGAAAACTCCTCCTCCTCCTCCTCAGCATCATCTGCTGCCTGGAGGGGGTGGTCAGGGTTACTAAAGGGTCCCTCTAAGGGGGGCAGATTCCCATCTGGATGAGAAGGATCTGTGTTGGCAGACCTCCTTGCATCATAAGTCTCTAAGAGACCAATCAGAATAGGAATGGTAGGGTTAGAACCCTGTTTTAGCTTCCTGGATGTACAGATTTGTCTCATCTCCTGGAAGCTAAGAGCAACATATCTGGAAGGGACCTGTGGAGGGTCCACAACCACAAGAAGGGTCTCTGAAGACTCTCCGTGGTTAGACATGCTTCTAGTGTGGTGTAAGTGATGCACCTGCCTACACTATTTGCCTACTGATCCCTTGCTAAGAGTTGTAGTCTGGGTGTGCTAGGCCCTGTTAAACTACAACAGCTGGTTCAGTAGAACTCAGAGTATTCTAAGCTAAGTTATATGTACCTTAAATACTTATGTGATCTTTCACAAAGATATTCTTAGGATACGTGTGGTAAAACAACAGCAAGCTCAAATCCCAACCGCTGCTCACCAATGTTAGAAGTTGGCCTGATATATAATGTTCACTATTCTAGTGAGCACTTTGTAACAGTCCAAACAACCCTTATTGATGATTGGTTGTAAGTCAACCTTATAGACCAGCTATCCTAGTAGCATGGCTACGAGCAGTCTTCGGGCTAAACTCTAGAGGGCGTGTTAAGCCAGCTGTTATACCATCACATATACCCCTTGAACACCAAGTGAAAGGACACCACACAAGTGTTATGAAAATAAACAGTGTATTTATTTAGATCACAACAGCCCTGTACTCTTTATGAGGACATGGTACTAAGCACACAACCAAACTCTTACGAAAAAACTTTAAGTTGCACAATTTACACAAATGCCCGAGGGGCACGAAAAACCATATACTCTAAAAGTGGAATGCGAAATTACTAGCAGGTAAGTACTGGACTAATAGGCTTTGGAATCGCTAGGACTTGACTACTGAACCTTCAGATTACTAGCAGGAGGCCTAGGGGACTCGGGTGCAGAGTGTGCACTCTCACGCGGGGCAAAGTCTATGGAAGCTAGAATTTACAAAGTTAGTGATATCTGACGAATCCGACCAGGTAGGCTGAAAACGAAAAAGGATCTGGACCCTTGGATAGTGAGGCTATGCTGGGGCACCGAAATGCCGAAGTTACCTAGCCCAGGGGCTGCGGCTGCATAGGTCTGGAAAGACGTCCGGAATCCTCGTTGCAATCTATGGAGCCTGAAAGAAGTTGCTGGCAGGCGACCAGTGAAGATTGTTCGGTGGATCCAAGCCTGGATCGAAGATGGAAGACACCTGTAAGCAGAGGGGACCAAGTTCTGAATCACTAGCCAGTGATTAGATGGGCACCAGGATGGCACCGGCTGAAGTCACCTCGACCAGGTGAGTGGGCGACGCTGGGCTCTGCAGTCTCACGGACCAGGAGGCGTTGTCGGCGACCAGGATGGAGGTGCGAGCTGTCCCACGATGGTTGCTGCTGTCGACGTCGCTGGACCCAGGATTGGGGCAACAAGTCTTGGCAAATTCAAGCCCACGCGGTGGACTCAAAATGGCGTCTGGAGTGGACCAGGAGGGTCCGGGGTGCTCCTCTTTTGGAAGGGAGCAAGGGCCAGTCTGGAGCAACCAGACCAGCAGTGTTGATGTCGTCGGTCGTCGTCGGGAAGGCCACAAGCCAGCGGGCTAGTAGCCAGACAACGCGGTGAGCAGCAAAAAGCAGAAGGGCCCCACGCAGATCTGGTGGATGCTGGAGGGCTGAACTTCGGTACTGGAGCTGCTCAGCGTTGGGGCTTCTCGGACCCCAAAGCACTCACTCGAGGATCCCTCGGCGGTCGTGCTGGGCAAGAGTCGTGCAGTCTTGAAGATGGCCGGTCCCTCGAGGTCTCGTCGCACCCACGGATCTCAGCTGAGCTGTAGACGTAGGTAGAGGCCAGAGGTGCCAGGGAAGCCGGGTCTCGTTGTGCTGTTATGTTATGTTATGTTATTTGGGTTCTTCTATAGCGCAACGGCTACTCCAGTAGGAGTGTCCCGGTGCTTTAGCGAAGAGGTCCTTTAAGAAGAGGAAACATAACTGCAGAATAAAAGGAACAGCGAAGTTAACTGGTAAACAGCCAGGTTTTTAATGCCTTTCTGAACGACATCAGACTAGGGGCCTGTCTGAGAGAAATGGGAAGCTCATTCCAGGCGCGCGGGGCCAGGTAATGAAAAGAGCGCCCCCCTTGTCTGGTTCGCTTGATGGACGGAACAACCATTTTAGACAAGGAGGCAGATCGCAAAGTTCTGCTCGGCTTGTAAAGAGCAAGGCGCTTCCTAATGTACCTAGGGCCTGAGTCATGAAGGGCCTTGTAGGTCAGCGTCAGGCTTTTAAAGAGAGCCCTCTTGGCTATAGGAAGCCAGTGCAGTTCCTTCAACAAGTCAGAAGCACTAGCTCGTCTAGGGAGTCCATAAATAGCCCTGGCAGCTGAATTTTGGACTACTTGAAGTCTCCTCACGAGATATTTAGGGAGTCCTAGATAGAGGGCATTTGCATAGTCCAAACGCGACCCGACAAGTGCTTGGACAATGACCCTTCGATGGTTCATAGAAATCAAGGGGAGGAATTTCCTGAGCATCCGCAGGATCCCGAAACATTTCCCCGAAAGACAGGATATTTGAGGCCCAAAGGTTAACTCATTGTCAACAATGATACCTAGATTTTTAGCCTTGGTACTTGCATTAACCGGTGGAAACAGGTCTTGTGGCCACCAACTTTTCCAGTTTGGTTCAGAGACACATCCAAAAAAAAGCAGCTCCGATTTATCGGAGTTGCATTTTAAGCCGTGTCTTTTGAACCAATCAAAGACTGCTTCTAGGCAGCCTCTGATGCGGATCCCATCGAACACCTCATTCTTGTCATATGTGAACAAGAGCTGGGTGTCGTCAGCGTAAGACACGATCTGAGCGCCGAACGACTCTGCAACCTCTGCAAGGGGGGCCAGAAAGATGTTAAAGAGCAGGGGGCTAAGAATAGACCCCTGAGGGACCCCCACTTCCAGAGTTGCCATAGCTGCGGAGTGAGGTGGCGCCCAGATCGTTTGTCGACGGCTAGCTAGAAATGATTTGAGCCAGTTCCACACCGTCCCCCGGAGACCACAATCCCAGAGTCGAATTAGGAGGGTATCATGGGGAACGGTGTCGAACGCCGCCGACAGGTCCAACATGACCAACATGGCCTTTCCTCCAGTATCCAAGACCTCTCTGATGGCAGTGGTGACTTCAAGTCGCGCGGTCTCTGTGCTGTAATTCGCACGAAACCTAGATTGAGTGGGGTGCAACAGATTGTTATTCTCGATGAAGTCAGAGATAGATCTGTGCACATCTGTGGTCAGTCGGATTCCGGAGGAAGGACGTGCAGCAAACCGCAGTGTTCTTGGATGGTGCCAGCGGGTGCAGGGTGACTACTCCTTAGTCACAAGGGAGAAATCTTGAGAAGAAGTCGAGAGTTCCTTTCGTAGAAAGTGGTTTCAGGATTCAAAGATGATCTGATCTGGAAGGGGGCCCGCTCCTATCTTTATACTAGGAAAAGGGGCTGGCACGCGACTAGGTCCTGCCCCTGGGTGGGACCAGGAAGGGGGGTGGTTACACCCCTCTCCCATGCCGGACTTTCCCCAGCTCAGGGGCTGGTGTGCCCCTGGAACTGGTTCTAGCCGGCAGATGCATAGTGAGCACCGGGGTGCCACTTGCAGTCACCTTCCTCTAAAGCCCTGCCTACCCAGGATACACAAAACCCTGTCTGGGATGGTGCTAGCACCGCCCCTGACAGGAAACCCTTTGTCCAAGCTCCCCTCGCTGGAAGGACTCCCAGCTGCAGGGGGTCAGACTTGTGTCTGTGGTGGCAGCATCCATTTTGTGATGCTGAGGCTTGAGTTAACTTTAACCGGGGTTCACAGTTACATACATGTCGTGTCCCTCTAGGAGGGTGGAATGCTAACCCCGTCGCCAGAATTGGCGAAGGGTTAGTATTCCAATTCGTATGACACCTTACTCGACATGTTTTGATAAAGCAATACCAAAGATAGCATATAACCGCGAGGATTATAATGCACTTAAGAGTATATGGTATGCGTTATCATGGAACAGCTATTAGGACTTGGTTCCGCAAGCTGCAAACGGGCTCAGCTCATGCCAGAGCACCATCTCACACGATTCCAAGCACTCTGCCTTCAGGTTTGTCAAGGCCTGCCATAGGAGTGACTGATAGGAATCTGTGTGTCCATTTTAGGGTTAGATATAGGTATACTATATCTAAAGCAAAGGGTGACTACACCACCTTGCCCCAGCTGTCGTGCAGCCAGTTGTGTCAGATTTAGATGGCCAGCCAGGGGTGGCATAATACATGCTGCAGCCCCTGGTAGGCCCTAGGTACACCTATGCCCTGAGTTACAGGGTCTGATAAGGCGGAGCAGTACCAATTGGTTATGTACCTAAGGTACAGGGAATCCATTTTACACAGAGAGCAGTAGGCCTGGGGCCCTGAATAGCAGGGTCCCAGGTCAACTAAGTCGGAAAACCAGCAAAACACCAGGCAAAAAGTTGGGGGCAACCATAGTCGGGTATCTACCTTCCTACAGTGGGTACCAAATATCAGTTTAGGATGAAACTGTCCAGGGCTATTGGATCACTACTCAGCTTGCCCCAACCATCCCCTAGGGGAGCTCTTATCCTGCTGCTTCAAATCTATAAAACACAGTGTACGGGACACTTTCAAAAGTGATGCTATTCAGTCTGAAGAGAACAGGATTGCAGAAAGGTCCTGGCAGTTCCCATTTCATCCCCCTATTTAATCTGCCATGAAGAACTAGTTGTCCCATACATTAAGGATTACATCAGAGAAAGCCCCACCTTATTATGGCTAGCAAAATGGAAAAAAAGGAGGCCAGTTTGACCAAGGACATCATTATGGACAGCCTCAAATGTAAAAGGGGCCTAACAATCAGATGGCTAGCTGGTGTAGAAACAAGCTGTCATAGTCTTTTTGGATCCCGAGCTTAATATTTATATAAACAACAAGCATTTACAATGCAATTGGTCTTGTTGAAAGAAGCAATAGAAGAGTTAAGTCTGGTTTCTTGGGGTAAAGCATTCCAATTCCTGGGCGCCATCCCTTAGAAGGATCGTGTATAGGTTTTCTTCTTGTTGAATCTTTGGGGTTTCAGTAGTAGGTTGTCTGTGCTTCTTGAAGATCCTATCCCACCAGAAATCATCAGTTTCTGTGCCAAATAGCTTGGTTCCTTGTGATGCAGGGCTTTATGCGTCATACACGCTATTTTCAGATTAATTCTGGCTTCCATTGCTAGCCAATTCAAGGATTTTAGGTCTGGGGAGATGTGGGCCCTTCTTTTAGACCTAGTGATGAGTCTCACTGCCACATTTATAGAAGCTCTTAGAGGTGATGTTGTAGCTTTCGAAAGGTCACATAGAGGGACACATCCGTACTCTACTCTGGGGATAACTAAAGCTTGAACTGCCTGCTTGAAGTCGTTGGCTTGAAGGAAGGGTTTCAGCTACCTCCGTGTGTTTAT
Source organism: Lissotriton vulgaris (assembly GCF_964263255.1). Lineage (NCBI taxonomy): Eukaryota > Metazoa > Chordata > Amphibia > Caudata > Salamandridae > Lissotriton > Lissotriton vulgaris. Next base: position 313,442,863 of record NC_141695.1, read on the forward strand.
CTGGAAGTTTGCTCCCTTTGTAGAGTTGCTAATATGTTTTTGTATATTGAGTTTCCCCAAAACAAAGAAAGGTCCATAAGGGTTGCAGCACGAATTATGGCACCCTAAGAGACCCCTCACCAAGCACATACAAGAAGACTGCCACTGGAGGCTGCGTGCTTTGGTGCAGACAAAAATTGAAGACATGACACATCCCTGTGTCAAAAAAGGTAGAATGCCCACCGACCTTAAATGTCCGTGTAAACATGTGCAAAAAAGTGTATTGGGATTGTCATCTCCACGTTGAATTATGTGGAAACCTGTACCGATATGTGTCTTGGAGCAAAGCCTTAGTGGCACTCTTTGAGCCTATGTGAAGTTTGAAGATGAAATTTTGGATTACTTGAGATTACTACTTGTATAAAATGGATGAAAAACAGAAGACAGTGTCTGAGCTTTATTGGATGGTGATAAAAGTAAATTCTGATAAAATAAATAGTTTACTGGGTAGTGTTCATCCAGTCACAAATGTATGTCATTGTTTTGTGGAAGGCTTCCTTTGATTCTGAGGTATTGTCAATGGTAAAAAGCAGCTGCATTTCATCAGCGTAGTTCTAAACTGTTCATTTTCGATTCTTTAAAGAATGTGCAAGGAGGGCTGATACACAGGTTAAAACGATGGAGAGTAGGGAGGATCCCTGAGGTACTCAGCAGTTTAATTGGACCCTAGATGAGCAGAAGGGTGAGAGGTGGACCAACTCAGAGCCGCCCTTATTGGCTACAACTATTGATTGTGGATTGTATTGCTTTCTCCTCCTTGGCAGTACTTGAAAAAGCTTCACACGCAAGAGCGAGCCATTGAGGAAGTAAAGCTGGCCATTAAGCCCTACTACCAGAGGAAGGAGATCACCAAGGAGGATTATAAAGACATTTTACGAAAGGCTGTAAGCAAGGTGAGTGTACTTGTTCTGTTGCCATCCTATCTCTCCTTCTGTTCTCATTGCCTTGGAGACTATGCACTAGTTCTGTTCAACCACTGTTTTGTCACTTCACAGGTTATTCCCTTCATAAGTATGGTACATATGACTTACCACCTACACTGTTATATCCCTTTGTAATCGCCCCTCATAAGTCCGGTGCAAGGACTTCTCTTGTATTCCACTTCTTAGGGGAAATAAGTTATACCCTTCACACTAATACAATGTAGATTAGTTATGAATGTGTTTGTGCTTTTTTGCCCACTGCACTTCTACTTTACACTCAATGCACAATGTTGTTGTACCTGTCCTATCCCAAAACCTGTCCTCCCTGTTTGTCTCTTTACACAGAACTGCACAAGATGAAACTTTGTCATTCTATTATTCGCCCTACTTTTCTCCCCTTTCTGGGTGTGCACAAGAATAGATTATCTACCCTGCGCCTTGTGTATGGTTTATTTGTATAGTTTGAACCTAGTCAAAACGTTGAGTGTATGCTTACAATGGCCCTGTACATCAGTGAGTGAACGATTGGACAGGTGTCTGATTTCTGGGCGAAGTGTACTGTTACTGCATCATGATGATGTGTTCTTTGAAGAGAAGTACTTTCCTAACTTTGAGCTGAGTTGGGGTGGTCCTGATGAATCCAAGGTCATCCTCCTAACATTCCACTGAAGCGTTGCGTGAGGTGAGTTACTGACTTGTTTCCCACTTTTGTAACTCCTCCATCTGCAAGGTTATGTACATTGTGACAACTTGCTTACATTCGTTCAAATACCCAGTCCAGAAACCCCAGTTCTTCCCATCCACCCAACCTCTTTAAATCTGTGCATTCTGTGAGATCGGGTCTTGGCCTTCTGTAATTTTTTCCTGACATGCTGTACGAGTGGTCAAAGCGTTTCTGTTCCAGCCCACTCACTACCACCCTTCTCTTTAAGGGTCCTGAGCAAGGCTAGAGCATGCCTGATGTTGCACTCTTTCAGTTTCCTTGGACAGGCCTTCCACAAGATCTGTGTTCCTGACCTTCACCATATCCTTTCAATGACTTAGTCATGCACAGCAAAAGATGTGTATTTGTCTTTCTTCTGTCACACATGTGACATGGGTACCTCGAATAATAGGGCGTGATTGAATACAAGCTTGTGGTGGCATAGCAATGGTGCCATAGGTCTTGGGTCAATCAAGGAAAATGGACCACCTCTACCACCTGTTTGGTTTATTTAAAAAATAAAGACACCCACAGTTGGGGTTCAGAATGCCCTTAACATACCTGGGGCCACTACACCTGCTGCACTATTCGCAACTACACCCTTGCGGCTGCTGACTGCAGGATGACTAGACAGAGTCCCCAGCATCGACTAGCTCAAAGCTTGCAGTTAGGAAGATCTGTAGATCTAATATGTTGTTGGTTTTTAGATCATAAGCAGGGCCACTGGAATTCTGCCGCCAAATTATATGGCAAGGTTTACTAAATTATAAAGCAAGAAACGGCAACTTAAGCGGTATAATGGTGCACATTTTGTGATAGTGTTACCTCGTTATGGTGTCATTTTTACACATATTAAATCTACTGGGGCAGTGTTATGATTTCATTAGAACCAGTCCAACATCCAAATACAACAATAAGCAATAGCCCACTTTTGCGAAGGGCCTTTTTAGTAACCTTTGATCCGTTTGAGCTACTAACTATATTTCTTTGTTAAAATCTGCAGATTAAGCAGCATATGATGAATTATGTGACAACAGTGACAAATCCATAATTATGCTTAAAACACTGCTGCCACAACATCGTGTAATTCCAGTAGCCCTGATGATCTGGAGGATCTGCTACTGCAGTCTCCTTCAAGAAGCATTTTTGGACAGAGGTTTCTGAAAAACACGTTGTATATATTTTACCACTACTGAGAAAGAGCAGAGCACCTGTAAAGTGTTAATTAGCCCCAATTTCAAATAAAGCAATGGGGATTTGTTTTTCTACACTTTTTGCAGGTGCTTATTGTGTACACATTACATAAAGTGCTTGTGGTCAGCTTTTACTTGATTTCTGCCAGACTTTTTAAGTATATTCAGATTTTTGGATATAGCAGTGTCTTGATGCAAGGCTTATTGCTTTCATGTTGGTTCCTTTATATAAAACATACCTTTACCCAATTTGCACACTGGCTCCCTCTTGTTTATACATCATTCCTGTCAACGGAAGCATCGAGCTGCTGGTTATAGTATCTTGTCGCCGTCCTCATGTGTATTTGGATTTCATGCACCCTATGTGCTCTTTCTTGTGGTCTGACATGTGAATTTTTGCTGTTGCAATGTATGGAAATTCTAATTTTGTTACCTGCCACTGAATTATAGAGAACAGGACATCTGAAGATAGCCAGATAAGAACTGGGGTTTTCCAGTATTGGATCTTTCATAGATTCAAATGCTTGAACCGTTTCCTGTCAAAGTAGTACTCCCACGGTACCATAATAAGGCAGTTTGCATCACTATTGTAGGCTATAATGGCAATGAACAATCATTTAGCTAGCCTATCTAGGTCGTTTTTCAAAAAAGGACCAAAGTGCAAACCTTAACCAATCAGGCGATAGTACCCTCTAGTACACTCCAAAGAGAAGCGGAGTACCTCGGATTTTCACTGCACGTTGTGTGTGAAGAGAGTCTCTCTCAGCTCTGCTCAGTTTTCTTAAACCCAGATTCTGGAAGCTTCTGCTACTGCTGCTACAATGTTGACATATTGAAAAAGGCCTTTTCATGTCCTGCAAAACTTGCAGAAAGAAAAGTTTACATGTAGATGACCCACATAACCCACATGACCCACGCAGTCTCTACTGCCTCTAAAATTTGATGCACTTTTTCCTCCAAAAGCTTCATCTGTTGCTTCAAAAACCAAAACTCAGAAATCATCATCTTCTGAGGAGGATATTGATCCCATGACCAAGGGACCTCTGAGGAAAGCTGAAAGCCCCATAAAATATCCCACCGGCCTAAAAAATCTTTTAAAAGGGAGAAAAAGAAACCAATCTCCTCAGAGGTGCCTTATCGGAGTCCAATACACCATCTATCAGGGCTGGGGATTACCTGTATACATCTTCCTCATAACCGTTGACAAGGCACGAGACTCTACTTGGAACCCGTCGAAAGTACCATCACTGCCGATAGCAATATTGTCGGCAACAATGACGGTTACTGCTGTCTCATCGACAAGACAGTCCACGACATTGATTCCGCCAACGAGAATTTAATGGCAGACTAAGACTGTCAAAGACCACATCGGGGAGGGGATTTAATGACCACACCAAAAACCTCAAGACTGCAGGACACCTACAGGACCATCACCTCTACAACAATGTAGTTGACAACAAAAATGACACAAAATTACTAAAACATCCTTACAGCTTGAAATAACTTCCCCAGCAAGGTCTCTCCTCTTTCCCAAGTTGTCTTCAGGACCAGGAGGAGCCAGACAAGGACAGCCCTTTTAGAGCAGCTCACATCTCCATAGGAGCCCAGTGAGTCCCCAAAGGTATGGCAGAGGTTAAAAGTAGAGAATACCTTACTCCCAATTTAGTGGTAGCTGGGCTGAGCAGGTAGGCTTATGAGAAGGTAGTGTGACTGCATTATGCATTTGGTGTACATACTTATACAAGGCAGGAACACACGCAAACACGGACTCCAAGCCAATGTTTGTAGAAAAATATTACTTTAGTTACTTTTATTTCTAGGAACCGAGTTGAAATCAGTTACAGGTAAGTAGACTTTTATACTTTCAAAATACTGGCAATATGTTTGTATAGCATTAACAATACTTTACATGTGCATTAAATGCTTTTCAGTACAGAATACTATGTTCGAGGCATGTGTGCTGTAGATGAACATGCTTTTCATATTCCTGCCATCTAGTGTTGGAAGCAAGCTTCTGTCCTTCCGATGCTGAAAGAAGCAAATCTGGATATAACTGACCCTAATAATTATCGTCCTATTTCGAGGCTTCCTTTACCAGCCAAATTAATTGAAAAAATGTTAATTCTCCAACACAGTGCGTTTCTAGGGGCCGCCCGGGCCCTAAACCCCTCCCAACAGGGGTTCAGAGCCGGCCACGGTACTAAGTCTGCTCTGATTAAAGCAACGGAGAAAATCAGAGAAGTGCTGGACCTCGGAGGCAAAGCGGCGTTGGTCCTATTGGACTTTTCCACTGCCTTCGATACGGTACATCATGGGATTCTGATGGACCGGCTGAAGAAATGTGGGATACATGGGAAAGCATGGGACATCCTGAAAGCTTTCTTAACCAATAGAGAACAGTGTGTGGCAATGGGTGTTTACGTACCATAACCGTTTGTGTTGCCCTGCGGTGTTCCGCAGAGCTCTTCCCTAAGCCCCACACTGTTTAATATATATGTTACCTCGCTGGCTCCTATTGTCAGGTCATTTGGTTTTGATTTAACATCTTATGCAGATGACACACAAATTGTGGTGTTGCTGTTACCTGGCAAGGGAGAAGGAATAGCCATGCAATTTCAGGAATGTATGTTGGCAGTAGGCAGATGGATGGCTGATAACTGACTCAAATTAAGCACAGCAAAAACGGAAGGCATTATATTTGGTACAAAGGAGGACTTCTGGAGTCCTTGCTGGTGGCCGGGGGAGATGGGTTCCCCGCCCCTACCGGTTGCCAAATTGAAGAACCTGGGTGTCTTAATTGACGATCAACTTACCTTTAGGCCCCAGCTTAACACCGTAGCATCGTCAGTATATTTTATACTTAAAATGATTCGGAAGATCCTCCCTTTCCTCCCGGAGAGCAGTAAAAAAAGGTTATTACTGCATTAGTGCTGTCCCGCCTAGATTGCAACAGCCTGCAGGTGTTGCAAAATGCGGCAGCTAGACTTTTTTTACTTTTTTTTTTAAAACACCTTTATTTGTGAACTGAAGGTTATACACAGCTTGCAGCCTACAACCCCAAGGGCCGACAGCGAAAAACCTAAATAGCTGGACTGCAGAACAGTCCGATAGTACACGGCCAAAATGCCGACATCCCTGAGGTCTGGCGGCATACACCATCCTGAATCAAAATTATAATTCGATATGACCGTTATCGCACTGTAATTCCAATCTGCTGTATTCCATGGCATCTAATAGGTCTATACCGTAGACAACATATCCTAGAACAATAGCGGCAGCGGTGTGTTTTTGATAGTCTGAATCAACCCTCACCTGTGCATAACCCACTGAAACTACCCCCCCACCCCCGTGTGGAAAACCCTGAGCCCCCCTCCCACCCACGATAACTTGTTCCCTAGCCTATGTGCCTTCTACATGTCTTACTACATATCCCGTGCGGCAGCGAGATTTCTGACGGGCCTACCAAAGTAGGCCTCCATCTCGTCCAAAATCACACTGGCTGCCAGTGCGGTAGCGGATTTCTTTTAAGGCCTTGTGTCTGGTCTTTAATGCCTTGCAAGGCTGAGGGCCTGCTTGACTGAAGGAGTACTTTCAATGGTACATTCCCCCAGATATCTAAGCTCATCTGGGCTGCGGTTGGTTAAAGTCCCTCGTATAAAGAAAGCTCAGTGGGGAGGTAGAAGCTTTGTGTTGGGGGCAACGAAGGCCTGGAATGCCCTGCCCCTCGCCTTGAGGAATATGACCGATTTGATGGCTTTCAGGAGAGGCATTAAAACTTGGTTATTTAGACAATAATTCCTTTCTGGCCTGAACCTTTAGGAGTATTCATCTAGCGCCAGGACACCCTTGGGTAACAGCGCACTGTATAAATGCCAAAAATAAATCAAAAATAATGTTGGGTCCTGATGTTTGCAAGTTATTTTTCATCGAAGAAGTCTTTCCTAGTCACGAGGTAAGGTGACTCCTCCTTTTCGGTGATTGTGCTCATGTGCATCGAGTCCATTGTTAGATTGTTTTTTTTTCCGCCATCTGGTTCAGTCATGTATTGCTGTGCTCTGGTTCAAAACTGTTCTTCAGGTTCCCCTCGACGCGCAATCCTCTCTACCCTTGACGGTGTTGTTTCTGTACGCGTTCCCATTTCTCCACGTATCCTTTCGACAACGGAATCGACTTTTCGATCGGAAAGCTTTGCTGACGGCCGTAGGGCTAGAATGCGCCGAGTTAGCGCTCAGTCGATGCATCGGACTGGTAAAATTCTTTCCTTGATGCCACGCGAAGTATCCGCACACCGACTCACACAAAGTGTGCAACTTGTGCTTGTCTCCCGAGCACAAAGAATAAACCTGCGACTCTTGCCGATCGTTCCGATCAAAGAAAACTGTTCTTGATCATCTGGCTTGACTTCGAGAGATGCAGCGTCAAAGCATCGAAGATATGCCGTAAATCTTCGGCCAAGATTCCGGCCAAGAAGACATCAATGCATCAGCGGCAGAGGAGGAGGAAGCCTTCTCCGAACAAGACTTTGAATCGGAGCTCAAGATAGACCTCGAAGAACTGTCACAGTGACAAGGTGACATGAGTACAGAAGACCCCTTCCCCCACAACTTTTCCGACTCCCTGCCTCCGGGCCCGGCTCCGAAACAGCCAGTCATGCCTTCTGGCTCGGTGCCGAGTCGTCAAGACCTCCTCTGAACCGAAATCCTCCATGTGGAAAACCAAGCACTCTTCAGAGTCGAACCCTTCCACGCCGAAGATCAGCTTCCTCCGGCACCGAAGACACCTGCACCGAAAACTTCAACGCCAAAACAGAAAGAGACCCCTTCGTATCCGAAAGAGGACATTATTCCATTAACACCAGATCCTAAGCAAAATAAGCTGTATATTAGCACAGAGACCGGCCATAGTCACACAAAGCCGATTAAAAAAACGCAGGCTTCAGGATGATGACACTTTTTACAAGATTCCTTTAAAGAAAAAATGTGTGACTGAAAGTCCTTTTAATCTACCATCACCACCACATTCACCGCCTCCTGCTCCAACAGAGAATACCTTGCAAATTACACCTCAGGATTCACCACAATCTCACCATGGGGAAGACAATGCTGATGATGGGGGCAGGGGATACATCTACCAACAGATCCATGAACAGATTATACAATTGATCCCCCAGATGATAATGATCCAGACCTTTACCCAGCTACACCATCTCCTCCAGACGACAATGCATCCCATCAAGAACTCTTTGTCAGGGCTGCACAATATCATGGGGTGGCACTGCACAAAGAATCACTGGAGGAAGATATTTTGTTTGAAACTTTAGCATCCACACACAGGTCATCACAAACACTTCCCAAGGCATGATGCGACACGCTGATCCGATTTTTAAAAACCCAGCCAGAGCACGCATCTTAACTCCTAGAGTAGACACAAAATATAAGACCTCCCCTACAGACCCTATGGTTATCAAGGGCCAGTTGCCATTAGATTCCCTAGTAGTGTCTAATGCTGGTAAGCAGGAATTTCTCAGACTTCAGGAGAGGCTCCTCTTTTCAGATAGAGTTCAAGTTAATTGACGCTTCTGGGAAGCGCATAGCTGCTCAAGCTGCTAATCAATGGTGCATTGCGAACATGCAGGGTCTTTTAGCCAGATACAACAAGGCACACTGGGATGAGGTAGAGCAATTGCTTCAATATCTCCCAGATGAGCATAAAGTCAAGGCACAGGACTTAGTAAATGAAGGTAAACTAATGTCTAGTTCCTCTATAGGGTGTGCTCTAGATGCTGCCGACACCACAGCATGAGATGTTAATACCAGCATCTTGCTCAGGAGACACACTTGGTTAAGGATTTCAGGGTTCAAGCCAGAGGTCCAACAATCAATCCTTAACACACCTCTTGATAAAGAACATCTGTTTGGTTCTAACGTAGATCAAGCATTAGAGAAAATGAAAAAAGACACAGAGGTGGCTAAATCTATGGAGTGCTCCAGTCTCCATCCAACAGAGGCTGCTTTTGTTGCTCCTCCTTTTACAGAGAAGCGTCCAAACCCACATCCCCAGATCAGAATACCTCAACTTATAAAGGTAACAACCAGTCCTCTCCCTCCAGAGGATTTTTTCGAGGAGATTATAGAGGCAACAACTTAATGGGTAGAGGAAAGAGCAACACTCCCCTTCCCCCAACAAACAATGACTTGCCCACGCTTCCTCCCGATTACACCTCACCTGTCTGGGGAAGACTTCAACAATTTCTCCCCATTTGGCAGTCTATAACAGACAAATGGGTGATAGGAATTATCCAACACGGTTATTGCCTGGAGCTTACCAACAATCCCCCAAACATTCTACCTTGATCTCCCAAATTGTCTCCAGCACACATACACTTGCTAGAGCAAGAGGGCCAGTCCCTCTTACTAAAAGGGGCAATAGAGCTGGTTCCAATACAGTACCAGGGCTCGGGGGTTTACTCTGTATTTTCTCATTCCCAAAAAGAACGATTCCCGAAGACCTATTCTGGATCTCAGAGAATTAAACTGTTATATACTGTCAGAACACTTTCACATGATGACGCTTCAGCAGGTACTCCCAATTTTACAAAGAGCAGATTTTCCGTCTAATCGAGATTTAAAAGACACATGTTTTCATGTTCCAATTCACCCGGCTCTTCGCAAATACCTCAGATTTGTGATAGCAGGCAAACATTACCAGTTCAACATGCTTTCCTTCGGAGTCACTACAGCGCCCAGAGTTTTTACCAAATTTCTGGCGGTAGTCGCAGCTCATCTCAGAAGACGGCAGATTCACTTCTTCCCCTATCTAGACGACTGGCTTATCAAAGCTAGCACTCACCAGAACTGTCTACAGCACACACTGTTCACAATAGATCTACTTCATCAACTGGGCTTCACCATCCATGCAAAACAATCTCACCTGCATCATTCTTATCTAGGAGGTAGTCTAGACACAGTCAAAGCTCTAGCCTCTCAATTGCCAAATACACAATATTCAAGCTATCATTCTACAATTTCAACCCAACCAAGCTTTCCCGGCAAGGGTATTTATGCAACTGCTAGGAATGATGGCGCCTTGCATAGCGATAGTGTTTGTAGACTGCCGTACCCATTGCTCTCTGCAGTGGTGGAACCCACAAAAATAAGCAGGGCAGCCTTTCATCAACTCCGTTCCACAGATTATGCTCACAGCAGACGCATCTCTAACAGGTTGGGGAGCTCATCTCAAAGATTACACAATACAAAGACTGTCGAGTAACAAGCACAAGACTCTCAACGTCCACTATCTGGAGCTTTTAGCAGTTTTTCTAGCACTCAAGGCTTTTCAAACTCACCTCATAGTCAAAACTGTCCTAGTCGTACGGACAACATGCCAGGAATCGGTTATGTGAAAAAGCAGGGGAGGGGAGACACACTCTCTAAGTGTCAACACTCGCTCAAACCATCTGGGATTGGGCAATCCATCATAAGATCGATCCTCTGGCAGAACATCTCTCAGGAGTAAACAATCAAATTGCCGATCTCCTCAGCAGAAGGAGGCAGCATATTCATGAGTGGGAATTTCATCCCCAGGTTCTCCTTTACTTTCAACAATGGTGTTTTGTGGTGTAAATCTTTTCTGAATTCACTATTGTTAGATTTAAGGGTCTCTATTTAGCACAGGTAGGTACTTGCGACAAGTAGGGATCGGCTCTAGTCAGGATAGGGGGGATTACACTACTAAAATAACCCCTGCTCACCCCCTTGGTAGCTTGGCACGAGCAGACAGGCTTTATAGAAGAGGTGTTGTGTTAAGCATTTTTGACCACATACAGTAACCCAGTGACAACACTACAGATGGACACCACACAAGCTTTTATACCAAAAATAAGTATAATTATATAGTTACCCCAAGACCATAAACGACAAAAATATGCAATACTGTAAGATGTTAGATTTTAGCTTAGTTCAGTTCTTGGATGCGACACTTTGCAACCATGTACCTTAGGTTGCGTTGCACTTCAACGACAAGCAATGTCGCAGCGAGGGAATTGCGGCAAAGTTCAGGTGCAAAGACATGAAGATCTTCCAGATACGGCACGCTTCTCGGGGGTGCGAGAAGTTCTCGGTTCGATGCGTGGACTGCAGCGGCGACACCCTTGTTCCACGATGCAACGGCAGCAGATCCACTTGCGACACAGTTCTCCCACGTTGCGTGAAGCTTCCGCACGATGCGACAACTACAGCGGCGACATCCACGATGCGACGGCAGCATCTCCGACGGGGGCACGCTTCTCGGGGTTGTGCGGCGCTTTTCTTCAATGTGGTGCAGTGCAACAGTTCCAGTGGCGACACCCTCCCTTGGAGTTGCGACGGCAGGCACAGTGACTGCAACACGCTCCGACCTTGTTGCGAGACTCTTCTCTCAATGCAGTGCAACAGCTACAGCGGTGACACCCTCCTATGGAGTTGCGACGGCCACACACTTCCTCTTCGTTGCGGCACGCTTCTCTCCGATGCGGCGCAGTGCGACAGCTCCGACGGGGACATCCTCCTTCGGAGTTGCGACGGCAGGCACAGCGACGGCGACACGTTTCTTCTCGATGAGTCTCGCTTCCAGCTCCTTGCGACACAGTTACTCAGAAGCAGCAGGCGCTTCCAAAGAACTTTGAGGGGCTGGGGGGTGAAGTCTGTTGTCCCCGAGACTTCAGCAGGAGGCACGCTCTTTTCCAAGCCCTTGGAGATCCTTCACAAGTTGAAAGCAAAGTACACAAAGTTCCTTTCTCCTTCCTTTGGCAGTAAGGCAACCACTGCAGGCCAATCCCCCTAGCAACACTTCAGCTTGGGAATAGTCTCTCCTCCGTTTCTTCAGGTTCCTCTCCTCAGTAAAGGTTTCTTTTTGTAGTCCAAAGTGATCTAATTTCATGGGATCAGGGTCCCAATATTTATACTCCAAAATCCTTTGTTCTCTATGGGGAGAGGGGCCTTTGCCCAGTCCAAACCAGTTCTGAAGCACTCTGTTTACCAGACTTCTCCTTTCCTTTCACGGTGCAGGGCAAGCACATCAGACGCCCCACAGGAGGTGGAGCCAGGATTGTGGAAGGCAGGCACACACCTATTCAAGGTTCAGATGCAACTTCTCCCTCCCATCTAGATGCAGATCTCTCAAGTCACCACTGGGTGACTCATCCTGTCTTTTGGAATCCCCCAGCCCTGTCACTCACAAAACCAGACAAAGGAATACACAACCTAGCAGAAGCAGGCTTGAAAGGTTAGACAAGCAAACACCTACTTTCTAAAAGTGGTATTTGCAAACACAGAATGTTAAAACCAACTTCACTAAAAGATGTGTTTTATCATTCAAAGTTCAGGCATACTAAACTCGAATGTCTACCATGTTCTCTGAGACAGTTAGGATTATAAACATGTAATAATCTAACGGCCAATTCCGGCCTAAGGAGAACAGGTAGCCTTGCAATAGTGAAAAACGAAAATGTCTGTAATTCACTATCAGGACATGCCACACACAGCAGGGCTTGTCCTACCGTATACTTACAATGCACCCTGCCCTTGGGCCTACCATAGGGGTGACTGATATGAAGAAAATGGAAGGTTTAGGGACTGGGAAGTGGGTGCACTTGCCCAGTCAGCATGACGGTACTAGACTGCACGCAGGCTCTGCAATGGCAGACCTTAGACACATTTTACTAGGCTGCTGTGGGTGGCACAACCAGTACTGCAGGCCCATCAGCAGCATTTGGATTTACATGCCCTGGGCACACTCAGTGCACTAGACTAGGGTCTGACAAGTAAACTAAATAGCCAAACATGGAACCACTGATTAATACATCAATTTACATTAGGAAACACTTGCACTGTGGCACTGAATAGCAGTGGCACAGTGCCCATAGCATCTAATACCGGCAAAAAACACCTGAGGCCACAGCAAAAATGGAAGGGAGACCCACGCCAATGGTGCCAGGTCTAACAACTAGGCTGTGCAGTATTCCGCCATCTAGTGGTTGGGTCCGGAATCGTAGTATTTCTTTTTTTTTTTAACGGAAGCTCCCACCTTTGATAGCCATCTTCAGATTCTTTTTTTTCCTCAGTTGGGTCTGTATCGATACAGAGGAGCTCCCAAACTTGGAGAGAAGAATCGAGGAAAAAATCAATAGGACAGTGTCTTCCACTTTCAAGACGACTGCAGTTCGACAAAGGAAGAAAAAACAAGATCTTCGACGATCGGAGAATGCAAATGCAGGGGGCTCACTGTGCACGGTAATGGACAGGATGCCATTCAAGTTTTGTAAGAACTCTCCCCACAAATACGCTCAAAAGGATCAGACCCCGGTCTGCAACCTGTGCCTGTCGCTGGACCATCAGAGCGACGACTGTAACGCCTGCTCTGTCTTCACCCCGAAGACGTTGAGGGTGAGAGAAAGGAAGTGACGAGCCAATTACAGCATGCAAAGCCAAGGACCATCGCCATCGCTGCGAGACCTGGGCGCCTCTAGTGAGGAGGAAGATAACATCGCCAAAGGGCCAGAAGGCGATGCGAACAGAAGTTTTGGTCGTGGAAGTCGAGAAGAAGACTTTGAAGGAGTTAAGAGTCGTCGACCTCGGAAAAGCTCTAGACCTCCAAAGGGATCTTCAGTGTTTAAGTATTCTGCGACCGCAGCTGCATCCAAACAAAGAAACGACCGTAGGATCCTTGGAAAAGAACTCTGGAATGGCAAAGGTCCTTGAAAAAACGAAGACCTTGAAAGACAGTCTGGAAAAGGACGCCTCAGTGTAGAAAACAGAGGCCCAAACCAACATCGACGACCGGATCGGCGTTGACAGCCAAAAAACTGAAAGCAGAAAATCTCTATGCTAAATCACAAGTGGCTGAGATAAAGAGAAAGAGGCTCGAAGCCGAAATGGCTAATATCCTTTAACGAAATAAAGACTTTGAAAGCTTGAAGCCATTCAAGATACCCCCGAAAACAAAAAATACGGAAGGCAAAAAGGTCTTCGAAGAACCAATTCCGCCAAGAACCCCCTAACCGATCGAAGAAGAAGAGGAAGAATCATTCTTCGGGGAAGATGTCGAGAAAGACTAACAAACCTATGCAGAATCGGCGACCTCAGAGAATCCAGACCTCCAATGGCAAGATCTCTATGCCGAATCACCTGAGGGGGCCGTGGAATCATCTCCTTCGAGGCCATCTCCCCCAGAGGACATTGGCATGTACAATTAAGTAAGGTGCAGAAACTTATGGGATACAGCTAGAGGAAGAAAAGCCTAAATCAAGTTTTGCATTAGAGACACTGATGCCTACACAATTTAGAAACCAATTCCTCCCAATGCTGCCAAGTGAATTACACCAGGGGAAGAGGCATTCAAAGGGCCTTCTACATGCAAGGCTATAAAACCAAAGGCAAAAAAAGAAGTATAAACACTCCTCTAAAGCCCATATATACATCAGGGGATCAGTGCCAGCTGACTATCATTGCCTCAACAGCAATAAAAAAGAGCAAACATCCTAACTACAGTGGGACCACCTCCAGACAAGGAAAGCAAGAGGATGGACCTTGAAGGAAGGAAGGTGAAAAGAAGCGCAGCTAATCAATCACGCGTAGCTAATTCAAATGCATTGTTGAACAGACGTGCTTACCAACATTTGGAGGAGGTAGGAGAACTGTTACAAAACCTACCAGAACAATTCCAAAAAAGCTAGCCACCTGGTAGAAGAGGGTAAAATCGTTGCAAATACATATTTAAAATCAGCCTTTGATGCTGCTGAAACATCTAGTAGGCAAATGATGTTTGGCAACACAGAAAGGAGAAAAGCATGGCTTAGAATCTCAGGCTTCAAGCCAGATGTGCAAAGCAACATCATCAACTCGCCATTCAATGGGGAACAATTGTTTGGAAGTGTGGTTGATGAAAAGCTAAATCAACAAAAAAAGATCAACTAAACTGCAAGATCCATGGGGGCTCTGCAGTTCAGAGGCATGTGTAGAGGCACATCATCAAGGAGGCCAGCGCAGAGGTACACACTAACCTGTTACCTCACATCCAGGTTAGCATCAAACATACAAAACAGGAAACCAGGGCACACAACAGGGACAGCAACAAAACTGGCACTACCATGGAAGAGCATCCTTTCGAGGGCATCCCTGTGGCAGAGGTCAGCCACAAAGAGGTGAACAACAAACCTCTACTAGTGACTACGCTCACAACGAGGTACACTAACAAACAACAGTGAGAGTACACACAAAAGAAGCATGTACAAAAACAAAAGAAAACCAGTTTACAGTTTCTTCAACATACCACCCCATTAGGAGGCAGACTAAGATTTTTCCTACAAAAATGGAGGGAAATAACCACAGACAAATGGATTTTAAACATAATACAGTACGGTTACTGTATAGAGTTAGCAAATCCCACCACGCAATAGGCCAAAGCAAAGGACACATTCAAAAGAAGAATTATCTCACCTAGTAAGAGGTGCAGGAGCTTCAGGAAAAACATGCAATAGAGCACATACCACACAGAGAAAAGAACAACGGAGTACATTCACATACTTGGAACATTACGGCCAATATTAGACCTAAGATTTCTAAATAAGTTTATAAAAACAAAGATTCAAGATGACTACACTGCAAGAGGTGTTACCTCAATTGCAAAAGGGAGATTACATGGCAACAATAGACTTAAAGGATGCGTATTTACACATCCCCATGAACAAAAAACACAAAAGGTTAAGATTTGTCGTGGACAAACACTACCAATTCAAAGTACTCTTTTTCGGGCTACAATCGGCACCAAGAGTGTTCACAAATAGCCTGGCAGCAGTAGCAGCACATCTCAGGAGCCAAGGAATTCATGTTTACCCCTACTTAGACGACAGGTTGGTAAGAGCAAACTCTTACAGCCTATGCAAATAGCATATACCACAATTGATAGAGACACTAGTTTAGCACGGTTTCTCCATACATTGGGGAAAGTCATCAATAGAACCAGAACACATAAAGGTGTTCTTAAGCGCAGGGATAAACACTGTGTTAGGAAAAGCATTACAGAGCGAGAAAAGGAGATCAGCCCTATTGAAGGGGACTCATCTATACCAGAGGTGGCATCATCTTAGAGTGAAGACAGTGGGGGAATTACTAGGAATGATGGCCTCATGTATTCATTTAGTTCCCAACATTCATCCATTTGAGACCATTTCAAGAATGGCTCCAAACACAATGGTCACAGACTTCAGGGAGTTGGGAGTATCTAGTGGTTGCCACAAATAGGGTTCATCAAAAGATAGCATGGAGGAACAAGAACAACATAGCACAAGGGAGACTTTTCACACCACCAACTCAAACAGTGACCATAACAGATGCGTCCCTGATAGATGGGGAGCACACATGGACAATCTCAAAGTAAGGGGATTGTGGGCACCACAGGATGCGGTAAAACACATCAATATCTTAGAACTAAAACTGTTTTCTTAGCCTTAAAAGCCTTTCAGAACCAGCTCTACGGGAAAAGGGTGTTGATACAAACAGACCACACTACAACAATGTTTTACATAAACAAACAAGGAGGGACTCTGTCTTTAGCACTCTCCTCTAGCACAAGATATTTGGAGATGGGCAATTCCAATAGAAATAGACATTTTAGCAATACATCTACCACGGAAGGAAAATATAGAAGCGGACAGACTGAGTAGGCAAACAACATCATTCCATGAGTGGGAACTGAATCAAACAGAAGTACAAAGAATTTTCCTAAAACGGGGGACACCACAAATAGATCTATTTGCAACAACCCACAATGAAAAATGTCTACACTTCGCATCCAGGCGACCTGGCAACCAGTCCCCAGGGAATGCACTATGGATAGACGGGTCATGGATATTTGTGTACGCTTTTCCCCCAATACCATTACTGACCAAAGTGATCAGCAAATGCAGAATCAGCAAAATGACAATGATTCTCATCGCACAACAGTGGGCCAGACAGACTTGGTTCTCAGAACTAATGGAAATTTCACAAGGAACAATGTACAAACTTCCAAAATGAAAAGATTTTTTAACAATGCAAAACGTGAAAGTGCTTCATCCAGAACCAGAAAGCTTAGGCCTATCAGCATGCCTCCTGAATTCCCACATCTCAAACTACCAGAAAGCACAATGGCTGTTCAAAGAGAAGCTAGGAAACCAACAACAAGAACATCTTCTACATCAAAATGGAAAAGATACACACAATTGTGTCTTAAAAGGCGTCTTTCAAGGAAGATTAGAAAAGAAAGAACAGTGCAAAGTAAATACAATACAAAGTAAATAATGTTTTACATCACTAAAAGTAGACTTAGCAGCAATTGTAGCAGCAATCGTCACGTATACAAGAGGGGAAACGAAAGAGTTTCTTCACCTCACATGTGATCAAACAGTTCCTAGAAGGAGCAAAACGAATAGTTTCTTACTGCACTGCGGATGTGGGAACCTGGAGCTGAAGTTTGGGCATTTTGCGTTTTCAGCTGTGGCGAATAGGTCTATTTGTGGAAATCTAATAGTTTCTTACCTATCTGTGTAGTCTTGTAGCTTGAAGAATTTTCTGCATTCCTAGTGAATCCACCTTCCTCCGCCAAGTAAGAGAACTTTAAGGAGAAGAAAGAAAAAAAATCTGAAGATGGCTACCAAAAGTGGGAGCTTTCAGAGGAAGCCCGTCAACGTCACAGAAGGGAACCAAATGGTACTACGTCGACGCGCACAAACAAAAAAAGAAAGAAGAAATACTACAATTCCGGACCCAACCACTAGTTGGCGGACTAATGCACAGCATAGTGAATCCAGAAAATTCTTCAAGCTGCAAAACTACACTGACAGGTAAGAAACTATTAGATTTCCACAAATAGACCTATTCGCCACAGCTGAAAACGCAAAATGCCCAAACTTCAGCTCCAGGTTCCCACATCCGCAGTGAAAGGGCAATGGTCTATGGGTGAACTGGTCAGGGATATTTGCCTACGCTTTTCCGCATCTCCCGCTCATTCAGTGAGTGGTTCGGAAACTCAGGCAAACATCCCTTACACTAATTCTAGTAGCTCTCACATGGGCCCTTCAAACCATGGTATATGGAGCTGTCAATACTTCTACATCAAAAGCTGCACCTCGCCTCCAATCTCCTCGCACAGAACCATGGAGAAATTAGACTTCTAAATCCCAAAGAACTGAATTTAATGATCTGGCTTCGGAAGTTATAGAGTTTGGTTATTTAAATTTACAGCCAGACTGTTTGAATATCCTAAAACAAGCAAGAAGGCCAAACACCAATCACCAGAGCTTGCTATGCAGCAAAATGGGAAAGGTTTGTTGTATACTGCAATAACAAAATCAATCCTAGATGCTTCCATACAAAACATCATCTGTTACCTGTTACATATACAACAAACTGGACTGGCTTACAAGTCAATTTGTTTCCACCTCGCAGCAGTAGCTGCCTACTTACAAAATAGTGTTATAGCAAACAAATGGACGGAATGCTGACAATGCAAACATTCTCCCCCAGTCAAAAGATCTGGGTTAAATGTATTGTTCTTTTGCCCACTACACCACCCCCGTTTGGACCAAGCAATTGCAAATCAGTCTTGACCCTGTGCCCCATGGGAACAGTCCAGACAGAACTGCCAGGCTAGGTGCTCCCTGGACCAGAAACAGGCATCCTGGGACCGGTTTCAGTGTATGTCACCCTTCTTCAGTTGGGCTAGCGTGAATCCAGTAGCACAGTGAGCAAGGGACCCACGTCTGGGCATACCCATCCCACTTAGGGCGAAAAGTGTTACAGCAAACAAATGGACAGAATGCTGACAATGCAAACATTCTCCCCCAGTCAAAAGATCTGGGTTAAATCTATTTTTCTTTTGCCCACTATGTCACCCCAGTTTGGACCCAGCCACATTTATTTTGAAAGTTTTATATAGCGCGAACAAGATCTTCGCAGATATCAGAGCGCTTTACAGAGGAGGGGAGCATGTATAAGCAGATACATCAATCAATTTAAAAGTACATTGAAGTGATATCATAAAACAATCAAGTAAGTCAATTTCAGAGTCAAAATGAAAATACAAAGGGTTCGAACAAGTAGTACAGATGAGTATCGAGTCTTTGTAGTTTTTCCCCAGTAGTGGTTCAAGTGTATTTAGCCATGAGGATCGCTTTTACTTCTTTCTTGAAAAGTATGGTAGAGGTGGTTGTTGTATGGTTGTTGTAAGCGGGAGAGAGATTTATGTCTGTGCTTGAGGGATGTAGGGTAGCTACGGTAGGTGGGTGAATGACTAAGGTGCCGGGAGTAAAGGGGTGGTGCATGTCGTTTTGGGTGGGAGCTGTGGTATCAGGGGTGGGAAAGGGGATGAGGGCTGGTGTGTGAGGGGAAGGGGTGAGGTGGTTGGTGTAGGAGGGGGAGTGATCTATGTCTGTGCTCGACGGGAGTGAGGTAGTTACGGTAAGTGGGTGAGTGACTAAGGTGTCGGGAGTAAAGGAGAGGTGCATGTCGTTTTGGGGCTGGGCTAGGTTAGAATGAATGGGGTTTGAGGCTGTGGTGTCAGGGGTGACAGGAATGGGTGTGGTATGAGAGGATGACAAGGTGAGGTTGTAGGGTGGGAGGGGGTGCCGCTGGGATGTGTGGGTGAAGGATCTATGTCTGTAACTGTGGAGTGTGAGGTAGCTACATTAGGTGGGTGAATGTCTAAGGTGCCGGGGGTGGGGGGAAGGTGCGTGTCGTTTTGGGGTTGAGCTAGGTGATTGGGGGCTGTGAGTTCAGGGGTGATAGGCCTGCGGGTGCTATGAGTGGGGGTCCGATGACTGGCGAGGTGTTGTTTGAACGTGGGGAACAGGTTGTCTAGTAGTTCCAGGTTCTTGTCTGTGGATTGAATTAGGATGATCCCGTTATTGTATCTAGTGATGGTTGTTCTGCCCGGGAAGAGTTGGGATGGAGTGATGGAGAGTTTTAGGCCATGCGCACATGCAAATCAGTCTTGACCTGTGCCCCCTGGGAACAGTCCAGACCGAACTGAACTGGCTGAAAGCCCGAAACCGGTCCTAGGATGCTTGTTTCCAGTCCAGGGAGGACCTGGCCTGGCAGTTCGGGCTGGACTGTACCCTTTGGGCAGAGGGTCAAGACTGATTTGCATATGGCTGGGTCAAAACTGGAATGGCATGGTGAGCAAAAAACGATGGATTTAGGCCCAGGTCTCTGTACTGGGGTTAATGTATGACATTGTTCTGCATATCAATTGTTGTTTTTGTACTTACAAGATAAGCAACATCTGTCACTATTCAGAGTTCCAGTAATTAAACCTTTCATGGAAGGCTTAAAAGGAGTAATACCACCACGTATTACTCCTGCCATAGTGTGGAACCTCTTAAACAAAAGACTACTGGGTTCGGGCTCCCAACAGCACTGCTTGCCACAAGCTACTAAACAACAACAGAAATTGCATGTGCTGCCAATCACTTTACTCTCTTATTTTGAGTTTGAACATCTGACCATAAAACAAATGTTACTAATGACCAAAATGTGTCCTTTTTATTTAGGTTTTTTATTTTGAAGAGGGTTTCTTTTATATTTTTGAATCTCAACCATTTAGAAATTTCAATGAAAAATTTAAGACCTTATGTACAACAACAAAAGATTCATTATTCAAAAGGAACAAAACTTTTTTTCACAAGTAGAAATTTTTAGATTTTGTTGGACAACATATAATACATACATTCAATCATACCACTCACAAACCACACTATTTACATATATACACACACGCAACAAAGAAAGAACATGTAAGTTGTATCTACAATGTAATAACTTTGATTTACAAAGAAGCCTAGAAAACATTCATATTTTTCAAAAACATTTCAAAATAAATATCACAGGTTTTATGGTTTTTAAGGCTTGAAAAGTCTACGCGTTTCGAACTCATATAGATGAATGAGTTCTCGTCAGGACCAAGGTCTGTGAAGAGAGAAGGGGAAACTTATTGGTATGCTATTTATTATAACCACACTGACTGCCCCTACTACTAGCTTATGTCTCTTACCTCTCAGTCACTGAGGGACCAGAAGTACAAATGAGGTTGCCGGGACACCAAACCGTCTGTCATGAAAAAAATGATGAATCCCATCAAAATCTATCAGTACATAGCCGTGTCTCACCGCAATCATACCACAACTATTCTCGTCATGCTTACATGAATGGAGTGGGTCCGGGCTCCGCAATAATTGAAGATGGTGTGCTCCGGCTGTGCGTAAAAAAACGGGGTTGTATTGTAAGTGATCGGTAGCTCTGACTTGTAAGAGCGACATATGGCTGAAAGGAGAGTGAATTCTCACCTGAAGAGCCGTCAATGTGTCCTAATGGCCGGCTTGGTGCGAAGTCTCGTTAGACGCGTTGTCCGTGCGCGTTAGAATGAGTCTGGGGAACCGAGACAGAGAGAGCTTTGTCAGCAAATGAGTACGAGTGGTTTAGGGGTTGGATAAAGCGTGGCTGGAGCAAGTCTTACCTTCCAACGGGTACATCGATGCCGAACAGCGTTTCGTTCTGCTGGTCGTCCGAGTTGCGCGAAGCTTCCGGGTCCGCAAAGGATCCTGGGAGTATGGGCGGATGCGCGCTGTTCGATGTTTTCATTCTTTTAAAGGGCTACGAGGCTTGTTTAATGGACGGTCGAATTTCAAGATTGTAAGAGTTGGTCAGTGGTTTAAATGTAGTCCTTTCGCTCGTATAGGTTTATTTAAACCTGTTATTTTATAAAAGCAACAGGAGAGTCATTATATTAATTTAAGTTGACCCTATGTCCAGTGGTCTCTGGGAGCACAAAATTCCGGGTGGCAACCAATGTTGGAGAGTTCTGAAGGTGCTTGTATTCATTAATCTCTGGGGACTGCGTGATCGGTCCTTGAAAACATCGAACAGCGCGCATCCGCCCATACTCCCAGGATCCTTTGCGGACCCGGAAGCTTCGCGCAACTCGGACGACCAGCAGAACGAAACGCTGTTCGGCACCGATGTACCCGTTGGAAGGTAAGACTTGCTCCAGCCATGCTTTATCCAACCCCTAAACCACTCGTACTCATTTGCTGACAAAGCTCTCTCTGTCTCGGTTCCCCAGACTCATTCTAACGCGCACGGACAACGCGTCTAACGAGACTTCGCACCAAGCCGGCCATTAGGACACATTGACGGCTCTTCAGGTGAGAATTCACTCTCCTTTCAGCCATATGTCGCTCTTACAAGTCAGAGCTACCGATCACTTACAATACAACCCCGTTTTTTTACGCACAGCCGGAGCACACCACCTTCAATTATTGCGGAGCCCGGACCCACTCCATTCATGTAAGCATGACGAGAATAGTTGTGGTATGATTGCGGTGAGACACGGCTATGTACTGATAGATTTTGATGGGATTCATCATTTTTTTCATGACAGACGGTTTGGTGTCCCGGCAACCTCATTTGTACTTCTGGTCCCTCAGTGACTGAGAAGTAAGAGACATAAGCTAGTAGTAGGGGAAGTCAGTGTGGTTATAATAAATAGCATACCAATAAGTTTCCCCTTCTCTCTTCACAGACCTTGGTCCTGACGAGAACTCATTCATCTATATGAGTTCGAAACGCGTAGACTTTTCAAGCCTTAAAAACCATAAAACCTGTGATATTTATTTTGAAATGTTTTTGAAAAATATGAATGTTTTCTAGGCTTCTTTGTAAATCAAAGTTATTACATTGTAGATACAACTTACATGTTCTTTCTTTGTTGTGTGTGTATATATGTAAATAGTGTGGTTTGTGAGTGGTATGATTGAATGTATGTATTATATGTTGTCCAACAAAATCTAAAAATTTCTACTTGTGAAAAAAAGTTTTGTTCCTTTTGAATAATGAATCTTTTGTTGTTGTACATAAGCTATATAAAAATTAAATAACATAACATAGCTGACATATGTAAGGCAGCTCCATTGTCTACATCACACACATTTACCAAACACTATTGGGGGAATGTGTTAGCACGTCAACAGGCTAATGTAGGACAAGCAGTACTTAAAACACTGTTCCAAACAACTGCAACATCTACAGGTTTGGGAGTATACTGCGTTTTAGTCTATGCAAAGCATGTGTATCCACAGCGCACATGCCTCGAGCTGAGGTTACTTACCCAGTAAGCATCTGTTCTTGGCATGTAGAGCTGTAGATTCACATGCGCCCACCAGCCTCCCTGGGTACCTGTAATTGTTGCAGTTCTTGATTATACATTTATACTCATGGACATTTATATACTACACTTACTCCATTCTCGCCCTCTTGCGGGAAAACAATCTTGCAAACATCTGGACCCAACACTAGATGGCAGTAGTGTGCAAAGCATGTGAATCTACAGCTCTACATGCCATAAACAGAGGCTTACTGGGTAAATAACATTATCCTTTGTGTTCAGGATCACACTTGGAACAATGTAGTGAGAGACCAATGCAATCGTGTGGGGAAAAAGACAGGTAAGTAGATTGCAGGTAAGTGAGTGGTTTGGAGTTTGTCTCAAAGGGTTTTGGTCAACACTGGGCAAGCGTTGTATGAAGGTAGTACTGCACCACCAGTGGCACTGGGGCAGCCAGGTGCAGAGGTCACTTGACCCAGTGTTGTCCCATTGAGGCTTAGGCACCTCGAAGAGCCACCAGTTACAAGTACCTGTGGGTCACTGGAGGGGGCCACCAAAGAGCCCTGAGACTGCCTACCAGCGGTGCAGAAGTGGCCGGGTGCAGAGTGCAAAGGAGGTGTCGATGGAGGGGGCGGGCGTGGCGGGGGCGTTGTAACCAGAGGAGATCCTCCGTTGCGGAAGACTACTGCAGGTTCAGTTACGAAGGTTGGCTAGAGGAATCCACTACTGCAGAGGTAATTTGGATAGTGGGGGGATGCAGGGACACAGTCAGGTGGGCACTCCTAGGCCGGAGGGTTGCAGGGGTGTCCTAAGGTGTTAAGTTTCTCTCACCAGCTCCGCTCACGGTTGGGGAGGGGACATGACCATTCAGGTAGGGGCTGCAGACGTCGAGGGGGAGGTCAGGAGAGGTCATCCAATGCTGAAATCCAGGTCCGGATCTCTGAGGAGACTTTACTGGGTCGGTGGGCCACCTGGACTTGGGGGAAGGGTGTCGGGTGCAGAGTGGTGCAAGTGTTGCGGTTACAAAGTCCTTGTGCTTGTTTCTTTGCTGGACAAATGCGTTGTCCACAGGAAGCACAAGCCTTTTTTGAAGACCGCACAGGTCCCTGGGGTTCTCGGGGGTTGCTGGCTGTGGACTCTTGGATCGTTCTTCGTAGGTCATCGAATCTGAGGAACAAGGTTCGGGGGGACCCCTTAAACACTTTAAGGGCATTACTGAGGTTGGGGTAGTAGCCAATGGCTACTGTCCTCTAGCCTTTGAGGCTCACCGCTAAGTGTTGCTGTTCTTACGAGGGGGAGGTGTGATGCACCTCCACCCAGAGCAGGCTTTGTCTCTGACCTCCGAGATCACAAAGGCTGTCACCCCATGATGTTGGACACTTATCTGGAGGTGGCTGGCGGGGACCAGTCAACCAATACACTAGAGGTCTGTCGTTTTTCAGGGGGCATCTTTAAGATGCCCTCTGAGTGCTTTTTTATAATAAATACATCACTGGCATAACTGTGAGTTTCTTATGCTGAGAGGTTTGACACCAAACTTCCCAGTCTTTTTAGAGCCATTCTGGAGCTGTGGAGTTAGTGTTGACAAACTCCCAGCCCATGTACTCAAGATGGCGGCACTGCACCTAAAATGTCTGTGAATGACAGACACTGTAGGTGCACATTGATCAGGTAGCTATGCCCTCACCTGGGGTATGGTGCATCCTGCCTTAGGGCTGTGAGGCCTGCTAGATGGGTGGCTTATTCATGCCAAAGGCATTGGTGGTAGGCATGTCAAACAGGGATGTGATCCATGTCAACTTTTCAGTTTGGTCTGCACCAAAACACACAGCCTGCAATAGCAGTGTATGTGTGTGTGTGTTAAGTTGGGGGGGTCCCTGAGGATGGCACAATACATGCTGCAGCCCTCAGAGGCCCTCTCTGCTCAAAAGGCCTGGCACCAGGGGCAGCGTTTTTAAAGGGGCTTGCAGGTAGCCCAGATGTGTGGCAATTGTGGAAAAAAGTAACAGTTTTGGGAAAGAACACAGGTGCTGGGGCTTGGATAGCAGGGTCCCAGCACACACTCAGTCAAGTTGGCATCCGGTATCTGGAAAAAGGTTAGGGGCTAACCATGCAA
Organism: Lissotriton vulgaris; assembly: GCF_964263255.1. Lineage (NCBI taxonomy): Eukaryota > Metazoa > Chordata > Amphibia > Caudata > Salamandridae > Lissotriton > Lissotriton vulgaris. The sequence goes on from NC_141695.1 coordinate 313,468,009, forward strand.
AAAGGTTCACTTTCCTACACATATTTCACTTTTTCGGCATTTACAGGCCATGTTGCAACCAGAACAACCAATGGCTTCACCTCAGCCTACATGCTCTGCAACTCCAAGTCTTATTCCTACATCTATGACACTAAGGGTGACACATGCTTCTAACATAGCGGCGCCACCAAGAGAAGAATCCTCGTCAACAGATGACGATCAAGAAAAAGGTGAAATGCCAGATCCTGAGCTACCCAGTCATGAATGGAATGATTACCTCATCCCTATTTCATCACCTTCAGCACCACAGCCCATGGACTCTCCTCCGATGGACATCGGAGGCTTACATAACTTTAAGGACTGGGCTGCCACAAAGTTTCACCTCCTAATTTTGGTCAAGCAGTCAGTCTGCTTTGTATGATTTTAAGGAGCGGACAAGAAAATCAGTCTGAGCCATTCCCATTATAGATCATGTATGGAAGGAGGGATTAAAATCGTGAGGAACCTGGCAACAGTGGCAGCGGTACGGCCTCTTATTGACAAGAAATAATGTTCCCCGGAAGATTCTCCTGCTTGCCTCACAGGTCATCCCAAACCAGACTCTGTAATTTTGCAAGTGGCACATTGCTCTAAAAATCCATCCACTCTCATATTTGCACCAACAGACAGAGGTCAGGCGCGTAGACAACATAGGCAAGGGGTTCTCCACCATGCCTGCATCACCATTTGTGTTGCCAATTCCCTGGCAATTCTAGCCTACTACGATAAGCAGATGTGGTCTGACATTTGGGACCTCATTGACCTCGTGACTGCAGACAAGAAATCAGAGGCAAGAAAGCTTCTACAAGAAGCTGAGTGTGCGTCATTCGAGATAAGACTGCACAATGGACATAGCCTTGTGGGCAGCTGTCTTAAGAAGGCACGTCGGGCTCAAAGCAACAACCTTCAGGACGGAAATGCAGTCCAGAATCCTGGATGTGGCCTACTAATGGGAAACCCTGTTTGGAAAGCACATAGATGATCCTCCGTTGGGCCATCCAGACAGACACAGACCTAGCCAGATCCCTTGGCTCTCTGCAATTCAGAAAACATCCCCTTTCAAGGGGCATGCGGAAGAGGCTTTTCAACCTACAGAGGAGGATACCGGGGCTCCCAATAATATCAGCCCTTCCATTCAGAGTACAGAGCTCCTTATCAACAGCCTTACTGTCAGCCGCTCTCGACGGCATAAGCAAATCAAAGCCCTAGGCGGAAGCAACCCACTCAGTCAAGACACAGGTTGTAAACAGTGACCTCAATCAGGTGCCAGCTACCTCCATTTCTTCCCATCCTGTGGTTGTGGACATTACCAACTACCTCCACCATTGGTGTCAGATAACTTCAGACAGATGTCTATTGAGTCTTGTCACCTTTGGCCATATCCTAGAGTTTGAGAGACCGCCTAACAATCCACCAACAGGAGGGCACTCCTCTCTTCTTCACTTACTCAAAAAAGAAGCCCTCATCATGTTGGCCAAGGGAACAACCGAAAAAGTCCTGTTCATCCAGAATGGTATGGGTTTCTGCTCCCATTTTTTCCTCATCAAATTGAAATTAGGGGAATGCAGACCCCACAAACCAAAGAAATTCTTGTGGAAGCAATCCTTTTGCATGGTCACTGTCTCTCCGACATCCTGCAGCTCCTAAACCAAGGAGATTATATGACCACTCTGGACTTGCATGATGGATATTCCCACATTCCTACACATCCCAAACACTGCAAATATCTCTGCTTCACTGTAGCAGACACCCATTACCAGTTCAGAGTCCTCCCATTCGGCCTCAAGTTAGCTCCTCGCATCTTCACCAAATGCCTTTCTCCAGTAGCATCCACTCTAAAAAAAAAAAAAAACATGGTCATCAGGTATCCCCTCTACCTGGAAGATTGGCTGCTAAAAGTTTCAAAACCATTGCAAGCGTTCGAAGCTACAAAAGCATGCCTCACATTGTTTCACAAACTGGTTCTTACTGTGAATCAGAGGAAGTCAACCACTATTCTAAAACGGAGGATAATTTTTCTAGACTCTAACCGTGAAACAATCGAAAACAAAGCTTTATTTTCACAAGGCAGACCACAAACAATGGCTATCAAATTCTCCAGGAAAAAGTCTGTTTCAGTACGTCTGTTGGCCATGATGTCCTCTGCAATCGAGCTAGTCCTTCTTGCGGGCCTGAAAATTAGACCATTTCAAGAAAAGCAACAAAAACAGTGGATCCAGTCAGAAGGGTTGTTTGAGGACCTGATAAGCTTCACTCCAAGGATGGTGAAAATGCTAGCATGGTGGTCTCAGATCTCTTATCTCCCAAAGGGCCTCATGTTTTTTGCCTCTAAACCAGTCTTAAACACGGAGCTTCTGCTGCTCTGAGTCCACTCCCATTCTCCTACAGACAAAGCAAGCTCTATTGACGATGAACCAGGGCCAAGTCCTATATCCGGACCCAACCTCTCTACACTTAGGTGCATGGCTCCTGAATTCCACGAGTTCAGAGAATTGAATATTCCTCAGGCCTGCAGGGATATTCTTTCTAAAGCAAGAGTGGAAGTCACCATCAAAACATAAGAGTTAAAATGAAATCGGTTCTGTTTATGGTGTCGGCAATCCAACCTGCATCCATCCATCTCACCTCACCTCACCGTTGTTCAGAGCTTTTCCTTCGGTATGAGTCCTTTCCCCGGAATGGCACCTGTAGGAAGCTGGCTCTGTATATATTCTACCAAAGTAAGGTATAGTGTGCACAGAGTCTAGTAGACCACCAGAGGTTTAAAGCAGCATAAGTAAATAATACTGAAAGCTTTATTTGAGGTAGTGTGGTCGAGCAGTTAGGCGTATCAGAGGGCTCTGTTAAGCATTTATGGTACACATTCGGGCAAGCAATGATTACACACATTCAAAGACTGCATCGCAATCAATTCTTTTGTATGAAAGGTTATTTAGTTATTTTATTTCTAGAGCAAAGAGGTTCTCAGTTGCAGGTAAGTAACAGGTTTCTAACTAGTAATACTTTTCAAAATGCAGTAGGAATGGTTTTACAAGGCATTAGAAATGCTTTACAGTCTTGAAAATACTTCTGTGATATCAGTTTAGAACATTTGCACTTTGCAATAGCAGTAGATAGACTTTTTTTATGCAGTGGGATGAAAGCTGCAATTCAATCCTATGGGAGGAAAACGGGGTTATGCGTTATTAGGTTAGTACACGACTTACTCTTCCTGCCTTTAAGTGCTTAAACCAAACACTTGGCAAGGTTTCAGTGTAAGGTAGGTTCTGCAATACCAGCGGCAATGGGGCAGCCAGTTACAGTCGTCAATGAGCCTAATGTTAGTCAATGGAGATTAGGGGCACCCAAAGAAATGCAGGATTCAGTACCCTTTGCCTTGGCGATTGACACCGGCAATGACTTTTACCCTCTGTCAGAGTAGATCAGTGGATATGGATGGGATTCAGAAGACTGCCAACCCTGTGACCGTAGCGGCCGTCATTAGCAAGTTACTGTAGATTGAAGGAAGGCACTGCCAACTCAGGGGTCGTGGGATGGAGATGTGCAAGAGATTAAGGAATTCCGCTGTGTCGGACAGTCACAGAGAAGCAGCGGTTGTGCGGCTGGGGCAGGAGGAGGCCGACCAGGCTACTTGCAGGAAGGTACAGACTCTAGGGAATTGATCTATGAACAGCTTGGGACGTTGGGCTGAGAGGTTCCCTCTCGGTCATGGAAGCCGTCCAGCTGCGGTGCTTTCTTCTTGGCAGGGCAGAGTTGCGTCTACATAGGGGTTGGTCCCCTACCACTGCGTTCTTTGTTCTTTTGCAGCAGTGATTCGTGTTGACAGTGTTGGCCCCGAACTGCGGCGGTTCCTGTATTAGCGGACGGCAGGGACTAGCGCCTCTAGCCCAGAAGATGTTCATGGCGATTTGGTGAAGGCTGAACAGTCTCTGGGTTTTCTTGGATGCTTTGCAATGTTTCTGGAAGGATAGCAGGTACAGTTGTTGAGCCGGTTGCAGGTGGCAGGGTTCTTGCAGAGTGCTTTCTGTAGTGGTTCAGTTCCTGGTCCAGCAGCAGATTTCTTCTGTCTTCTTTGGTCTGTCGCATCTAAGGACCAGGGTTCAGGGGAGCCCGTAAAGGGCTCCCATGAGCCCATTACTGAGGTCAGAGGGCAGTAGCCAGTGGTTACTGTCCCTTAAGAGTGAGTACACCCTTTAGGTGCTCCCTGCCTTTGGGTAGAGAGGGACATCACTGTTTCTATTGGGCCTAATCCTCCAAACCAAGATTGAGAGTTTTGAAAAGAGGTGTTTACCTCCGCTCCTGGCAACCCTAGGAGTGTGCCAAGCCTAGGTAGACACTCCTACTGTGCTGGCTAATTTTCCCACCAACTGTCCTGATGCCAAAAAGTGGGGTGAGGACAAGGGGGCGGGCATGTTCGCTAGTTTGACCTGCCCGATTCAGCATAACACAAGGTGGGAGCCTTTGAGACTCACTGCCAAGCACTGCTGTTCCTACAAGCGGAAGGTGTGGTGCACCTCCACCCAGAGCAGGCTTTGTTTCTGACCTTTGATAGCACAAGGGCTTTCATCCCATAAGACCTGAAACCTCTCTGGTCCTGGCTGGCTTGTGGCGACCAGTCAGCCAAGACACTAGAAGTTGTCTTTTTTCGGTGGGAATCTCTAAGATGTCCTCTAATTGCATTTTTATAATCCAACACTGGCATCTGTTTGGGTTTATTATTCTGAGAAGTTTGATACCAGGCTTCTCTGTCTTCAGTAAAGCCATCATGGACCTGTGCAGTTGGTGTTGACAAACTCCCAACCCATGTACTCCAAATGGCTTTACTGCACTAACAGGGTCCAAGAATGGAAACTGTAGGGGCATACAGCTCATGCATCTATGCCTTTACCTGATGTATAGTGCTCTCTGCCTGAGTGCTGTAAGGCCTGCCAGAAGGGTGACTCACCTATGCCACAGGTAGTGATGTATAGGTACGGCACCAAGGTCGACTCATGTCAACTCTTTTAGTTTAGTCACACAAACGGTGAACATAGTTTACCCTACATCCAGAACACTGCATGCAATTACAACTCCGTCGTTACAAACAGCCTTGTTGTAACAACGCATTCCATTACTCCGCAAGTCGGACCGACGACTTGCGGAGAGGTCAGAAGGTGTTGGATTTTAAATCCAACACCTTCCCTATTGTTGCACAGAATGGAGTTGAATAGTAAATACATTCAGTGCCACCCACCCGCCGAGCAAGTTGTTGTTCTGACGAGTAATGGCATGCGTCGTTACAACGCAGTCGTTGTAACCCGGTCGTTGTAACGACCTCATTGTAATTACATGCAGAAAAAAAGCATGCGTTGTAAGGTGGCATATTCCACCACAACACATAGCCTGCAGTAGCAGTGTGTATGTGTTTGGGTGTGTGGTCCTTTAGGGGAAGCACAATACAAGCTGTAGCCCTGAGGGACCCTCTCTGGTCACAAGACCCTTGATACCACTGGTGCCTTTTATGAGGGACTTAAATGTGGGCAGAGTTGTGCCAATTGTGGGAGCAGTGGTACAGGTTTTGGGACAGAACACGGGTGCTGGGGCCTGGTTTGCAGGCTACCGGCACACACTCAGTCAAGTTAGCATCAGTAATCAAGCAAAACGTTAGGCGGTAACCATGCCAAAAGGGGCACTTTCCTACAGCACCTAAATGTAGACCTTTCTCAACTTCCTCCATTTGAACTCAGTCACAGAGCGGACATCAAGTTTATCACATTGAAGGTAGCTTTGCTGTTGACGCTCACTTTAGCTAGAAGAGTAGTTGGGATGCAGGCTTTATTATTTATTTATTTGTTTATTTAAGAAGCTTATAAAGCGCGCAGCTACCCCCGACGGGGGTGTCCCGGCGCTGTGAGTACATGTTAATCACGAGGAGGGAGCTACCAGGTGCATGTCCATCATAACCGGAAGCTACATAGATCCACAAGGATAACTTAATCAGAGATTGGTGAACAGCCAGGTTTTAAGTTTACGTCGGAAGACTTGCTCTGACTCAATGAACCTAAGGTCCAGAGGGAGGCTGTTCCAATACTTGGCCGCGGTCACTCCGAACGTTCTGCCGCCACTCCTGGCGAGCCGAAATCTGGGTGCCACCAATAGACGAAGGCTGTTTGATCTCAAAGATCTGGCTGATACAGATAATTTGAGTCTTTTACTCAGGTAAGCCGGGCCAATTCCGTGTATAGCCCGAAAGGCAAGGATCAAAATTTTGAATTGAATGCGACGGGAGATGGGGAGTCAGTGTAGTTCGTTCCGGTAGGCTGAGACCGAGTTGCAGGTAGGGATGTTTCCAATGAGTCTAGCTGCCGCATTCTGAACAATTTGCAGTCGATCAATGAGATGGAGGGGGGCACCGGCGTACAGGCTGTTGGCATAATCTAGATGTGCCGTAATAAGAGCATGGACAATCGTTTTGCGGGACGTCTGAGGGAGATAGGGAAAGATCTTCCTGATCATGCGCAGCTTTTCAAAGCAGGCTGTAACTCTGTTGACCTGAGCTTTACAGGACATAGTTATCGAAAAGGAAGCCGAGATTGCGGGCCGACTGTACAGGACTGGGAGGGGGGTTCAAAACAGTAGGCCACCACAGGGTGGCGGGGGGACCGATTTCTGGCTAAAGAAAAGCACCTCCATTTTGTCCGTATTCAGAGCCAAATGATTAGAAGCCATCCACGCGCAGATGTTGCCAAGGCAGTTGCGAAAGTTGGAAAAATGGGAGTCAGCGTGGTCTCTAAAGGAAAAGACAAGCTGAGTATCATCAGCGTAAGAGACCACCCTGACCCCCCAGGACTCAACTACCCTGGCAAGCGGCCCTAGGTACACGTTAAACAAAAGAGGGCTCAAGGCCGAGCCTTGAGGCACACCGCACAGAAGGGGTTTATCCTCCGATTCAAAGGGACGAAGAAGTACCCTTTGGGATCTCCCTGAGAGGAAAGATTTAATCCATGCCAGGGCCGTGCCACCAATCCCCAACTGCTGCAGGCGAGTCACGAGTATGTCATGGGACACTGTATCGAATGCTTTCACAATGCAGGAGCCCTTCCTAGGTTTCACTGATGATTACATGGTTGTCAGAACAAATCCAAAATTAATATTCAAGGTTCCATCACAGTTCTATTTCAATGAGCTGATAATACTGCAAAAAAAATTCCCAAATCCGGGATCACGGGCAGAAAGGTTTCTCCATACACTTTACTTAAAAGAGGTCTGAAATTATACTTGCATCATAGTAAACCGCTTTGAAAAACTGATCAACTGTATCTTATGGATATAATCGAGAGGGTTCTTCAGTCACAAAAGCGACCATCGTGAGGTGGATATCTGCTGTCATCCAATTTTGCAACTCCAAACGTGGCATAACTACTCACAGTGACGGCAAGGGCTTATTCAACGACAGCAGTGTCCCCTTCAGCAGCCTTGTTTGCAGGCGTTCAGCTGGAGAATATATGTTGTGCTGCGACGTGGAAGGGCACCCACACCTTCACGCGGCACTATTGTCCAGAAACTGCATAGCGCAGTGATACAGCCATTGGATAAGCAGTGTTACGACATCTTTCGGGGCCCAGATCGTTTCCTACGCTGATGACACCCAGCTCCTCTGTACCTGTGAGAAGGGTGCGGATTTCGATGGAGGTAGGAGTCGGGGTTGCCTTGAGGCTGTATTTCAGTGGTTCCAACATAACAGCCTCAAGTGTAACTCTGACAAATCCGAGGTCCTCTTTTTTGGGTGCAGTTCGGATCCGGACTGGAAAGTGTGGTGGCCTGAGAACATGTTTCCACCAGCAAGTTCGTCCCAGGTGGCAAAAAACCTTGGGATTAAGATCGACAACGGCCTCTCACTGCGCTCACAGATAGTCGGCCTCACGGGCACCTGTTTTGGTCTGCTCCGGATGCTGCGTAAGTTTCTCCCTTTGTTATCGGAGGAACACAGGAAGATCACAGTGCAGGCGATAATTGGCTCGAGAATTGACTATTCCAACGTTTTGTATCTCGGCCTGCCAGAGTATCTGCTTCAACGGTTACAGGTGGTCCAGAATTCGGCAGCACGGGCCTTCTTTGGACTAACTCGCCGTGCTAGAGCCTCGTGCCTCTTGGAGGCATTGCACTGGCTTCCTGTCCGGAAGCGGATAATGTTTAAGACCTTGACTCTGGCACATAAAGCCCTGCACGCCTCCGGAGCGAAATACCTCCAAAAAAGACTGACCTTTTACCACCCAGCCAGGTCGCTGAGGTCAGAAGCCTTGTTTCTTGCCGTTGTGCCCCGTGTCAAGAGGGCACGCATTGGAGGCCGCTCCTTTAGACTGCTGGCGCCCCAGTTGTGGAATAAGCTACCAGTGGCCCTGCGCAGCACTTCAAACCTGTTGGCCTTTAGGAAAGGGCTTAAAACCTAGCTTTTTACTTCCTAGTTTCCCATGATCTGTTGGTTTCTTTTCTGTCTTTTGCTGTGTTTTTTTTCTTGTAATGTTATATGATTGGTGTGCAAATTAAAGCGTCGGGACACTCTCTGAGTAGCCGTACGCTATACAAAATACAGTTTAACATAACATAACATCTGTTCCAATTAGTTAATCCCACTGTAATTACTTAGTTATAATTCTTTACAGGTACATCTTTTATGTGTGATTTTATGTGTTTGTATGTGTGTGTATATATATATATATATATATATATATATATATATATATATATATATATATACCGATCTATCTGCATATAATTTTGTGATATATGACATGTTTATTCTATTACATATAGTGTGTTTAAGTATTTATATATTACTGTTACACACCATCCTCAACGGGTACTTATCTTAAAATATGTTTAAATACAGTAACTGCTTGCTATTCTGATTCAAGCATGTAAATCTATGAATAATCCACTACTGGAGAAGTAAAGGAGTTACCAGTAACTGTGATTCTCCACTATCTTTCACAGATCCGCGTGACCCACCCTCCTCCCCTGAGAGGCTCTCCTTACAGCACCACATTATTTTATTCCCACTTGTGCTTGACAATCTGAGGACTCTGGCTCTCTTAGGAGTGTTCTAGAGGGTGCTGGCACCTGTTAGATCTGTTTTTAAAAAGGACATAGATAGGCTAACTGATTTTCCCCACACATTCTAGCCTATTATACTGCTTTGTTATGGTACCACGGGATTCCTACTTCGATGAATGGTAATGATTCAAGCTTGTGAAACTATGAAAGATACCAGTGCTGGAGAACTGCACAATCTGGGGTTAGTCAAGTCCTACCTTCGAGACCTTTAGATTCAGCCTTACGTAGGAAAAGTTCTCAACACAGTCACTGGGAAACTGTATCCCTCCTAGCCAATCGCGGATTCAAGCTTTCAGTTTGTTACTGCCTCTTTCTCAGACAGATCACCCTTTAACAGTCCGGATGATGTGCACCTCCTCAGCATAATGGCCTCCTGTGTTACCATAGATCCCCATCAAGATTACACCTGCATCGGCTACAATATTGCCTAGCTGCACAATATTCACAAGTGGAGGGTCACTGGGAAGATCTAATGTTCATTTGGGCCAGCACCTTCCCTCTCTGTAGTTGTGGAACAGCAACAATCTCTATTGAGGCTGGCCCTTTTTTCGAACTAGTTCCAAAAGTCACCACCAACATACCCTCACAGCGTGGATGGGGCACATTTACAGGAAATCACCATACGTGCCATCTGAGTAGCCCACAAACTGGGTTTCCTCATCAACTACCTGGAGCTAATGGCCGTCCAGTTGGCTCTCAGTTCTTTCTCCTGCTACCTACAATACAAGGTAGTCCTGAGAACAGATAATGACTTGCATGTACTTTCTCCAGAAGCAGGGTGGCACACACGTACAACAGCGTTAGTACAGGGCATTTGATGGTGGGCCCTCCACCACAAGATCAGTCTTTGGCGGAGTACTGTTGTAACGTGTAATGTTGCTTTGCATCCTTTCCCATAGCTACCTGTTCCCTGCCACTCAGCCCGTGTGAATGTGTGTGTGTGGAATGTTGGAATGCTTGATGAGGTAGTGAAATGCTGGAGTGCCTGGTGTGGGTGACAAACAGTTGGAGTGTGTGGGCTGAGCAGCAAGGTTGCTGCTCCTGGTGGGGCTGAATGTATCCTACTTCCCATCCTGTAACTAAGCTGAATAAACCTCTTGACTTCATTTGGAGTGTAACAAGTACCTACTGGGAGGAGACAGAATGGGGCAACAAGTTCACAAATGGGAAATCTACCTTCAAGTCCTATTCCTGTACTTCAGTCTTTTCACTAGCATCCTGGTGGCTCCCATTTGGGCCTGGGTGCTACCAATTTTGACCTGTCCCTAGTTCCCCACAAGAAGCTGTCCAGCTAGCCAGACATAACCCGAAACCAGGTTCTCCAAACCCCCAGCAGCTAAATCTTGCGATTCCGCTCAAGAAGTCTTTGTTTGGCTATCTCAGTCTGCCTTCTGGATGTATTTCCATCCTTAAAGAGGCCAGCAGAACCACCACACACGGCTGCGGTGTAGCCTAAAAAGATTTTCCCATGACTGCCTTTGCAAACACATTGATCAATTGAAACCAGCAGTCCAAGACATAGTTTGTTTTGCAGCATGAATCCTTTTGTGGATTCACATGCTGTGCATTATTCCACCATCTAGTGGTTGTGTCTGGAATAGTCTTCATATTTTCTTTTTTTTTAATGTTTTCTTGTTTTGGACCTTGATGACCACCATTTGCTACCAGGTACGTCCCCTGTGTGACGTCAGACGGCACCCTGTAGGTCGTTGTGCATGGTAGCCATTTTCAGATTCTTTTTTCCGCCGTTGGGTCTGAAAGCAAGACGGGACGCTGCGAAAAAATTTCAGGAAAGCCCCCGAAAACGAACATTTCAACCGAAGAGAAGAACAGAACTCCCAGATCGACATCACAACAATGACACAAGACATTAAGGGTCGACAAATGGCGATGTAAGGGTCATGAAAAATACACCTTCCAAATTCTGCCCTGACTGCCAACACAAGTTTGCACAACGCGACCCACACCAGGTGTGCAACCTCTGCCTGCCCAATGACCATAAAAACAAGGACAGTGAGGCCTTTGCGGTGTTCCAGCCAAAAACACTCCGGACACGCCGAAAGCAGAGAAATGCCCACTACGCAATGATGTCACAGACTTTAAAGAAAACTTCCCTAAAGGACCTAGGCCTTTCCGGTGATGAAGAGGACAAGGGAGTTCCGGCAGAATCGACGCTCAAAGGATCGGAAGTCGAAATTCTGAAAGGAGACTCCTAAGAAACCACACGCCAACAAGAAGTTGGGCGAAAACAGGAAGAAGACTGATAAGGTAAGACACCATACACATCTGTCGGAACCGAAGGGCCACAAGAGCAAGACCGCAACCTAAGGCAGTCCGACGCCAAACAAAAAGGTGATCGAAGGCCAGCCGCGAACCATGAACCCTACCAAGGTACACCGACGAGGGAAAATCACACAAGACGCCGAAGTTGATGGTCGAACATGTACCCCCAAAAGGAAGTGCGACGCCGTCGAAATAAGATGCAAGCGCTAACAAGAAAAGAAAGTATCTGGTCTCCAACATGAGAGGGCCCTCTTAAGTAGAGAAAATGACTGGAAGCCGAAATGGCGGCGCACCTCCAAAAGGAGTTTGGTGCTTTGCTGAAAGACTTCCAAGTTCCAAGGGTCCCAGCCCACAAAGCGGACAACCTCGATGCCGAAGGGGCAGAAGACGCCGAAGGGGAAGGAGATTCTCGAATCGCCACCAAACCCAAAACCTCGTGAAGATCTCGAGGAGTACATACATGCTCCTAAAGAGGACGTAGCCTCTGAAAATTTTAAGGACCCATGGGATGAACTCGACACAGAAAGTCCAGAGGAGGAAATATGCTGCTATCCCTCAAAGGCATCCTAACCAGAGGATATAGCCTTCTACAATGGCCTAGTTAATAGTTAAATGGCAGCAGACACTTGAACTCGACACAAAGTCCAGAGGAGGAAATATGCTGCTATCCCTCAAAGGCATCCTAACCAGAGGATATAGCCTTCTACAATGGCCTAGTTAATAGTTAAATGGCAGAAGACATTTTCAGAATCTCCCTCGAAGAGAAGGGAGGCACGTTTCATTTTAGAAACATAAGCCCCAGCCAACAAAGGGACACAGTACCTGGCAATGCTGCTAAGCATCCTAGACCGAGGCAAAGAAGCCTTTAAGGAAACAACCTCAAGTAAGAGGGGGGGTGGGGTGGTAACACCAAGTGTCGAGAAGAAGTACAAAGCCTCCTCCAAGGACCCGAAGTATATTCAGGGGAACACTGTGCCTGACTCCATCACAGTCACCACGGCCAGTAGAAGAGCAAATGCCCTCTCTAACACTGGACCACCTCTAAGAAGGAAAGCAAGCCAATGGATACGGTGAGCAGGAAGATGGAAAAGGAGGCAGCGATGCAGTGGTGCATCGCAAACTCTAATGCTCTGCTAAACAGCAATGGGATGAGATCGAGGAGCCTCCTGATCAGCCTACTCTTTTCGAGTCCCCTATTGTAAATCGCTACCTTATAAGCATTACTTACCTGTTCCCTCCAATTCTTTTGGAATGCCCCAGTGGGACCTGAATCTGGTTCTGACCTACCTTATGTGTGCTCCTTTCGAGCTGCTGCTTAACTGTCCTCTCAATCGTTTGAATCTTAAAACTGCCTTTTTGGTTGCCATCACCTCTGCTCGCGGCAGGGTGAGTGAGCTTTAGGCTCTTTCTTCCAAACCTCCTTTCCTGGCTGTTCATCTGAACACAGTTGTCCTCCGCACTAGGCCTTCTTTCTTTTCCAAAGTAGTTACCTCTTTCATCATAGGATAGACCATCACTTTGCCCACCTTCTTCCCATCCCTGCATCCTTCTAAATAGGAGAGCCTCCACTGTCTGGATCCAAAACATGCTCTTTCCTAGGCTCTGGATTGCACAAAGCAATTCCGGGTGGATGACCAGCTCTTTGTTGGCTATGTGGGTGCCAAGAAAGGTTGGGCTGTGCAAAAGTGGACCATCTCTCGATGGGTCCTCTTTGCATCAAAATCTGTTATTCCTTGACAAAGAAGGAACCTCCAGTGGGACTGCGCTCCCATTCCACTAGGGCAACGGCAGCCACTACTGCTTTGGGATGTGGAGTCCCTCTTCGTGACATCTGCCAGGCAGCCACGTGGGCTTTATTGCACACGTTCACCCAACATTACTGCCTGGACAGTCCAGTCCGGGGAGACGGCTTCTTTGGCCGTTCAGTTCTCCAGGACATTTTGGTGTGAAATTCGTTTGCAGACCCACCTCCAGGGTTGGTATTGCGGGGGTATCTATTCTAAGGTGAGGATTCAATAACTAATAGGCTCTTGCAGATGAACAAGTTGCTTACCTTCGTTAACAATACATCTTTAAGAGACTTATATTAGTTATGGATTCCTCACCACCCCACCCATCCTTCCCGTTCTGCAAACTGACTTTTAGGTTAAGTGACCCCCTTTCAGGGCTCTAGTTTTGTGCACCAGTGGTCCGTGTCTTGCACAGCTCTGCGCTTCTAGCGTGGAATGTTGTGTAAAGAACTGACGTCATCGCGCATGGGCGGTGTCTAAGTAGATCCGGCAACGTCATTCTGGCGATCACGACGCCAACGACTAACACGGTGTCAACCGACACCACCTACCGACGCGGAGGGGTACTGCTGAATAAAATTTCTCCGGATCCAGTCTGACACCTGGGGTTAATTCTAAGGTGAGGAATCTGTACATGTCTCTATTGTTACCGAAGGTAAGTGTTCGAGGCATGTGGGCTGCTAAATTCATATCTTTGCATTAGATCGCCACCTAGTGTTGGGTCCGGATGATCGCACATTGTTGTCCTGGAAGAGTCTTCGAAGTATCCTGAGATGGGTGGCTCCTCCCCTGGACTACAGTGCGCATGGGCATCGGCTCCATCCCCAGATTGTTTTTTTCCGCCATTGGGTTCGGATGCGGTCTCGACGTCTCTCCGTCGGAACCGAATAAACATCATTTTTTACGGCCAAAAGGCTTTGGGTTCTTTACGTCGGTATTGTTTGCGTACGGTCTCGAGTTTCTTCCGTCTCTCGGAGCCGGAATCACCGGAGTTTCTTACAACTCTTCGGACATCGAGGCCTTCTCATCGCGACTCGACACTAAGTTCCCAGCATGGAGCGGAGTCCGTTTAAACTCTGTCCGCTCTGTGGGTCCAAATACCCACATATAGATGTACACCCGGTCTGTAATAAGTGCCTTTCGCCAGACCATGACGAAGGAAGTTGCCGGGCCTGTGCGAAGTTCAGGTCGAAGAAAACTCTCACGATTCGGCGCGCGGTGCGCCTTGTGGCCAAACAGGCGGCCCCGGATCCAGATAACATCTTCGGCGACCAAGAAGAAGAGGACCAGAGCCATCATCTTCAAATCTCCCCGCCTGAGACGGAGGTCGAGGCCGATCCGGAATATGACGACGACGGAGTCGTGGGTCGGGGCCTTGAATACGTCGACGAGGTAGGGGACGACGTGATGGTTTATGGGGCCGAGGAAGATAGCTCAGGGGACGAGCTATGCCCCGAAGTTGAAGAACATCAGGAGGGGGTCGCGGGATCGCCTGTCGGCCTTACCCAAGACCCTGTAGCGCAAGCCACGGCCCCGCCTGTCGGCCCGGCCACGGACATACTTGCTGCGCCTAGGGTTTCGAAACCGAAACTGAAAGCAACGGTCTCGACTGCACCTAAAATGGCCGACCCGAAACCGAAACCGAAAGTTAAGGACTCGAACGTCCCTAAGATGGCGGTCGCAACGGCAAAAACAAATAAACCGGCGGCCTCATCGACTCCGTCGACCTCCGGTCCGCAGAAGTCGAAGAAACACGGCGATTCCACAGGGTCGAAATCGGCGCCGGAGGAGAGATCCTCTAAGAAGGGTGGCACGCACAAGACAAGCGCGCCGGCGCCGGCGAAGGCTGCTAAAGTAACGGACACAGCACCGGCTCCAACGGGGACATCTGCGCATCGCTCCAGGGACTCGGGGTCGGCGCCGTCCATCCCTCCAAAAGACCAACGGAACGTCGCATCCGAAGGCAAGGCCACATCGTCGGTGCCAAAGACATCGGTCACCGACGCATCTCTCGTGGCTGCTTCACTACAAAGAATTAAGGACAAGGTTTTTTCCTCGTCGACGCCAACGCCATCGACGCAGAAGGCGGCAGACGTCCCGGTCAAGCCGGCAAGCAAGCTCCTCTTCCTTCTACCGCCAAAAGTGGTGCCAAAGGCCTTTTCCTCGAAATCGACGCCAAAGAAGTCGGATTCTTCTACGGCGGGGACATCTTCGGGTCAAGTGCTCGACCCTGAAGAGGATTCGGAGTGTTTTATAGACGCGGACACGGGGAAGTTAACCCTTTATAAAAGGAAGATCACTTCGCAGCCGGTGGAATCCTACGTCATTCCCCTAAAGAAGAAGAAGTTTCCACAGGACGCCTCAGTCCTCATGGAACCTATTCTGCCTCCTCTGGGAAGGAGCCCAACACCGTCTCCAGACCACTCTGACAGTGGGGACTATGGTGAAGATGAACAATACACGTTCCCAGTAAATGAACCTGATGCACAGCCAGATTCTTATTATGGCATTGGGGACCAAGGCAACCAAGATGTGGGGCAAGACCCACAGTCCTTCAGTACACGTGCATCCCCTACGGAGGATTCTGCAGGTTTTCATGCACTAATTGAGAGGGCAGCTGCTAATCATGATGTGGACATGCATGCTGACCCAGTTGAGGAAGACTTTCTATTCGACACATTTTCAGTTTCGGAAAGAAATGTAAAGACACTGCCTATGCTCAAAGGGGTCCTCAAGCACGCTGCGGACATCTTTAAAGAGCCTACCAGGGCGAGGGTGGTCAACCCACGTATTGAAAAAAAGTACAGACCAGCGCCTGCAGACCCTGCATACATTCGAGGACAGTTGCCGCTTGACTCCTTGGTGGTAGCAAACGCACGCAAGAGGGCCAACTCCCAAACAACGGGTGAAGCTCCTCCCCCGGATAAGGAGTCCAAAGTGCTAGAGGCAGGAGGCAAAAGAGTGGCTGCACAGGCTGCCAATTTCTGGCGTATTGCAAATACACAGGCACTACTGGCACGTTATGATCGATCACATTACGACACACTAGAGCAGATTGTAGAACACCTGCCTCCGCAGTTTCAAGAGGGCACCAAAATGATTATACAAGAGGGACAACTGATCTCCAACGCGGCCATAAAGTGCGCACTTGATGTCGCGGACACAGCCGCTAGGGCCGTTAACACCAGTGTCATGCTCAGAAGACAGGCTTGGCTCCGCATATCGGGGTTCAAACCTGACATTCAAACAACCATACTTAATCAACCAGTCAATCCGGATAGACTGTTTGGTCCAGATGTTGACACCACCCTGGAAAAGATTAAAAAGGACACTGAAACTGCTAAATCGATGGGGGCCCTACAATCTCAGCAGTTTCGGGGCAATAATTTTCGTCGCTCAGGTGCCCGTGGAGTCACCAGAGGACAGATGGGTCAACAGTCACAGTTCCCTAGAGGTGGAGCACAGTCCTCGTACCCCAAACAAAACAAGAGGGGCTACAGGGGAAACAGCAACAAAGGACGTGGCAAAGGAGGCAACAATTCACGCTCCTCTGCCCCAAGCAACCAGTGACTCTCTGTCACTGCCCCCCGACCATTTAACACCTGTCGGGGGGAGAATACAACAGTTCCTGCCCGTCTGGACCAACATCACCACAGACAGGTGGGTGCGACAGCTTATCCAGTACGGTTATTGTCTAGAGTTAAAGTCCACTCCACCCAACATTCCACCAAGGCAAAGGCCTATGTCCGCAGAGCACTTGCACTTATTGCAGCAGGAAGTGTTGGTGATGCTGCAAAAAAGGGGCAATCGAGCTCGTGCCAGTGGGGGAGGAAGGCACAGGGGTTTATTCTCTGTACTTCCTCATTCCAAAAAAGGATGGATCTCTACGGCCAATTCTGGATCTCCGTCCCCTCAATCTGTACATACTGTCAGAGCATTTCCACATGCTCACACTGCAACAGATTCTTCCTATGTTAAACAAAGGAGACTTCTTAGCAACCTTGGATCTCAAGGATGCTTATTTCCACATTCCGTTACATCCGTCCCACAGAAAGTACCTCAGGTTCACTATCCAGGGCACGCATTATCAGTTCAAAGTCCTACCCTTCGGAGTCACAACTGCCCCAAGGGTCTTTACCAAATGTCTGGCGACTGTAGCAGCGCACCTCAGGAGGCAGAACATCCATGTCTACCCCTACCTCGACGACTGGCTCGTTCAAGCCAGATCGGAACAGCAGTGCGCCGCGGACATGTCGACTACCATTCACCTCCTTCACGACCTGGGTTTCTCGTTGAATTACCCGAAGTCACACCTTCAGCCGGCACACGTCCGGCAGTTTCTGGGTGCGACAATCAACACCCTGACGGCCTCGGCAAAACCAAACCAGGTCAGGATAGACGGCATGCAGTCCTTAATCCAGAAGTTCAGACCGGGACACTCGCTTCCAGCAAGAGTGTTCATGCAGTTGATAGGCATGATGGCCTCCTGCATCTTCATAGTCCCTCACGCACGGTTGCATATGCGCCCGCTCCAGGAGTGCTTAGCAAATCAGTGGACACAGGCTCAGGGACAATTAACAGACCTAGTGTTGGTTACCAGTCGGGCATACAACTCTCTGCATTGGTGGACTCCACACAACCTTTGCAAGGGCCGACTGTTCCAGGAGCCAGTGCCACAGGTTATCCTGACAGCGGACGCATCTCTCCAGGGATGGGGAGCACACCTGCTCACTTACACAGTGCAGGGACTATGGACGACGCAGCAACAGAAGATGCACATCAACTATCTAGAACTGATGGCGATCTTCATGGCGCTCAAGTCCTTCATTGTACATCTGTGCAACAAAGTGGTGTTAGTCCGGACGGACAACATGACCGCGATGTACTACATCCAAAAACAGGGGGGCACTCACTCACCACAGCTGTCTCACCTGGCTCAGAGCATGTGGAAGTGGGCCATTCAGAGGAACATCTTCCTCATGGCAGAACACCTCCCGGGGAAGGACAATCAGATGGCGGATCTGCTCTGCAGATACAGTCATCAAATGCACGAGTGGGAGATACATCCATCGGTACTCCAGCCGTACTTCCAAAGGTGGGGGCGTCCAGACATAGACCTGTTCGCCACAAGGGAGAACGCAAAATGCCAAAGCTTCGCCGCCAGGTTCCCACACCCCCAATCGCAGGGCAATGCGATATGGATGAACTGGTCAGGCAAATTTGCTTACGCTTTTCCCCCGACACCCCTGATACCACTGGTGGCGAGGAAACTACGGCAACACTCCATGACACTCATCCTAGTTGCTCCAACGTGGGCGCGCCAAGCATGGTACACCACGTTCCTCGAGCTCTCAGTGGTCCCGCATCAAAGACTGCGCCTCACGCCCAGACTTCTGACGCAGAACCATGGAGAAATTCAGCATCCAGATCCGCAACAGCTCAACCTAGCGATCTGGCTCCTGAAGTCTTAGAGTTTGGATACCTGAACCTACCTCCTGAATGCATGAACATCATCAAGGAGGCGAGGAAGCCGTCTACCAGAGCATGCTATGCCGCAAAATGGAAGCGTTTTGTCATTTACTGTGCAAACAATGACATAAACCCGCTAGATGCGTCTATCCCTAACATCATTTGCTATCTGTTACACCTTTACAAGTGCAAACTAGCGTACACTTCTATTCGGATACATCTATCCGCCATCGCAGCTTACCTTCAAAATAGGCAGCATCTCTCAGTCTTCAGGGTGCCTGCCATTAAAGCGTTTCTTGAAGGCCTGAAACGAGTCATTCCCCCAAGAACACCGCCAGCTCCCGTGTGGAACCTCAATGTGGTCCTCACCAGGCTGATGGGACCACCGTTTGAGCCAATGCACTCGTGCGAACTGCAATTCCTAACGTGGAAAGTTGCTTTCCTAATTGCCATTACGTCACTAAGACGCGTAAGTGAGTTGCAAGCACTCACGATACAAGAGCCTTTCATCCAGATTCATCCAAATAGGGTGGTACTACGTACTAACCCCAAATTCCTTCCAAAGGTGGTGTCACACTTTCATCTCAACCAAACTATCGATTTGCCTGCATTCTTCCAAAACCCACAAACAGTGGCGGAGAGGATGCTCCATACCTTAGACGTACGGAGGGCATTGATGTACTACATAGACAGGACACAACACTTTAGGAAGACAAAACAACTCTTTGTTGCCTTCTCACCACAACACAAAGGCAACCCAATTTCCAAAGCAGGAATAGCCAGATGGATTGTTAAGTGCATCCAAATCTGTTATCATAAAGCCAAGCGCACTTTAACAATACCCCCAAAGGCACACTCCACACGCAAGTTGGGGGCATCCATGGCTTTCCTTGGAAACATTCCTCTAGAGGATATTTGCAGAGCAGCCACGTGGGTTACACCACATACCTTTACAAAACACTACTGTGTTGATGTACATTCCAAACAGCAAGCGGCTGTAGGGCAGGCTGTTCTCAAGACACTTTTTCAGGTTTCTGCAGCTGGCACGGGCAACCGCCGCTGATGGAGGGACTGCTATGTATTCTATGCAAAGATATGAATTTAGCAGCCCACATGCCTCGAACTGAATATGCTACTTAGCAGTATGCATCTGTTCTTGGCATGTAGGGCTGCTAACATTCATATCGCCCACCCTCCTCCCCGGTGCCTGTAGCAGCTGCAGATATACTATTGTATTTAATCATTAGCATGGACATCCTTTACACTTGCCACTCCATCCTCTGCCACAATGGCGAAAAACAATCTGGGGATGGAGCCGATGCCCATGCGCACTGTAGTCCAGGGGAGGAGCCACCCATCTCAGGATACTTCGAAGACTCTTCCAGGACAACAATGTGCGATCATCCGGACCCAACACTAGGTGGCGATCTAATGCAAAGATATGAATGTTAGCAGCCCTACATGCCAAGAACAGATGCATACTGCTAAGTAGCATATTCAAACTTATTCGACAAAACCCTTTGAGCCCATGCATAAGGCAGAACTCAAAGACATCACTTCAAAAGCAGCCTTTCTCATTGCCAAATACATCCTTACGAAGAGTAAGTGGGTTATATGCATTAACCATACAAGAACCATATATGCAAATCCACAAGGACGAAGTTATTCTAAAAACAAATCCACAGTTCCTACCAAAAGTGGTATCCAAATATCACTTAAATCAAAGTATTCTTCTTCCAGTGTTCTTCAAAAACCCAAAAACATAAGGAGAAAAAATTATGGAGTATTTTTTTCTCCTTATGTTTTGGGGTTTTGAAGAACCCTGGACGTAAGAAAAGCTCTACTGTATTACCTACAAAAAAACAGAACAAGCCCGCAAGAGAAAACAGTTGTTTGTTGCCTATGCACCTACTAACACAGGAACACCAGTCACAAAGGCGACTATCGCAGGGTGGATAGTCAAAACCATCCAACTATGCTATACCACTGCTAACAAGGAATTCACAGTACGACCAACAGCTCACTCCACTAGGAAAAAGGGAGCGACTCTGGCATTTATGGCCAATGTGCCCCTAAACACTACATGTGCAGCAGCTACATAGGCATCACCACACATTATTGTGTGGACATACAGATGAATAAGGAAGCAAAAATAGGACAGAAAGTACTTCAACACCTGTTTGCAAAGTCTTCCTCTCACCACAGCCTCCCCAAGACTACGTAATCTGATGCACAGCATGTGAATCCAGAAAAGGAATCACGCTGCAAAACTAAATGATTACTTGCCAATAGGAGTAGTTTTGCCACTTGAAGAATTTTCTGAATTCACATGCGACCCACCTGGCCTCCCCTACAAGGAATACTAACAGGTGGGGACGCAAGTTATAATCATTATCTAAGGAACCATCTAAAGGACTATACACTAAAGACACAGAGAAAAAAAAAAGTCGAAGATGGCTACCCCACACAACGACCTTCAGGGCGCCGTCTGACGTCACACAGGCACCAAATGGCGGTCAACAATGCCCAAAACAAGAAAATACCAAGACAATTCCGGACTCAACCACTAGATGGCAGAATAATGCACAGCATGTCAATATAGAAAATTCTTCAAGCTGCAGAACTATTCCTACTGGTAAGTAACCACTTTGTTACCTGCTTAATCTCCAAATGTCAGGCCTTGACTACACTTCAGTCCAACTACAGGGAACATTGACGCTGTACTGGCATCCTACTGGCCTATACACCTGGCATGTCTTCATTGCATTGCTCCCTTTGCATCGTTTCTTTTAGTAGATACTGTTTAAGTTGGACAAGCAGACAGTCAGCTGGTTTTGTGATTAAATTTCCCACATCCCTCTGTCCCCCCATTTAAGTGGGGGAAACAAAGT
Organism: Lissotriton vulgaris; assembly: GCF_964263255.1. Classification (NCBI taxonomy): domain Eukaryota; kingdom Metazoa; phylum Chordata; class Amphibia; order Caudata; family Salamandridae; genus Lissotriton; species Lissotriton vulgaris. The sequence continues at coordinate 313,489,553 of NC_141695.1, forward strand.
GGTATGTTTTGGGTGTAGGCAGTCCAGGAAGTCAGAAGCTGGAATCTTTAGTTTTGTTGCTGAGTCTTGTGTACAGGACATTGTATTCTCATGGCAGCAGGGATGTAGTATTGTTTATTGTGCGATTAATTAAAACCATTACAATTATTTAAAGCACATATAGAATGCAATACATCTAGAATGATAGAGAAAAAACACACAGGTAAAAAGACATCATTAAACACTTAAACGGTAATACTGTAGTTATTCCATATTAATGTGGTAAAACAGATTGCTAATGCAAAAGAACCCAAATAGTCAGCAGTGATAGGCAGGCAGAAAAGGTTGGATGAAGTTACTGGAAGGAGAAAATAAATGACAAGAGGGTGCCTGGCCCACTCTTAACTGCTGACGTACAATCGGATGGAAGCATCAGTTCATTGAATGGAAGGTTTATTCCATCTGATTTACCCAACAGGACCATTTAGCAAATTTTTTTTAATGCACTAGGGTCAGGAAGTAGAAACTGATTTTCAGGTAGCAGCACTATCTCACAAAGTGCAAGTGCGATAAATAATCGCAGCAAACTATTCAATGTAAAGTGGTATCTGATCACTTTGCCTAACATTATCATCTCTCACACCTATTTAAAAACCACAAAGCTTGATAAGTTCCAGCATCCTGCATGTAGGAGGAGACCTCCTACAACAGTGAAAAACGTTAGCAGCAAATTATCTATTGGGAGTTGAAAAGTGCCATCTGACCAATTTGTATAGCAGTAAAATATGACACCTGCTAAAAAAACACACAAAGTTTAATAAGTGCCAGCCATGCTACATGTGGACAGAACCCTCTTATAACAAAATAAACAACACTGACTGTTCCAGGGGTCCCCCCTGGCTGAGCTTAGCAGTCCAAGGGCGTGCCCGAGGTAGGAGCAGAGTTCCCTGGCGACACAGCCAGTTGACTGAGCTTGTTGAGTGTAAGGGAAATAAATACGGTCTGCTGGATATTTAAAGAAGTATTGTCTGGATTAAGAGAGGTGATACAAACCCTCAGAATTCACCGAACGGTGTCCAGGTACCATGGTGCATTGGCACTTTTCGTTACTTGGGGGTCCGTATATATCTGAGTAAGGCTGACCTCTTCGATGGCAACGTCAGAACCTCCACTGCTATTCAGTCGCAGATGGCCTTATGGAGAACACTCCTGTTGGCCGTTTCTGGTAGAGTAGCTTTCACGAAGATGATGATCTTTCCACGGCTCCTCTACTGTTTCTCTAATCTGCACCTCTACATCCCACCTTCCTTCTTTTGTAAACTCGATAAGGTAATCAGGGACTTTGTCTGGGGTTCGTCTCAACATAGGGTGTCCACTAAGAAACTTTTATCTTCTGTCTGGACAAGGTGGTCTCTGATTACCCAATGTTAGAACTGGGGGTCTCTAGTTGGCTGAGGAAGGTACCTTAGGCCAAACAGGGACCCTGGCTTCTAGTCTGGGAAAGGAGGGACACCCTCTTAGATAACCCCTGCTCCCCCCCAACCCCCCCTCCCCCTCCCCCCCACACTCCCAGTAACAGGGATAACACCACAAATGGACACCACACTGGTTTTTATAAAAATAGCGGTATCTTTATCTTAAACTCAGGCAGATTTGATGTTCTTAACAGAGACGTGGTTAGATGAATCATCGGCACCTGAGATTTTGGTTGCCCTTCCACCAGAATATAGTTTACTGAGAATTGATAGAGGAGTCCAAAGAGGGGGAGGTATTGCAATAGTATACAAGGCTAAGTTTGAGTGCTCATTGGAGTAAGTAAAAATGAGTAATTGTGAAGCTGGTCTTTTTTTTGTTAAAATCTCCCCTGAGTGTACTATCATGGGTTATCTCATTTATCGCCCCCCTGGGGGCCCTCCACTGTTCGCTGACAGCCTACTGCAATCGGTGACTCAGCCGGCCTTACGCTATAACAAATTCCTAATACTAGGTGATCTTAACCTTCACTTTGAGGATGCGAAATGCGTAGAGGCCCAATCAATGATATCCTCTTTGAAATCCCTGATGCTCACTCTCTTGGATGAGATGCCCACGCATCAGACGGGTCCTCTTTTAGAGCCCATATTTTCGAACTGGAACGGCATCAGAGTGCTCCCCCCTATCAGAGTTCCGTGGTCTGACCATCATCTTATCCCATTTAATATAACCGGCAGACCCAAAAGGGATATACCTAAGCGACCTACTTTATTTAAACGCAGGAAATTGAACAATTTTAGTCAGGAGACATTTGAATCCATGCTTATGCTAGGGAAACCGCCTCTCAGTAAAACCTTTAAGGAAGCATGGACGGAGTATGAGGATTGGGTATCAAAGGTGCTGGATAAGGTTGCCCCATGGACCCATAAAGCCCCAGCTCGCAGGACGAAGTCTGCCCCCTGGTACAATGAGGAACTGTGTGCAGCTAAAGCCAGATGTAAAAGACTGGAACGTCTGTGGCGCAAAGACTACGATGTTGGCCTGAAAGAGCTATACATGAACAGTCTGAAGGAGTACCATGGGCGGATTAATAAGGCAAAAGGATTATTCTTTAAAGAGAGGATTGAATCTGCTGAAAACTCCTCAAAGGAGCTCTTTTCCATCTATAAGGAGCTCACGGCTCTCACTAGGACGGAGACCAAAGACCTTGTCTCCACTGAAATATGAGAATCTATCGCTGATCACTTTATAAACAAGGTGGATCGGATATACGTGTCTTTTCAGCAGGGAACATCTGAAGAAATATTGGCTAGGGATATTGGCACAGGACCTTCAACTGACTCATGCCTTAACGAATTCAGGGTCCCCCTCAGGGAGGAACTGATAAAGTTAATCATGAGCATCCAGTCAGGTTCCCCTATGGATGTTGCACCACCTAGGATTCTTAGGAACCATGTCCATCTCTTATGGAGTTATATAGGCAATCTGGCCGTTCTTTCCTTCCAAGAAAGACTAGTGCCGGAGGAATGGAAACTCGCACAGGTTGTTCCAATTAAAAAGAAGGCTAACCTGAGCATTTCTAACCTGGACAATCTCAGGCCCATCTCTCTCTTACCGTTTTGTACCAAAGTCGTGGAAAAACTGGTCACCAATCAGTCGGTTAAATTTGTGGAAGATAACCATCTTCTTCACCCCTCCCAATCCGGCTTTAGGGCAAAGCATTAGACTGAAACTGCCCTTCTTTTTTCCACAGAACTGCTTCTCCAGAAAGTGGACGAAGGACAGACGGCCACCTTGATATTGCTGGACCTAAGTGCGGCATTTGATACCGTGTCGCACCCTAGATTGCTAGCCCATCTGAGTGAAATGGGAGTTGCTGTCCTAGCGTATGAATGGATGGTTTCCTTCCTAGCGGGAAACAATTTCAAATACACTGCCCCCCCTTTAGATCCACGCCTCGAACTTTAAATAAAGGGGTCCCACAGGGTTCCATTTTAAGTCCTGTATTGTTTAATCTTTACATGGAACCCCTGGCCAGGATGGTGGAATCTTATGGAGTGGATATCTTATCATATGCGGATGATACGCAACTGGTGGTTACTCTATCCCATAACCCAGTTGAGACGGCTGATAATTTCACGCCGTGCCTTGTGGCACTGGCAAATTGGATGAAGTGTAACTGTCTCCGCCTAAACGGCAATAAGACGGTACTGCTTGTGATTGGCTCTTCTCCTTCAATCTGGTCATCAGCCTGGTGGCCCACTGACCTGGGTCCTACACCTATCCCCTCTGACACCATGAAAAATGTGGGTGTACTCTTGGATTCCAATCTCACATACTCCCAACACATAGGTAAGGTGGCGGGGAGATGCTATGGCATTTTGAAGGTCCTGCGTAAGATCCTGGATCTCTTACCTATGAGAGACAGGAAAACTCTGGTCCACGCACTGGTTACGTCCCATCTTGATTATGGGAATGTCCTGCTCTGTGGCCTCAGTAAAAGGGGATTGACCCAGTTACAATGTTTCTAAAATGCGGCGGCCAGGCTTGCGCTGAAGCTGCTGAGGAGGTAGTCAGGAAAACGTGCACTTCAGCGCCTGCACTGGCTCCCCATGAGGGAACGCATTAGGTTCAAGACCATGTGCATTAGTCACTGTATTGCACATGGCAGGAGTCCGGTCTACCTTCACAAGCTGTTAACCATCTATCGTCCGAGGCGTCTCTTGAGATCTATGTGCAGCATGCAGTTTGCGATACCTCGCATTTATAAAGCACGGATGGGAGGGCGATCTTTTAAATTCCTGGCCAGTAAACAATGGAATGACCTTCCGGTTGAGCTGCGGATGGAGCCGTCGGAAACCAGGTTCCGGCAGAAACTGAAGACCCATCTTTTTCCAGAAGATTAGTATAATCTTAGGGTTTCTCTTCCTCTGTCCCCTCTCCTCTCCGTGGTCTGTTCTTGATTTTTTGCTGTGTTGGAACGCATCCTAGCGCGGAGACGCACTGTTTTAGTGTATTCAGGTGCTTAATAAATGTTATTATTATTATTATTATTATTATTATTATTATTATTATTATTAAGGAATACGATGAGACCAAACGATAGAAATACAACATATACTTATTCGTAATCTTTCACTTTGCCGGTTATTAAATTCATTTTTTTAAATTCAAAATACTTAATTCGGTTTGCTTGATTAGAAACCATAAAAGTTACACAATACAGAATACAACACAAACATAATCCCAAAATAAAACAGTGTGCGCGATATCCTAGTTAAAAGACAATAGTGGAAATTCAGTAACGAGGTTGTCATAAAGAGGAGGGAATTTTGCAGGCCAATAAAAGGCTATAAAATAAGATATAAGAGACCATAAAAACACTATAATAATTTAAAAATCCAAACATTTTCTGTAGTTCATTGCACATTTCAAGAAGCCGGCCACGTGGGGGATACAGTCAGGTATTAACAATTGCAGATAAGAGAGCGGGGCGTACTTGCACGAAATGTATTTTTTTAAAATAGGTTTTAAATAGAGAGTCCTAGGTATTTCATAGTATGTACAAAAGAACATGAAGTGAAGCAGATCCTGAGGAGACTTATTGTCGCAGCCACAGGGTGCTAACACTTTCCCTTTGTGATTGCTGGTTATTAGGTCAGCAATCACTTATAGGTTCTTGCGGTATTAATGAGCAGTTCACAATGATCTAATGCAATGCTATGCAGTTCGTAACGCAGGAATAATGCGATTCGTAAAGCAAGTATCAGGCAGTTCGTAATGTAAGAATAATGTGTGTACGTAATGCAAGAATCAGGCAGTTTGTAATGCAAGGAATAATGCTGTACGCCAATCTGCGTGGTCAACCCGAGCCCTCACTAGGCCCCAATATTTATTTATTTATTTATCAATTGAATTTATAAAGTGCATACGTTTGCCCGTGGGCGTCTTGGCGCTAAGAATACACCAGAGACAACGGTCATAAGCTTAAAGGGGCGTTCCCAGTACTGCTAGGCAGTTACGGGCCACTCGGGGACTCAGCTCGTCGAACGTGGTGCAGCGGGAGAGAGCTCAGAGCACTCCTGTATTCCTCCTGCACGCCTCCCCAAGCCACACATGCTTGCTGCTCCCGACCGGAGATCAAGCCTCACCTAGGGGGGTGCGCTTCCTCGCTCTCTCTCTTCCCGCTAGTCAGATGTCCTGCTGAGCAGGCCCGATGACGTTTCAGCTCCGTTGTTAGGCGACGCTGTATCCGGACAGGTTATGGTGCGGTCTTCTCCTTCGTTGACTATCTTGGGCAGAGTCCTCTCTGTGAATCATGATCCCTTTCATATTGCAGCTTTCTTAGCGTCAAAAAATCCTTTAGCACATTCCTCCCTTTCCCTGCAAAAATCTTTGAAGCACTTATGAACCACCAACTTTCAGATTTCATTGATCAGCACTACTTGCTGGATGATACACAATTCGGATTTAGAAAGAACCACGGAACAGAAACAGCACTGATAAAGGCGACTGATGAGATCAGAACTATTCTAGACCATAATGGGGCGGCTGCACTCATATTGCTCGATCTCTCCGCCGCCTTTGACACGGTCGATCACTCCATCTTGATCGACCGTGTCTCAGCACTGGGGGTCAACAATCTAGCCAGAGACCTTATAGCTTCCTTTCTGTCAAACCGCTCCCAATCTGTGAAACTTGGCACCTTCTACTCGCCCACATCCACACTACCCAGGGATCCTCGCTAAGTCCGACACTATTTAACATCTATGTGTCGGACCTAGCGAGGTTCATAAAAACTTATGGGCTAAATCTGACTACCTACGCAGACGACACCCAATTGGTGTTGGCAGTCCATAAGAATGGTCTGGCAGTTGCATCAAGATTCCAGGAGGCTATGCTAGCCATAGGCTCCTGGATGCTAATGAACTGCCTAAAATTAAATTCGAATAAGACAGAGGTGATGACCTTTGGCAACCTGTCCCCTGTATGGTCTGACATCTGGTGGCCCACTGATCTTGGCCCCCCCACCAGCACCGGTTGCCAAGGTCAGGAACCTTGGGTCATAATCGACACCAAGTTAACATTCATCCATCATGTTAATGCGGTGATCTCATCTGCTTTTTTCATCCTCAGACAAATTAAAAAACTACTTCCCTACTTACCTCCAGCTGCAGGAAAAACACTGATAACCACCCTAATATTTTCTAAATTGGACTACTGCAATGCCCTCCTGTTAAATGCCCAACAACAGGTTGTGGATAAATTGCAATCAGTCCAAAATGCGGCAGCTAGAGCTCTTCTTTCCATTCCCAAATACCAATCTGTTTCGGCGGCTATACGTCAACTGCACTGGCTCAGAGTCAGAAGCCGCATAAAATTCAAGGCCCTCTGTATTGCATATAAGGCCATTAACAACGTAGGTCCTCAATTCTTAATAAATGCCTTCAGGATTTACTCCCCCAGCAGGTCCCTCCGCTCGGCATCCAACTTCCTTCTTCCTCTTCCTCGCACCAGAACAGTTGCTTGGGGGGGACAGACGTTTCTTGGTAGCCACGGCGAGGCTATGGAATACTCTCCCTCTTCACATCAAAACCAGTCCATCCCTGTTAATTTTCCGAAGACCGTTGAAAACATGGCTATTTGATCAATAATTTCACTTCTCTTTTATTTCAGTCAATGTATAATCTTCTGCGCCGAGACACCTTCGGATATTTGTGCGCAATACAAATTTAATAAACATAAACAGCTCCGGACGGCACCAGTGATTCTTACTCACAGCCTGTTACGACAACTGCTCTGGCCACAAACAGCAATAAAGCAGCGTAGACTATGTTCCATGCTGCGGGGGCAATGCGATCACCGGGCACCTCGCAAACAGTACCACGGACCACACTGCAGTCGTCCAGAAATCCTGAAGCACGTTGCGGATCGGGCCGGCGGCAGAGATTCTTGCAGCCTCAGTTACAATGACGGCGCGGGCCACAAACAGCAATACAGCAGCGTGGATGATGTTTCACGCTGCGGGAGCAATGCGATCACTGGGCACCTCGTAAACCGTGCCATGAACCACACAGCAGTCTTTCAGAAATCCTGTAGCATGTTACAGCTCAGGCTGGCAGTGGGGATTCTTACTCACAGCCTCTGTTACCAATACGGCTTGGTCCACAAACTGCTACACAGCAACATGTACGATGTTTCACGCTGTGGGGGCATGAGATCACGGGGCACCTCGTAAACGGTACCACGGACCACACGGCAGTCTCAGGCGTGCAAAAGCACCACTCACCAAGCTTCTCTGAGACACAGTTGGAAGCATTTATGTTCCTGAGTATCCACAACTGGGGACCAGCTCTCCTCTGGCCTTTGGAGACCTGCTACTTCAGGACACAGCTCACAGCAAAGTCCTCACATTCAGGGGGACACAGCACACAGTAAAGTCCCTAGTCCTCACCTTAGTCAAACCAGCAACCTGCAGGCCTTTCAGAACACGCAGCAAGGGTGGTCCTTCTCTTCAGCTGTTCTTCTTTGGCAGAGGTTCCTCCTGATCACAAAGTAGGTTCAATCATTTTTCAGTCTTGAGTTCAGACGTTTCAGCTCTCACATTTATACCCCTAAATGCCTGTGACGTCTTTGTGTTCAGGGGACTATGAGCCCAGTCCAAACCAGACCTGGGTGTCCTCGTGCCAGTGCACACCCTCTTCCTTTGATAATCAGGGTCTGGGGACCAGACACTCTGCAGGAGGTGGAGCCATCCTTTTGTGGTAGCAACACAGCTCTCTTCACATCCAGGGGCTACTCCTCCCCCACCCCTGCCCCCAAATGCAGGCCAGCCTGTTGCTGTCTTACCTTCTCCTCCCTGGGGTCAGGACACGTCCCAGACCTTGTCTCCTCGAAATCCAGATGGTCAATACGCGAACAGGCAGAGGCACACTGGATGGTGTAAGACAAGAAACCACCCACTTTTAAAAACGTGGTTTCTAAAAACACACAATTTAAAAACCATCTTCACAAAAAGATGTTATTAAATTCTGAGTTCAGGCACACTAAACGCCATCTTATGCCTATGAGAAGATATGCTGGAAGCATGGGATTCAGAAAAGGGGGTGGTGATGAACAGAGTGTCTGAATTAAGCAGACCACTCTTACCCAGTCCAAAGATCAGGGCTTGATCCATCACCGTTATTTATCTCACTGCACCATCCCAGCTCAGAACCTGGCTATATGCAAATCAGTCTGTCCCTGGCCCAGTGCATCATGGGAACAGGGCAGACTAAACTACCAAGCCAAATCTTCACCAGAAAGGAGACAAGCTACCGGGGACCGGTTTCTGGCATTTCAGCCGTCTTTGGCCCGGCTTGCTTGAATCCTGATGGTGCAGTGAGAAAGGGACTCATGTCTGAGTATACCCTGCCACACCTATAGTGGGCAAAAACGATTCAGAAAAGGGGGTGGTGATGAACAGAGTGTCTGAATTAAGCAGACCACTCTTACCCAGTCCAAAGATCAGAGCTTGATCCATCACCGTTATTTATCTCACTGCACCATCCCAGCTCAGAACCTGGCTATATGCAAATCAGTCTGTCCCTGGCCCAGTGCATCATGGGAACCTGGCAGACTAAACTACCAAGCCAATTCTTCACCAGAAAGGAGACAAGCTACCGGGGACTGGTTTCTGGCATTTCAGCCGTCTTCGGCCCGGCTTGCTTGAATCCTGATGGTGCAGTGAGAAAGGAACTCATGTCTGATTATACCCTATTCTGTCTTATGGGTAAGATGGCCTTGCAACAGTGAAAAACGAATTTGGCAGTGTTTCACTGTCAAGCCATGGTACCTACCTCAGTACATGTACTACCTTTCACATTCAATGCACCCTGCCCAGGGGGTACTTTGGGCCTACTATTGCAGTGTCTGATGTGCACAAAAAGGGAAGGTAAGGCCTGGCAAGTGGGTGCACTTGTCAGGTCAACAAGGCAGTTAACAACTAGTGGCAGGCCTGAGATCTCTTTTTAGGGCTACTTGTGTGAGTGGCACAATTAGTGCTGCAGGCCCACTTGTAGCATTTGCATTACCAGCCCTGGCACATAGTGCACTTTACAAGGGACTTTACTAGTAAGACAAAAATACCAATTGTGGACAACCAATTACCATAACACTTTATACAGGGACGATATGCAATTTAGCACTGATCAGCAGTAGTAAAGTGCCCAGTCTATGAAAACCTACAAAACAGATCCGAATTGATACAGGAGGAAGGCAAAAAGTTCAGGGATGACCCTGCATAAAGGGCCAAGTCCAACCCCCAACATTGAGCATTATTACCTAACCACCCAATTGCAATGGATAGCCAGATGGCTAGCCTCCCGCCACCTATCTAATATCACCACACACTGCTTTGCCCTACCACATCACACATTGCGTCACATATTCCACCCCAGTGCAAAACCTCAACACACTGATTCTTTATTGCTCTCACTAGCCTGTAGATGCTACCGTAGAAGCCTCTTTCTCACTCGTGATATCAAGCCATATGCCCATACTATTCCCCTTCCTAGGACACCTAGGGGACAGTCCCTTATCACGGCAGATGAGTTGCGTAGCTGGGATACGGCAGGAATCCATGAAGTAGGGGACCTGTATCAAGATGGCACCCTCATAGTGTGCACTGAGCTCATTTCGGAGGAAGGTCTCCACCCAGGGAGCTTTTTGCTACATAATGTGCTTGTAACTGCACTCATCTAAATGGGGTAACCTAACTGCAGAACCCCCCCTCCCATCCCCCACACACACTGTGTGATTCACTACTTACATATAATGGGGGATGGGGTACCTGATCAGCTGGTTTGCATCTTCTCTCCGTCAACATACAGTGATCTCTTTGGCTCCCTTGAGACAACGTTGGGAGGACGATCGAGGGTGGGCCTTTTCAGACAAAGAATAGTCCACTGTACTGAAGGGTCCAAAACACATTCCCGTAACCAGTGCTTTCACCAGCTTCAGCTCTTTCTCTTGCACCTGGCATACCTCACCACGGCCCAGATTAATAAACTCTTTCATCGCACAGATTCAATCTGTACCAAGTGTCTTTTACCCAACGCTGACTTGCTACACATGCTGATGCTGTGGCAGTGTCCCTCTCTGGGAAGTACTGGTCTGGAATTGTGACAACTTTGATCCAATGCACAGAACGGGACATTCCTTTTCGTGGGAGACAGGCATCTTATACCTCTTTAAAAGGGGCAGGAATAACAGGGTCATTTCCTGCTTTCTGGATCTGGTCTTGATCACGACAAAGTGACTGATTACCAAACGTAAGTCGCCAGAGGCCCCACATGTAAAGGCATGGCTCCACTCTTTGCTTAATTGGGCCAATGCGGAAGGCGTGGCCTTGAAAGAGAGTACCTCCTGGGCCTTCGCAAATTTTGACTAGCTGTTAGTTGGAAGGGGGCCTATTGTGGTGGACCTACTGGGTATAGACACACAAGCTGAGGTTTCCGGGGGAAGGGAGGGCGACTAGTCGGGTCGCACGTTACAACATGGCCATGTGGTGATACATGTGGATAAGTGAACCACTCTACTGGGTCAGCCAGTCAATACTTTGGTATCCAACGCCTCAGCAGGGCAGTTTTGTTGTTGTAGCAGCACCTCGCAGCAAAAGGTCATAGGCAGTTTCCTCTACCATTCCTTATATTAATGTGTCCTCCTTTGGTTGAACCCTCCTCCCATTGTTCAAACTTACCGACATGCTATGCAGTGAATAACCGTGACTCGCATACGTGCATATAACAATGTACATCTACTTATACACTAGCATCACCATCTGTAGCTGACTAAAGTAATTAATGCTGTGCTGATGTAGTAATTATGTGACTGTGTAATGCAAAATGTCAATAAAAAGATTCAAACAAAAAGAGGTGACACTAACAGACTTCCAGATTGCTCCACTCTCACCTTATTTATGCACATCCAGCAGTGTAGGGCAATGTTACTGGAATGGCCACTCTCGTAGCCTAAGGCCCATAAATGTTTCCTTCAGATGGTTAGAATATTTGCTGACAAGATAGGATAAAGGTGATGCTAGCTAGTACGTGTTACCAACCAGGCCTGGTTACGCTTGGCTTTGATGGTCCTGTCAGAGTAATGACCAGAGGCGGACACTTGTTTAAATTTCCACTTGAAAGGCATGTTGGCTCAAGGTGGAGTCCCAGAGTTCCTTCACATCCAGAAGGTGCTGACAGTCTGGAAGATACTGTTGATGCCGTGAATGTGAGCCCTAGGTGTTGATTTAGGCCCATAATAATGCCTCTAAGCAGCCACCCATAGTTGTAGCACATGTTGAGATAGGCACCGGCATTAACTGCTTTCTGGTTGAAGAGACCCAGTTCCAGACTAATCTGGACAGCGGATGAAAACTTTGGCATGCAAAGGACACCTTTGTATAAGCTTGTGGTAGGTTTGTTTAGTAGGCTGGCTTTTTTTTGCCCAGTGATATTTCGCCCTCATAACTCCCAGCAGGGATGAGAGGCCTGAAGAGCAAGGGTTTTGCTTCAACTTCCTTTCGTTGTTTTGCGAAGGAGCCTATAGCATCGATGTGTACTTCATATATTTATACGATTGTTCCTGATATCCTGTTGCTTTTATAAAACCAGCTTCTCCCATGATGCTTTCTCCTGACAAATGTTACTACCTTTCTTTTCTTCAGGTTGACCTCAAGATTCTTGGTGATTTTGTAAAGTGTATGGTTGATTTAGCAGGCGCCATCGCCCTACTCTCGTGAAGCTAGAGCGTCCATGTGTGTATAATAAATTGCTGATCTGTTCACCACCAATCTTGGGTGTGATTGTTGATGGAATCAAGGGTTTGTGCCAGATCGCTTTTAAGCAGGTTAAACATCAGGGGGCTAACGCAAACCCCTGCTTTAACGCCCGTGTGTCAGTGATTGTCCTGGATACGTTGGCACTATCTCCTAGATTGATGTGAATCCAGATGTTGGAGTGCAGCTGTATTATGGACTCCAAGAGTTTGGAAGGAATTCCCCCTCTCGATAGTTTGGAGCAGAGAACTTCCCCGCCCATAGACTAGGTTGAATGCCGCTTTTAAAGTAACAAAACAGTAGTGCAGAAGAGAGTAAGATGAAGTTTCTTTGTTAACCAGGATTGATTATGCTAACCGGTTGGATAATGTGCCAGATGTAGCCGTAAAACCTGTTTGATTTATTAGACTAAGTCCCTTTGACTTCGCCAATAGCTGTAAATCCTCCAGGAGAAGACTAGCATAGAATTTAGCTTCATTGTCAAGAAGTGCAATTAGTTTAGAATTGCTCGGATCTGATCTAGAGCAACCTTTGTAAATGGGATGTACTATGGCCTGACGCCATGATTCATTGTTCTAACCCGGTATTTGTAAAGCGCAAACTAAAATCACCCCTAAGGGCCTCATTGACCAGGGTCGCATGATGCTGATCTGATCTACCTCCTCGGCTGGTAATCAAACTGTGAGCCCCACGCTCTGGAGTCAGCTGCCCTGGCCGCTTCTCCACACCTCTCCCATTGTTGAGCTCCTCACACAGTAGTTGAAGAGAGACTACCTGCCCAAAACGTGATGTCCTGTTTAGAGAGGGCCTGGGGAGGCCATTAGGCCCGGGGCCACATCCGTCATTGCCTTATATATTACTTGATCTAGCCAGTTTATCAAGAGAGGTCCATGCATGGCACTTGCAGCCAACATGTTGCTACTTGATAGATAAATTCTGAAGTGGCTGCAGGAGGGCAGGGGTTTGAGGGGTTAAGCATCCATATAGGACCCGCTTCATGATAATGTGAATGTAAAGATATATATGTTATATTGCATTGCTGCATGGATAAATGCCAATCATTAGCCATTGCAAGAATTTCCTGAATACTTCAAGGCCTCGTCTCAAATGACATTGCTCTCCTCTCTTGTAGGCTTAAAAAAGAAGAGAGTGAGATTAAGATAAAAAGGTAGTAATTATTTTACAACCTTTGTAATGTGAGGAAAATTATGAGGCGCTATCTTTGGAACTTTAATTTAGCTATTCTGGAAATGTAATACACCGACAAAAAAAGGAATCTCAAAGCTATTTAAAATTGTCTTTTAAAAAACTACGCGCATTTGGCAGATCATATTCAGAATGTTACTCAAAGGCAAATTGTGAGGAAATGGGATGTATTATATGGTGTGGTTGTGCCGCCTCACTGTGTAGTACACTTATCCACCCCTTTAGGACATTTAGGTTTCCTTCATCAAATCTTCAACTCTACCCTGGGTAGCTGTGACTCAGAGCAGCAAGGCTTACACAAAGGAACAAGTGTAAAGCATTTAAACAGCATCAAAACAAATTAAGAAGAAATGAACAAGACACAAAAGATATCCTACACCAATTTATAACTATAGACTGTATTTATATATATATTTTACAATTTTACTTGCCATTTTAAGTTTGCCAAATGCAAAATGCAATTCACTAATAGAAACCCGACTATCCATCCAGCCAGCCAGAGCCACCAAAGACATGACTAAAATAAAAATCCCCAAACACAAACTCGCCTGCCTGCATGAAGCTCCTTTTAAGGTTATTACCTAGGAGGAGTCCTCCTCCGTTGAAGTTCTGAACCGCTGGTAATCTATTCCGTTTACCTAAAAATTGAAGATCCACCCACTGAAATGGATGTACTGAAGTAACCAAATTAACCTCCTAACTCCTCATTCACAAAGGCACTTCCTCTGCCCTATAGTACCCGCCCTGCTTCTCACCTCATGCTCCATATTATCTTTGCCTGTATTCTTGCATTTTTCCTTCATCCCACACATGTATTATTGCATGTGAATGGCAGTGACCACCATGACACGTAAACATATTTTACATAAATCAATTCAGTCTTTTGTATTCTTGAGATCCTGCATTCAGCCAGAGACTTTTTTCCTAACATCCAATCAACCGTGCCCCTTAACCACTAAACCAGCTATCCATACTCTCTATATGTCTGTTTGTTTGCTGCTGTACTCCCAAAGTTCATTTGGGCATGTTTCTTAAGTATATCAGTAATGTATTTAGTTGCAGGGCCTACAATGGGTATAGTATGCGGAAATTAAACCTAGACATTGAGGGCTGTAGGTGGGACTAGAGCTTCCAGTACTATTCAAGCATAATGTGACATGTCCATCTCTTTGGAAATTCTCTTGCAGATCTGCCACAGTAGGAGCGGCAAAATCAACCCTGTCAAGGTGAACTCGCTGGTCAAGGCTTACGTACAGCGCTACAAGTACTTCCGCAAGCACGGCAAAAAGATGGAAGACGTTGAAGGTGGTGGTGGTGGCAGCTACCGCAGAGACACTGGCAGCATGGACAAGGGAATTTTCTCCTTACCCATGATGTGAGCCTAGAGACGGACTTGCCTTTTTATTTTGTTTTCAAATTAAATTAAGGAGCCAGCGAAGCAGCGAGGCTGGCATTGTGTCCTAGTTCAATAAACTTGGAGGCAAAGATGTGATGAACTGTATCGGTAACTAGATTTCTGACCAGTAAGGAGAAGGGAAGAGGGATGAGACTTTGCTCCTCTTCTGTCGCCTGGATACGGATCTCAGGCCAAGAGTCCTGGGTGGGAGAGGAGTCGTACCTGAACTCTAGGCAGACTGGCAGGAGGTTGTCAGACTTCTGCTTGAGCCTTGCAGCCTCCTATTGTAAACGTTCTGCTCCAAGTCCCCCTCTCCCCCTACGAATGATGATTATATTGATAAAGCACCTCTTTCACATTATGTAAATATGTCTGCTCCGTACTGGAGTTGCTGCTTTCTTACTTGCCCCTTTCGTCCCAGCATTCAGATTCCATCTGTTGATTTTCTTTCGCATGGTGTTTTGCGCCCACTTCTCTTCAAAATAATTTCTTCCGTATAGCAGCTATTTTATTTTAATATTTTTTGGATACCCATGTTGTACCTCTTGCTGCCTGCAAAATGTTTCTGTACCAGTCCCCTTGCCACAGCTGTAGTCCTCTGTTATCTCCGTTCTCTTTATAAACTGATAATTCTTGCACTGTTTTGGCAAATTGACTGGAACCTTCTTTCACGCACCTGCGTGTCCTCTGCCAGCATAGTTGCATTCTAAAGTGCTGCTGAGTTCTCCTTGCTCTTAAACTAGTGATGGTTTAGAGGTGCAGCTTTGCATCATGAGATCCTTGACAACTGTTAAGAGGTACCTAGATACACCTTGACCTCCCTGCGTCATCATGCTGAATGTATCCCGAAGCCACTGTGCCTCACCTACGGGCTGGGACGTCTGAATCAATATTTGGAGAGTTGAGTTTATCTTCTCTAAGAGGGCACCCTTATAGTTATAGTGGCATTCCTCTACCCATGCACATGACCATTCTATTGATACATAACCGCATATTCCAATGTGAAGTTTCAGGGGTGCTAGTGCAGCTTGAAAGGTATGAACACCCCTGGAGATCTGAGGGGACAGATGGTGTTCATGACTTAGTGGAGACCAGGCATAAGGGACTGTGGGCAGCCGTTAAAAGAAAATGTTTGTTTATGGGGCATGGCGGAATTGCTTGTTTCTTCCCAACAAGGTAAAACGTGTGACACTATAAGGTGTGTTTTTTGATCCCGGTGTCAGTGAAGGTCATCGGAATAATGCACTCAGTCTTTGCCTCGAGTTTAGACGGAGTCACCACTACGCTCCTAAACAGATTCACTCGAATGGTTTAATCATATCAAATCGTGCAGACTTTGTTGTGTCTAAAAAGTATATTTTTGCTGCATGAATCTTGTATGAGCGTCACATGCTTTGCATATTCTTCCCATCGGGTGTTTGAGTCTGATAATTTTACAGTATTTTTCTCCAGAGTGAGATTCTTCTGCCACATGGAGGCAGCTCGGTCTTGCTTCGTGCTTTGTACCATGCTTTAATTTATATGTATATATTTCGTTTTTTCATTTTTATTTACTGGAGTTGATATTCGAGGAAACCATTGAAGGTGCTTGTCCCAAGGATTTTAGGGTGTATCATCAACATGGCTGCTAAAACCTATAATTTCAGCAGTAAATCCAGTACACCAAAAGCATAGCCCAGCTTCAGAGGTGTGACCCTGTCGATAATGAGCTAGTTGGACAAATCTAGGGGATAGTAGGAATGACGTGGATGAGGGTGATGAGTGAAACAATATGGCACAGGCATCTTAGATGAGAATATAGTTCCGTTCTGCTTGCCAGCTACCTTCCAGTTGACACCAAATAGCTTTTTAATGCTCTGATAAATAGCGGTTTCTTGGCTGTTGTAAAGTTCCACATTGCTGTGAAGAAACAGTCATTTTTATTTCTTCCTTAGGCTAATAACACCAACCGATGTTTGTCGATTTTGGCACAAATGTTTTTTGTAATTAAACATTTTAATTGATTATAGCAGTACAACATAGTACATGTCATAGGCAAACTTTGTCATTAAGCCCTAGTGCACATTAAGTTTCAAGTGCAAACTTTCAGTGCCATGGCCACACAGCAGTTGATATTGACACCTGGACACCAATATTGCCTTTTCTGTTTCCACATTTCTATACCTTTCATCAGTCGAAAAACCAGTGGCAGCTGCTCTGGTACAGGGTAAGGAGGATGATAAAAAAAAAGTTCACTTTTCTGATTACAGTCACAACTTCTGTCATCTTCTATTCCTGGCTTCCGGCAGGACAATGGCTCCCCTAAGCCAGTCACGACGCAGATGTCACTAGCATGACCCCAGCGTTGTGATTGGTCTGAGCCGCCTGTTTGGCCTCTAAGACAGTGCCTGGGAGCCTTGGGACTGTTCTCCACCCGGCTATGCAACACAGCCAGGTGGAAAATGCTGAGTGTGCATGACTGTCTGGCTGGCCCAAGACTGCAGGACTAACTGCGCACTTCTGGTCACCAACCACTCCTCCTCCTCCCTGTGACCCTGCTCCAACCTGGCCCCGTAGCCCGTACGAAAAATAAAATGATAATAACGTTCTGTTATTATCATTTTATTTTTCCTTTTTGCAGTGCTCTGAAAGCAGTGGGGCAATGCTCCTCTGCCTTAATGGAGTAGCCGCGGCTGGTCAAACATAAGGGTCGATGAAATCTCACTTTACATGGCACCCGTATTTTTCAAACTTTTTGGGGCCTCTTCTTGCTTCATATTTTGCCTTTTCTGCTCTCAAACACCTATCCATATTTTTTCTCATTGTGCTATGCGGGGCGGCGTGGTTTGCATTTCATAGACTTGCTATGTCCTGCTTTGCCACGGTCCTCCCCAGGTCACACAGTATTTTCACCTATTTGGGTGGTGTTTCATCATCCTGCATTCCTAGAAGTACTAACTTTGCCTTAACTGAAAATTGTATACCCAATCTTTTCTGCAGATACCTCTATACTCCATCCCAAAAGCCCTCTAAGTGAGTGCATGTGCTTTCCCAGACAATGTCCATATGTGACAACGTTCTCAGGCATGCATCTGAAGTATAATTTCTGAATTTCACCATTCGTGTATAATAACTTCTATGGAGGAGTCTCTGTTTATTAGGCGATGCCCATCTCAATACCAACCACTCACAGATATTGACAGGCATCAAGCAATTCCTCATCCTCAAGTGCAATCAAGTCCTCCTCCCATTTATCTTTGAGCACTCTAAGAGTCTGGTTAATTTTTTTTTTTTGGATACATGATTGAAGTAGCTTTCTAGAAAGAGGTTCGGATAAGATTACATTTTCTAGGGGTTCACTTTTGTTACTATAGGTTTTGCCTAAATTGCAAATAATTAATTTGGTACAAATTATTAACATTTAAATGTATTAGCTGAACACTGTGTTGATTTAGTGTTTTATATATTTTTAGTAATCGGAAAATGTACCTTCTAATAGGCTGAGCGCACAGTATGTATTTGATACTGCCTCTTTAAGGAATTGTAAGGTTGCAGCTTTCCCATAATACTGTGCAGGGTCAGCAAAGGGTTTTTTTGGGGTGGGGGAGTGAATCATTGATTTTTGGCTATTTTATACAGTGTCAACTCCACCCAAAGGCATTGGAGCAATTTACATGAGCACCAGTTGCATTGTACAAGATCTAATTATTTGTTAATATAGGTATGGAGGTTAAGTGATTTGCCCAGAATCCCTGGATGTTGAGCTGACGCTGTAACTTGAATCTACTTCCCCAGTTCTGACATCGCCAGCTCTGACACTACGTCCCTTACTACGTTTTGTTTTTGTCTGGGAAAGGTGGCATCACAGCGAAGCCAATGTATACACACCGCCATCCAATCACCAACGCCTGTAAGCACTGAGACTGAGGTGTCAACTTCCACCTGACCCCTAGCAAGGTCACTTCTCTCACTAACCTCCTCTCCAGCCCCCTATAGCCTCAGGGTGATGACCTGGCAGCGGAGTGTTCAAGAAAAGCACAGGGCTGCTGCTACGGGGGAGGCGTTGGTGAGAATGGTCCCATGACACCTGCATGCTCCCACCATGGCCTGAAAGTGATGAACTCACAAGGGGTGGGGGGGGAAGTGGCACTGCATATCAAACCAGGCACAGAGTGCAAGAATGCAAAAAGCACCATCATTTTTTCTGTGTTCCAGACCAAGAAGCTGATGAGTGCACCATTGGTATGGGAACTCTGTGCAGAAAGATGATGACTGGATAGCTGTAGAAACAAGCATTTGCAATGTAGTAGGTCTCGCATTGGTGAAACTTTGCGCTATTGGCGTTGTAAATGCTAATGTTTTTTTTCTTTGTTAAAAAATATCCCAGCAGCAACAATTTAAAAAATGAATAAATCTGGGATATTTTTTAACAAAAAATCCCCCAAACATTAGCATTTGCAACACCAATAGCTCAAGGTTTCAGTAATGCGAGACCTATTGCATTCCACATGCTTGTTCTAGCATGAGTTTCGGGTGGTTATATCTTGGGCCGATGACGGGCTCTCTCCTTGTGTTAGTGAGATCAGCCCCCAACAATATCTAACAGGTGACCAGCCCAGTATTCCCTCTACAGTAATTGCAGGCAAGTTTTATTTTGCCTAGAGGGTTGGGCATCCTCGCACTGTTTGTGTATGCCCATATTTCTAGCACCAGAATGGGCGCTGGCTTGTTTGCAATTTATGCTGGAAGCGTTATGTATTTTCCAGATGGCCTTCTTTGACGTAGATCCTCAATCTATTTGATTATATGCAATTCCAGAGCCATGTGCATAAAAGAGCGCTAATTTAATCCCAATAATTTGTAAGTGCGCACGTCTGTCAGAGACGAGCCCAGCTCTCCACACGGACACGGCAGCTGACAGACTGCAGTCGAAGAAAGCTGGGGAAATGATTTAAATTAATGGGTGGAGTCCGGATTAAAGTGAACTACGAAAAGCCATTGTTTTGTACCACATGTGGAAAAAGCACAGTTTTAAACCGGTTAGAGCTAAATATTCAAAAGAGCTGATGTTCGCAGTGTTTAACAGCTTCCACACCATTAGCACCTGTATACAATAATAGTTGTCTGAATCCAAGAGGAAAGAAGCACATGCGTACTACTAGAAATACATATAGCACATTGCGACATAGGGTATCAAAGCGTGGCACACAAGTTTTGACCTGCCTTGTGTTGTTGATGTTTTCAGATGCTCGTGAGCCGCAGCTCCAAGGCTAGATAGGCCTGGGCGAAGATGCCCAAATACTGCAAGGCAGCCCATTGTTACAACTGCGCCAGACAACTTTCTGCAGACAACCATTGTAAGCTCTGCTTTTACAATTGAGAGCTATGTGGAAGTGAGGAGGGGGAAGCAATGCAAAATGGGACAGTTGAAGCACTTTTGCAAAGGGAGGGGGCATTCACCGCATTAGTTGTACGCTTTAAGAAACAAGAGACTAGAGCTGTGTTGTGAGGGTGCGGTATCGTAGGTTGTCACTAGGTGTCCCTTGGGACGTCTGTTGGCCACAAATGGTACTGCACCCTACAACATAGCTAGGGAAAGGATATGGCTCAACGGTGGGAGTTGGGGATCCGTGTTCTAGTCTGGTGTCGGCTAGCAACTAATTTAAAATAAGATACGAATTCAAAGCACACTATATAAATAAAAGCAAATAATTTATAAGAATGCTGTGTAAATAAACGCGACTAATAAAAAAAATGTAAAGCAGCAATCTCGTCAGCGCCCAAGTAGTGTGTGCAACGGGGTTGGATAAACTGCTTAAATTCACCAAAGGAGAAAAGCAGGGACAGTGGGGGCCTGCGAGCAATGTTGTGAGGGGGAGGCACAGAAGATTAGGTAAGAGAGGAATCAGTATAGTGGAAGGGGTGAGGCACACAGCAAGCAAATGAAACCATGAAGTTTCATTGCACAAGTAAACGGCACAGTTAATGTGGAAAGAGGCAGGGCAACTAAAAAAAGAATGTTCTCGAACTATAAATAACCTGAACAGTAAGAACACATATAGGAGGGCCAGTCCTCAAGAGAGGATACAACATTCCAAAAGTAGGGACTACTAAGTGTATTCCCCAATGAAAAGGCAGCCGTTCTAAAGGACAGCAGAAAGTTTTTTCAAGCCCTTAGCCTAGATACAACATGGCTAGAAGAGACCGCGCATGCGCTGTCTAGGCGAGACCTAATTAAAAAATGGAGGTGTGAAATATGTAGTACATGAAATACCCCAGGCTATTTATTTATTTAATTTGTATAGCGCGTTATAACCACCGGGGTCTCTAAGCGCTGTTTGTCCAGATTACGTAGTGGGGGTTTGGCATTTACTTGATCTTAACAGTACGCCTAGAGGCTGCTCCATGCTTGCTTGAACAGTACAGTTTTTAACTTTTTTCTAAAGGATAACAGATTGCATTCCTTCCTTAGTTCTGGGGCCAGTTTGTTCCACAAAGCTGGGAGTGTGTTGGAGAAAGCGCGTCCCCCCACCGTGGCCAGTTTGAAGCGGGATTGGGACAAGAGGGTAGCGTCCGACGAGCGCAAAGTCCTGCTAGGTGTATATGGGGATAGGTGGGATTTCAAGTATCTTGGTGCATTACCATACAGCGCCTTATGTACGATACACAATCCTTTAAATACAACCCTCTGCCGAATCGGGAGCCAATGTAGCTCCTGCATCAGAGGGGAAGAGTGGGCAGTCCTGGGTTTCTTATAAATCAGCCTGGCTGCGTCATTCATAACCCCCTGCAGCTTATCCAGCAGCCGCTGGGGTAGACCTATATACAGGGAGTTTCCGTAGTCCAGCCTAGCCAGAATTGTGGCTGAGACCACGTGTCTCAAGGTGGAAAATGAGAGTAGTGCAGAGATCTTCCTCAATTGTCGCATCAGGCCTATACAAGTACCCACTACCGTGGTGACTTGTTTTTATGAAACTTTAATCGCTGAATTAGGCATGTAATCACATCTGTAAATGCAGAGGGCTGTTTGACATTCAGAAAAATGGATGGGTGAGTACTGAATCTGCCACAATCTCTGCCACTGAATTTCAGTGGTCAGTTTGACTTTTAGTGAGAGGGGCGGGGAAGAGAGATGCGAGTGTTGGCTTTTGTTATTTTTTTTGCAGTTTTATGTAGCACAAACTGCGTGGTCTAAGGGTATTCGAGAGCTTCACACAAACACTGAATTGCATTACAGAATATCAAGTCCTTTTTTAAATTATTTTTGTAAGCACTGGGAGATTAAATGATTTATTCAGAGTCAGAGGATGTTGAGCTGAAGTTGGGACTTGAACCATGTTTCGCAATTTCAAAGTCGGTTAAGGGCACATACTTTCCCAATTGACTGCAGTAATTGATATCTGGCAGGAAAAAGAGAACAGAAACAAATGTATCCCTGTGTTCCTTGGAGGGGATAACCTGAGGAGCTCCCTCACTGGCCCTCACCACCCTATTTTCCTGTCCTCCTTCCCTAATGCTAGCATTAGTGTCCAGTGCAACAGTAATTACCCCCATTACCACCTCCTCCACTAACTCCATCACTACCAATCTCCTACACCCCCCCATCTGTCCCTAGCTCCTCTCTGACATGCATTTAATTGTTTTTATAGCACTACTCATAATTCACTCGTGCTTATTTTTGTGATTTGCATGGTAAACGTTCTTTGCACAGGGACATTAACCTTCTGTGCACATGCCACTAGCCACAATTCTGATCTTTCACCAGCAGGAACATTAATCACCACCATTACCTTTCCATTTTTAATGTTGCCTGAAAACTGCCAGAGTACAGGAAGTTCACCTGTTTTTAAACGCTTAAGTTATTTTAAACAGAGCTGCTCCCCCCCCCCCCCCCCCCCCCTCCTGATCAGTGCCAGGTGTGGCTGCACCACCCTAAGTCTGGCCCTGCTTCTCCCTACCCCAGTACTCCCCAAAGCGAGTGCTAATGGCTTCCCATCAACAGCTCCTTGAGAGTCCTCTGTTGAACCTGGAGGGGGCCATAGGGCAGGCACACCGAGCTGCCCATTGTCACTTTGTTAGCCGGCTTGACATGGGTCAGCCTAAGTATATACATGCAAAGGCTGTAATAATAGCCTTTCAAGTTGTGCACTTGAGGTGTAGACTGGTAAGGCCCTTGGGCTATTTGTACTGCTTAGACAACCAAAAAAACGGCCCAACAACTGGCCTCTGCCAGTTGGCCCATCGACCCATGTCTGATTGCTCGCCTTTCCAATCCAAGCCTGTTTGTGTGGAGGAAAGAAATCGTGGGAGGACGAGCAAAATGTGTATCGTCTGTCATATGGATTATTACTATTATTACTAATCACACACTGTAAAATATGCTTGGTGATGCCACATAGGCCTATTGGAGACTGGAGAGGTTCGCTGCAGCAGGAGTCAAGCCATTCAGAGGGGGGAAACTATCTTCATAGGGGAACATGAGCGATCACCCTCTTCTTAAGAGGGAAGTAACAAGGGCTTCAGCTCTCATATCCGGTCACAGTTGTTCTCGCTCTGGGTTCATCATATGATTCTCCATTGACTGAGAGGCACTGGTTCTTGTTCACTTTGGACCCCAAGAGGTCACACATTGACCTCTAGTGACAACGTCAGAAGATGGTGGCATATTTTACGTCTCAAATTTTGTAATGCTCCATCTCTCTACTGAAGTGCTCCCACCTATCCATTGTTAAAGGATGACTTTAAACCCATAAGTCAAGTAGGTTTATCTCATTCCACGGCATTGCCTCGTATACCCCACACCACATCCTGTGATTCTGACTCTGGTGATGCCTCCTACTTCTCCAGTAATCTGATCTACTTCGGTTCAAAGTCATAACCAGGACTTGCATCTCATCTTCTGAACATGTAATGACTAGGATAAAGAAGAAATCATTGAATTTCAGTATCTGTGATGCCTTCTTCCAAGAGGTAAGCAGTAGAGCTGCAGGGAATATTAATATTAAGATGTCTGCACCTTTGTATGAAACCTAATAATTTTTTTATTAAATTATTAAAAAGCCATAGGTTTTATGGTATGACTGCTTCCAGGTTTGTTAACCTCATCCATGCTGGTGACGAGCTCAGTTCGTCATGGAGTACAGTTGAGCTGTAATCATGACAAGCTAAGCTCGTCACGGCCGCTGGAACGTTCGCATGCGACGGTAATTACCCCGCTGTGCTGAACGTTCTAAAAACGGGTGTGGCCGTGACGTGCTCAGCTCGTCATAAGGGCAGCTCCGGTGTGCCTCATGACGAGTTCAGCTCGGCACCAGCATGGGGGTGCTGCACCCCCCCAGCACAGCGGGGGCGAAACACCCCGCAGAGAAGGGGTTAAGGCTATTCAAGCCTATAATGTATACCTTTATGACACTGGCCTCTATCAAACCCGGACATGGACAGGCAAAGTAGTAGAGACCTCCAGATTTCGATCAGTTGTTCCTGGTGTAAACGTCACCTTCTGATTCTATAGTGTGTCATCAGCTAAAATGTCATATGTCTCCAAGTCTGCCTCTCCAGAAAAAGTGACAGATGGATGCAGTGAGCAGTCCGCACATCTTTAAATCCCTATGAATGGCACGTTCCACTGCCTTACTGGGCCGAGACACCAGAGAAGTAGGAGATTTTCTGGAATGGTTTTCTTGATGGTTTTCTCTGCAAGATAGAGAGGAGTTCTAAGACTTTATAAATGAGGATTGATTATGTTTGATCAAACTATCAGTGCAGCAAAGCATCTAGCTGATTTGGCTGTCACTGTGTGACATATTATACATGGGAACAACTAACGTCACTGACACTTCTTGTCAAGTAAAGTTTATGGACCTACCTTGTGTCTCTCTTCTCCTCTTGGTCCCCATGTAGACTAGGAATCCAAGTGTATCATGGCAAAAGTTGAACCTTTGAAGTTAATCAGTTTAATTGAAACTGCCTAGGGTCTAATACAAAATGATGGTTGTGGACAGCAAAAAACTGTTCTACCTTTTTGACAAAGGTATTGACTGCTGCCTCAACTACAACTACCACAACCAAAACAGTATTTTTCAGAACAGACTGGTTCCACTGTCGAGACATTCACTCCCCATTTCTGCTGTCAGCGGACAGCATCCAAGTGGTGAAAAATATTTCTAGACATTTTCCTGCCTGGCACAGCATAAAAATAGACATTTGTGTGCTGAATATTATGAAGTCTGGTTACAAAATCGGGTTCCATGCATCTGCACATTCCATACCGCCGAATTTTTTAAGACCATTCCACTGTAAACATCTAGCTCAAGAAGTATAAACTCTTATTCGCAAGTCTCAGTCACAGAAAAACAAGTAAATGCAGTAGAGCATCACCACATTCTGTACCTAAAATATGCCAACACAACGGTCAAAAGGGAAAATTCTGCATGTGGGAACTTCATCAAAATCTTCCACTTCGCCAGTGAGATTGAATGGTGTTAATAGACTTACTTAATTAAACAAAGAGAGGAGTACCACCAGAAGAAAAACAGAACATTTCCTAATGGGGTGTTTTGACTGACAAAAGGGAAGAATTCATCCTTTTGTAAAAAAAACCCTCACTCACCAGCCTAGTGGTGACATGCTTCATCATCGGGGTCCACCCTGGTGGCCTAGCGTCACCAGGGTGTGCTTCAACACCTGAAGTACAGTGGAGCAGGTTGTGAATGTAAGTGCAAAAAAAGGTGTTAAAAATTGTCCTGGTTTAACTTATAGAAAATATGTACTTTGTTTTTAAAGCAACTGGACAATATTAAAAAAGGGGGCGAGATACTGAGAGGGAAGTTACGGCCAGAGTATCTCTATATGTGTATTGGTCAACATGTTTCTACCTTAAGTGGGAAGTACCAGGTATTCATCAGGACCATGAACAAGGAAATGGACGGTATGTACCCCCTAAAAGGCACACCCTATCCTAGATCCTCGTGTACCTATTAGCAAAAATCGCTAATGGTGAAATGCTCGGTCAAAAATGGTTGAACATGTATAGTAAAAAGCAAAAGACCTGTGGAGAAGAGAGAAAACAAACAAATATCAGGCGTGGTCAGTCTTACAAGCCTGTTACGTCGTGCTGTATCTCTGTGCTTTCATACTTCATGCCACTGTTATTAGGAAAGCTTTGCGTGATTAAAACGTGCTAATCAGGTGTCCGTGGATGGCTTATTGTTGTGCCAGGACATGTATGCTTATCAAGAGGTGCGTGCTCAGTCGCATGCACTATGTTTATCGCAATCTCACTCATTCTTGTAAATACATAGAGGCACGATATATTATTCTGTTCACCCCGCTATGGTGGTCGGGGTAATCGTTGTGCAAAGTTTGCCCGTAAACATAAATGACACACAAGAACTCACACACAAGTAACATTTAAGAGGCACACAGGTAATTCATGGTGGGGAGAGGCTTACTCCTATTATGTTGTCAATTGCTTCGGCGGGCAGGGGGCAGTCTTGTCATTCAGTGAAACATATTCTGTAATAATGTGGAAACAACTGATGGTGAGAGACGGATCCGCTAGTTACCGAGGAACGTGGTAAATGCCAGGCTCGGTAAAAAGGGGTTCTGTGGAAAAGGGGGGGTAGCGGAACCAGTACGTTCCACTTACAGTTCTGTCATGACGCGCGAGGCCAAATACCTACATCTACCGTCCGCTGCTCGGCTATTAGTGCCGGTAGATCTGGGATGGTTAAAGTAAGGCTGGCGGCTTCCGGGTAGGGCGCTGTTGGTGTCACGTGGTAACGTTGTCATGGAGACGAGAGTGTGGCCGAGGGCTACGGGAGCCAAGAGAGGGCAAACTAAGTGGGAGGCTACCGTCATCCGCGTAAGGCGGGATCAAAGGTCACATGGCGCGTAACTATGGAGATATGGTGAATGTTGAGTGCTGCGGGTGCCGTGGGGCCCGTAAAAGCTGGATCGGCCTAGAAAAGTGTTAACAACTTGTTTGGTAAATACCATTTAGAGGCGGTAGACAGAGTTTTGAGTGCCACATAGTACTGTGGAGAAAAAAATTATTAAAATGACTATGCCCTTGGAAAGTATTCCTGTGAAGCAAAAGACGCTGATCACCCCGGATGTGGGGTGGTCTGGGTGTGGAGGGGGGGGCTATTAACGAGGGAGTTTCCTAGAAATTGGTACACCCAGTCCTACTAGAGGGCGGATATTAATGAAGGTGGGAAAGGATTCCATAATACTGCTTTGGTAATGCTCTGGAAGCTGGAGCATGGATTGTAAAAATCCATGGGAGTTATATCGCCATAGCGTGAGTTCAGGAATGGGAGATAAAGGGAGTTCAAACTAGATGGTTTTTTACAGACAGAGCAAAGTTACTGATTGCCGGTCAATGAGTTCAGGAAAAAGGTGTATTATTTTAAGACTGACGCCCAGGGAATATTGTCGTTCAGGCCTTTTTTATGTGTCGAAAGCCTGTAGATCCATCGTTGTTCCTTCTCAAACAGGCGGTTTTGTACATTGGGACCTGGTTGTATTTGTTCAATCACTGTCCATTTCATGTCGTTGGGGGTATGATGTACCGCCAGGAAATGGTCTGAGAGTCTTGTGGTGTTTTTCTTACATCGGATCGTGCTTCGATGTTCACAGATACGCTGCTTCACCTTGCGTGTGGTCATCCCTATGTAAGGTTTGCCACATGTACATTTGATCAGATATATCACGTTACTGCTGTTACAGTTTGTGTGCGATCTCTGTTCCCAGACTGTGCCTTCCTCTAGATTGAGGGTCTTGGTATTTTCAGTGAGATGGCAAACACTACAATCTCCGCATTTGGAGTGTCCTGTGACGGGCGGGAGCCCCCAGATCTGTGTAATGCTAGGATTGGTGTTGGTCATTGTTGTCTTAGGTCTGGTATTTACTAAGCTGTCTTTGAGGCTCTGTGCTTTTTGGTATGAAAAGAGGGGTTTATCCCATTCAAAGTTGCCTGAGTTGAGTATGGACCAATGTTTGTTTATACTTTTGCTTACTTGATTGAGTGTTGCGTTGTAGGTGGTGACGCACGTGAGAGGTGTTGTCTCATTTTCTTTAGTTTTCTCTTCAAGCAGGGCTTGCATGGGTTGGTGTCTTGCCCTTTTCTGGCATTTGTTGATGATTTTGGATGGGTACCCTCGATTTTTGAGTTTCTTTGTGAGGTCCTTCGCTTGTTTTTATAATCTGCCAGTTTGCTACAATTCCTGCGTAGTCGCAGGTATTGGCCATAGGGGAGATTTTCCCTAAGTGGACGAGGGTGAAAGCTTTCATACCTCAACAGGTTGTTTTTAGCTGTGGGCTTGAAGTGGGTTTTCGTTGTCAGGGTGTCGTTTGCCCTGTGAATTTCAATGTCCACAAAAAACATCTTGTCCCTGTCAGAGCAGTGTGTAAATCGCAGGTGTGGGTTGCAGGTGTTGAGCCAAGTTATGAAAGCCATTAGCGTCTATTGTGGGCCTTGCCATATTGTCAGGATGTCGTCTATATATCTTCGCCAGAATTTGATGTGATCAATATAGGGATTGTCAGTGGATAGATTGTATTTCTGCTCGAAGTCAAAGACGTAGAGTCCTGCTACACTGGGGGCAAAAACACTGCCCATCAAAGTGCCTCCTATTTGGAGGTACAGTGATCCTTCATATTCAAAGAAATTTTTCTTAAGGGCAAGGGTGGTACACTCTATAATGAATTGCTTCGGCGTGTGGTGGTCCCAGGTGGTACCTTCCAAAGTTTTTTTGAGAACACTTATGGTGGCATCCTGTGGTATGCTGGTATAGAGACCTTCGATGTCAAAGCTCACGAGGATGGTATCTTCCTCCATTTTGATGTTTTCTAGGAGTACCAATAGGCTTTTGGTATCCTTCAGGTATGTAGATGTTCTCTGCACTATGGTCTTAAGGAAAAAGTCGCAGAACCTGGATAAGGGTTCTAACAGTGAGCCCATACCTGATAC
Organism: Lissotriton vulgaris; assembly: GCF_964263255.1. NCBI lineage: Eukaryota > Metazoa > Chordata > Amphibia > Caudata > Salamandridae > Lissotriton > Lissotriton vulgaris. Next base: position 313,518,371 of record NC_141695.1, read on the forward strand.
GATGGGTCTACCAGGGGTAGGAATGTTGCCTTTGTGCATTTTTGGAACCACGTAAAAATACGGGATTTTGCCTTCAGTTTTGCACAGATAATCTGCTTCTTGCTTGGAGATGTGGCCTGCGGCTTCTGCGGATTCCACCATGTGTATGATTTCAATGCGTAGGTCTTCTGTCGGATCTGTTTGGAGTGGTTGGTAGTTCCTAACATCTCCTAGTAGGCGTCTACATTCTGCATTGTAATCTGATTTTTCCATTAGTACAAGGCCTCCGCCTTTGTCCGCTGGTTTGATTACTATGGTGTCGTCTTTTTTCAGGTCTGATATAGCGTTGTTCTCTGCTCTGCTGTTGTTGTGGAAGAGCGTGGCGACTGTCATGGATTCAATGTCGTTAAACACTGCCTGCTCAAAAGTGTTGATTTCAACTGGGATTGTGTGAGGCAGTGGTATAAATGTGGACTTTATTCTCAGTCCAGTTTCATTGGTGGTCTCTTCTGTGGCATCGGTGTTGGTTTTTTCAAAAAAGGCTTTCAGCTTGAGTTCTAAAGAATGAGGCCAGTTCGCAGTGTAGTTTAAATTTATCCAGAGCCGCTGTCGGGACGAAGCCAAGTCCCTTATTTAGGACCCTTGATTCAGTCTTAGTGAGTACCCTGAATGACAGGTTAGTTACTAACTCCTCGCATTGCTTGGTACTGCTTTGTTCATCCCTGTTTTGCTCCTGGTGTTGCTGCCTACTGGGTCTTCCTCCTCCCAATGGACGTTGTTCCCTTGTTTGTTGCGTCCTCTTCCGCACCTGCCTCTGTTGGAAAAAGGAGGACAGAATTGGTTTTGTTGGGAGGGGAATTGTTGAAATGGTCGTTGCCACCCGTACATTGGGAACTGCTGTGGTTGTTGGAACGGGTTTTGAAAGGGAGGATGGCTGTATTGTGGCCATTGATCGTGTCCTCTGTATGCGCCTCGCTGTCTTTGTCTTGGGGTCCCATTGCCGGATCCCCCACTGCTGTTTGAGGTGTTGCTTGAAGTGTCTGAATCCGGGTCTGGTGTTGTGGTGGCTTTGTAGTCTGGGTCTGAATACGGGTATGCCTTCACAAACGAGAATTTTTTGAGGTCTTTTTGGAATTTAAGCACTTTTTGTTGCGTGAGATTATCTCTATATTCATTGATCTCTTTGTTGAGGTCATCCAGTTTCTTCTTATATCTTGTGATTCTGGCTTTGATTTGGGTTTCAGTGACCTGGATCTCTATCTGGATTTTCTCTGATAGTCGTAATGCCGTTTTTAGAACCAATATAATCCAATCGTGTGTACAGTGCCATGCGATGAGGGCCCAATCTTTTCTGAACTCTGGGTCATCTAGAAAAATGCGAGGGGCATTTGTAACTAGTAGACCCTTTGGGGCTATGTTGTTGGTTACATACTCTTTGAGTATAGTCCCATGCAGTATGGTTCTGATTCGATTTCGTTTCATTTCTGTCAGTTTGTCCCACTCTGAAGTTTGCGAGATGGTATTGCTGATATTGGCATCCGCAAATACATTGAGGTTACTCATGATGGAGTCTATTTCCTCCGTTGAAAAGGATAAGCCTGGGTTCTCCGCCATGTTTGTAGTGTGTGTCTTCTATGGTGTCACAGGTGAAAGTAACTGTGTGTAGACTCTCGCAGCTGTGCGCTGCCGTGATATTGGAAAACAAAGGGGAGAGCAAGGGATGGTGTTCACCCAAGGTGAACGGAAAGTACTCCTGTTCCCCTGATCAAGGACTGAATTAAACAAAGAGAGGAGTACCACCAGAAGAAAAACAGAAGATTTCCTAATGGGGTGTTTTGACTGACAAAAGGGAAAGATTCATCCTTTTGTAAAAAAAACCCTCACTCATCAGCCTAGTGGTGACATGCTTCATCATCGGGGTCCACCCTGGTGGCCTAGTGTCACCAGGGTGTGCTTCAACACCTGAAGTACACTGGAGTAGGTAGTGCAAAAAAAGGTGTTAAAAATTGTCCTGGTTTAACTTATAGAAAATATATATTTTATTTTTAAAGCAACTGGACAATATAAAAAAGGGGGCGAGATACTGAGAGGGAAGTTACGGCCAGAGTATCTCTATATGTGTATTGGTCAACATGTTTCTACCTTAAGTGGGAAGTACCAGGTATTCATCAGGACCATGAACAAGGGAATGGACGGTATGTACCTCCTAAAAGGCACACCCTATCCTAGATCCTCGTGTACCTATTAGCAAAAATCGCTAATGGTGAAATGCTCGGTCAAAAATGGTTGAGCATGTATAGTAAAAAGCAAAAGACCTGTGGAGAAGAGAGAAAACAAACAAATATCAGGCGTGGTCAGTCTTACAAGCCTGTTACGTCGTGCTGTATCTCTGTGCTTTCATACTTCATGCCACTGTTATTAGGAAAGCTTCGCGTGATTAAAACGTGCTAATCAGGTGTCCGTGGAGGGCTTATTGTTGTGCCAGGACATGTATGCTTATCAAGAGGTGCGTGCTCAGTCGCTTGCACTATGTTTATCTCAATCTCACTCATTCTTGTAAAAACATAGGGACGCAATATATTATTCTGCTCACCCCGCTATGGTGGTCGGGATAATCGTTGTGCAAAGTTTGCCCGTAAACATAAATGACACACAAGGACTCACACACAAGTAACATTTAAGAGGCACACAGGTATTCCATGGTGGGGAGAGGCTTACTCCTATTATGTTGTCAATTACTTCGGCGGGCAGGGGGTAGTCTCGTCATTCAGTGAAACATATTCTGTAATAATGTGGAAACGACTGATAGTGAGAGACGGATCCGCTAGTTACCGAGGAACGTGGTAAATGCCAGGCTTGGTAAAAAAGGCACAGAGATACAGCACGGCATAACAGGCTTTTAAGACTGACCACGCCTGATATTTGTTTGTTTTCTCTCTTCTCCACAGGTCTTTTGCTTTTTACTATACATGCTCAACCATTTTTGACCGAGCATTTCACCATTAGCAATTTTCGCTAATGGCTACACGAGGATCTAGGATAGGGTGTGCCTTTTAGGGGGTACATACCGTCCATTTCCTTGTTCATGGTCCTGATGAATACCTGGTACTTTCCACTTAAGGTAGAAACATGTTGACCAATACACATATAGAGATACTCTGGCCGTAACTTCCCTTTCAGTATCTCGCCCCCTTTTTTTTAATATTGTCCAGTTGCTTTAAAAATAAAATACATATTTTCTATAAGTTAAACCAGGACAATTTTATAACACCTTTTTTTGCACTTACATTCACAACCTGTTGAAGCACACCCTGGTGACGCTAGGCCACCAGGCTGGACCCCGATGATGAAGCATGTCACCACTAGGCTGGTGAGTGAGGGTTTTTTTACAAAAGGATGAATCCTTCCCTTTTGTCAGTCAAAACACCCCATTAGGAAATCTACTGTTTTTCTTCTGGTGGTACTCCTCTCTTTGTTTAATTCAGTCCTTGATCAGGGAAAAGGAGTACTTTCCGTTCACCTTGGGTGAACACCATCCCTTGCTCTCCCCTTTGTTTTCCAAAGTTAATAGACTTACAACATCACGGTTTCCATAGCCCCATCTGCAAATCACATCAGTGGTTTCTGTCATTTCCGGGGATTGGGGAGGTCACTTGCTTTACCAATATTGCATCCTGCTATTTTGTCCGATATCAGATGCAGCTCTGCGAAAGAAGGGGACACTTACACTCAGTAGAAAGATTCAAAATTAGGTGTCTACAACAGACACAGTATAAGCAAAAGTGTCTGCTTCAGAGTAATGACTGTCATCTATACATTTAAAAATTCTCTCTGATAGTGACAGCGGCCCTATCAGTAAGTCAAGATTCATCTATCCTAGGGAGCATTGCATCGCACATTCTTCAATGTCAGAATTTGTATATGTTGTCTACAAGAATGTCTGGAAGATCAGAAGTGTCACAAAGCTAAACACTGGAAAAGAAGACTTCCCTAGGTCTGACACTGTGACTTGAAAGGTGTGATAAGAGCGCGAACCTGCCATGGGATTTGGAATTTCAGAAACCTCATACTTCTGTCTAAATCGTTAGATACATTACTAGGCGGCTGTTGATTTCACATGGAAGATCTGTCTGATCAGGCAGATGGTGACTGATGATAAAACTGAACCATATCAAGATGCTAAAATTGAAAGCTTTTTGCATAATGCTGAAATCCTTCCAACTATCCATTTTGGATTTTACAATACAGATTCAAACGGGCAACACAACCGCCATACCAATAAATGGGGATATAAGTTCCCAAGTGCTGCGAAGGGAGTCTTAATTGGCTTGACACAGGATACTAAATGATAAGTGTCTGAAAGTGATTTGCCCTCTAGGACACAGAACTGGAAATCCAACACTATCAGCAGACATCTTTTATCGCATCATAGGTGAGTGCTGCACAACATTGTCCTACAAGACATCTTTCAGGGCAAGTCACACTGTAAACCGGCTTGTTCATTTTAAAAGAAAATGCTAAATGTCTTGCCTTGGGGCCTAGTGTCCAAGAGCTCAGATCCAGGAACAATGCCCTTTTGATAGATTGGTCAAGACATTCACCTATGCTTTTGCTCAGATTCCCCAGTTTTCCAAAGTCTTTATCAAGATGATGTAGTGTAGAATCAAAATGATCCCTATTGCTCTGTGCTCGCTGAGATCACAATGGTCTCTGTATCTACTTCACCTACTGCTTCATCCTCAAAAGAGAATTTGCCCCAGCATGTCAGGCAGGATTTCTACCATAAACAACACTGGCTGAACTTGACTATGTGGCTCTTGAGTACATACAATTTGGCCCCCGAATCTTCCAGATGGTTGCATCAGAATTCGGAGAAGTCCTGCAAAAAGACCACCCACTCACTTCTCATATGCTTTTGAGTAGGAAAGGGTATGTGCATGGGGCGTTCAAAATGCAGATGGATCGGAGAACCTGTCAAGAAGAGCTCTTACTGTATCTACTTTATTTGGCAAAAATATGGCCTTCAATTCTCCTCTGTGCTTCGGCTACCATCATTGCATATAGGAAGCCTCCCTCTCACACCCTCTTTTCTTCACCATTCCAGTGATTAGAAATGTTCTTGAGGGGCTAAACAAGATATTTCCTGTGTCAAATTGTTTCTCTACGGTAACAAAACCATTTCCTCTCCAAACTAATGGACCCTCCATTTGAGTCCATGCATAGGGCACATCTATAAGTCTTTTCCTGGAAAGCTGCATTTCTCATGGCTATAATTTCAGCCAAAAGGGTGAGTGCACCTCAACCTCTGTTTGGGGGACATGTATTTGATGTTTCACCATACCAGTATATTTCAGAACTCATCTTACATTTCTGCACAAAATGATCATGGTTTTTCATATTAATAGGACAAAGTCTCATGTTTAATTTTATATTTATATTTTATCTCTGGCAAAAAGTCATAATGTACCTTAGATGCGCAGCTGGCTCTAAAGCACTACATTAAAGCCATTAGAAAAACTAAATAACTATATTTAAATAACATATTGGTCAGTACTGGAATGGCTTAATCTAAACCACACAGCTAAATGAATAGTGCCCTGATTATGTGTTACCAAAAGGCTAACAAACCCTTTTGGTTAGGCCTGCAACAATTCATCTGTATTTGTTAAGTGCGGACACTCACCCATGACGGTATCAAGGCGCTGGGGGTGGAGTTCTGCAGATCCGACGGGGTCCTGAGGATTAGTTGAAGAGCCCTGTCTTGAGTTCCTTCCTGAATTGGGCCAGAAACGGGGATAGCCTGAGGTGCAGAGGCAGAATGTTCCAGGTTTTGGCGACGAGGTATGAAAAGAATCTTCCTACAGTCTTGGTCTTACGAATCCGCGGGGTGGTGGCAAGGGCCAGTTGAGCAGAGGTCTCTGGTGATTACGTGGAAGGAAACGATCTTCCTAAAGTCCTGGTATTACTGATCCACGGGGTGGTGGCAACTTCCAGTTGAGCAGAGGTCTCTGGTGGGTATGTGGAATGAGAGGCGGAGGTTCAGGTATACCGCTCTGGCATTGTGGAGGGCTTTGTAGGCGTGTGTGATGAACTTGAAGGTGACTCTTTTATTGACTGCCAGCCAGTGGAGTTTTCACAGGTGTTCTGCGATGGGGATGTTGAGGACCAATCTGACTGGGGCATTTGAAAGATTCTGTAGTTTCCTGAAGAGTTTATGGGTGACACCTGCGTAGAGTGCATTGCCGTAGTTGAGTCTCCTGATGAGTGCGTGGGCGACCGTCTTTATGGGCTCAGTGGGGATCCATCTGAACGTCTTTTGAAGCAGACAAAAGTGTGTGGAAGGAAGATGAAACTGTTAATCTGGCAATTCAAAGTGAGTGAGGAGTCCAGTATCGCGCTGAGGTTTCGTGCGTGGTCTGTGGAATTCAGTCTTGTCCAAGTTGAGCTTGAGGCAGCTGTCTCTCATCCAGGTGGCAATGGGCTTCATCCTGTCATGGAAGTTGTTTCTCGCAATTGTGGGCTCGGTGAGGGAGAGGATCAGCTGGGTGTCGTCCACGTAGGAGATGATGTTGAGTCCGTGGTTCCTGACTATGGCTGCGAGCTGAAAAAAGTGGGCGTCAGGGAGAGCCCTGGGGGACTCTGCAGCCGATCTCCGTGGGTTCTGAGAGAAACGTTGGTTGTCTGACTTCCTGTGTTCAACCGGTGAGGAAGGAATGGATCTAGTCCAGGGCTTTGTCACGCATGCCACCATCATGGAGGATCGTACTTAGGGTACTTTGGGAGACAGTATCAAAGGTGGCGGAGAGGTTGAGGAGGATGAGGGCTGCTGTTTCTCCCTGGTCAAGGAGGGAGCCGATGTCATCGGTTGCGGCAAGGAGGGCTGTTTCGATGCTGTGGTTACTTCAGAAGCTGGACTGAGAGGTGTTCAGGACATGGTTGGCTTCGATGAACTCAAGAGTTGGGCGTTGATGGGCTTCTTAATGCCCTTAACTGGGAAGGGGAGCAGGGAGATGGGTCTGAAATTCTAGAGGTCTGTCAGGTCGGCAGACAGTTTTCTTCAGCAGGGGTTTGATCTCGGCGTGTTTCCAGTCATTTGAAAGGTTGCGTTCTAGATAGAGCAGTTGATGGTGCTTGTAGATCAGGGACGATGGAGGTGGCAGTTCTGTGGAAGATGTGGTGCGGGTAGGAGTCCGAGGGGGCTCTGGAGTGAATGCTGTTTATGGTCTTGAGAATGTCTGTGGTGAGTGGGGTCCAGTTCAGCAGGCCCTGTTGGAGGGCGTTGTCATCGTGTGTGGTGGTGGTGGGAGTGATGGGCGGGTCGTAGCTGTCGTAGATCTGCTTGATCTTGTGGTGGAAGTAGGAGGCGGGTTTTTTGCAAAGGTCTTGGGAGGGTGGGACTTCTGTTGTCTCGCTGTTGAGTTTGGGGAACTCCTTGATGATGGTCAAGTGTTTTTTGCTGTTGTGTGTCTTGGTATTGATTATGTCTTGGAGGGCGATTTGTTTTGTAGTTTTGAGGAGTAGGTGGTGTGTGCTGATAGAGGCTTTGAAAGCTGCGAGTTTCCAAGGTTTTGTTGTCCCTCCATCTCTTTTTGAGCCGTGTACATGTGCTGATGGACTCGTGGAAGGCGGGAGTGAACCAACTAGCTTTCTTGGAGTGTTATTGCCGAGTGCTTTCTTGAGGGGTGCTAGAGTGTCGGAACAGTTGGAGATCCATTGGTAAACGTTGCATGCTGAGGTATTGGCGTATGTGGATGTTGACGGTGTGTTTGTGCTGAGGGAGGCAGTGGGATGTTCTTTTGTGACCTTGTTCCAGTTATGCCAGGGTGTGAGTGCAGTTGTGGACGGTAGGTTTGGTGAAGGCAAAATGAATTCAGTGGCGGTGAGCCCATCACATGCTGCATTAGAGAAAGCTGTTACTGCTGTCTTGATACAATATGTTCAAATTCCTGAAATTTGCAAAGCAGCCACTTGTAGATCAGCACATACATCCCCCAAACGTTACTGTATTGACTATGACTTAAGAACAAATACCCAGATAAGCCAGGCTCCTATGTGCAATTTATTTGCAGGAGAAACCTTTTTTCTTTCCTTCTTTTTGCCTTCTTTTTGGGTCTTTCCTTAGAGTTGTGTGGCTGTTGTATGCTACTGTGTATCCATATCAAAGTAAATCCTCAAACAGAGAAGGATATGTTTCTGACTTGTAATCCTAGTTCTGTTATAGATGTTCTCTCTGAATTTTTGAGATTACCCCCAGTCCTCCTTTTTTCCAAGAGCATTGGTGAAGACTCTGTAAATGTTATGAAACTTCAGCTGTACTTCTTTCAAAACAAACTTTTTGCATAATACATAACATCATGCAATACATTATTCAGAAATGCATGGAAGAGCTACAAAATGTAGTAAACAAAAAATGTTTTCTTGTCAGGAGTAAATAGTTCAATACTTAGCAACAAACAGGCTCAATGGCCCTGTACTACTTGAAGAAAGGTGACCGTATTATAATTCTTTACATAGAATTTATTATAGTATGTGCTCAGCTTGTTACAAGCTACATTTTCCCATTACTTTTAGGGGTTTTTTCTGTAGAGAACAAGAAAAGAAAAGAAAGTTCAGTACACTGTACTGTTAAGTTGGAAAATTAAGATTTTTTTCAAACCCTAAATTTAAAAAAGTTTCCTTTTGCATACATGTGTTTTTATATAAAAATTATTTTGAAAAATTTGGTTTTCCAGGGAATCACACCAGTGCTCTGGGGTATTCTCTATGGATTCAAAAAAAAGCTATTACGAACAACTAAGATTACCACAAAGAAACATTTCCTACTACTGTTAGTAAAAAAAAAAAAATAAGGTGATGGGAGTGTTACCTGAGCCGGAAACCTTCCGTGTAAGAGTAAGGCCTTGTCCGTAGGGCAAGCTGGCTTAAGCACTACCAATACCACAATCTAGTAATGCTTAGATCATGCGCAGAACACATCCTGAAAAATGCTGATCAGTGCATTACTGTGCATACAAACGTTTATTGAGCACACACTTCAGTCCTAAATTAGATGGCGGCATACATAATATTTTTGCTGTCACCTTATGTGAAAAAAATTACTCATTGCAGGATATTCTTCTTATTCCTTACCAAAACAGGAATTTCATAAGTAACTGTCAGAAAATTTCACAGCTTTAACAGTTTAGGCAAAGACAGTATAAAACGCAGCCTTCTTCTGAGTATCACCTAAAATTCACTTCACACCATTGAGAGTGCAAATTGCCTGCTGGAATTGGATTTTTGTTTTTGGGAGACCCGTATGACCATTCATGTAAACTGTTATCATTAACCAATATAACAACTGAATAACGGTTATGGTACAAAATTTGCTTGCACGCCATTCGTCCCAAACGTTTTTAGATGTGCTCACTCTTTTGGGCCAACCGAAAAACTCAATTCTACACAATTTTGAGGAGCACAACAGCATTTTTTAGTGAGAGAGTCTAAAGAGATCTTTTATAAATAACAAAGCTTATACACCTTTTGTACTAGAAAATATGGCAGCAAAAGGCTTCTATTAATTATATAATTTACAGATAACTTTCACATCTGGATTTTATTCAAATATTGTGATAAAACAGGGTAACAAGATGAAAACAGCCTATGTGTTTCGGCCCTATTTACATGGGACTTCTTCAGGGCTCCTATATCTCTCTGTAAATGTATCATTGACCACAACATGTTTAAGACAACTGCCTTCATGATCAGTTCTCTAAGCAAATTAATGAGGTGCAGACATCTTTGTCAGCAAACGTCCACTTCTGGGCCCTATGAATCTAGGGGGAACGCACGGAAGCAGAAAGTCACAGGAGGGTAATCAAGAGTAAAATTATTGGCAGGTGGAAAGAAAGAATACATTAAATACACTGGGTTGACAATACAAAACAGATAGTGAAAGTCCTTGATTGGTAGAGTTGATGTTGAATGCTGTGTTGAAAGCTTGTGTGGACAGTAAGGTTTGAATGTTTCCCTGGATTGAAGGTAGTCCTCTTGACTTATTAAAGCAGAAAGTGGAATTTTTCAATTGCGAGACCCGTTACTGAACAACTTTGCTCAAAATTTCTGTCTTTGGCATAAATAGAGTGAGTTGAGATTAATTTGTTGACCTCTGGTTTCTTAATGGTTTTCATGAAGAGGCCACGAGTTGGAGATCAGGCATGATTTGTATAGGGCGTTATTCAAAATTCTGAATATCTTGAACTTTATCCCATGTTGGGCCGGAAGGCAATGAAGATTCATGGTGATGTAGATGCAGATTGTTCCAGGGTTTAAAGCCAGTTTGATTATATACCATTTGCAATTTTAAAATTTGAAGATTTTTGCAGGCCTGCATAAATATTTTTTTACAGTAGTCCAGTTTAAGAACAAAAAGAGTGACCTTGTAAGATTTTTCCGAGGGTAGTAGGAGAGCTCTGAATTTGTGACCAATTGATAGTTCTCTCTTTTTAGGTCTCGCCTGCCAATGCGCTTGCGCATTGCTGGCGAGAGATATAGAGGCTAAACCAAGCTCTGAAACCATTGCGGATTTCATCGAGTGCATGTGGTGCTCGTGCATGCGCTTGCCCGAGCCTCCTGCCTCCGAGAGCTTAGCTCACTTCAAAGGGATCCGCTCCCCCACCCCCTGCTTCACACTTTTCACAGCCGCCAGGCCGTGTCTCGCATTTCTCCTCCCTCCCTCCCCACCGCCCCCTGCTTCACACTTTTCACGGCCGCCAAGCCGTGTCTCGCATTTTTTTCTTCATTGTACGTTGTATTGCCATGCTCTAGCGGGTCGTGTGAAACCACGCACTTTATGAACCGCATGTCCTGAGTGCAACCGACTGCTAATTCTGCTTCTCTGAGTGACGCACATCCAGTCTTTTACTTCTATACAGCGCTTTGAAGCTAGAGAGCACAATCTGACATGATCCAACAAACTTAGGGAAAGCTTTGCGTGTCATCTTCAACATTTCAAAAATAAACCACTAGAAAAGCTGTGGATAATTTACCCGCATTATGGAAGTTACTGCCTGGTTACTTTACGTTGTTCCACTTCAGCCATCACCAAACGGTACCACCTTCTGCCCGTCGTTTGTTTTTAGCAAGACCTCGTAAATTGAACCTCCAGTTTAGCTTTCTCTGCCATGAAAGCAATCTTTCCTTTATCATCGCGTTACTTTTTCAGTGGCAATTTAGCAGAAGAGAATGCTTCTAGTAATTCCTGTAGTGTCCATCTCCAACGGCTATTAAGTTATGTATTTGGTTACATTTTTGAAAATAAGTCTGCATTACACCAACTCTTTAACTCCAAACCGCAAAACCGAACATCGGCATCCGTACGCGCTCGAAGAATCCTGCTCTGTGTATGGGGGTTTGCTTTCAGTTTATGAGCCAAGCACGTACATTCACGCAGTATTGGGTTCTGCAGTTTGAAGAGAGGGTGGGAGCTGTTCCTCTAACTGCATCCCGAAGGACTTATTTTTAAGATTTGCCAAAAGGATATTTATTTACTTGGCAGCCTAAGTAACGTTGTATGTCTTGATTTGTTTTGCTAAACCAAAATAGAAGTATAGACATGCAAGGTGATTTAAATCTGAAACCAGACATGCATGAACAAATGCTGTATCAGTTGTTTTTTTTTCTCTTGATAGTAGACAACATATATCCGAGAGAAAAAAAACAAGCATTGGATTGGAAACTGCAAACCACACAGGCTTGCTATTGAATATGCCTTTTAATTCAGTTTAACATCCTTGCACACAGGCTAACCCCTCATACTCACCACTCAGCACCACCACAGCATCACTCAGAACCACCCAGCATCACTCAGCTCCACCCCAGGGTATCTCAGCTCCCCAACCCAGCGTCACTCAGCACCACCATGTATCAGCCAGCACCACCACATTATCACTCAGCACCACCACAGCAACACTCAGCACCACCACAGCATCACTCAGCACCACCACAGCATCACTCAGCACCAGCACAGCATCACTCAGCACAACCCCAGCATCACTCAGCATCACTCAGCGCAACCACAGCATCACTCAGCACACCCACAGCATCACTCAGCACACCCACAGCATCACTCAGCACACCCACAGCATCACTCTGCACAACCACAGCATCACTCAGTACCACAACAGCATCACTCAGCGCCACCACAGCACCACTCAGCAGCACCATAGCATCACGCAGCGTCACCACAGCATCACTCAGCACCACCACAGCATCACTCAGCACCACCACAGCATCACTCAGCACCACCACAGCATCACTCGGCACCACCACAGCATCACTCAGCACCACTCAGAATCACCACAGCATCACTCAGCACCACCACAGCATCACTCAGCGCCACCACAGCATCACTCAGCGCCACCACAGCATCACTCAGCGCCACCACAGCATCACTCAGCACCACCACAGCATCACTCAGCACCACCACAGCATCACTCAGCGCCACCACAGCATCACTCAGCACCACCACAACATCACTCAGCACCACCACAGCATCACTCAGCACCACCACAGCATCACTCAGCACCACCACAGCACCACTCAACACCACCACAGCACCACTCAACACCACCACAGCATCACTCAGCACCATCACAGCACCACCACAGCATCACTCAGCAGCACCACAGCACCAGCACAGCATCACTCAGCACCACCACAGCATCACTCAGCGCAATCCCAGCATCACTCAGCACCACCACAGCATCTCTCAGCACCACCACAGCACCACTCCACACCACCACTCCACAGCATCACTCAGCAGCACCACCACAGCACCACTCAGCACAACCACTGCATCACTCGGCACCACCACTGCATCACTCGGCACCACTCAGCGCAACCACAGCACCACTCTGCAGCACCACTCGGCAGCACCACCACAGCACCACTCAGCAGCACCACCACAGCACCACTCAGCACCACCACAGCACCACTCTGCGCAACCACAGAATCACTCTGCGCAACCACAGCATCACTCTGCGCAACCACAGCATCACTCTGCGCAACCACAGCATCACTCTGCGCAACCACAGCATCACTGCGCAACCACAGCATTACTCTACGCAACCACAGCATCACTCTGCGCAACTACAGCATCACTCTGCGCAACTACAGCATCACTCTGCGCAACCACAGCATCACTCTGCGCAACCACAGCATCACTCTGCGCAACCACAGCATCACTCTGCGCAACCACAGCATCACTGGTTCAAATATGTTCTCTCAATGTTTCAAGCTTTATTACAAATGTCACAAAAAGATGTTATTTCACTTCTGTTCTTGGATTTCGTCACAATAAAATACACTGAACATAATCCTCACAAAAGTTATTTACATAACTTTAAGCTATTGCCATTATAAATTACAATCACTTAGTATTAATTATTTAAAAAAATTAAAAGCCATTGTTATTTGTAATATCAATACATCTAAGTCACGTAAATACAAAACATGTTGATTTACAAATTCTATAGGTGTCACATTTGCGAAAGTTATAACTATTGGCATTGTAAATGACAAAGCTATTAATTAAGCTATTTTCAAAAACAACACATAAATAAAAAAATTGTCATTTACAAGACCAATAGCTCAAACTTTCCTAATGCGAGACCTATTGCATTGCAAATGCTTGTTTCTTCTTCTTATAACCTGAAAGTTTCCCAGAGGATCGGGGGGCATATCTTTGTTGAAGATAATTTTCAATTTCTTTGTACTTGCTGATGGTTGTCCCCTGTTTTGGGCTAACTAAATGGTACTGTGTTGTGCATCTATTTTATTTCTGGGAATGGAAATTCCCTCATCCAGGAGATAATGTTCCATGCAGGCTGAAAATCGATGTAGTTTGGTGAGTTTTTATTCAATGTCAAAAATATCTCCGCACCACCACAGCATCACTCAGAACCACCCAGCATCACTCAGCTCCACCCCAGGGTATCTCAGCTCCCCAACCCAGCGTCACTCAGCACCACCAGGTATCAGCCAGCACCACCACATTATCACTCAGCACCACCACAGCAACACTCAGCACCACCACAGCATCACTCAGCACCACCACAGCATCACTCAGCACCAGCACAGCATCACTCAGCACAACCCCAGCATCACTCAGCATCACTCAGCGCAACCACAGCATCACTCAGCACACCCACAGCATCACTCAGCACACCCACAGCATCACTCAGCACACCCACAGCATCACTCTGCACAACCACAGCATCACTCAGTACCACAACAGCATCACTCAGCGCCACCACAGCACCACTCAGCAGCACCATAGCATCACGCAGCGTCACCACAGCATCACTCAGCACCACTCAGAATCACCACAGCATCACTCAGCACCACCACAGCATCACTCAGCACCACCACAACATCACTCAGCGCCACCACAGCATCACTCAGCACCACCACAGCATCACTCAGCGCCACCACAGCATCACTCAGCACCACCACAACATCACTCAGCACCACCACAGCATCACTCGGCACCACCACAGCATCACTCAGCACCACCACAGCATCACTCAGCACCACCACAGCACCACTCAACACCACCACAGCACCACTCAACACCACCACAGCATCACTCAGCACCATCACAGCACCACCACAGCATCACTCAGCAGCACCACAGCACCAGCACAGCATCACTCAGCACCACCACAGCATCACTCAGCGCAATCCCAGCATCACTCAGCACCACCACAGCATCTCTCAGCACCACCACAGCACCACCACAGCACCACTCCACACCACCACTCCACAGCATCACTCAGCAGCACCACCACAGCACCACTCAGCACAACCACTGCATCACTCGGCACCACCACTGCATCACTCGGCACCACTCAGCGCAACCACAGCACCACTCTGCAGCACCACTCGGCAGCACCACCACAGCACCACTCAGCAGCACCACCACAGCACCACCACAGCACCACTCTGCGCAACCACAGAATCACTCTGCGCAACCACAGCATCACTCTGCGCAACCACAGCATCACTCTGCGCAACCACAGCATCACTCTGCGCAACCACAGCATCACTCTGCGCAACCACAGCATCACTGCGCAACCACAGCATTACTCTACGCAACCACAGCATCACTCTGCGCAACTACTGCATCACTCTGCGCAACTACAGCATCACTCTGCGCAACCACAGCATCACTCTGCGCAACCACAGCATCACTCTGCGCAACCACAGCATCACTCTGCGCAACCACAGCATCACTGGTTCAAATATGTTCTCTCAATGTTTCAAGCTTTATTACAAATGTCACAAAAAGATGTTATTTCACTTCTGTTCTCGGATTTCGTCACAATAAAATACACTGAACATAATCCTCACAAAAGTTATTTACATAACTTTAAGCTATTGCCATTATAAATTACAATCACTTAGTATTAATTATTTAAAAAAATTAAAAGCCATTGTTATTTGTAATATCAATACATCTAAGTCACGTAAATACAAAACATGTTGATTTACAAATTCTATAGGTGTCACATTTGCGAAAGTTATAACTATTGGCATTGTAAATGACAAAGCTATTAATTAAGCTATTTTCAAAAATAACACATAAATAAAAAAATTGTCATTTACAAGACCAATAGCTCAAACTTTCCTAATGCGAGACCTATTGGATTGCAAATGCTTGTTTCTTCTTCTTATAAACTGAAAGTTTCCCAGAGGATCGGGGGGCATATCTTTGTTGAAGATAATTTTCAATTTCTTTGTACTTGCTGATGGTTGTCCCCTGTTTTGGGCTAACTAAATGGTACTGTGTTGTGCATCTATTTTATTTCTGGGAATGGAAATTCCCTCATCCAGGAGATAATGTTCCATGCAGGCTGAAAATCGATGTAGTTTGGTGAGTTTTTATTCAATGTCAAAAATATTTAAGAGTTATCTGTGCGTAGCTACAACTGGATCTGATTAGAGTCAGTGATCTGTGTCAGGAGTGGTTGTATTTGTTAAATAACAAAGAAGACAGTAATGTACTGATTTTGATGAACCAACTGGGATGGTTGTTTCCTGCCAGGCATGAATGATCCAATCCATTTTGGGGCATTGCTGATAAGCCTGTCCTGTCTTTGTCTGTTGATGACGGTAAATTTCTCCACTGTGTCGGAGAGATCAAGGAGGATCGGTGCTGCTGGCTGAGTTGCATCCAGAGCTGTTAAGATGTTTTCACATATATTAATACTGATTATGTTTATCTTCCTAACATAAACCCAATTGGTGGCTCTAAAGATGATCTTGATGTTATACCAATACTTTTGCAGTATTATGTTATGATTTACATTATGTTCACTTAGAGGTTGAAACATTTGCAACACATACAGATCACACTTAGGGACATATTCTCAAGGAGCTATCGCCGAGTTAATGGCACTTTATTGCAGCCAAAGTCGCGAGAAATTTATCGCCCCATTCACAAGCTGGTGCTAACAGCCCGCAGCATCAGTTTAACTGGAATAGCAGCCGCAAAAAACATCGCCACAGATGACCGCCACAACTATCGATAATGAGATGCAGCGTAGGCGTTCTCGAGCAAAAAGCCACAACAACACCGCTCTGCAACATTCTCAGCGACCAGCTAAATCGGCAATAAGATCACAAAACATGCAATAAGGTGCGTTAGCAGCAGGAAACTAACACCTGACCTGGTGTAAAGTTGGACCAGAGCCTGCACCACAAACGGGAGCCCAGCCCAGAGCCACAGCTGAACAACAACAGATGCCATGGAGCCACTGATCATGCAGCCCGGATGCCATGGAGCCGCTGATCACGCAGCCCGGACACCCAAGAGGGCCACAACACCCACTGCCACCACCCCCCGGACTCCTCCTCCCCAGGCCCACTTCTCCCAGGATAAAGACATGCCACATCATCTAAACGGAATCATGTACCAAATATTCAGCCTGATGACGCAAATCACATCTGGTTACATGCATGTGTCAACACAAAAATGAGCATCACACTTTTATTTTCCTGATGAATTTTTTTGCTTGATCGGATTTTATTTTCCAGGCCAGGAATCTGCCTGCAGCCTCTCCATACTCTAAATGGGAGATCTTACTCGCCTCCCATCTCTTTGCAACCCTTACCTGTAGTAAGCTTTCCAGATTTTTTTTAAACTCTCCCCGCTTCTCTTGGTCCTCTGCAGATCCTGTGGTGGGGCCGCACTTCTGATCTAGGAGAAGCAATTCCTGCTCTAAATTTTTAATTGCTTCTCTATATATCTTCCCTTTATATGAGGCTCTGTTGGTTATACACCCTCTTAAGTAGGCTTTGAATGCTTCCCAGACGATCACTATGGTAGCCGAGTTTAGATTAATATCCAAGAATGAAATAGACTCAGCTACCAAAAAACGTATCTCTTCTTCTTCCAGCAAAATCGTCCGGTCAAAGGACCAGGAGGTGTGTCTGATCTGCTGAGAATGTTTTAAAGTAAAAAGGATAGCTGAATGGTCGGACAGGTGGGAAGATAGGTATACTAGCTCCTTCAGTGCATCTTTAAGATTGTAACTAAAAAGAGCATAGTCGATTCTCGACTTGTGTTTATATTTGAAGTTCTGGAAGGAGACCCCAAGTGTGTTACCCTCCCTTTCCCTCCATTTACATAGTTACACCTCTTTTTTGATATTTTCCTTTTCTTATAGCTTTTTTTTTTCCTCTCAGTTTGGTGTATAAGGGAAACCGGTTTCAGCTAACACTAAACCTTGGGCGCCTCGGGGAAGAAAAATAAGTGTGGAGTTCAATGTGTGGTGAGATCTATGTTACTTTAATCCCCCTCATTATCTCAATATCTAAAAAGAGGCAAAATTCATTAGCATCCCCCCCGTGAGTGCACACTGATGGATTCTATTAAGTCATCGGCCTTCCGAGGGGAACGAATGTTATGCATTTTATTGTTATACATCACCCTCAGGAAGGCCGGAAACCTCATCTGCACTGTTGCACCCACAGCTCTAAACTTCTCAATTTTTTGGCCGAGCTCCCACTGTTGATCTAACGTGGTCTTTGACAGATCAGACCTGACTTCAAAGGAAAAGTCTGGGGCCTTTAATGACTTTGCCTTCAATGCTAGGTTCAGGATTTTTTCCTTTAAGGTGTAAGTAAGGATGTTCACTAAGATCTTCCTCGGTTTCACTCTCCTGGGGTTGAGGCGGAAGGGGTCTCTTTGTATCCTCCGGATATCCCTCTCTAGATCTTCCGTTGTTTCCTCCAGGTTGAGGACGTTCTTTAATAGTGACACCACAAATGCCTTAATATCTCCACCCTCTTTCCCCTCTAGGATCTTCCAAAGTCGGAGATTGTTCCTTCTGGGGTAATTTTCAGGGACTCGACCCTTTCCTTCATCGCATCCCCCTCTCTCCCTAGGCATTTGATCTTAGTCTCTGCTGAGTCCAGATTTGCTTTTAGTTCCCCCACTGAACTTTCCAGGCTCTCTGTTCTTTCGAAGAGACCATCAACCTTCTTTTCAAGGGTCTCACAAGCCGCCCTGATCTCATTCTGGTTAGTCTTTGATTCCATAAAGCCACTCCTTATTTCCTTCCTCATGGCAGTCAAAAGTGCCTCCAATGATCCACCACCCCCCTTCTCACCCACCATTGGGTCTCCACAGGCATCATTAACTTCCCCAACGACCTCCTCAGAGTAGGTAGACTCCCCGGGTTCAACCACTGACTTTGATTTAGATTTTAAGGCCTCAGTTATGACCGCCGAGCTGGTGGACTCAGTCTCCTGAGCAATATTGGATTCAATCATGATCCCTTCGGGGGTACCACTAGCCGCCTCTGAGCTGTGTATGATATCCAGTACTTGGGGCAGTGATTTAAAATATGAACGCAGCGAGGGTGTTATTCGGGTCGCACTACGTCGTGACCACTTAGAAACTTTGGGGTGCGTAGAACCCCCACTTGATTTAGCCACCTGAGTCACCCCTGCTCTGTCACTGACACTGTCCACTTCTACCTCGGCCACAGGATCAGCCTCCCCCTCTACTCCCTCTTCACTTTCTCTCTCTGGGGCACAATCTCGGATACACTTTGGGGCTTTCTTAAGTCCTTCCCCTTGCTTTGCCACAGAGGTGCTGCTCCTAGAGCCCTTCCCCGCCTTCTAACCCTTCCCCCCCTCGCTTTTCAGGTGTGCCCCTGGTGGTTTTTTGGGCTTCTGAGTCTCAGCGCCCTTTGTGCATCCAAACCGCCCCCCCTCCTTACTGTCCGAAGTTGTTCTGCAAAGTGCTATGACAGGACCGCGGGCTGCCCCTGCCTTCTCCTTCTCTCTCGCCGCAGCTTCCTCAATGCTTCCTTCCGGCTCCATGGGGCGAAAAATAGGGAAAGTCGGGTGGGTCGTTAAACCCCCCCACCCTCCCCCATCCCCCTCGTATCCGTACACCCCCTCTCAGGAGTCCGCGAGCCGCCACCCTGCGGCTGCGCCTCAGCTCCACGGCTGCCTGCTTCCACCGCAGGAGAGAGGCGGGGGGAGGTTCCAGGCTCAGACCAACACACATCTATGCCGAACACACAGGGCCAAATCCTAAACGCCACCAGAGCTCCGGGACTCAAATCTTCATTTTCCCCCTTCCTACAAATCGACCACTCCTACAATGCAGCCATGAACACCGGTAACTCCAAACAGCGGCGGGGCTGGGAGAGGTCAGTCACAGACGCGCGCGCCGCCCTAACAAGCAAAAACATTCATCAGGAAAATAAAATTGGACGGGGAAGTCACTGCCATGACTTCCAACCCAGAAATTGGGAGTGAATTCCAGGAGTTCTTCCAGAATATATATAAGGAAGAGATCTTGGACGACCCATTGCAAGGGATTCCTGGTTAAACAGGATTCAACTGCCTACCCTGTCAATAGAACAAAGGGACCATCTGGACGGGGAAATATCAGAAGGTGAGGTTACTAATGCTATTGGACAATTGAAGAGAGGGAAGGTGGCTGGTCCGGATGGTCTACCAGGGGAGTTATACCGTGTATTAAGTCCTGCCATAGTTCCATCCTTGACTGCCCTTTTTAACGGTATTTTTTTGAATGGCGTCGCGCCTCCAGAGTTGTCAAGTGAGGCTACGATTGTTCTGATCCCCAAACCCGGCAAGGATCCGACTGATTGCGGATCCTATCAGCCGGTTTCGCTCCTAAATAACGCTTATAAGATCTTTGTATTCTGTCGATACGGTTGGGGAGCGAGATCGGCTCAATTATCCATCAAGACAAGAAGGGATTTATAAGGGGGCGTCCGTTGTCAGATCTCACCCATGACCTTGTTGGGGCTATCGACATCGCCTCTACCTTCGCTCTTCCCCTGGCCACTTTTACGCTGGATGCTGCCAAAGCATCCGATAGGGTCAATTGGCCCTTGCCTTGAGAAGGTTCCAATTTGGGGTCAACTTCTGTTGAGTCACCGATCTCCTGTATAGGGACCCCAGGGCTAGATTGTCGGTCAACGGGACTCTGACGGAGCCCTTCAAAATCACGAGGGGTACCAGGCAGGGCTGCCCGCTTTCCCCCCTCCCATTCAATTTGTACATTGAACCTTTTGCGCAAATCTTGAGAGAGGAGCACAACATCCCCTCTTTTGAGTTTGGAAGATGGGTAAAGCGGGTAGGACTCTATGCAAATGATATTCTTATTTACACCACTGACCCTGCGCAAGCTTTCCCCATTGTTGTTAAAAGGGCGGAGGGATTCAGGCGGATTTCGGGGTACGAAATCGACGCAGGGAAAACCGAGATAATGACATAGAACACCGGTAACACACAGCTTGCAGTGACTACATCTGTGCGCTATCTCGGAATAAGGATCACTCAGGAAGTAAGTAGTCTGGCACAGACCAATTTGGATCAGGTCTTCCGAGATTGTCGGGCGCTACTAAAATCCTGGACCTTTCTTCCATTGACCATACGTGGGAGAATAAGTCTAGTAAAAATGTCCATTCTCCCCAAATTCACGTTCATCTTCAATACCATCCCTCTAGCCTTTGACCCCAAACAACTTCCAAAATGTCAGCAGGAAATCAATTCTTTTGTTTGGGATTATAAGGCAACAAGGCTGGCCTGGAAGAAATTGAGGAGGAGGGAAAAGGGAGGGTTGGCACTCCCAGACCTACAATATTATGCATGGGCCTTCCAGCTGTCACATTCTAGGATGCTGTTGAAAACTCCATCAAGCTCACCTAATGGTAGAATGTTTAAGGCCATGCTAAGTGGGGCTAATCTGCCAATTGATGGATTCCTATTTAAGTTCGGGGACCAGAAGTTTTTTTTAAAAGGTGAGGCTAAAGATCCTACAATCATTGGCAAAAGCCTGGGTAGTGATAAAAGCACCCATGCTTGATCGGGTTGGCATATTTTTCCAACTTCGCCCCAATTTGGGACTCCCCCGGGCTTCCTCTCTGTCTTAATGATAGTCTTGCAGTTCCCGTGAAGGAGGCAGGGATTCTAAGATGGGGCGAGTTGTTAGCAGGAGGGTCATTGGTAGAATGGGAGGAGTTATACGACAGTGTTGGTCCAGCCCTGTCTAGATTTAAATATGTACAGCTCGTTAGCTGGTCCCGGGATTTGATCAGGAAAAGGGTCCAAGTGGGGAGGAGTAGTACTCTGGAACAACAGCTGGTAGAGAGGCAAGCGGGGGGGAAAGAGGTTGCCTTCTGGTATTGGACCATTTTGGAGGAGGTGGACGGGGAGTTTAATCTCCCCGATGAGCAGTGGGGTGGTGTTGTGGGTCTCGAGTGTGAGGACTTATGGATAAGATCTTTCACTCTCCTGTATAAAGTTGTTAAGCCAGCTTGGTTGAGGCGAAACCACCTGTTTACAATACACCGAGCCTACCATTCCCCTCTAAGGTTATCCAAATTTCAGCCAGGAAAATGCTGTAACAAGTGTAAACTCCCCGCAGCCTCCGACGTCCATATGTTTATGGAGTGTCCTCTCATTAGATCTTTTTGGGAAGAAGTAAAGGCCACTTTGGACTAAATTCTTAAAACATCATTATCCTTTACATTGTCATTAATCATTTTTGGTTAGATGAGAACGTCACGGGGCCGGCAAAGACCTTCCTGTTCTATGCTATTCTCCTTGCGGGACAGCAGATTTGTAAATTTTGGGCCGAATCTAACGCACCTTCTCATGCAGGCTGGCTAACGTCTTTATACGATACATCAAAGGTGGATCTGGCCAGATCCTGTAGCAAACGTAATCTCACCTTTTGTAATTTGTTGGTTCAGTGGAGTTAGATTGTCTGTCTGGATTTCCGGTTTTTTTTTCCCCGGGTCCGATGATTATGCCTCTCCATGGTCCTATTGGTGATTCCGCCCGATATCTTATTTGGCCCAACAGGCTGAAATATGCCTTGATGGAGTATTGTAAGAAGTGGCACGTCTTCTTATATCTCCCCCCCACCCTCCCCCTCTCAGATATTCCTGAAAGCGTCTCCCGCCAGTCTGGTACTCGTGTCTGGGTGTGGGAGAGATCTCACCCTGTGGCTAAGGACATGTAAGGTGGTTGGCGTTCTTCTTGGAATGAGGGTTAGGCAAATGAGGACAAAAAAAAAAGAGCATCACACATTCACCTTCGAAGCAGCAAATGTAAATATATTAAAACAAGCAGAGAACAGAAAGGAAGACACATGGCGGCACCCTTCGGGACACTCTAGGTCACAGCCTAGTCCCCCGTCCCGTGCCCTGTGGGGTCCCCCAAGGTTCCTCCCTTTCCCCTCTTCTTTTTAATCTCTATATTTATCCCCGCATCATTTCTCTGCTCAACATGGAGGTCTCTGTGTATAACTACGCAGACGACCTTCAGCTTGTTTTTGATCTCTCCCCTGCCCCTGATTCTCTTCTTAAATTTCAATCCGTACTTATTTTTATTTCTGACTGGATGAATCAAAACCACCTCAAGTTTAACCCGGACAAAACGGAGTTGGTCCTGACTGGTGGTGCCACCAGCCCTTGGACTTCTGCCTTCTGGCCTTCCATCTTCGGCCCCCCTCCGGTTCCTTCGGTGACAGTCAGAACCTTCAGCATCAAAATCAGTCAGGACCTCTCCATGCGTCCCCAGGTTAGCTCTGTTGTATCATCCTGTTTTCTCTCCCTCAGGATTATCCGAAACATTTCCCGTTTCTTTTCCACTGATGCCCTTAAAATAATTGTTTTGGCCATGATTCTCTCACGGTTGGACTACGGGAACTGCCTTTACGTGGGCATTCCTGCCTATGAGCTTTGGCGCCATCAGACCATCCAGAACCAGGCCGCCCGCCTTATCCATCGGCTTCCTAGGTCCCACCATACCACCCCATCCTCAAATCCCTTCATTAGCTTCCCATCCTGCAAAGAACTCTCTTCAAGATGGGATGCCTAGTTTTCATGGCCCAGGCCCGCACTGCTCCCGCTTTCATTAATTCCATGATTACCCACTATCACCCTTGTCGCAATCTTCGATCCTCCAGTCAGGCTCTCCTCAGTGTCCCCCGCTTCCGCAAATCCAGAACCGGTGGCACTAGATTTTCCATTCTTGCCCCCCGCTTCTGGAACAGTCTTCCACTCACCATCAGGTCCATCACTGCCTACCTGCATTTCCGTAAGGCGCTTAAAACCTATCTGTATACCCAAGCCTACACAAACCTGTAATTCCCTGGTTGCCTCTTCCATCTGACACTATCAATCCCCCAGTGCCAGGAAACCGCTTGGTCACAGAGCGCTTTACAAATATTTTCAACATCAACATCAGCCTGCAAGACAAAAATCATGATGAGAAGGTGTGTCCTGCACACATCAAGGGACAGAGAGTGAAGGAGAGAGAGATAGATGGACAGAGTGGGGGGGGGATAGAGATAGACGAACAGAGTGGGGGGGGGAGAGAGAGAGAGGGATAGAGTGGGGGAGAGAGATCAACGGACAGAGTGGGGGAGAGAGAGATGGAGACAAGGAGAGGGACAGGAAGAGAGAGTGCCGACACTGCGCACTCGGACCACACTGCTCACCTGCTACCCCCAGTGTGTCTCCATCCATGTACCAGTATGTAGTGCAGTTCACCAGGCCCCACATCTGAGACAGACCAGTCATCTGAAACAGAGTCCAGATACATGAATAGTAAAGTGCATACAATTGCATGCGACAGCATCGCCTGTCCGCCCCTTCGCACCCAGGCAGCTGCCCCGTAGCCCCTTCCGCTGCCCAGCGGTGCATGCCCTCCCCTGCACACCCATGCCTCACTACTCACCTTCCGCGACCGGCCTGTAGAAAAGAGGGCCCACCACGTGCCGCTGCAAGCCACAAACCCGGGGCCCACGGACATGTCACCCTCCACATTATTCAGCCCCGCTCCACAGGCCACCAGGTCTCACATTTGGTGCTGGGTCTTGATTACTCCATGGCAGAGGAAATACCAGTGCACCCGGCACCATCGCAGGTTGCACACCCGCTCAGCCCAATGGGTGCCACTAACTCTGTGATCCCGGAAGCGAGGCCCCGTGACGGTAGGCCCGCGCTGCCCGCTGGCTCAGGCCTACACTGCAGTTCAGCAGGGCACACAAAACCTGAGCCATCTGGACCGCCGGGACAGGGCATCATCTCAGATGGAACACCCGCTCAGCACTTAAGGTCCCCCTACCTCCGTGCAACGAAAGTCACCATCCTGTGGCGGTGTGCCTGTGCCGGCCGCTGTGTATCTGGTGCCACCAAGTTTGTGCCTTTCTAGTCATGGACCCTCTATGATTGGGGAAATCATGTAACCTCCAGGCCTGCGGAATGTGATGTCGCTGGCCTCTGGGCCCACATGCCTACATGCACACCAAATGGATACACCCGAGAGATGGAAATGGTGTTGTGCCCTTTTTATTGGCAGGGTCACGTACTGTGACGTGTGTGCTGGATGGGTGTGGTGTGGGTGTAAACCAGCCATGAGGGAGTGGCCGTGCCATGCTGACAACTATACCTGTAAGCAGCAGATCACCAGAGGGAAGTTCTGGCACATGTAGTGTTGTTGCCCCCAACTCCCCCCGTAGTGGGCTGGCCTGGTGTACGCCAGTCCAGTGTAAGGTTCTGAACAATGACCCTTGGGCTCTGGGAGTGGTTCCGTACGGGGCTGAATGAGGAAGTAACTAATGTGTGTGTCTGCGTCGGTGCCACCCAGACAACATTCTGCAATGTGTCACCCAGTGAACCAAGTCCAACGACATGAGACACATGGACCTAGGGGGAATTCACTGACCCTACATTCATCAATACTACCACAAATGAAATACCATAGACACAACACATCTGTATGATTCAGAATGTTTAATGCACATTCAGTGAAGTATTGCATCTGGAGCAGTACAGGGCCATGCAAACCCAACTTTACAATGTTGGCCTGTGGAGGGCCAGCCAGAGTCCTTCAGGGAATGAAAAGTCCAAAGTAAGAGGAAGAGTTCAGTCTGCAGTCTGTTTGCTGTGTCGTTGGCGATCAAACAGAATATGGCAGTCCATTGTGAGGTCCAAGGTGCGTGTTACAGAGTGTATCGGGGACAGTGGAAGGTGATGATGAAGAGGGCAGAACCAAGCTGAAACCGGCCATATGGCAGAGATGAATGCTACTGCGTCCTTATCACCACGATGGCCATTTCATTCGCCTCTTCGTCCTCTGCTGTTCCAAGTGCCTCATGTGTGGGTGGTGCTGGCCTTTCTCCAGCACTGTGTGGCAGTGACACCTCAGTGTCCGAAGGTGTAATGTCTGCCACACTGTGTGGCACTGACACTTCAGGGGGTGGAGATTTGGATGTAGTGGTAGCAGCAGCATGCATCAGCGCCAGGCCTTGTGGCAGCAATGCCATGAGGATGGTCTTGAGGTCATTGAGGAACCCAGCTACCACTCGCTGTTGTGCAGCTGTGGCAGCCGCTCTTTCCGCATTGGCCCGCTCCATGGTCTCCATGATCCTCTGCATGTTTCCCAACTCCCAGGCGAGCTCGATGGAGCCACTCTGACTAGTCAGTTCTTGTCTCTGAGTCAGGACTCCAGAGATGTCAACCGTGGCTTGTTGAAGAGCATGGAGCAGACTGTGGGTGTCCGTTATGGACTGTGAGTGGTCCCTGATGGGACACCCACGTATGGCATCTAGTTTGTCTGCCATGCCGTCGAAGCCCACCCGCACCTGCTCAGCCAGCTGGTCCTGGCATCTCAATACATGGCGTTGGAAGCCATGTGTTCTTCGTAGGGGTCCTGGGAGGCAGCCGTGGTGGTGGGTGCTGTCTGCTGCATGGTCTGAGCAAGGGGTGGGTTCTCCTCGTAGCAGCTGGACTGCCCTGCTCCTGGAGGTGGGCTGCGGAGGCTGTCCACAAGCTGTTGGAGGGCATTGGAGTCAAAGCTGTGGTGGTCCTCTTCGTCATCTGAGGAGAGAGGGTAGGGCTGCTCTGCAGGAGGTGTTGATTGTCCCTCTGCAATGTGAAGGGGAGATGCAGTTTAACAATGTGTTCATGTATGTTGTCCCATTGTACATGTTTAAATACAGACTGAATGACTGTGTACATCTTGGCTGTTTCGGAGGAGCTGCCTATTTGATGGGGGACAGTGGACATTTTGACAAAAGACGTGTGTGTGTTTGTACTTGTACATAGTCATCTCACATTTCCCTGCAATGCCACTTGTGATTGGCCAGTGTCTACACCCAGTCGGCACTAGATGTGTCCTGTGTTCTGCTGTGGACTTGTTGCGATTCGTGCCACATTGTTGTCAGTGTTGCTGTGCTCTGCATTTTATGTGTGTGTGCTGCATTTCGGGAGTGTGGTCCCTGCTGCTTTGTTTTGCTGCCCCTTATCTGCGAGGTGCCTTTGCCTTTTGTGCTCATGCAGTGCTGAGATGTTGCTTGCCTAGGTACATTGGTCTCTTGGTGGGAGTTGGGGTCTGGGGCATGGTTTGTCTGCAGTTGTGCTCAGCTCAAATGTGCATGTGTGCCATTGTGGCCATCACCCCCATCCCCCCAGTCCCTGGTCGTTACCCTGTTGCATCTGGTCATGTTGAGCAGTGTCTGGTCCCCCGACTCCAGTCACCGTCTCCCCACAGATGACTGTGGATACCTATTTCTCCATGTCGTCCAGCTCCTCCTGTGGCGCAGGACTCCCACCTCCAATCTGCATTGCTGCCTTCCGGTTATTGGCAAGTTTCAGCTTGGTTTTGCGCTTGAGTTCATTCCAGCTCCTCTTGATCTCTTCCATTTTCATCTTCAACACTCCCACTGCATTCACCTTGTCCACGATGGACTGCCATAGTCCATTTTTTGTTGCCAATGACACAGTGGAGGTGACGAACAGTTGTTTATGGTGTTCGACCACCTCCGTTATCAGGATCCTGTGTTTCAGCGGACTGAAGCGCTTCTTCCTACTCTTCTCCTTGGCCTTCCCTGACCCTGAAGTCTCGGGCAGGTCCTCCAGGGGGCTTGTGGTGTTCTGGTTGTCCTCCATACTTGCTCCGGCAAGGTCCATTGTGCTTCTCTGTTGTTAGGCATTTGTTTGTCAGTTTTTTTTTCTACTTTTATGGTGATTTTTCCCGCCTGACGCGTGTGAATTGCAGGCCTGTTGCTGGTTTTCGCTGATTTTAGTATCGCAATTGGCCTCATTGCAGTTTTTTTGCGTTCGCGTTTTGCATTTTTGCGGCGTGGCGTTTATTTTAACGCGTTATCTGGAGTCTATCGCATGGCACCACTGTGTTGAGATTGCTTTGTTAATACGGCGTCATTTTCCCGCGATACACTTTGATGTTGGTAGTTGCGTTAAGTTACTTTTGCATTGGTTATCACACATTCTTGAGAATATGCCCCTTAATGCAGAAAAGTGTCACAAAAACATATGAAGATGGTAATCTTCTGTTTAAGTAGAAAAGTAAAATAAGCATGCATGTGGCAAGTTGGAGCTGTATCTGAATGTCACAAGAGAGTTTGATTTCCAACACTTTATGGAAGACACTCAACACTGGCTGCAAATCTTTTTTTTTTTACCTAGACACTAGATGACAGGAATATGCTCAGCATGTTTACCCATGACAAACTGCAAAGTGATTGTTACAGGTACGTAACTAGTTTCATTTTTCTTGTTTGTCTATTGACATTTTTGAATATTAAATGTATTATTTGGCTATTGGTTATAGAAACAGCTCAGAATTGTCTGAAGGTAATTTCAGAACTCACCGAAACAGGGAAACTAGTAGTAAAGAAAGTAAAAGGAGAAGAACATAGCATAGATAATAGAAATAGATGGCAACATGCATGTGAATCCCAAAAAAGAGCTGGTCTGTTGTTTCATTGAAAGATAGTGTGTCTGCTGTAGATGACATTACATAATTAAAGACAACTCAGGAGACATGAAATGGCCTAGCTATCTGGTGAGAATGAAGAGCCCGCTAAACTGCATGACTTGACACTCTGCATTCACCATGACAAAAGAAGTGTGAATGCTGTAATCGCTCAAAGGCAACATGTGACAAGACTACTGTATACATTTATGTCGATAGGGCCTACTATCTTTAGTCTAATTGCAAAGAGGCACCTGTTATTGATCCATCATTTTCAAGCTAAGCAGCCCAGTTCACCAAAATATATATAAGTTTTCTGTTCCAAAAGATGCACCTCCTGCCAGTGTGTACTTCTCAAAGGCTGGTCATGATAGAGTAGGGGTTAGAGCTCTTTGCTTGGTACCGAGATACTGCCTGAGGCTCTGTGCAGTCTGACCGTACTCCAGGTTGCGGAACAAAAACACAAGCAAACTGGGAAAACAGTTTCCAGGCATGAAATTAATTGGTTTAGTCTAGCAGGCAGGTTAACCAAGTAAGGAATGAGGAGCAGCACCAGTTAAGTAGCAAGACTGGAGCTCCAGGACCATTGAAAGGGAGCAACATAGAATTTGTGTTGCAACATACTGACTGGGCCTCCAGAGACTACTCTACCTAAAGGTCATAGGAAATGTGGGAACCCCCCCCCCCCCCCCCCCCCCCCCCCAGACATTATTTTCTGCAATTGTTGGCCTGGAATTGTTTGTTTCCTTTTCCCCTCACCCGTCAGATACCAAGAGCCTCGAAAAGAAGGTGCAAACGGCAGCCCAGGCTTTGAAAAAGATGACAGAGTGTCAGCCGTGGCAGAAATAACCCAGTGGATCCTGTCTCAGGGATACTGACCAGGGGAAACATCAAAATAGACGAAGACAAGTGTTGGACGAGAGACCTCGAAGGGTAAGACCATACCATTGGTGGCAGAATCCACCACACCCAAGAAGAGGCTCTCCTTGGCTTCATATACCGATATGGCCCTCAAGGTGGAGAAAAAGAGGAGACTCCTAGAGGCAGACATGGTGGCACTCCTTCAACAAAAGTAGGAGTTTGACGAGGAAAACAGAATTCCTTCGAAACCCTCCACTACGGCAGAGGAAGATGAGAATACGCTCGAAGCTCCAGCAATCCCGAACCTCATGAAGATGGTGTTGAAGAAGAACTCCACTTTCCAGAAGAAAGCTACAGGAACTTTCTAGGAAGAGTGGAACTACCTGGACAGAGAGAGCCCTGAAGAAGAGGTCTGTAGCTATCCCTCGAAGGCTTCGCCACCAAATGACATAGCCTTTTACAACAGCCTCAGCAGCTGATACTTACGGTGGCCATTAGAAGAACTCCCCTTCCGGAAAGCCTTAAAAACGTACCTGTTCTGTTAACTATCCCCCCGTTCAAATAACATCTAACTCAGCTTAAGATCGCACAGGAGCGCCGGGACACCCCGTTGGGGTAGCTGTGCGCTATAACAAAATACACTAAATAAATAAAATAAATAGAAGAGAAAGGAGACTCATGTTTCCTCCCGGGAACTTTGACACCATCCACGAAAGGTACGCAATTCCTTTCAATGCTACCAAGCATTCTTGATCATGGCAAGGAGGCTTTCAAGGAGCCTGCCGCAGCAAGGTGAGTAAACCCAAGGGTCGAAAAGAAATACAGACCCTCCACGAATACATTCAAGGGAGCAAGGTGGCTGACTCCTACATTGGTACCACAGCAAGAAGGAGGAGCAATGCTCATTCCTCCACTGGTCCACCTCCAGAAAGAGAAAGTAAGAGAACGGACCTGGCAGGGAGGAAGATGGAATGGGAAGCAGCAACGCAATGGTGAATTTCTAATTCTAATGCCCTTCTCAATAGGTATGGCCACCCAACAATGGGACATCAAGGAAATATTTAACAAACTCCCTGAGGAGGATAAGAAAAGAGCAAAAGGAATAATACAGGAGGGGAAAAAATAACAAACACCTGCCTGAAACATGCTCTAGACGCAGCCAATACAGCCAGTAGACAAATGTGCCCAGGAACAATGTTAAGAAGGCATGCCTGGCTTAGAATCTCAGTCTTCAAATAGGAAGTACGAACATCTATAATCAATAAGCCCTTGACAGGAGAAGCCCTGTTTGGACGTCAAGTAGGTGAGTCCCTAAAGCAAATAAAGAAGGACAATGAAACGGCCAAAGCTTTATAAGCCTTGTAATACAGGGGCACCTTCAAAAGGGACGACCCACAGGAAGGTGTGGGGGGGGGATGTCTTCTCAACAGGACAACAGGTGTAAAGCAGCAGACAACAGCCTAGCCTACAGTCTGGATAACAATCCTGGCAGCAACAACCAAAGCAGTCCTTTCGTGGCAGAGGAAGAGTCATGGGACAACCCTCAAGAGGGGGAGGAGCAAACTCAAGTGACTTGCCCACAAGGAAGGTCCCCCAAACAACACCAGTGGGAGGCAGAATAGCACATTACCCACAACAATGGGAAAATATAACTACAGACAATTAGATTGTAAATATGGTACGCCACAGCTATTGTATAGAACTAACAAAGAAACCTTCACCAAAGAGAAAATGTTTCAAAGAACATGACTTTTAAAATTTAATGAGGAGATAAAAGAATTAGAAAAACATGCACTAGAGACAGTACTAACAAGGGAGCCCACAAAGGAAACGACTCACCTATTTGTTGATACCAATGCAAAATCTAACATTAAGATCAATCTTAGATCTCAAGTTCATAAACAAATTAATTTGCATGCAGCATTTCATAATGAGAACCCTACAAGAAGTAATCCCACAGCCACAAAAAGGGGACTACATGGCAACAATAGACTTAAAAGACGCCTTTATGCACATCCCAATGATTGAAGCACACAAAAGTTACCTCAGGTTCATCCACGAGGACACACTACCAATTCAAGGTCTTGCCTTTTGGAATAAAATCAGCAACAAGGTTTTCATCAAGTGCTTAGCAGCAGTAGCAGCATCCCTAAGGAGGGGAATCCATGTCTATTCCTATCTAGACGACTAGTTAGTGAAGGCAAATTCAAAACAAAGGTGTTGCTTACACATTCAACCGGTGATCACAACGCTACAAGGATTGGGTTTCTCCATAAGCCACAAATAATCCTCACCGGAACAGGAAAAGATCTTCTTAGGAGCAATGTTGAACTCCAAAATGGCACTGGCATATCCGACCCAAAGGAGCATACAAGCAATCAAAGAGGAAACTTGCCTCTACCAGAAGGGACAGTCTCTGACAGTTTTGGCAGTTATGAATTTAATGGTCATGATGGCATTGTGCATTTCCTTCATTAACCATGCACGCCTACACATGCGCCCTCTACAAGAATGGCTACGCAACAGTTTGTCACAAACCATAGGGAGTTTGGAGGCTCGAGTGGTGTAACAGAGAGGATACAGAAGGAGATACAATATAGGGCATCCAAGAACATAACACTAGGCAGACCATTCAAATCACCAGCTTCCTCAGTGACCATCACAACAGATGTGTCTCGCAAGGGTTGGGCAGCGTATTCAGGAGACCTAAAGATACAAGGTCAGTTGAACTATACAGACTCCATAAAGCATATCAACCTCCACTAAAACCATTCCAAGCCCACATAACAAACAGGAAGGACGAAATCAGTTACCCTACGCAAGCTAGCTCAGGAGATATGGCAATGGGCTATACCCAGGAAAATCGCCTGCAGACAAATCACCTGCCAGGGAAGGACGACACGGAAGTAGATCAAGTCAGCAGGCAGAACAGCAGCGCACATAAATGGGAAATAAAGCAAGGGAAACTGCAAAAGGTATTCAGCCTCTGGGGGACACCATTGATAGCCATATTTGCAACAGTGGAGAACAAACAATGCCAGTTCTTCTCTTCCAGGTTTCAACACCTGCTATCAAAAGGGAATGCCAGTCTTTTTTATATGCTTAACTCCAATCATTCTAGTACAAAGGGTACTGGAGAAGGCCAGCCAACCAGGAACACATCTAATTCTCATAGCCCATCAATGGGCAGACCTGGTACTCCAGCCTACTCAAACTGTCCAAGGGGCAGATGATCAAATTCAAGGCAGAAAAGGACCTTGTGACAATGCAAGGGGGGTCAAGTAGTTCACCCGGAACCAGCAACACATAGCCTGGTGCCTTTGTACATAGAGTTTAGACATTTGAACTTACCACCAAGGAGATACTAAAAGAGTCAAGAAAACCAACCACAAGACAGTACTACACAACAAAGTGGGAACAGTATCTCGTGGTCTACGGAGAGCAATACCCTAAATTCTATATCTACATAGGAAACAGTACTAATGCATATTACAGACTTGCAAGGCAGTAAAATCAACTACTCAATCCTAAGGTGCACTTGGCACTGATTGTAGCTTATACCAGGGGAGCATCATGTAAACATTGTTTCACATAACCAGTCATCAAAAGAATTACATCTCCAAGGAAGGCTCTAGTCCCTATGTGGAGCTTAAATACAGTCCTAACACGGTTGATAACAGATTCCTTCGAACCCATGCATAAAGCAGAACTCCGGTATATCACAATAAAGACTGCATTCTTAATTGCTATAACATCTCTATGGAGAGTAAGTGAACTGCAGGCATTAACTATTGAGGAACCATGCATGCAAATCCACAAGGACAAAATTGTCCTAAGGACCAACCCTCAGTACCTACTTAAGGTGGTAAGCAAATTCCACTTGAATCAAAGCATTCAGCTAGCAGTTTTCATCAAAAACCCACAAACACGACTTGAAAAAAGCCTTCATACCCTGGATGTAAGAAGAGCTATACTATAGCCTTAAAGCCCACCGTAGCGGGCTATACTGGCTATTAAAGGCCCGCTCCAGCATTAAAGGCCCGAGCCAAAGGCGAGGGCCTTTAACAAGGCAGCAGGACTTTAATAGCCGGTATAGCCCAGCTACAAAGGGCTAAAAGGCCATTAGAACATTCTGCCACTAGAGGGCAGAATGTTCTAACAAATAAAAAAAAGGCCTCTTGGAGCCTGAGAGGGTTTAAATCCCACTCGGGCTCCTAGAGGCCTTTGTGAAAACAACATTGGAATGTTGCTTTGCTGGCTTTTACCGGCCCGTAGAAGCTCAGAGCACTCCATTGTCTTCAATGGAATGCTCCACATTCCAATGTTCTAACATACTATCTAAGGAGACAAATCAATTCCAAAAGGGAATCAATTGTCCGTCTCTTACTCTTAAGTTCAACATAGGTGCACCTGTGAAATAGGGGACAATTGCACATTGGATTGTAGAAGCAATTCAGGTATGCTATTTCTCAGCGGGAAAAACATTAAATTCCAGGCCAAGAGCTCACCCAACAAGGAAAAGAGGGGCAACCCTAGCTTTGATGACCAATGTGCCAATAGACACTATATGTGCATCCGCTGCATGAGAATCTCCATACCCCTTTACCAAGAGTGAGGATATACATATTACAAAGGAAGCTCAGGTGGGAAAGTCTTCCACATCTCACCCTAACCATCCCAATGAAGGCAAAACCGCTACATAATCTAATGCACAGCATGGGAATCCAAAAAGAATGAATGCTGTAAAACTAAATGGTTACTTACCAGTAGTTGTTTTGCGGCTTGAATAATTTTCTGGATTCACATGAGACCCATCTCACCACCACCCCCCCCCCCCCCCCCTACTCCCTCCCCCAGAGATGATGAAAGCAAATAGGTGGGAAAAGCAAAATCAGGTAAAGTAAAGAGAAGGAACCTTAAAACAAGAAAAGAAAAGACATAACCTTATTTGCAAAAGAAAAGAGAAAAAAGAATTCAAGAATGCCTATCATGCACAGGAACTTCTGGTGCCAGTCTGACACCACACATGAGATGGACCTCGCACCAAATGGTGGTCGACGACATCCACTAAAAAAAGAGGAAACGGGCAATTCTGGACCCAACCACTAGGTGGCAGAATAATGCGTAACGTGAAACCAGAAAACTCTTCAAGCTGCAAAAATACCCCTACTGGTAAGTAACCATTTCGATATGTATCAGGCACCAATTCCTAAAAGTAATTTCAGGACTTGATTTGCAGAAGGAATCTAATCATTTTGTATCCCCTAGAATTGAGACATGAACGTGTGTCATACGCAAGAATCAAGCAAGAACATTGAGAAATGTGAAGCGCATCTTCATGCACTCACCACTCCAAAAGCAGTATGCCTCTTCTTCAGCTTCTTCAGCTTCTGAGCCCCTAAAGACAACATGTCCTTGTCCAAAGGCCACCAGCAAGAGTGCAAGAGGTGTAAAAACCCCATGCTCGTTCCCTCCCTTCTAAAAGACCAAGTTTACTTGGAAATAAACAATGGAATCTCATCCAACTTTTTGTGCATTAACTGAAGTGGCTCGCATCGAAGACCAGTCATATTGGCTGATAACTTTCTCAATAAGACAGGTACTCAAATTTTCCCTGACAAATTCTAAAAGCACAAATATATTTGCAGATTCCTCCTCACCACTACAAGAATAGGTTTGGGAGCGTGTGGAGCCTTCCAAAAGTATCTAGGTCAAGTAGGCTTTAACAGAGATACCTGGAAAGAAGAATGAACTCACCAGTATAAAGCGAATCTTAAGTGAACCGTTACTAGACCTTTAATCCTAGTTTTGGTAAGTGGGACAAAATAACGTGGAAACAACACAGATCTGCAATTTCCGCGAGGGAGGTTAATATTAGAAAGCCAAACATTGTTCCCTACTTTCTATCTGGGTGTCAACCTTCAATGCTTATTTTGTTTAGGCTGTTTTTCCTGAGCCCTTTCAAATGTGTAAATTAGATTACTATGAATCTTCTCTAGGTCTCTTAAGAAATTCTGAACTGCAGGATCATGGCCTTCAGAAGAGGAATCTACAGACCAAAGTTTAGGATTCTATCTATAGTTACCAAGGAAATTACTATATCCAGTGGATGAATTGCAAAGGATTTAAAGTCTGAAATTAGATTGAGTGGCATTGAAAAACCAATGTAGATACTCTTCCAAAGTGATGAAATCCAGATGAAAGTTCTCCATGGATGCTGAGATTTTCGTGAATTTGGGCCCAAAATTATTTGGAAGTAAATTGTACTCCTGTGATATAAAGGATCTTTGCTGGAGCTTCATGAAGATGGACGCCATATGCAAGGCTGAAACTATTTTGGACTAGGGAAAAGAGAGAAAAATGAGGGATTTTGGGAAAACAATCTACAATAACCATGATGGTATTACATATTTGGGAAGATACACAATAAAAGTCATAGAAACGATTTCCCATTGTAACTCTAGAGGGCTTTGAGCACAGACAATACAAGACTCAACATAATCTACTATGTTCACGTGGAGAGATGGCTACCAGATTTTTCTCTTAACTAGATTTTCATAGGTCTTCTGGCCTCTTTGTCCCACCATCAAGGAGCCATATCTAAACTGTAAGATTATTTTTGTAACCCTTTGGTAGGAATAAAAAGTCTCTGATTTACAAACATTTAACCTTTTATTTAAATATTTACTGCTTGCTTTCTCCTGTGATCAGTTGCCCGCTAGATCTTGATCTGAAAAGACTCGGTGACTGAATTTATTGTAGAAAAGTTCTCTGATAAAATCTTTTAGTTAAGTAGGGTTCCTCTAAAGAAAAAAATCTGTTCAGGCTATTGACAATAGAGTAGTGTTCTGAGAACCCTGTAACTATGTTGTGTTTAATCATACTGTTCAAACAGTATGCCCATCCAGCCGGGTGACTGTTCCTACATTCAGCCTGCTAGAAGACTCTGAAATTGAGGTGATCAGTTCTAACAATGGTAGTGCGGCGTCCTCTTAATAAAATAAGCATCAGCAAAGCAATAGGTATCACCTTTGGGACATAATGGCTTTTCCAATGATTTTACCCATACTGTACAGCAGCATGGCTAAAGATTATTTTTTAAGCAGTGAACAGTCCCTGCTAATGCATTTAAAAATGTTTGTTAAAGCGCTATGAGTTGTTCAGTGCCAATGTGCTTTTTAAACAAAATATGCAAAGCACGGGAGAATGGGTTGGCCATGTAGCAACAGGGAGGTTGGAGGCATCATGTCAAAGGAGCTGAGGGGAGAGGACAACTGAGGGTGGGCAGGGAACCACACAGACAACAGACAGTGTGCAAAGGTAGGAAAGCATACAGACGAGGATGGAAAAGTAGGCGCAGGCACATGGACCACGGAGGGTGGGCAGGTGAAAGCACATTGACAGGCTTCTATGCCCCTCTGTGAAGTAATAAAATGCCTCGGGAGAGACTGCATGTGCACTGTCACAGGCATACCTAAAAATGTATCCAATCCTTAAATTCTGCCATAATGGCTAACAGTTCATTTTCAAGAACTAAATAATTTCTCATGGACTCAAGTTTACAGGAGTAGAGACCACAGTTATGTATCATTCTCTTGTTGTGGCCTAAATAGGGACAAATAATGTCTTGAGTAAATCTGTAATTGGACTCAAGATCTTCTTGTGATAGTAAATGCCTAAACCAATCCAGCTCTGTTTTCTCCACTGTAGTTGGCTTCTTCCACTCTAAAATAGTCTTAACTTTCTTGTCTTCTATTGCCAGACGTTTTTGAATGTAGAACAAAACTGAGATATTCTACTGAGCCTTGATCAAAAAGATATTTTTTAGGCTTTGCCAGAAAATGGTTCTCCTTTAACCAATAAAGGCTGTCTTTTGCTTATAACTCATCCTGTTCGGAATCCTTTAGAAAATATCAACATTTTTTCTAAATAGACAGCCATTATATGACAAAAAATGGCATCCATGACCTGCTGAAAAACTGCCCTGGCTTTAAATAAGGTGAATGTCATAACTGTGTTCTCATAGTGGCCCAGAGGTTTACGCAAGGCAGTTTTTCTCACCCCTTTCTTGATCTGGAACAAATTGTAAGCCCCTCCTAAATCTACTTTAATAAATACTTTTGCTTCTCTTATAACATCTAGGATGTCTTAAATTAGTGGTAGCAGATAGCCGTCATTAAAGGTGATTTGATTAAGTCCTTAATAATCAATGCCTAGACGGAGCTCAGTAGACCACAATTGGGACACAACAAACAAGGCTCCAGAGAACGGTTTAGAGGGCCCAATAAGACCATTTTTAATGTTTTATCGAAGTTCCCTTAATTCTTCCAAATGGTAGGCATCTATATAACCCTGGGCGTAGTTTGCATAGTAGCGCTACGCGTAGCTATTCGAAGTGTACTACGCACGCTACGCGAACTGCGTAGTGCGGTAGGGAAATGCTGTTCACAATGATTGCACAGTGCTGGATGCTTGTCCGCACTGTGCAATCATTGCGAACGGCATCGCGCACAGTGCAAGCGGTCGTTTTCTGCCGCTCAAGTAGATTTATACTAGAACTGCAGCTTTCTCAACGAGGACTGGTAGTTTCTCGTCGTGAGCATACGCGACTACTCGCAATGAGAAACCTGACATCCCCGAATTCAGAATCTCGCCGGGAGGTTTATTTTCCACGCTCGCTATCGGCAACTTGGTGTTGACGATCGCGAACGAGGAAAAAGTCTCGCCAGGATGTTGATTTTGCTCGCTCGCGGTCGCAAACTTGTAGAGGAGAGCCGTGTTTTTGCACTGTGCTACGTGCGATTCGCGTAGTTGCGCAAACTCCGCAAGCGTAACATAGTTTTCCGCCCAGGGTTACATCTATAGCACAGTTAAATGTTTGATGCTGCGGAAAGCATTAGTTTTCTGGCTTAATAAAAACTTTAGGATATTCCTAGTACTTTATTGGAGGGGATAAGACTTGAGCTATTTTGATCTTAGCCTTTTTTGCCAAACAATGTTGAAAGCAAAAGTTGGAACCAAGGAACATGGTCTTGGCAGTCCAAATTTATGAAAAGGTTGTGTTTGGTTGGCCAGAATATTTTATGTTATTGGATATGTGGTAGTGACTCTGGTGTCAGATATTTTGTGGTACCATCCAATTATTGTCATTTCGTATCCACATCAGGTAGCTCACCTTAAGGGTGGAACTAACCTCAGGCCGGACACATCTCTGATTATTAATTTTTCCATCTGTCCTGGCACCAAATGTGGTCTGTTCAGGAGGGTTGGTATCCCCTCACCTCTGAGGGAAGCCAGATTCACCTACCAAAGGCGGGGGACTCTTTGAAACTCCCTGCCTTGGAAGGCAAATTTACCAGCCTTCCTGGAGGAGATGCAAAACACCTCCCTTTCAGACAAGGCATTGTTCCTGACTTCCTGAGACAGTGGACTCTCGCCCCTGGGGGTCAGAAACTCCTTGGTGGTGGCAGACTGGACTGAACCAGTCAACCAGCACATTAGAGGGGTAGTAGGTGTCAGGAGGTACCCTTTGGGTGCATGTATTAATAAATCCACCACTGGAATCAGTGTGGGTTTATTTTTACAAGGTGTTTGACACCAAACACCATATGTTTCAGTGAAGCCATTATGTAACTGGGGAACACATTTGACCAGTACATACCTTAAGATAGCTTCCCTGCTCACTTGCAATGTCCAGTAATAAAACTAGCCATCACAGGGGCATATCTGCTTATGCATATATGTCCATACATAAAATATAATGCACCCTGCCTTAGGGCTTAAAGGCCTGTTGTACGGGTGACTTTCATATATTTCCTCTTCTCACTTTCTAGTACTTATACACACACCCTTTATGAGAAAGCAGACACTCTCTAGCCTATCTAGACCAGTAGCACCCCTTTTGTGTTTTTTGCGAGTTAGATTAGGGGATAGGGTGCACCTGGGTCATTAAACTATTTTCCCCTTTAGACCCTCCTTTCACGTTGTGTTTTTTGTTAAGATAAATAAGCAACAACTATGACTTTGTTGTACATAATATATAACATTGAAAATGCTTCAGTTCTGAACTGATGAAACTGTGAACAAACTTAAACAAGCCTATTTGGAATTACATCAAAGGCTTTGTGCTGCTGTTGTGTTGAGATTTATCTAAGGGCGAAAATGGAGACCGAAGTGGTTGTTAGTTGCACAAGATAGTTGCATAAGATAAATATGCAAAAACTATGGCTTTGTTGTATATAATATTGAAAACGCTTCAGGTCTGAAATGATGAGACTGTAAGAATGAAAACAGTCTCTTTGAACTGACAAAGGCTTTCTGAGCAGTAGTGCTGCTGCCGAGTTGATATATATATTTTTTCACCCTGAAGGCAAAAATGAAGCCCCAATAGCTATCCGTCTCAGCACCTGCTTTGTAGTACCTGGCCCACTAAAACCCCTGCCTGTTATCTCGGGAGAACAAACTCTCATAAAAAGTAAATTTCAGCTGATGATTAACTCTCAATTGGTCACAGAAAGCGGCAACAGCGCCATCTTCTGTCACGTTTACCTAAATTAATATGTAAAACCTAACCACTCCCAATAAATCGAAGAGAAATACATACATATCTCTGCCCAAGATTTTAAGTCCCCTCGAAAACCACAAAGGATATCTTTACCTTTTGTGTCGGTGCATGAACAAGGAGGTCTAGCAACAGAAAACCACAAAATATGGGGCCAGCAATAACAACATTGGCATTGGCTTAACTTACTGCTTTCAGAGGCGAGGATGCTGCAATTAGTGCCAGGTGCCAGTGAATCTCAGCTCCGTTTCAGCTGGGCACACACTGCTTCTACCGGCGCTGGGGTGAGCATGTGAGACACTATTTGTCTGCGCATGCCCCTTTGACCTTTACCTGGCAAATGCGGCCCCCGAGGAATTATAACAGCAGTAATGGCGCCGAGTCCCTGACTGCTGTTGTTTTCAATGGGTGCCGCAAGGGAAGGTCTGGCGGGCCGCAACGGGCCCATGGGCCGTACTATGAGTACCGCCGGTCTAGAGTGTCTCCGAAAGATGAGATCAACACCTACCATGATGTGCTTCAGAGAGGGGCTCAGAAGCTAAACATCGAGATGTCAACACCTCAGGTGGCAACAACGGTCATCTTTGAGACTCTGCATCACAGAGCAGCCTCTCGTCCATTACTTCCCATGGTTCCTTGACTTCTGGAGCCCGTAATGGACATTTTCCTCACTCCAGCTGTGATTAAAGCCGCTCCGGCTAGGATTCTGAAGAAGTACAAGCCTGCCTATACAGACCCTGCATTATTGAAGATAGACCTGCCTGTGGATTCTGTTATAATCGCGACAGCGAGGAAAACTCATGCTGTAGCTGCTTCTTCATCGGTCCCACCTGATAAAGAAAGTAGGTCCCAGGACTCTTTGGGAAGTAAAGTGTGCGGGTCTGCAGCGTCGTCACTGAAAGTCTCCAGTGCAGCAGCCTTATTAGGTCGCTATGACGGCCTTGTGGGACTCTTTGGACCGCTTCAAAGAGAAGTTGCCAAAAGAGGATCAAAAGGACTTTGAGGACTTTGAGGAGGTCATCACAGAAGAGTCGCTTGTTGCCAACCAAGTGATCAGCACGGCAGCGGATGGTGCTACACTATCGGCACATTCATATGCCCATAAGATTTGCGCCAGGAGATCCTCCTGGTTGAGGCTGACAGCCCTCAAGCCGGATGCTCAGCAGAGAATCTTGAATCGCCTGTTCTCCAGCTCCTCCCTGTTTGGAACCCATACAGATGAGGAAATGGGCAGAATGAAGTCCGAGCTCGATACCCTCAAAGCTGTCGGCTTGGAGAAGAAGAAGGAGTTCAAGCGTCTGTACAGGCCCAACCAGTGCAAGGGATACCAGCAGAGCGTTCAAAGCCCTCAATGGTATCAGGGCAAAAGCCAAGGCAAGTCACAGTACCAAGACCATAAATCAAACAGAGGTAGACATGGTCACCAGCAGCAGCCCTCTAACACGGCCAGATCGGCAGGTAAGCAATGAGCGAGAGCTTCATCTAGCGCCGTTGCCCACTCCAGTGGGAGGAAGTGCGTCACATCATCTGGCAGAGTGGTGCAGCATCACAAAAGATCAGTGGATGATCAGTATACTGCGCAATGGATACGCACTACGTTTCCGTGTGCTTCCCAAGGACATTCCTCCAAACAGATCTCGTCCTCACCAGTTAAAGTTGCTCCGGCAGGAAGTGGTAACCCTTCTACGAAAAAAGGCCATAGAAGAGGTTCCTTCCGCGCAGCGAGGGAAGGGAGTTTATTCCAGGTATTTTCTTGTGTACAAAAGAGATGGCCATGTCTGAACTGGGGTGGTGTGGAGATGGGATGGGTATGCTCAGACGTGAGTCCCATGCTCTCCACACCATTGGAGTTAAGCTATCTTGGCTGAAGACGGCTAATAACAAGAAACCGGTCCTAGGATGCTTGATTCTGGTCTAGGAAAGAAATGGCTTGGCAGTTCGGGCTGGACTGTTCCCATGAGGCACAGGGTCAAGTCTGCTTTGCATATGGCCATGTCTGAACTGGGGTGGTGTGGAGTGCAAAAAAACAATGGATTTAAGCCCAGATCTCTGTACTGGGGTGAATGTATGACATTGTTCTGCATTCTGTCCATCAATTGTTGTTTTTGCATTTGTCACCCCGAGTGGGACGGGTATGCCCAGACATGAGTCCAATGCTCTCCACACCACTGGAGTCAAGCTATCTTGGCTGAAGACGGCTGATAGCCAGAAACCGGTCCTAGGATGCTTTATTCCGGTCCAGAAAAGACATGGCTTGGCAGTTCGGGCTGGACTGTTCCCATGAGGCACAGGGTGAAGGCTGATTTGTATATGGCCATGTCTGAACTGGAGTGGTGTGGAGTGCAAAAAAATGATGGATTTAGGCCCAGATCTCTGTCCTGGGGTGAATGTATGCTAGTAACAAAAAAGAGCTGGCTCTAATCAGTAAGGCTAAGCCTATCGAACAACATAACAAGAGAATATGCCAATACTGATATGGTACTTTAACACACCTAATGGCATCCAAAAGAGAAATTAGATTAAAAAAATGGGTATTGCTATTTAATAGCCGTTTATTCAATCATATATACTTGAAAATGCAAAATTTAGTACTTAGTACATCTTTTCAATTGAGGAATTGCAAACACAAAATGAAAAATAGGACACAATAAGATAAAATCACATTCACACCTTCACTAATCAAACATATCACAGTCATCCCACCCGCATTCACACATTCAAACAAAATACTCCCCACAATCTGTGAGAAGTAAAAGCGATCTGCTATATATTCAATAATAATCACAAGAATGATTTCTATAGAATAATACACTCCAATGGTTTCTTAACGATCAATTCTATTAGAACCATATATTTTATAAAGGTGGTGTACAAAAATTCAAGTGCAGTACAAGTCGGCACAGCAGACCAGAATAAAGAGGCCGACGCGTTTCAAATCCCTATGAGTCAATGGGGATTCTCCTCAGGGCCAAAAGTATTCTGGAAAACAAAAAAGAAAGGAAATCTATATGTAGACTGTTTAAAAATACAAGAACACTAGCGAGCACTACTACACCAAAGTTACACACAGCTTACCCTCATTAATGAAGGAAGAGAGACAGGTGCAATGCTGGAGACCACTGCAGAAGTAGGAGAAAGAAAAACAGAAGAGAAAAGCAGACCCAGTGTCAGTGGGGGGTCAGTTATCAGTATAGCCTATCTAAGCGCTGTTCATTGGGGGCTTGTGGAGGCTAATTTACCTTGAGCCAGGGGCGGTGTATCCACAGCGGCTGGGTAGGTGGTGTCTGGCAGTAGGCACAGGATCTGTGGGGCAGAACGCATTTTTAATGATCGAATCCTTATGTTAGTAAAAGCATGAGAGCACGCAAGGCACTTCAGAATGTGGAATACTCTTACCGGCAGTTCCTAGTGTAACAGGTCTGAACCACAAACGAAGGCAGAAAATACGCCGAGTTCGATTCGGCGAACAGGGGCCAAACAATTGTCCTGTATCCACTCTGTAATGGAAAGGGAGGTATTAGCCAACGGCAGCTGTTGGAGTCATTTGTGTGGAAACATCAGTATATGCGGAGAAGAGGGGCTTACCGGGGCTGGTTGAGTCCCTCGTTGTGGCAGTTCGGCGTTCTGAAAGCACTAATCCTTCACGCATGCGCCGTCAGTGTCTGCTCATGGACACAGGGATCTTCCAGTTTTAACGAGCTGGGCTCAGAGAAAAAACGCCCCTAGGGGAGGCGCCAGGAAGGACCAGTTCTTTCTATCAATGAAGTGTCGCTTCACGTGGGGATTAAAATGGTATGCCACAAGCTCGTTGGAGCATAAGATGCCTGGCAATGCACCCACCGGAGATTTAATCGTGTGCGAAAAAAGAAGAATTGAAAAAATATATAATAATAATCAAAATGAAATTATGTAGG
Organism: Lissotriton vulgaris; assembly: GCF_964263255.1. Taxonomy (NCBI): domain Eukaryota; kingdom Metazoa; phylum Chordata; class Amphibia; order Caudata; family Salamandridae; genus Lissotriton; species Lissotriton vulgaris. Next base: position 313,562,003 of record NC_141695.1, read on the forward strand.
CCCATACCTTTCTGGGTCCATCCATAATGAGGAAACTCTGCATGGATGATCCAGATCGGTAACTGCGCATAAAAGTGAATGAAAGAGTGAATCCACAAGGAGTAACACCAAGGTGAGGTTTAAACAGGATGAGTTATAGTTTGTAGATTTCAGACAATTCATTAAGACCTGTTACGGCCGTGTCGAACTTAACGATGAGGAGTGCCTCCCTTTTAGATAGTTTAGAGTCCCAATCTCCACTGCGTAGATCTTTTTCAACTTTTGAAATAATGGTCCATTTCAAATCACTGATTTGGTGTTTCAGTCTATTCCAGTGGTTGACCAATGGCGCTGTTTCTACTTTATTTTTTATCCTTGACTTGTGTTGGGAAATTCTCTGGCGGATCTCTTGGTTGGTCTTCCCAATGTATAGGAGTCCACACGGGCATAGAATCCCATAGCCCACGAACTTGGACTTGCAGTTGCTGAATGTATCGTATTTCCACGAGATGCCTTTATGTTCAAGTTCAAGTTCAAGTTTAACATTTGTATAGCGCACTACTCACCCAGAGAGTCTCAAGGCGCTTGAGGGAGGGGGGTACTTTACTTATCAAATATCCTTGGGGCATATTATCAAGGGGGTTTATCTCCGCTTTTTTGGCTTTAAAAGCCAAGAAAGAAGAGATAAAATTATCTCCCTATTACCTAGCTGTCGCTAACACCAGTTAGCGACAGCTAGTAGGAGATAGCGACCATCTTGGGCCCCACTTTGCATGCCAGTGATATTTATCACTAATGACATGCAAAGTGGGCGTGCCAAGATGTTAGAGACTGAAAACAGTCGCTAACATCGCTATCTCCTATTACCAACTTTTGGAGATATTCGCGCTAAGCGCGAATATCTCCAAAAGCTAACACCTGCCCTGAGCAGTTCTTAGCCATGTTATCCAATGGGAGGTGGATAACATGGCTAAGAGCATTAGCTCGGTAATGCATGAATATCGCTGACTTTTCAGCGATATTCATGCATTGGGGCGATTTTTTTTGCATTTGCAATAAACCTTGGTAATACCAAGGTTTATTTGCGGTAAAAATCGCCGCAGCTCAGCGGTAAATGTTTGTCTCTAACCAAGCAATAGCGATAATTATCGCTATTGCTTGGTAATATGCCCCCAAGTTTTTAGTTGTTTTCTGAAGGAAAGGTATTTCTGTTTAAGGCGGAGGTGGGTGGGGAGAGAATTCCAGGTTATGGCCGCTAAGTAGGAGAAGGATCTTCCCCCCATGGTGGATCTATGGATGCGTGGAATTGCGACGAGGGCTTGATTGGACGATCGTAGTTGGCGGGTGGGGGTGTAAAAGGACAGGAGCGTGTTGAGGCATTCGAGTCCTAGGTCGTAGAGGGCTTTGTGTGCGTGGGTGAGGAGGCGGAACGTTATTCTCTTGTTGACAGGGAGCCAGTGGAGGTCTTTCAGGTGACCGGAAATGTGAGCTTGGCGGGGGATGTCTAGTATGAGTCTGGCTGATACGTTTTGGATGCGTTGGAGTTTTTTCTGTAGTTTGGCTGTGGTTCCGGCGTAAAGGGTGTTTCCATAGTCCAGTCGGCTTGTGACAAGTGCGTGGGTGACCGTCTTTCTTGTTTTGGTGGGGATCCAACAGAAGATTTTTTTGAGCATACGTAGTATGTTGAAGCATGATGATGAGACGGCGTTGACTTGTCTGGTCATCGAGAGGGAGGAGTCCAGGATGAAGCCCAGGTTATGTGCGTGGTCCGTTGGTATGGGTGCGTTTCCCAGGGCCGGTGGCCACCATGAGTCGTCCCAGGCGTCGGGGGATGATCCTAAGATGAGGACTTCCATTTTGTCCGAGTTCAGTTTTAAACGGCTGTTCTTCATCCACTCGGCTACTTCTTTCATCCCTTCGTGTAGGTTGGTTTTGGTGGTGTTTGGGTCTTTGGTGAGGGAGAGGATAAGCTGGGTGTCGTCTGCGTAGGAGATGATGTTGAGGTTGTGTTGGCGCGCGATGGATGTGAGGGGACTCATGTATACGTTGAAGACTGTGGGACTGAGTGATGATCCTTGTGGTACTCCGCAGATGACTTCGGAGGCCTCTGATCTAAACGGGGGGAGGCGGATTCTCTGGGTTCTTCCGGCGAGGAACGAGATGATCCAGTCCAATGCTTTTCCTTGTATTCCGACGTTGCTGAGGCGTTGTATAAGGGTGCTATGACAGACTGTGTCGAATGCTGCGGAGAGGTCAAGTAGGATGAGGGCAGCTGTTTCTCCGTTGTCCAGTAGTGTTCGAATGTCGTCTGTGTCTGCGATGAGGGCGCTTTCGGTGCTGTGTTTGGCTCGGAAGCCGAACTGTGAAGGGTCGAGGGATTTGTTGGATTCGAGGAAGGAGGCGAGCTGACTGTTGACGGCTTCCTCAATGACTTTGGCAGGGAATGGGAGGAGCGAGATGGGGTGGTAGTTCTTAAGTTCAGTGGGGTCTGCTGTGGGTTTCTTCAGGAGGGCGCTGAGTTCGGCATGTTTCCAGCTTTCCGGGAAGGTAGCTGAGTTGAGGGAGCAGTTGATGACTTCTCGGAGAAGGGGTGCGATAATGGAGTCTGCTTTGTTGGAAATGTGGTGGGGACATGGGTAGGTTGGCGATCCTGAGTGGATGGAGTTCATCAGGCGGATGGTGTCTTCAGTGGTGGTTGGGTTCCAGGCGCAAAGGTTGTTGGAGGGAGGTATTAGTTCAGAGGTGGGTGGGGTGGACTGGTCTCCGGACTGGTTTCTAAAGCTGTTATGTATGTCAGCGATTTTGTTGTGGAAGAATGAGGCTAGGGAGTCGCTGAGGTCTTGGGAGGGAGTGATGTCGTTGTTGCCAGCTGTGGGGTTGGTAAATTCTTTGACGATGTTAAATAGTTCCTTGCTGTTGTGAGCGTTGTTGTCGAGTCGATCCTTGAATGCTGATTTTTTGGTGGATCGGATCAGTTGATGGTGTTTGCGGGTGGCGTTCTTGAAGGTGGCCAGGTTGTCAGTGGTTGGGTTTTTTCGCCAGGCTTTCTCAAGGGTGCGACAGATCTTCTTGGATTTCTTAAGGTCATCGTTGAACCAGGGGGCTTTTTTGCTACCTTGCTTGATTTGATGGTTTTTCAAGGGTGCTAATTCGTCAGCGCTGTGGGTGATCTATTGTGTGAGGTTGGTGGCTGCAAGGTTTGGGTCCGATGATTTTGCAGGGGGGTTTTGGTGAAGCGCTGTGAAGAGCTGGTCGGTGGTAATTTTGTTCCAGTTTCTGCGGGGAATTGGTTGTGGGTGGTTGTGGGTCGTAGTCTTTTTGTAGTTGAAGTGAACGCAGCTGTGGTCTGTCCAATGGAGAGTTGTGGTGTGATTGAAGGAGATGTGCTTGCTGGAGGTGAAGATTGGGTCGAGCGTGTGCCCGGCATAGTGGGTGGGGGTGTCAACAAGTTGTTTGAGTCCGAGATTGGCGAGGTTGTCCAGAAGGGTGGTGGTGTTGCTGTCGTTGTTCTTTTCCAGGTGGAAGTTGAGGTCTCCCAGTAGAATGTAGTCCTCGGAGGGGAGGGCGTGTTGTTGTATCACAACAAAGGCATGTGCCACATTTGTGGTGCCCTACGATGGGAGTTAAACCCATCATTTGTCGTAACGAGGGTTGTGTTTCTCTCGTGGTTGCAGCTCTCACCACAAAGTTAGCGATGTTATTCCCCTTTTTAAATGCAAAAAGGGGTGGCTGATTCAGGCTTTCGTCCAAATTTTTTACCAAGTGCCAGTTTTGTCCAATGATCTTTTTTAATTTGTTGGCATTTGAACAGTACGTTGTCACACATACCTGGCGTTTTAACTGGGATTTATTTCGCCGCTCTAGTAAGGTTTCTCTTGGGGTCCATCTCGCCCGTTTCATACAGTTCCGCACCAATTTTCTCGGATACCCACGGTCACACAGTTTGGACACCAAGTTATTGGCATGGAGCTTGTAATCCTCATTGGATGTACAATTCCTACGCAAGTGCAAAAATTGGCCGTAGGGCAAATTTTCTTTTAGGCTCCTCGGATGGTTGCTGGAGAAGAGGAGAGCCTTATTGCGGTCTGTTGGTTTGACAAATAATGATGTCGCTAATTTGCCCGCAGATGAAAACACTTCTACATCCAAAAATGATATTTTGTTCTCCAAATGGGATATACTGAACTGTATGTCCGGTGTACTCGCATTCAAACAGTTGTAAAATAGTATGAGATTTTCTTCTCCTCCAGTCCACACCATAAAACATCATCTATGAAACGTAGCCACGTTCCAATGTGTTTTCCGGATGGGTTATTGTTGTGGACATACGTGTCTTCGTACAAAGACATAAATAATACCGCCAGCTCTGGGGCCAATGGGCACCCCATCGCTTCTCCTTTTACTTGGAGATAGAAGTCTTTCCCAAAACAAAAATAGTTCTTTTTCAAAGCAAAGGATGCTAAATCAACCAAAAATTTAGTAGGTACTTGCACGGGCTTTGGTCTTAAATCCAGGAAATGTGTAAGCACTGCCACTGCTTCATCCTGGGGTATTTGGGTGTAAAGGGATGTCACATCTAGTGTGACCAGTATGTGCTTTCCTTGATTGAATTCAACCATTTCCAACTTGTTGATAAAATCTGTTGTGTCCTGTAGATACGAAGATATGCGATCCATGAATTGTTTAAGAAAGCAATCAACATATTTGGCAATTGGCTTAAGTAGGGAGTCACATCCTGCCACGATGGGTCTCCTTAGGGGCTTGGTCTGATCTTTATGGACCTTTGGCAGAATGTAAAACATTGGTTCCTTAGGATGTTTATTCTGTAAGTACTCAAATTCTTTAGGTCCCAAAAAACCTTGTTCAAATCCTTCCTTTATTAAGGGGAATAGCTGGTTCTGTAATTTTACCATTGGATCCTTTCCAATCTTACGATAGCAGACTGGGTCATTAAGCTGCCTCATATCTTCGATGGTATAGTCAGCGGTGTCCCAAACAACAATCGAGCCGCCCTTGTCAGCTTGTTTGATGGTCAGGACCAGGGTCAACAGACTCGATAATTCTCGCCTCGGTGCCTACTCTAACCAGGGACCACACTCGGCAACTCTGGGCATTAAGCTTGCCTCATCTCTACAGCAGCCCCCCACAGACGCCGGGGATGCCTGGTTTCACCTTGGAGATACCCAGAAGGGACCATCTCACAATGAAAGCCAAGACAGGTTCCCCAGCGGTCTTCAGCGCCAGGACGCTCACGGGCAAAAGTGCGCTTTACAAGTCCCACACATTCACATTTACATTTACCGTTGGATCATTTTGCAAAGTTGTTAGGGCGTTAGTTTGTTCTTTCGTGATATTAAATTTCACGTATTTCCTTTGTTTTTCCATCTAAGAAATGGCAGAGAGTACAGTTTTTTCAAACGTAATAATCTCCTTAGGTATCTTATGGCTAAGTGGGCAGAATGTAGATTTTCTTGCGCAATCCTGTAACTTCAGATGGCATTGGAGAGGGGCTCTCAGAAAAGAACAAAGTGAGTCTTAACTTACGACAGAACTCTATGAATTCACTTTTCATTTTTACAAAATCGGTCCTTTTAGAAGGAACAAATGATAATCCTTTTGAGAGGACGCTTTCCCCTGCCTTGGTCAGAATTCTTTTAGATAAGTTGAAGATGGGCGAAACAGTTAGTTCTTGTAGTGCTGGCGGCGAGTTGTCATTTCCCATAGTTGGGCATATCTTACTTTTGCCCTCGGTCTTGTTTGTCCTCTCCCTAAAAAAAGTCCCCGAATGGGACGGGTATGCTCAGACGTGAGTCCCATGCTCTCCATACCACTGGAGTCAAGCTATCTTGGCTGAAGACGGCTGATAGCCAGAAACCGGTCCTAGGATGCTTGATTCCGGTCCAGGAAAGACATGGCTTGGCAGTTCGGGCTGGACTGTTCCCATGAGGTACAGGGTCAAGGCTGATTTGCATATGGCCATGTCTGAACTGGGGTGGTGTGGAGTGCAAAAAAACGATGGATTTAGGCCCAGATCTCTGTACTGGAGTGAATGTATGACATTGTTCTGCATTCTGTCCATCAACTGTTGTTTTTGCAAAAGAGATCAGGAGCACAAGTTCAGACCTATCCTGTACCGTCGCTTGCTGAACAGAGTCATCGTGAAGGAGAAGTTTCGCATGTTGGCCCTTCATCAAATATGTCCACATCTGCGAGCAGGAGATTGGATGTGTTCGGTGGACATCCAAGATGCGTACTTCCATATACCTATTACTCCACATCATCGCAAGTATCTGCGGTTTGTAGTCAGCGACAAACACTATCAGTACAAGGTCTTACCCTCCGGACTGAAATCTGCCCCACAAGTCTTTACCAAATGCATGGCAGTGGTGGCGGCCGCCCTACACAGAAGAGGTCTGTTCATCTACTCTTACTTAGACGATTGGCTCCTCAAAGGGCCATCTCCTCAAAAAGTAAGGAGCGATTTCCAGGTCTGTCTACGTCTACAACACAGACTGGGATTTCATGTCAACATGGAGAAGTCTGTGCAACAGCCCACCCAGATGATCCATTATTTGGGATCGACTCTGGATTCAAACAAAGAAAGAGCGTTTCCTTCGGAGGAGAGACGTTCTTCAAGTGCAAGGCTCTGCTTTAGACGATAAGATCGCCCAGCAGTCCGATAAGTGGCATCTCTGCTGGGGTCAGTGGCCTCCTGCATATTTCTCATCCCCAACCCCAGGCTGAGAATGAGACCATTGCAACAAGATCTAGAAGACAAGTGGGACCAGGCAACAGGTCACTGGGAGGATCGGATTCTGCTCTCCCAAGCAGCAAAATCATCCATCATGTGGTGGACTATGTCACAGAATCTGTTGGTGGGAGTCCCTTTCCATCAACCAGTTCCAGTGCAATCGTTGATAACGGATGCATCTCTGCAAGGATGGGGGGCACACATGGGGTGCCTTGAAATGCAGGGCCAGTGGTTCCACGAAAGAACAGTCCTACCACATAAACATGTTGGAGCTACGAGCAGTCCATCTTGCTCTGAAAGCTTTCTTGCCATCGATCACGTCCAACTCGGTCCTGATCCAAACAGATAACATGACCACCAAGTATTATCTAAACAAGAAGGGTGGTACGTGCTCCCGCCCTCTCTCCCTGGAGGCTCAAGCGATCTGGCACTGGCTTCTGGCTCGGAACCTCTCCATAGTGGCAGTGACCTTCTGGGAGAGCAGAACGTCCAAGCAGACGCGCTCAGTCGGCACTTCGAAGATCAGCCACACTGGGTGCTGCACGGCGAGGTGGTAGCAGATATTTTCCAACAGTGGGGTCGTCCATCAATAGATTTATATGCAGACGACAAAAACAAAAAATGCAACGCCTTCGTATCCAGATTTCACCGTCCAGGGACAAGGGGGAATGCACTTTTGATGGATTGGTCAGAAACATTTGCTTATGCCTTTCCTCCTCTGTCTCTGATCCCAAAGGTAGTGTCTAAGCTCATCAGATCCAACATGAAGATGATTCTGATAGCTCCAGACTGGCGGCGTCAGTGGTGGTACCCGGACCTTCTGCAGTTGTCGGTGCTACCCCACAGGAGACTGCCTTACAGAGCGGACCTGCTGACCAAGATGGACGGGAGGATTCTCCAACTCAGTCTTCCCTCCCTGAACTTGGCAGCATGGCTCCTGAGGTCCTACAATACGGACACATTAATCTGCCGCAGGACTGCATGCATATTCTGAAAGAGGATAAGAGGCCTTCCACAAGAGTGTTGTACGCTTTTCAGTGGAAGAGATTTTACATATGGTGTGTTGAAAATCATTTTGACCCTACAAAGGGGCAGGAAGAAGTCATTATTCCTTACCTTCTGTATTAAGCTAAAGCGGCTTTGAAATATGCCTCAATCAGGGTTCATTTGTCAGCCATTACGGCATACAGAAAATCACCCAACCAACCTTTTTTCCAAATGCAGGTGGTTAAGGATTTCCTACAGGGGTTGAAGATAGTGTATCCCCCGGTTCGAACACCTTCTCCTCCCTGGGAATTGAATCTGGTGCTGTTTAGATTAATGGGTCCTCCTTTTGAGCCCATTCATAAAGCCACATTGCAACACCTGACGTGGAAGGCTACATTTCTGGTAGCGATTACATCAGCGCGCAGAGTAAGTGAAATCCAAGCGCTGTGCACAAAAGAACCATATACTGTGTTTCACCACAACAGGGTAGTGTTAAGGGCTCACCCTGCTTTTTTACCAAAGGTTATATCTGATTTCCATATTAATCAGTCAATCTCCCTACCGTCTTTTTTTCCAAATCCAACGACTCCTGCGGAGAGGTCGCTACACTCCTTGGATCTCAAAAGAGTGCTTAAATTCTATTTGGAGAGTACCAAGGGCATAAGGAAATCGGATCAATTGTTTCTGATTTATGGTGCCATGAGAACAGGTTTCCCAGCCTCCAAGAGATCCATTTCAAGAGGGATAGTGTCCTGTATAAAATTGGCCTACCAGTTGGCACATAAACCCCTTTTGTTGTCTCCTAAAGCACACTCCACTAGGGGGAAAGCGGCCACAGTAGCTGGAACAATGTAGACTTAAAGGTTAAGAACTAAAAGAAAAACTTAAAAAGACTTGTTTTTTAACCCTATTTGAAATACAGAGTACATTGGGTATAAATAATATGGATACGAATCCAATACTAAATGCCCCAAAGCAATTTTGATGTATGATATGTGAGTAAGTATGTACTAACTATAAAATGAAAATATGATTTAATTAGTCTACTTGAATTTTGATACAAATTAAACAAGCAGAACTCTGTCATATATAACATCAAAGTGGTGTACTACACATCAAGTGTGCGCTCTCTATACCGAATAGAATTTCATTTGAAGGTTACAAATACTATGAAATGTGTTAACTGTCAGTTTGGGATACAATGCTTTAAATCACTACATCTCCCATAATGCAATGGGGTTGTTTTTACCAGGAAATGCTTTATAACAGATGACGATGGTAGTGTCTCCCCATCGTGACAAAGGCCGCAAGGCCGAAACGCGTCTGTTGACAAACTGGCTCTGTTGAAATAAATACTTTGAAATAAGAAGAACAGGTGTGTGCGACTATTAATTTGCTGGAAAAAAATATATATACATCTATATATATGGTGATACATATATGTGGGGCACACATCTGATTGTGTTTCCGGGGTCCCGCACATGGGTGGCAATATTCTAGTGCTTATGACTTTGATGAGGATACCTCTGGAAGAGAACTAGCATTACAGGTAAGTAACTAATCCATCATCTCAACTCTTGCTCTTCACGGACCAATTCTAGCCTGACCCCACCGAGGCCTATACACTCATCCTTCCCAACACAAATAGAGTCCCTCCCCAGTGTGAAAGTCATCCAGACCCCTTCCCCCGTAAATCCCCCACGTCTCAAATGTGGACTATTAAACTGAAGATCAGCCAGAAAACACGCCTCAGATATCTTTGACCTCATCCAACACTAGGACTTAAATATTATCATTCTCACTGAAACCTGACTAAATCCAGCCTCCAATCCTATTCTAGACCTACTAGTACCTTCCGCTCATGATATAATCAGGCTTGACACAATTCTGAAGCTGGGTGGGGGTCTAGCCTGTATTTACAGGAATACTCTCTCGATTTCACACTTGGAGTCCTCTCCCCCATCCTCTTGTGAATACCTCTGTCCTAGCATTGTAAGGAAGAACCTACTGATCTGTAAACTACACACCTTTTACCACCCATCGGGGGACAATCTCCCTTTTATTGAGCAATTAATGAATATCATCGCTAGCAGTGTCGACTCTGCTGTGTCACAAATCTTCCTTGGGGACTTCAACCTACATTGGTCCAACCCCAATGACCCTGAAGTATCCTGCCTTAAATCATTTGTAAATGATCAAGATTTGATTCAGCACTGTGACCAACCAACCCACATTAAAGGTGAAATTCTAGACCTCATCACCTCCAAAGAAAACACCATCACCTTAGAATCCACAACCCTTTGTTATTGATTGAACCATCAGAGCATCCTCTTTTATATCAACAGGGAGGTGCTGTTGAAAAAGGCTCAACCTCTTAAATCAAAGATATAGAAAAGGGATCTCAGATCAATAAACCATGACTATCTAGCTGCCCAATGTAAATCTGTCTTCTCCCAAGCCGACTTGGTCGAGGTTCAAACTCTCACGGACTCCTACAACTCGACCATGGCCGTCATCATGAATGACATTGCTCCGCTCCAGCTTAAAAATACAGCATCTAAAATATCCAAACCGTGGTATAATGAGAGCTTAAACTCGGAACGTCGCAACCTTAGAGCAGTTGAACGCTCCTGGCGATCCAATCCCTCCTCGGACCAAATAAAACTCCTGAGAGATGTCAAGAGCCTCTACAAAAAAACAAGTCAAGAGAGCTAAGTCTGACTATTTCAGACTACAACTAGACCAAGCAGCAAACCGCCCCAGGAAACTCTTCAAATTGGTCAAACAGCAATCGGTTAACGGTCCTAACCTCTCAGATCAGAGTGGCACCCCACCCTCCTGTGAGGAATTTGCTGTATTCTTCACGGAGAAAACACGAGTCATCTCTATTGACCTAGCCTCTAAGAAGGCCTTAACGCCCTCCTCTATTGCCGCCTCACCCCATGACTTCTCTGAACAGTGCAACTTGACCCTCATGATAGCCAAGAACAATGTGTTTGGGGCACCTTTTCCCCATTTAGTGAAAGAGACATCGAAAAAATTCTCCAGATTATTAACCCGTCCAACCACTTCAGTGACCCGTTGCCTCGGGCCATCTTCAAGGAAATCAAGAGTGCTCTAATCCCGACCTGGAGCAGGATTGTAAATGCTTCCTTATCTCAAGGCATGATCCCCGACTGCCTAAATGAAGCCCCGGTCTCACCCATTCTAAAAAACAATGCTGACAAATCTGATCTCAATAATTTCCATCCTATCTCCAACATCCCCATTCTAGCGAAACTCCTTGAAAAATGTGTACAATCCCAACTCTGTGCTCACATAGAGACATACCAACTTTTTGACCAGCATCAATCCGGTTTTCAGAAGGGACACAGCACCGGATTGGCCCTCACACTCGTTATGGATGACATTCTGAAAATACTAGACAAAAATAAATCCTGCCTACTGGTCCTCTTGGACCTTTCCTCAGCTTTTGACACGGTTAATCATGACATCCTCCTATCCATCCTACAAAACAGAATGGCTTTCTCGGATCGGGTGCTTCAATGGTTTTCATCCTTTCTTCGGCACTGAATACAAGAGTCAAGGCAAATCATTCTCTCTCTCAGCCCTCTCCAGTACTCATGGGGGTCCCCCAAGGATCCACCCTTTCACCGATCCTCCAACCTTTTCTTGGAACCTCTAGCTAACGCACTAAACTCTACGAACATTCTCTTCCACATGTATGCCGACGACACACAACTCTATCTGAAAATTTCATCCCTAGAAGGCATCATCTCACTTAACTCGATACTCACGTTTACTTAAAATTGGTTAACTGAGAACCATCTCCTACTCAACGCCTCCAAAAAGGAGTTCATGCTCTTCTCCCCCCCGAACCACATCCCCAAGCTAGATCTCTGGCTGACTCACCTAACTGCTTTCAATTGCACTCCGATCATCATTGACTCAGCCAAATCGCTTGGGTCACCTTAGACAAGCACCTGAATATGGAAACTCATATCAGCAATGTATGTATGGGAGCAAACCACTTGACGAGAACCAGAACCCTCAGAAATATCAAACCTTTCCTGCCTCTAAGTGATTTCAAGCAGGTGGTCCAAGCGCTGGTCCTACAAAGGTTAGACTATGGCAGTGCTACTCTCTGTGGCCTTCCCAAAAACGCCTTGGCCCCACTAAGGGCATAATTGAATACCGCTGCTAGATTGGTGACATGTGCCAAATGAAACAAGCACATATCCCCAGTCCTTAACACTATCAATGCTGATGGTATTCCCCTCCTGTGCTGACCCTTATTTATTCCCATTGTTCATTACGAGCTCTGCTCGTCATGAGTGTACGAGAGGTGTACCTCATGACGAGCTGAGCTCGTCATGAGCATCGAAGGTGTTAAATCTCTCAACTGGCTACCCTTTGAAGCCCGAATTCAGCTAAAGATTGCAGTCCTGGCGCACAAAGCCCTTTTCCTCTATTCTCCTACTTACCTGGCGCAAAAACTTGAACTATCTTGTGGGGAGCGGGCATCAAGAAGCGCCTCAACATTCCTCTTGAAACCTCTCATCCTTAACAAAAAGAGATTTGTAACCGAGCCTTCTCCGGTGCTGCCCCAAAGATATGGAACTGTCTACCACCTGAAGTACGCAGTCTCTCCTCGACGACAGCGTTCAAATTGGAAGCCAAAAGATTCCTAATGAGCAAATTCTTACCGTAAGGGGAGGAGGCACACCTAATTCGTCTGACTTTGTTCTTATCACCATGGTACCTCAAGCTACAATGGATCTTCTCTTTTGTTTTTTTTTCTTCCCACATGCATATACCTGTTTACTGTATTATCTTCCTTTTTTCTTTTGTTTGTTGTCGTTTCTCAATTGATGTTTATACTACCCCTTTGTTCTTTCTTCTTGCCTATTGTAAAGTGCTCTGATATACTTCAGGATCTTGTTTGCGCTATATAAAACTTTATAAATAAATAAAATAAAATAAATAAATAAGTGAGAGGGTCAGGCATGATGGTTTCAGAGGTTATGGCACTTATAATTCTGCACACGTCCTGCCAGTAGTTCGCTACTTTAGGTACGACTAGGCCAGGTGTGTAAATGTTGCAGCATTCCAACTTCATATTTTCAGGAGTGGCAGCTGATATTGAGGCCTACATTTAGCCATTTAATATCTTTTTGCGCTCTTGGTAATCTGTTCTACCCACTGCATTTCTATGAGAAAGGAGACCATGTCCTGTCACATATATATATATATATATATATATTAGATAGATTAGATCAAGAAGCTATTCTATATGTGTAGGAAAGTGGCTCTCTATATACTGGACCAAAGTAAGGTACAGTGTGTATAGAGTCCCCAGTCCCCAGAGGTTTGACAGAGGCTAAAGGTAGATATAACCTTAATCTCTAAAGTGGTAGCTTGGTCGAGCAGTAAGACAGTATCAGAGGACAGTGTAAAGCATTTGTTGTACACACTCAGTCAGCAAATGGTCTCACACACTCAAGAACTGAACTCTAGGCCAATGGTTTTGTATCAAAAGATATAGTTGTTTTATTTCAGAACCAACACAGTATCAAAATATACTTTTTCAGGCTGAGTTACTTTAGTTAAATACTTTTCAAAAACGCAATAGACTTTTTGAATGCATAGTTACAGTTTTTTGCAATAGGCAACACAATTTCAAACACAATGCAACATTGAGCTAAATGGGAATTTCTGGTTAAATGCAATTAGTTACTTTGTAGATTACTTTTCTAACCACAGGACTGTATTTTAGATTTAGTCCCGGGACATGAGCTGTAAAAAGTTATGTAAAAGCGTTTTGGTTACAGGAGTGATTTTTAAGGAATATTATTGTATTTTAAAAGTTGACAGAAACTTTTTCAGTTGAAATTACCAATGTTATACTATGGAAGGAATTTCAAGTTGCAGGTAAAGTATGTTCACGTTACTTTTGTAATCCAGTGCTGGACTCCTAGGTACAGCACTGGGACCTCTATCTAAAACAGGTAAGTAATTACGTTTTGGTAGTTGGTACGATTTTTAAAGAATTTTTGTAGTTTACAAAAATCGACAGAAGAAATTTTACAGAAAAACAATCAATGGTTTCCTATGAAAGAAAACTCAATTGGCAGGTAGTGCATGCCCACGTTACTTTTGTAATCCAGTACTGGACTCCTAGGTTCAGTACTGGGGCCTCTATCTATCACAAGTAAGTACTGTTTTGCAGTTGGTATGATTTTTAAAGAATATTTATAATTTGCAAAAATCGACCCAGAAGAAATTTCACAGAAAAACAGTCAACAGTTTCCTATGGAAGAAAATTCAGGTTACTGGTAAGTACGGTTAAAATTACTTTTCAGGGTTTGTGCTGGGCTAAAAGGTGCAGCACTGAGGTCTCTCCTGATAACAGGTAAGTAAGTCGGAATTCGTTGGTCGGCTGATTTTAGGTGAATATTTTAAAGTTCCAAAACTCCACACACAAAGTGAGTTATCAGCTTCGAGGGAAGTACTCGACTGGCAGAGTTATGGTTCTGGGCAAGACTCAGGGGTCTACCAGGGTCAGGTAGGTACAGTTGGTACACCATCGGTGGCCGGTTGCAGAGGTTGTTAGGCCCAATGTTATCCAATGAGGGGCAGGGGGTCTTCGGTTGGAGGCTGCTGGCTAGCAGGCCACACGGCTGTGGGAGCTGGGCTCCTGGTCACTTGCTCAGGGCAGATGGGGAGGTAGGATAGGACAAAGATTGCACTGCCAGGGCCACTTGGGCGGTTGGGTGCAGAGTGCTTTTGAGCCGTCGAGCGCTCAATGTTATTCAATGGAGATCTTGAAAAGGGAACAAATGCTGCAGGCCCGGGGACGGTGGATCTTCTGGAGCGACCAACACTTCGAGGGGTAAGTTGGGATCTTGGAGGGTAGGTAGTCACCCCGCAGTTGGGCACAGGAGGCCGCGGGCGCCGGGTGCAGGGGTGTGTTTAGACGTCTGGAAATCTTACCCTCTGCTGGTTGCTGTAGGAGGGGTCCCTGTTTCTGAGTCTGCAGGCGTCGTCTGGATAGTCGAGGAGAGTCCTTGGGCACTGGATTCCAGGTCAGAATCGCCGGGGGGACGTTCTCAGGGTCTTTGTCCAAAGGCCGGGCTCGGTGGGTGCAGAGTGGGCTGGATTCGTGGTTCCTGGCTGGCACCAGGGGTATTGCTGTTTGAGCAAAGCCACTGCTTGTGGGAGTCCCTGTCTCTAAGAGGGTCAAGGCATTCAGGTCCTCCGGGGTTCTTGAGGTTGCTGACCACAGGAGATGCCGGGATTTAGCAGGAGCAGGTTCAAGGATCAACAGGCCTGTAGGGCTGGTGCCAAGTCAGTTGGTGTCATCCTCTTGGTAGCAGCTGCATGGCAGGTCTTCTTCTTCTTGGTCTTCTTTCTTGTTTCGAAATCAGGATCTGAGGAAGGAAGGTTCAAGGTGCCCCTAAATACTACATTTAGGGACGTTACAGGTAGGGTAAGGGCAGGGACCAATAGGTCCCCGTCTTCGGGCGATTAAACCCCCTATACTGCTCCTCTCCGGTGGGAGGGGGGCAGGAGCCTATCTATGATTGGGCAGGGCTCCCCATCCTCAGGATGGCCGAATCCCGGAGTTGTGCTTCACCTCGCCTCTCCCACCTCAAGGATGGAGTTGGCACAGGCTGGCACACCACCTTTCCTCACGTAGGGTTTCCCGCCAGTCTTCCCGCCAGAGTGGGGGTCAGAACTGGTGGGGGCCAGTTGCTGAGTACAGCAAGTGGTCTGGAGAAGCTCACAAAGGCGGTATGCCTTTGAAGCTTCCCCCTGCCCACCCTGGGGGAGGAGGCCTAGTAGCTCGCCCAGGATGTGCATTGTTGTAGGTCCAGGAGAGCGGGGGCTCTCCACCCAGGGGTCCAGCAACATGTCTGCTGTGTGGCAGCCTCTCAGACCAGACGTGGATTGTAGGTTTGGTTTCAGAGGGCATCTCTAAAATGCGCTCTGTAGTGCATTTTACATTAAATCCCACACTGGCATCGGTGTGGGTTTAATGTGCTGAGAAGTTTGATATCAAACTTGTCAGTCTTCAGTGTTGCCATTATGGTGCTGGGGAGTTCATAATGACAACCTCCCAGCACCATATACTCTTAATGGCATCACTGCACTTACAGTGCCCAGAAATGGCCCTGGGTACTGTAGGGGCACAGGGCTCATGCACCTGTGCCCACGCCACTGGCTTAGGGCACCCAGCTAGAGAGGTAACTGAGGTATTCCAGGGCAGTGGGTGTGTGGGCATGGCACACAGGGATGTGTGCCATGTCAACTCTTTGTTTAGGTCTGCACCAGGACACTCAGTCTGCCAAGGCAGGGTGTGGGTGTCAGGGTGCAGGGCCCCTAAGGGTGGCACAATAAGTGCTGCATGCCTTAGGAGATTTCTCTGGTCACCATGCCCTGGGTACCTAGGGTACCATTTACCAGGGGCTGACATGTGGCCAGGGAGGCCAATTGGGTTTCAGCTTCAATACAGTTTTAGGGAAGGAACACAGGCCCTGGGCACCTGATTGGCAGAAGCCCAGGGCACACTCAGTCAAAGTACATCAGCAATTCAGCAAAAAGTGGGGACATACCATGCAAGAAAGATGGCACTTTTTCACAAAACGTTTAAGGAAAATGCTACTTACCAGTATGCATCTGTTCTTGGCATGTAGAGCTACAGATTACTACACTTAGCATTAGATCGCCACCTGGTGTTGGGCTCGGATGATT
Organism: Lissotriton vulgaris; assembly: GCF_964263255.1. Classification (NCBI taxonomy): domain Eukaryota; kingdom Metazoa; phylum Chordata; class Amphibia; order Caudata; family Salamandridae; genus Lissotriton; species Lissotriton vulgaris. The sequence continues at coordinate 313,578,474 of NC_141695.1, forward strand.
GCATGCTGTTGTCATCTTGGAAGAAGTCTTTGTAGTCACGAGATAGGTGACTCCTCCCTTGGACGATAGCGCCCATGGGCATCGGCTCCATCCTTAGATTGTCTACATGCCAAGAACAGATGCATACTGGTAAGTAGCATTTTTCGTTCGAGGCATATGAGCTGCAGATACTACACTTAGCATTGATTGTGCAGCAGTGTCTCCCCTAGCGGTGGTCACCTGTATCTGTTGCAGTAGTTTGAAAGAGAGTTTTAAGGACAGCTTGGCCTTCTGCAGCTTGCTTCTTGGCTTGCACATCAACACAGTAGTGTTTAGTGAAGGTGTGTGTTGTAGACCATGTTGCCGCCTTGCATATGTCCTCTAGGGGGATGTTTCCTAAGAAAGCCATAGAGGCTCCTAGTTTGCGTGTGGAGTGCGCTCTAGGAGGAACTGTTAATGTGAATTTTGCTGTTTGATAGCATATTTATATACATTTTACAATCCATCTTGCAATTCCCCCTTAAGAGATGGGGTTGCCTTTATGAGGTGGAGAGAAAGACACAAACAGTTTTTCGAAAAGACTTAGTTCTATCTATATGGTAGAGGATAGCTCTCTTAACATCTAGTGTGTGTAGAGCCCTTTCTGCTACAGAAACTGGGTTTTGGAAAAACACAGGTAACTCTACAGATTGGTTTAAATGAAAAGGAGTAATGACTTTTGGAAGGAATTTTGGATTAGTTCTTAAAACCACTTTGTTGCGATGTAGTTGTAAAAATGGTTCTTGTATTGTGAAAGCTTGTATTTCACTTACTCTTCTAAGAGAGGTAATAGCAATGAGGAAAGCTGTTTTCCACGTGAGGAGTTGCAGTTCACATTTATGTAAAGGCTCAAAAGGGGGTCCCATGAGTCTTGTAAAAACTACGTTTAGGTTCCACACTGGAGAAGGTGGCAACCTGGGTGGGATGATTCTTTCTAATCTTTCCATAAATGCTTTAATTGCAGGTACTCTGAAAAGAGACAGATGTTGTCTGTTTTATAAATATGCGGCAATTGCTGCAAGGTGCAGGCGTATGGATGAATATGCCAAGTTACACCTTTGTAAATGTAAAAGGTAGCAAATGATATTCTGGATGGAAGCATCCAGGGGATCAATTTGGTTATTGTTATGTTATGTTATGTTATCTGAATCTTTTAAAGCGCACGGCTACTCCAAGGAGTGTCCCGGCGCTTTATTGTAAACCTGTAGCAGAAAACACAACAAGGCAAATAAAGAGAACCAGAAATCAAAAGAAAAGAGCGTATCTAAAGAGCAAAAAGCCAAGTTTTAAGGCCCTTCCTAAAAGCCAACAGATTGGAGGTACTACGCAGTGCCACAGGCAGAGTGTTCCAGAGCTGTGGCGCCAACAGCCTGAAAGACCGGCCCCCAATGCGTGCCCTTTTTACTCGAGGGACCACGGCAAGGAACAGAGACTCGGATATCAGGGATCAGGCTGGACGGTAGAAGGCTAGCCTCTTTTGGAGATATTTCGCTCCAGAAGCTTGAAGAGCCTTGTGAGCCAAGGCCTTAAAAACTATCCGCTTCCGGATAGGCAGCCAATGAAGTGACTGTAGGAGGCCGGAGGTTCTGGCTTGCCCGTAGAGGCCAAAAATAGCCCGTGCTGCCGAGTTCTGGACCACCTGCAGCCGTTGCAAGAGATACTCCGGCAAGCCGGGCTAAAGGGCATTGGAATAGTCCAATCTCGAGCCAATTAAGGCCTGAACCGTGATCTTCCTATGATCTTCTGGGAGCAGAGGAAGAAACTTGCGGAGCATCCTGAGGAGGCCAAAGCATGTACCCGTTAGGCCCAGGATATGTGATCTCAACGTCAGGCCATTATCGATCTTGATCCCCAGATTCTTGGCTAGCTGGGAAGAGCCTGCTGGAGGAAACATGTTGACAGGCCACCATTCCTGCCAATCTGGGTCCGACCGGCAACCGAAGAAGAGTACCTCAGATTTATCTGAGTTGCACTTGAGGCTGTTAAGCTGGAACCAGTTAAAAACAGGGCCAAGGCACCCGCGGATACTCTCTCCGTCAAAATCTGCTCCTTTCCCACACGTAAAGAGGAGCTGGGTATCATCGGCATAGGATACGATCTGGGCCAATAAATGGCAAATCTCTTCCATTTAGCAGCATAACAAGCTCTGGTAGTAGGTCTCCTGGCCTCTTTAATGATGTTCATTCAGTCTGGTGGTAGGTTAAGATAACCAAACTCTAAGACTTCAGGAGCCAGATTGCCAGATTCAGTTGATTTGGGTCTGGATGTCGGATGTCTCCATGGTTCTGCGTTAGCAGAGGTGGAGTCAGTTGTAGCTTCTGGTGTGGAACTAGAGAGAGTTCTAGCAGTGTGGTAAACCACAGTTGGCTTGCCCATGTAGGAGCTACTAGGATTAATTTGAGAGACTGTTGTCTGAGCTTGCGTACTACTAATGGTATTAGTGGTAGTGGCGGAAAAGCGTACGCAAATCTGCCTGACCAGTTCATCCATATCGCATTGCCCTTGGTTAGCCGGTGTGGAAACCTGGCGGCGAAGGTTGGGCATTTTGCGTTTTTGTGTGTGGCGAACAGATCTATGTCTGAATGACCCCACTTGTGGACGAATGATTGAAGAACTTGGGGACTCCTGGAAGGTGCTCTGCCAACAGATATATGTTTTGTGGAATGGTCCATCTCCAAATGTTCTGTGTGAGCAGGGACAGTTGTAGATAGTGTGTCCCCCCTGTTTTTGTATATAATACATGGCTGTCATGTTGTCCATCCGGATTAAGACAGCTTTGTTTTGTATTTGTACTTGGAATGTTTTGAGTGCTAAGAATATTGCTAGCAGCTCTAGATAGTGGATATGGAACCATTTTTTTTTTACTGTTCCATTGCCCTTGAGCTGTATGATGTAGGAGATGGACTCCCCATCCTGTGAGAGATGCGTCTGCTGTGAGCACTAGTTATGGAACAGGTTCGACGGCCGCCCTTTTGTCAAGTTTTTGGTGTTCCCCCAATGCAGAGAGTGATGTGTGCAGCTGTCTACCAACACCAGGTCTGTTAGTTGACCTTGAGCCTGGTTCCACTTTTGTGCTAGACATTCCTGTAACGGACGCATCTGCAGTCTTGCATATGGTACTATGAAGATGCAAGATGCCATCATGCCTATTAGTCTCATGAACACTCTCGCTTGGAGAGAGTGTTGATGTTGGAAGCTTGTGACTAAGGACTGAATGCTCTGTATCCCTGCTGGACAGGGATACGCTAGAGCTGTAGACGTGTTTATTGTAGCCCCTAGATACTGATGTATATGAGAGGGTTGCAGGTGCGACTTGGTGTAGTTGATTGTGAACCCTAAGTCGTGTAATGTTTGAAATGTCTGATGTGTGTGTTGGACACACTGATTGAATGACTTGGCTTTTATGAGCCAATCGTCTAGAGAAGGAAAGACATGTATTTGTTGTCTCGTGAGATGTGCTGCTACTACTGCTAGGCACTTTGTGAATACTCGTGGTGCCGTTGTCATTCCTAATGGAAGGACTTTGAACTGATAATGTTGTCCTTCCAGCACAAACCTTACATACTTTCTGTGAGCAGGATGTATTGGAATGTGGAAGTAGGTGTCCTTTAGGTCTAGTGTTGTAAGGAAATCGCCTTGTTGCAGCAGTGGAAGCACTTGTAAAGTGATCATATGGAAATTATCTGATTGTATGTAATGATTGAGGGGCCTGAGGTCGAGAATTTGTCTTAGTGTCCCGTCCTTCTTGGGAATTAGAAAGTACAGTGAGTAAACCCCTGTTCCTTGTTCTTGTAACTCTGTAGAAGGAGCGACGGAAGGAACTTTTAGCTTGTGTGGACTGTAAAGCTCCCATAGATTTGGCAGTGTCTGCATACCTTCTTCATCTTTTCAAGTGCTGTGTCTACTTCTGGTCCAAACAATTGGTTTTGATTAAATGGTTGATTTAAAATGGTAGTTTGCACTTCCTGTTTAAAACCTGAAATGCGTAGCCAAGCATGTCTTTTAAGTACAACATCTAGTGCGCACTTGATTGAGGCATTAGAAATGTGCTTGCCTTCCTGTATAAGGTTGTTTGCCTGTGCTTTATATTGGTCAGGTAGATGATCTAGTAGTTTCTCTAACTGATCATAATGAGCCCTGTCATATCGTGAAAGGAGGGCTGGTGTGTTAGCTATGCGCCATATGTTAGTAGCTTGCACAGCTATTCTTTTGTTTGAGGCATCTATTACCTTTGATTCTTTGTCAGGTGGGGGTGCCTCACCTGATGTTTGTGAGTTTGCCCTTTTCCTAGCATTTGATACACCTAGTAAATCTAATGGTAGTTGTCCTTTAATGTTGGCTGGTTCTGCAGGTGCAGGCCTATATTTTTTCTCAATTCTAGGGTTTAGGATCCTAGTACATACAGGGTCTTTAAATACCTCTGGAGCATGTTTGATGACCCCTTGAATCATGGGAAGAATTTGAACAGACCTTTGCGATTGTTCAAATGTGTCTAACAGAAAATCTTCCTCTGCCTCATCAGAATGCATAGTGACCCCATGATAAATGGCGGTTCTGTTCAACAGGTGACCAAACCAATGTTATCTTCTGGGAGAGAAGGTTTTGATGGATATGACTGTTGGTCAGGAATATCTGGCACATCCTGTGGGTTTGGGTACTCCCAGTCTGTATCATCTATAGGGTATGGGAAAGGCTCACCTGTGTCTATCCCTCTCCCTAAACTATACTCATCATCATTTTGAGGTGAGTGTGAGGATAAAAGGGGAGAATGTGGAGGAGATATCTGTGGTGAATTGTTAAGAGGAACAGGGGATGAAGGAGAAGGAAGTAAATGAGAAGAAGGGTGCATCAATCAATCAATCAATCAATCAATCAATCAATGCATTTATATAGCGCGCTACTCACTTGGGAAGGGGGGGTCCGCTACTGCTCGAACAGCCAGGTCTTGAGCTGCTTCCTGAAGGTGAGATGGTCTTGGGTCAGGCGGAGGTGGGTGGGGAGGGAGTTCCATGTCTAGGCGGCCAGGTAGGAGAAGGACCTTCCTCCTGCGGTGGCTCTGCGGATGCGGGGGACGGCGGCGAGGGAGTGGTTGGTCGATCAAAGCTGGCGTGTGGGAGTGTAGAAGTTGAGGCGGTCGTTGAGGTATCTTGGGCCTTGGTTGTGTAGGGCTTTGTGTGCGTGGGTGAGGAGTCGGAACGTGATTCTCTTGTTGACCGGGAGCCAGTGCAGGTCTCTCAGGTGTCCGGAGATGTGGCTGTGTCGAGGGATGTCCAGGATGAGTCTTGCTGAGGCGTTATGGATCCGCTGGAGTCTCTTCTGGAGTTTAGCAGTGGTTCCGGCGTAGAGGGAGTTGCCGTAGTCCAGTCGGCTGGTGAAGAGGGCCTGGGTGACCGTCTTCCTGGTCTCGGTGGGGATCCACCGGAAGATCTTCCATATCATGCGCAGGATGTTGAAGCATGACGAGGAGACGGCGTTGACTTGTCTGGTCATGGAGAGGGAGGAGTCCAGGATGAAGCCCAGGTTGCGTGCGTGGTCTGTTGGTTTGGGTGCGCTGCCCAGGGCGGGGGGCCACCAGGAGTCGTCCCAGGCGGAGGGCGACGATCCCAGGATGAGGACTTCCGTCTTGTCTGAGTTCAGTTTCAGGCGGCTGTTCCTCATCCACTCTGCTACGTCTTTCATCCCTTCGTGTAGGTTGGCTCTGGCGGTGGCGGGGTCGTTGGTGAGCAAGAGGATCAGCTGGGTGTCGTCGGCGTAGGAGATGATGTTGAGGTTGTGTTGGCGTGCGATGGCTGCCAGGGGGCTCATGTAGACATTGAAGAGGGTGAGGCTGAGCGAGGAGCCTTGAGGAACGCCGCAGATGACTTTGGTGGCTTCTGATCTGAACGGGGGGAAGGCGGACTCTCTGTGTCCTTCCGGCGAGGAAGGAGATGATCCAATCTAGTGCCTTCTCTTGGATTCCAACGTTGCAGAGGCGCTGCACTAGGGTGCGGTGGCAGACAGTATCGAATGCCGCGGAGAGGTCCAGGAGGATGAGGGCCGCTGTTTCCCCGTTGTCGAGCAGGGCTCGGATGTCATCAGTGGCTGCGATGAGGGCGGTCTCGGTGCTTTGGTTGGCCCTGAAGCCAGACTGCGAGCGGTCGAGGGAACCATTCGTCTCGAGGAAGGCGGCCAGCTGCTTGTTGACGGTCTTCTCAATGACTTTGGCCGGAAACGGGAGGAGCGAGATAGGGTAGTAGTTTTTGAGTTCGGTGGGGTCCGCTGATGGTTTTTTCAGTAGAGCGCTGAGTTCGGTGTGCTTCCAACTCTCCGGGAAGGTAGCGGTGTCGAAGGAGGTGTTGATGATGTCTCGCAGGTGGGGTGCGATGATGGAGTCGGCCTTGTTGAAGACGTGGTGAGGGCAGGGGTCGGTTGGGGATCCGGAGTGGATGGAGTTCATTGTGCGTAGGGTTTCTTCGATGTTGATCGGGGTCCAGGCGCGGTGGGTGGTGGTGGGGGGTGCAGGTGCTGTCGTGGGGTGCGTCGGCTGTGTGCTGAAGCTGTTGTGAATGTCCGCGATCTTGTTGTGGAAGTAGGAGGCAAGGGAGTTGCAGAGGTCTTGTGATGGGGTGATGTTGTTGTTTCCGGCGCTGGGGTTGGAGAGCTCTTTGACGATGTTGAAGAGTTCCTTGCTGTTGTGGGCGTTGTTGTCCAGTCGTTCCTTGAATGCGGTTTTCTTGGTGGTGTGGATCAGTTGGTGGTGTTTTCGAGTGGCGAGCTTGAGGGTGGTCATGTTGTCTGGTGTTGGGTCTCTGCGCCAGGCTCTCTCGAGGGCTCGGCAGTTCTTCTTGGAGCTCTTGAGTTCGTCGGTGAACCATTGTGCTTTCTTACTGCCGGGTCTGCTGGGCGGGGTCCTCAGTGGGGCGAGGTCGTCTGCGCAGTTGCTGATCCACTTCGTGAGGTTGTTGGCGGCCTGGCTGGGGTTCGCTGAGCTGGTGGGGGGGTCGTGGCTCAGGGATGCGGCGAGCTGGTCGGCTGTAATCTTGTTCCAGCTTCTGCGTGCAGCCTGTTGATGGTGGTGGTGGATCATGTTCTTTCTGTAGCTGAAGTGGACGCAGCTGTGGTCCGTCCAGTGGAGTCCGGTGGCGTGGCTGAAGGCGATGTCCTTGCTGGAGGAGAAGACGGGGTGGAGTGTGTGTCCGGCGTAGTGGGTGGGGGTGGTCACCAGCTGTTTGAGACCGAGGGTGGCGAGGTTGTCCAGCAGGGTGGTGGTGTTGCGGTCGTTGTTGTTCTCCAGGTGGAAGTTGAGGTCCCTGAGGAGGATGTAGTCAGCGGAGGGGAGGGCGTGCGGGCTGATGAAGTCGGCGATGTCTTCGCTGAATTGTGTGCGTGTATAGCGCGCTACTCACCCGGAAGGGTCTCAAGGTGCTTGGGGGAAGGGGGCCGCTACTGCTCGAACAGCCAGGTCTTGAGTTGTCTCCTGAAGGCGAGGTGGTCCTGGGTCAGCTGAAGGTGGATGGGGAGGGAGTTCCATGTCTTGGCCGCCAAGTAGGAGAAGGATCTGCCTCCAGCGGTGGCTCTTCGGATGCGTGGTACGGTGGCGAGGGCGAGGCTAGCGGATCGTAGCTGGCGGGTGGGCGTGTGGAAGGTCAGGCGGTCGTTGAGGTACTTGGGGCCCAGGTTGTGGAGAGACTTGTGTGCGTGGGTGAGGAGCTTGAACGGGATCCTCTTGTTGATGGGGAGCCAGTGCAGGTTCCTCAGATGGCCGGAGATGTGGCTGCGTCGAGGGATGTCTAGGATGAGTCGGGCGGAGGCGTTCTGGATGCGTTGTAGTCTTTTCTGTAGCTTGGCTGTGGTTCCAGCGTAGAGGGTGTTTCCGTAGTCCAGCCGGCTGGTGACGAGGGCCTGCGTGACCATCTTCCTGGTTTCGATCGGGATCCATCGGAAGATTTTGCGGAGCATGCAGAGGGTGTGAAAGCATGATGAGGAGACGGCGTTGACTTGTCTGGTCATGGAGAGGGAGGAGTCCAGGATGAAGCCAAGGTTGCGTGCGTGGTCTGTCGGCTTCGGGGCGGTGCCCAGGGCAGGGGGCCACCAGGAGTCGTCCCAGGCGGAGGGTGATGGTCTAAGGATGAGGACTTCTGTCTTGTCTGAGTTCATTTTCAAGCGGCTGTTCTTCATCCACTCGGCGACGTCTTTCATCCCTTCGTGGAGGCTGGTTCTGGCATTGTCGGGGTCTCTGGTGAGGGAGAGGATCAGCTGGGTGTCGTCGGTGTAGGAGATGATGTTGAGGTTGTGTTGGCGTGCGATGGCTGCGAGAGGTCTCATGTAGACGTTGAAGAGGGTGGGGCTGAGTGATGATCCTTGCGGGACGTCGCAGATGACTTCGGTGGCCTCGGAACGAAACGGGAGGAGGCGGACTCTCTGTGTTCTTCCAGCTAGGAACAAGATGATCCACTTCAGTGCCTTCTCTTGGATGCCGGTGTTTCTGAGGCGTTGGACTAGGGTGCGGTGGCAGACAGTGTCGAACGCGGCGGAGAGGTCTAGGAGGATGAGTGCAGCTGTTTCCCCGTTGTCGAGAAGGGCTCGGATGTCGTCGGTGGCTGCGATGAGGGCGGTCTCGGTGCTGTGGTTGGCTCTGAAACTGGACTGCGAGGGGTCGAGGGATCCATTCGTCTCGAGGAAGGCGGCAAGCTGTCTGTTCGCGATCTCCTCGATGACTTTGGCAGGAAAAGGGAGGAGCGAGATGGGGCGGTAGTTCTTGAGGTCGGTGGGGTCCGCTGTTGGTTTCTTCAGTAGGGCGCTGAGCTCGGCATGCTTCCAGCTCTCCGGGAAGGTGGCGGTGTTGAAATAGGTGTTGATGACGTCTCGGAGTTGGGGTGCGATGGTGGAGTCGGCCTTGTTGAAGATGTGGTGGGGGCAGGGGTCAGTCGGAGATCCGGAGTGGATGGTGTTCATCGTGCGGGCTGTGTCTTCGCTGGTCACTGCGGTCCAGGTGCGGAGGGTGGCAGTGGGGTGCGTTGGTTCGACGGTAGGGTGCGAGGATGGTGTGTCGAAGCTGTTGTGGATGTCGGCAATCTTGCGGTGGAAGAACGAGGCGAGGGCGTCGCAGAGATCTTGTGAAGGGGTGATGTCTTTGTTGCCGGTGCTGGGGTTGGAGAACTCCATGACGATGCTGAAGAGTTCCTTGCTGTCATGGGCGTTGGTGTCCAGTCGATCCTTCAGTGATTTCTTCTTGGTGGTGCGGATGAGCTGGTGGTCCTTGCGGGTCGCGTGTTTGAGGGCGGTCATGTTGTCAGTGGTCCGGTCGAGGAGCCAGGTTTTCTCGAGGGTGCGGCAGGTCTTGGAGTCCTTGAGTTCGTCGGTGAACCAGGGGGCCTTCTTGCTTCTGGGTTTGCTGGGGGGGTTCTTCAGTGGTGCGAGGTCATCGGCGCAGGCGGTCAGCCATTGCCTGAAGTTGCAGGGTGCTTTGTTGGGGTCCGGTGTGCTGGGAGGAGATGTGACAGAGTCCTTCTTGGCAGGAACTACATGTGTGGATGTTGCATCTGCCATACTCTTCTTGTGTGGTGTAGTGGATACATGACCTGTCTTTGGGTCAATGTAGATCTTCTTTTGCAGAGGATCTGGTTGGAAAAAGTCTTCTCCTTGTGGAACCTTTGTCGGTGCTGATTTTTTCGGTTCCGGACAAGGTTGCTGTCTGTCTTTAGCTCTAGGAGTTGTTACAATGTCCTTTGGCATAGTTTTCGACACCGAAGGTGTTTTTTTCTGTGTCGTAGGCTGTTTTGAGCGCTTGCAGGCGTCGGAATCAGGCCTTGACGATGGCTTCGGAGTGGAAGCTGGTCTCGTCGGCTTCGAGGCGTCGGACGCTGGCTTCATACTTTTGTCTTCATAGTTTTGTCTTTAGAAGTCTGGGGTTTCGGAGCTCAGACTTCTTTCGGTTTTGGTGCCGAGGGAGCTTGTGGGATCGGCACGTGCGGCTTGCTCAGTACCGAGCTACCGGAAGGCTTAATGACTTTCTTCGGAGCCAGGCTCGATGGCATGGCTGTCGAAATGGTTTTTGGGATGCGACTGGGTCCCGGAGGCAGAGTGTTGACCTTTGCCTTCAATCTGGGTGCTGTGTGTGGTGCAGGGGCAGTAGTACTCACGCGCAGACCCAATGGTATGGAGTCATCTGAGTCGTCTGCCTCTGATACGATTTGGAGATCATCGGAATCTTCTTCGGGAACGAGCGGAACCTCCTCGTCAAAGATATCCACCGGTTCTGGAGCTGATCTCTGCATGTCGTGTCGATGGGCCCTCCGATCTCGGATAGTTTTCTTGGATCGAAAGGACGCGCAGGCTGTACAGCTGGATTCGTCGTGTTCTGGCGATAAGCAAAGGTTGCAGACCTCGTGGTGGTCACTGTGTGGAAACTTTGCTCCACACTCTGGGCATCTCTTGAATGGCGTCCTTTCTATGAGGTGTAGGCCTCACGGCGTGGATAGGCCCAACGGCTCGCCTCGATGACCGGAATCGAGCTGATGGAGTCGAAACGATGTTAGTCGATATCGAAAGTAGTTTGGTACGTTTTAGTAAGTTTTTTGCGCTTCAAAGTACTTGAAAATTCTATTTCTAGCCGGAGCGGAAAACTTTCATCCGAACCCAGTGGTGGAAAAAAACAATCTAAGGATGGAGCCGATGCCCATGCGCACTATCATCCAAGGGAGGAGTCACCTATCTCGTGACTACAAAGACTTCTTCCAAGATGACAACAACATGCAATCATCCGAGCCCAACACCAGGTGGCGATCTAATGCTAAGTGTAGTATCTGCAGCTCATATGCCTCGAACATACTTTTACAGCCCCTTTGATTCACACTTTGCCAGCCATGCACTACTAACGGGTACTCTCTTGACTGACCACCTGGACCATTCAAAGGGAGTATGAAGAGGCTATACAGTGCTGCAATGCCATAAAAGCATATTCCCAGGATACCCTTATTATTTAGGTCTATGCCATAGCCTCTAGGGCCCTGCTGACTTTACATACTCCAGCTTTCCAAGGGAAAGCCACAATTTGCGTTTTACTGTTTTTAAGTATGCTGCCCAATGCAGCACACACAGAAACAGCATAAACGAGGAGAAATAAAGCTTTTCTCCTCTTTTGCAATGTTAAGACCAGGTTTTTTTGGGTGTTAATTTTGGCGCTGCCTCCTATTTATGGCACCCTTGTAAATAAGGGTTTACCCCTAAAAATCCATTGATCTTGCAGCAGAACACCCACGCAACACCCATTGCCCACCCCTTTCACGCTAAGTATAGCGTGAAAGGGTGCCTTATTTACAAGGCAGCATTAAGCCACGTTAAGTGGCTTAACACTGCCTTGTAAATAAGGCGAAGCCTGTATCGCCATAGGAAAGTCTTTAACAGTTACATTGCTGTGGCGATAGGGTCTTGTAAATATGCCCCTAAGCGCTCTGGACACAGGGTATGGCCGAAGATGTTGTGGCTGCTGCAGGCTAGTATACTGTGGTTCCTCATCTTGGGTCCAAACCTGGTGTGGAATGTTGAACGTTATGGGCAATGAGTAATGTCATTCGAGTGAGTGTTCTGTTCTTGTCAGTTGAAGTCTCAATATACAACTGAGGACTGAGCTGCTCACATGATAGCTCCTGGTAGGGATTCTATGCCTGCAACTTGTCCCTGAATGAAGTTCCAATACATTTTTTTTTTTTGTAAGACCTTTATTCGTAGCAAAGTATTTATACACAGCCAGGAGCCTACAACCCTGGGGCCGGCTGCGTTAGTATGATATCGTATTGCAAAGATGGTGTTACACAGCCGTATGGCCGACAACAACTGTCCGGCGGCGTATTGCACTTAAATTAGGTCTTGGTTTTTTAAATTTTGTTGGTGCATTAGAACATACACATCAGGAAACAGTAAATAACCCCAACAATGAGACCTTAACATATCAGTAGTCTACTCCAGAAATTACAGCGTAGCCATTTCGTAACATCCCCAAGGAACACATCAGCATCCATCCCCCCTCAGCTTCTTAAGTCTCTGCACTCAGAACTGAAACCTAACATTGTCAGTCCGCGTCACTCTCCAGTGTGATCAAATATTCCGTTAGGTATGAACAGAAGTCTTTCGGCCTGGAGCGTAACGGTAGACCCTCTTCGTATGTCAGGAGTTTATCCCTACAGCTGGACATGTCTCGTGTCCATCTAATCATGGTGGGTACCTGTGTAGTGTGCCAACATTGCGACACCTGTCGTTTGACTAATAGTAATGCGACCTCACAGAATTTACGTTTAGATGATTTGAGCTGCGGTATAATACCCAATAGGCAAAGTCGGATAGTGCAGTCCACCGCAACTCCTACCATGGCAGATATTTTGTTTGTGATTTCTACTCAGTATTCCTGAATCCTAGGGCAAGCCCAGGCTAGATGAATGAAATCAGACCCCTCTCCACCACATCTCTTGCATCTGTTGTCATCCTGCATGCCGTATTTGCACATGCGTGCCGGAGTGTAGTATGCCTGATGTAGGTATTTGTAATGTATGATTTTAAGGGTACCATTAGGGGTAAGAATTTGTGTCAGTGTACACGTCTGCTGCCATTCCTTTTCTGTCAAGGGGACCTCTAACACCGAGTTCCACCTATCTTTGGCCCTCTCTGTGGAGCGCGGCATCTCGGCTTGGGCAGTGGCATATAATCTTGATATCAAGTGCGATAAGTCTTGGGTCGTAATAATGAGTTGCAATGTGTCTAGGCTTGCCGGTTCTTCAGGAAAGGTAGGGTATAGCTCCATCATGGCTCTCTTCAGCCTGTAATGCGTGAAGCAAAACATCTGTGATTTGTTGTGTATGTATTGAAGGTCCGTAATGTCCACGAACCTGCCTTCACGAAATAAGTCCCCCATCTGTGCTATGCCCACCTGTTGTAACAACGACATCCCCACCTTCTCGCACGTGACTGATAGTGCAGCGTGATCATGTAGTGGCATATTTTGTGCATAGAGAGGAGTTTTATGCGACAACCGACCAAGTTCGTGCCATGCCTTAACGGTGGTGTCAATTGTATTGATGTCATGATCGTGCAGTGGTGGTTGTTTGTATGAGATGATGGCAGTGAGAGGGACAGGTTTTGCATCGCCTTCTTCAATCGCTGTGTGAGTGAGATATGGTACTAGGTGATACCAATAAGCTGCATATTGAGCCTGTGCGCACAAATAATACAGTTTAAAATCCGGCACTCCAAACCCTCCCCATGCATATGTGAGCGTCAATGTCTGGAGGTCAATCCGCGCTTGTTTGCCTGCCCAAATGAGCTGTGTCACCAATGATTTAATGCGGCGGAACACTTCTCCTGAGGGCGGTAATGGGGATGTTGTTGAAGAGATACAGCAGTTTAGGCAGTACATTCATCTTCACTATTGCGATACGGTCTGCTAGGGACAGTGGTAGCTGTATCCAGCGCTTCACTTTATCCTCCAGTTTGGAGATCGTGGTGCCATAGTTTGTGCGAATTACTATGTCTGGGTCACGATGATGTAGTACACCCAAGTAGCGCACCGGATCGGTCTGCCACTCCAAGGGGTACTCTGTGTCAAATGGAGTTGTGGTATCTGTGAGGGGGATAATGTAGGATTTTGACCAATTTATCGCAAACCCCGAGTGTCCGCCAAATTTGATGTATTCCCTCAGTAGTTGGATTAGGTGTTCGGCCGGGTCTCGTATGTAGAGCACCATATCATCCGCGTACAATGATATGTGTAACGGCCTAGCGGGAAAGTGTAGGGCAGATGAGTTATAGTTCTGTCGAATAATGCAGGCTAGGGGTTCCAATGCCAGGGCGAAAAGTAGGGGGGAGAGCGGGCAACCTTGTCTGGTACCGCGTTCCACTGCAAAGCTGTGGGATACGTATCCATTCACTCGGACCTTGGCACGCGGGTTAGTGTAGATTAAGGACACCCATTGGACAAACCTCTTGGGGAAGCCCATACGGTGTAGAACCGCAATCAGGTACTTCCATTCAATAGAATCGAACGCCTTTGCGGCGTCCAAGAGTACCGCAACAGCCTTCGTGTTGGGTTGGAGATAGTGGGATAAGGCGAATAGAGTCCGGGTATTATGGGACGTAGACCGTGTTGGGACAAATCCTGCTTGATCAGGCAACACTAGGTTGGTCATCAGTGGTGTTAGCCTCATCGCCATGATATTCACCAGAATTTTGGAGTCCACATTTATCAGTGATAGCGGCCTATATGAGTCGCATTGAGTCGGGTCTTTGGAAGGTTTTAAAAGAGTTATTATAATCGCTTCTCGGAGCGTTGGAGGAAGTTCACACTGGTCAAACGCAGCCCCGTACATCCCCGCCAAACGGGGAGCCAAAATATCCACGTAGTGTTTATAGAATTCGTTTGTGTACCCATCCGGACCCGGCGCCTTACCATTCGGTAAAGATTTTATCACATCCGTGACTTCTTCCACTGTGATAGGTGCCGCCAAGTATTCCCTCTGGTTGTCTGACAACCATGCTATCACCACCTCCCTGAAGTAGCTGTTAATGGCCTCCGTAGATGCTATTGGGTGCGACTTGTACAGCGCACTATATGAGTCTACAAAGCTTTGCAGTATGTCGGCCGTTTGCGTCTGTATGGTACCATTGTCTGATTTAATACCAAGTACCACATTGTGTGCTTTACCCTGGCAAATTTTTGCAGCCAACAATCCGCCTGGTCTGCCACCCTTCCCAAAAGATCTAGCAGTGCCTTTTGTCCAGATATTTTATTTCGTCATCAACCAGGTTCTGGTGTTCTGTGTGTAGTGTGCGTAGTTTTCCCAGGATAGTGACATCTTGGGTAGTTTCGTAATCTCTCTCCAAATCCCTCATTTGTGTGTCGCATTTTTTGATCTGTTGTCGAATGTATGAAGTTCCAATACTTGTCTGATTCCTTGGTCTCTTTGCCCCAGTACAACTTTCAAATGTGACAGTGGTGATGGGCGAAAACTTGAAGGCAACCGAATTGGAGATCAAAGGACAATTCCCACCCCCCCCCCCCCCCCCCCCGAGTGCCACAAGATCTTGCAGCCCCAACACAGAGCTTTTGTGTGAAGATCGTGCCACAGCCCCACCACTCAGGACATTGGAGTAATGAGCGAGTGCTGAGGAAAGTGCTTCGAGTTTTTTGTGAAAAAGAGGTCCTGGATGCTAGAGGTACTCACAAGCACTTGTGCGATCGAACAACGCAGTGAAATACATTGCATGCCTTAACCACACATTTTTACCCCACTTTTTTGTACAACGCATATGTTTTTACAATGTATGCCATTACATATAAACAATGTATTTGTGGGGGGTGAACCCACCCCCCCTCAACTTACCTTAATTGTATGGTAAAAGTATGCGTTGTAAAAACATGCAAGTGGTAAAAACATGCATGCTAAAGGTAAAATGTAGGAAAAACCTTGTTGTTTGGCACTTTAGTTCAAAAGAGTCTTGGATAGCGCTGGAAGATGTTAACAGTGTTGGGATTGGAGAGCTCAAATTCACCAGGGATCACAGTTCTCTCCAATTCCTAATACTGGAACCTGTTCACGCCCTCCTACCACATTCTGCCAGAGATGGACCAATCGTATCTCTCATCAGCCCTTTTGAAAGTTCAACTGTAACAGGAATAAAACCAAGAAGGGAGAAGAGGACTGTTGCTCTGGAAGCAAAGCGCTGTCCAACAATAGGGGTACATCGAGCTACTGTTCAGTGGATGAGAATGTGGACCCCAGGAGTCTAATTGGTGTATCTTTGGCCCACACTAATTGTTACTGGTAAACTGGAATAGCAGGCTTTTAAAAAACCTTTCAAACAATTTGTTAATTCTTTTTTTCCAATGTTTTCTTTGCAGAGAGTGGACCAGCTGCTATTGATTTGCTGGTGTGTGCTAACTTGTTCATGGAAATAGGCATTCCTGTTTTGGGAATGCTGAGGTCAAATGACAGCCAAAATATACTATTTGTGAGCAGCCTGTCAGGATTCCTGCTGCTTGGCTAGCCCCACGTGTCCTTTCCAAGTGTTAATGTCCTCAGAAGGGAGTCAGTGAAAGTCAGAAGAGACATCTGTTTCCAGACGGTAGTGTGGGGAATCGCTGAGAGAAGCCTTTGTTTTCTTCTCTGAATGGGAATGCTTTACACAATCCTCTCAGGGGTATATTTGCAAGAACGTGTGATAACTACCGCAAGAGTAGCGTAACACAACTTTCAACATTGCAGCCTATCATGGGAAAATAACCCTGTGTCAACGTGGAATTCACAAAGCGGTAGAATGCGGTAGACACCAGATAACGCGTCAAATGTCCGCGTGAAAATCAACGCCATGCTGCAAAAATGCGATACGCGAATGCAAAAAAACATACGATGAGGCACATTGCAGGACAAAAATCAGAGAATACCAGACACGGGCCTGCAAATCCCATGCGTCTTGATGAAAATGCACTATAAAAGAAAGAAAAAGAAAATGAACCAATTCTAACTGCGTAGTACCATGGATGCACCCGGACCGAGTGCAGAGGACAAGCCGAACCCCACAAGCCCCATGGAGGACTAGCATGGGACCCCGTGTTCAGGGGAGGGCAAGGAGAAGAGGAAGACGAGGTTCAGTCTGCAGGAAGACCAGAACATCGTCACAAAGGTCATAGGACACCATCAACAACTGTTCGGCACCTCCACTGGCAACGCAAACAGAAATATAGCAGGCCATCGTCACCAAAGTCAATGCAATCGGAGTGTCAAGGAGGTCACTGGAGGAGGTCAAGAGGCGCTGGCATGAAGTACACAGCCAAACCAAGAAGAAGCTCTGCGCCAACAGGAAGGCAGCAATGGCTACTGGAGGTGGGAGTCCTGTGACACAGGAGGAGACTGATGAGCTGGAGGAAATGGTGGCCACAGTTGACAGTGTGGAGACGGTGGAAGGAATTGAGGGCCTGGACAGAGCACAATACAACCTCACCCAACAGCAACAGGGTGAGTAATGACCAGGGACGTGGGGGGAAGGAGGTAGATGGCCACAATGGCACACATGCACAATTATGTGCAGCACACTGTACACCCACAATAATCTTGGATCATGTCACTGATAGCCTTGGCACACTGCAGCACACATAGAAACGCCAAGTAGGCCCTGTCCACAATGTGCACAAAGGGGCCCCCTCCAGATCACCAATATCACAAACGACCCATGCCCATGTGCTGAATCCAGCAAAGCAGCTGCTCTGTGACCCACACTGACTATGCAAGTAACACTGCATGCCCGATAGCATGGCAGCAGTCCAAAAACATGAGATGGCCCACAAATCGACATGGAGGTAGCTCATTGCGGATCACATCCGTAAAGGAGCACGTCACACTCTGACATGTCCACGCGCACACACAACCAATGCCATACAATACACGCAACAGATTAACAATGCACCAGGCCACAAAATCTGTCCGAGAGCACATGTGACCCAAGTCAAAAACAAACCATGGCCCGAAAAGCACACAATTCAAAGGCACTCCGCCTCAAAGGGAGGAGGCTACACGAAATCAGAGCTGCAGGGGCAACTCTCCCACAATGCAGCACACATACCAATCACAGAACATCAGCAATGACGGCAATGTGGTACAAAGTGGAACACCAACAGCATAGGCTACGGCTCACAACAGGTCCCGCACATGCGTAGTAACTGTCTTCTCACATCTGGCATTGCCTGACACTGCGTGATGAAAATACACGGGTACTACCACACATCCGGCATGTAGTCGAAAAACACACTGACTGCCATCAAATAGACAGCTCCACCAAAACTATGAAAATGTACATTGGCATGCAGTCTGAATGTAAACATCTGCAAAACTCCAACATACATGTGCAACTCTGTTAACCTGCATCTCACCTTTCACATTGAAGAGGGACAAACACCTCCTGCAGGGCACACCACACCTCACATCATTGATGACGAAGAGGACAACCTGCACATATGTCAAGACACCCTCCAAAGGATATTGGACAGCCTCCGCACCCCATCGTCAGGAGCAGGGCAGGCCAGCTGCCTCGAGGTGAGCCCACCACCTACACAGACCACACAGCAGGAAACACACACCACCACAGCTGTCTCCCAGCAACCCCCGACAAATACATGGAGTTCCAACAACGTGTGTGGAGTTGCCAGGTGGATTTGGCTGAACAGCTGCAGGAGGTTTTCGAACTCATGGCAGCTAAACTCGATGCCATACATGGGTGTCTGAGTCTCATCAGGGACCACGTACAGTCCCTATCGGACACCCCCTGTACGCACCATGCTCCGCCACAGACCTTGGCTGACCTCGCTGGGGCCATGAATCTACTACAAGAACTGTCTGGTCAGACAGGCACCAGCAATTACAACACAGAGTTGTCACAAATGCGGAAGCGACTGGAGACCATGGAGCAGATGCATGCCGGAAGTATGTCTGCCACGGCTGGACACCAGGAAGTAGTAACTGGGACCTTCAATGCCCTGCAGTGCTTCATCTGGTCATTGTTGCCACTGAGCCGCTCCCACATGAATGCAGCAGGAACATCGACACACACAGCTCCGACCCCTGATGTGTCCGTGGCACACAGTGATGCTGCCCCATCACCCTCGCAATCTGTGGTGTCAGTGGCACACAGTGATGCAGCCATCACCCTGCCATACACACCGGACACAGAACCCGTATCAGGGGAGTAAGAAGGGGATGGGAATTACTGTGTGAGGAAGGAAGCAGTAGCATCCATCACCACCATATGCCCTGTCCCTTCCTGGTGATGACCTATGCATCATGCTCTGGGAAACACCTCCTACTGACTCCCAGAACACTCAGCGACATTTACCCGGACCCCGACACGGACTCCAATTTCATCACTGCTGGCCAATTACATAGCAATCCTGCTATGGACTGCACCCTCCCACTTCCTAATCACTTTGCAATCCCCAAAGGACTGTGGTTGGCCAACCACTGGACTTTCATTTGATGTGGGCTTGGATGGCCATGTACAGCTCCAGCTCCGTCAATTACCTGAATGTGAATAAAACATTCTGAATCACACAGATGTGTCATTACTATGTTAACTCACGTAAGGATGTATGGCTGGATGTAGCGACGATGATTGCGTATGAAGGTACACCATGGTAACTGACATCTATGTGCGTGTGTATCCCTGAGACACATGGCAAATTGGATGACTGTGAAGGTGAGTACTAGCTGTGTCCCCATTGCACATCAACAACAATCTCACAAACCCCCAACGTCCATGTTTTGAATAGGGCTATGTGTAAAAGTGACCAAATCGGTAGCAGGCCAGGAGTGGTGTCCTACTTCACATGTGACAACAGAACTTCATGACGCATACCTACTTACACACATCTGTGTGGACACATTCTGTTTTGATATATGACATTGCTCCACATGGTCAGAGGTTGGACACAATACTCACATTGCTGAAGTCACGTCAGTGCACATGTCAGCCAGCACCTATCCCAAAACAATGTCTGGCTCACAGAGGTTGAGCTTGCAAAAGGGACCCACCCCCATTGCACATGCGTCAGTCAGTTTCTCCTTGTGTAGGGACGATGCTCATTGTGGCACATGAGTGGACAATCAAATCAACACACCTCACAGTTAGACACCAGTGGGGTGGCAGGGACTTATTGTGCGTGTCAGTGTGGACGAGGCAATGGCCACAACAGGCAGGGACATGCTTAAGACACTTACACGCAGCATGGGTACATGTCGAGGTTCAGGAAATGGTGGTGCAAAAATGTACAACAATCATCACGGATGGCAACGCTCCCAGACCACCTTGCCTTGCTGGATGAGTCATGTGTTGTGTGGCATCTGCCCACTGCCCCGTGTGAGGGGGCACGACTCACTGCCCATGGGATCTGCATAGTGCTCTGCCACCGGAGAGCTCTGATTGTCTGCTCTGCTGACAGTGTTCATGTGAAAGGGTCCGACAGGTTCACATGTTGTTCTAAATTGCCATTTGTGTGCTCTCCCCCAGCACTGTGTCCGAATTGGCAACGTTGCCAAACAAACTGTGTTGCTCCAACCATGGACCTGCATCATCTTGCACAGGTGTGTGTATACACACGTTGTGCCATGCACATACATCCAGAGTCCGGACGATGGCAGACGAGGCCTCTGTTGTGGTGAGATATGTGAGCAATCCCCACGAATCCAACAAGTTGTTGGGACATGTGCTGTGGGTAACAATTGAGTGTGGCTGCAGGACGTAGTTACTCGTCCATGAATGCCTGCACTGCTTCATGTGCAATGTGTTCCAATAGTACGTCGTTGTCCTGTTCAAGGAACACCAGGGTGAGCCAATCCATTAACTGATCCGGGCAGGTGTACTCAGCCTTTAGTTTCACCTATCCACAATACAGCCCAATAGGGGAGCGCCTCTATATGCTCACTGCACACGCGGAATTGTGCAATCTCCCATGCACAACTGCCAATACATACGCAGTATGTCAAGGCATACCATGGACAGCTGTCTCAGTTACACTCCTGTTCGTGTCCAACAGGGGGCGCACACTCAAGCCATAGTCCAATAAATCTATGGTTGTGTTGGATAGATAGACATCCATGGGACACTCAAATGTGCATGTTCAGCAGTGGAACTAGGACTGGACGCAGGTGACGTAGGTAATGCAGAAGCTGAGTCGGTAACTGATCAGCAGCACTGCCAGTGGCACTGCGCCCAGTAAATGCAGCATATGTGCATAGTGCTGTTCCACATGATGGGTTTGTGCATGTGCCCGGTATGGCCTGCCATTGCCTTGGTGCATCTCGTGGAACCGGCACTCTTCTGAACTGCGGCAGTTGTGTGGAGGATATGCCACAGCTCTGGGCAATGATTCGTATGTGTGTGCAACGTTGGGCTGAATAGGTTGCTGTTTCCGTGAGTTTTAAGGGCATCCCATGTGGGGGTACCTCCAGCAGGTGCTTCTGTGTGTGGGGTGTGGATGAGTCGGATAATTTATTTGCGCTATGCGTGATGTGGAAGTAGTCCACATCTTCCCTGGCATCTCTCTCAGGGTGTTCCAGGCACGTTCTGGACCAACATCAGAGGTTAAAGTGTCCTTCTGCCTTCTGCATTGGGACATGGGAGCTTTTATCCCTGATGTTTGTCTGTCTTCTACTTGCGTTTTCGGAATGTGATGTGGCTTTGGCGCTGAGATTGGGACACAGCCTTGGGCTCATGGTGTACGGATGGCGATGCACACACACATGTTGGCATGTAGAGCCAGGTGCCCTGCGAGGCCTTGCGCTGCTTGTGCAATTTCACTCCGTCTCTCTCCCTTACTCTCTCCCTCTCTTTCCTTTGTTGGGCGCATGGCACATCTTCCTCTCTTGGATGTAGTGATCCAGGCTGTGTCTTACGGATTTTCCAATGAGGACCCACTAGGTCTCATCCGAATGGTTGTTTTGGCATTTGTTTGTTTGGCGTTTTGTGTTGGTGTTGGCATTGCTATATGACTGAATCTCCATTTTCTGGCCACGCATGTATGTTGATTTTCCTGCTTGTGCGACATCAGGCAGAATATTTGTTTTGGGATTCGTGGTGTTGGTGTGCAGTTTCTTGATCCGGAGTTAGGGGTGAGCCCGGGGAGGGGGCGTTACGGGCCTGGGTGTGGTGTTGGTGGGTGTTGTGACCCTCTTGGGTGTCCGTGCTGCATGTTCAGTTGCTCCATGGCATCTGTTTGTCTTCAGGTGTTGCTGTGGGCTGTGCTCCCTTTTGTGGTGCAGGCTGTGGTCTGACTTTACACCATGTCAGAGCAGGTGTAAAATTCCTGCTTCTAACGCATCTTTTCGCCTTTTTTTCGTGTTCTTATTGCCAATCTGGCTGGTCGTTGTGAATGTTGAGGTGTGGTGTTGCGGGTTTTGACATGGGAACGCCTACTCAGCATCTCATTAGTGATAATTGTGGGGTCCTCTGTGGCGATGTTTTTTGCGGATGCTATCGCGGGTAAACTGGTGCTGTGGGCTGTTAGCACCAGCTTGTGAATGCGGAGGTAAATTTATCAGGACTGTGGCTGCGCGCAAGTGCAGTTAATTCGGTGATGGCTCCTTGTAATATGCCCCTCTGTGTCACCATCAAAAGAAGAGAACAGTTTTGTTCAACGGTACAAAGGCGGGTTTGGGTAGCATCAGTTTTCATTTTCTGCGAGGATCGTTTTTCATTTGCTCCCATGGGATTATGTGTTGTTTCTAATGTTGTCTACCCGCTACATATCTCAAAAGCTAATTTCTATTTTCATGCGATAGGTGTGGTGAAACAGCTTTGTTTTTCCACAGTGATATTATTTCTGGATGTTTCAAATAGTTCTAGCCTAGCCCTGCCATTTACTGGTTTTGCTGAGTTGGGTTTGCAATTTGCTGATGGTGTTTTCTTAATACACCTAGGCAAAGCTTAGTATAGTTGATTGCGTCACAGACCTGTCTAACTGGCAGAGATTTATGTTTGAAGTACAATGCTTGACTGACATGCTCAGATATTGCAAGGAAGTTGCTGTGAATGCTCTCTGTACTATCGCAAATGGATGACTGCAATCTACTCTCTTTGTACTATAATAAATGGATTACAGCTATGTACTCTCTTTGTACTATAATACATGGATTACTGCTATGTACTCTCTTTGTACTATAATACATGGATTACTGCTATGTACTCTCTTTTTACTATAATAAATGGATTACTGCTGTGTGCTCTGTACTATTACAAATAGTGGACTGCTGTGTACTCTCTGTGCTATTGCAAATAGTTTACTGCTGGTTACTCTCTTTGTACTATTACAAATGGATTAATGATGTGTACTCTATCTGTACTATTATAAATAGATTACTGCATGGTACTCTCTTTGTACTATTATAAATGGATTACTGCTGTGTACTCTGTAGTTCCAAATGAATTACTGCTGTGTACTCGCTGTACTATTACAAATAGTTTACTGCTGTGTAATCATTTTGTACTATTACAAAGAGATTCCTGCTGTGTACTCTCTTTCTACTATTACACATGGATTACTGCTGTGTACTCTCTCTGTACTATTACAAATAAATTACTGCTGTGTCCAGACTTTGCACTATTACAAATGGATTACTGCTGAGTACGCTCTTTGTATTATCACAAAATGGATTAGTGCTGTTTACCTTATACTATTACAAATAAATTACTGCTGAGTTTCCTGTACTTTACAAATGGATTACTGCTGTGTCCTCTCCTTGTACTATTACAAATGGATTACTTCAGTTTAGTCTGTACTATTACAAATAAATTACTGGTGTGTACTTTGTACTATTACAAATGGATTACTGCTGTGTCCTCTCTTTCATTATTACAAATGGATTATTGCTGTGTACTGTGTTTTAATGCAGGGAGATTGTGTTTGATGCACCAATGTGAGGCGATACATTTTCTGGTTGTTTATACAGTTTTACTAGGTGACTCTTCAATACATGTGTGCTATGGAGAGAGCCTGCAGAGTGGTAATGGTGGAGAGCCTGTAGTACATTTTCAATATACCTTAATTCGGACTTACCTTTTCTGTTATCACTTAATTGGTGTTACTGCAATGGTGTGTGATGATGACTATGTTGTTGTGTCATAGGAGCATGCTCCATTGGCATGAATGGCCCATCTGCTGCTTGCAGGGAGACTATGTGCTCCCGAGTTGAATATACGGAGGCTGTTTGCATGGAGGGTATGTACTGCACTGGGTTGAGTTCATGTGTGATGGGTAGCATGGAGGATGTGTTGTCCTCTGAGCGCGACACCCCTGTCCTCTTTGCTTCACTAAATTGGGTTGACTCTCCAAGTGCTGTTTGGGTGGTGTGCTCCATTGAGTTGTAGACCTTTGACTATCTGTGTGGAGGGTGTGTATTCTATTGGGTTGAAGGCCTGCGTGCTGTTTCCATGGAGTGGGTACTATATTGAGTTGAAAACTCATTTGTTTATGTTTAGGCAACTTATATAGCGTGCAAATACCCTGGGGTGTCTCGGCGCTTAAGGAGTAATTCAGAGGATAATCGATGAGAGTGGAGACTACTGGCTGAAGAGCCAGGTCTTTAATTGTTTCCTGAATATAATAAGTGTGGGACTAGTTTTAATGGAGAGAGGAAGGGTGTTCCAGAGTCTTGCCGTGAAATGTAAATGTACAGGAATTTATATAGCGCAAATCACCAAGCGGTTTCTAAGCGTTTGCTTAGGGAACCCGTCCTGGTATTCCCCTGTGAGATAACCCCGGCAGGTTATCCGCAAGGTGAAAACCAGGCATCCCGCCGCGAGGGGCCGCTGTGGAGATTAAGCAAGCTATTGCCCAGAGTCGCAGAGTGTCAACCCGTGAATCGAGTAGGCACCGGACCGAGAATTGTCGAGTCCATGGACATTTTAGGACTCAAGACCCCACCGAGCCGGGAATTGAACCCTGGTTCCGGGCTGACCTCTGCTTCCAGGTCTGCCTCCTCTAACCAGTGAGCCACACTTCTCCATGGCGCCGTGGCGACTAGGAAACGTCGGTCTCCCCAGGAGGCTTTCTTGGTGCGTGGGACCGGAAGTAGGTATGCTGTGGAGGAGCATAGTGGTCTGTTGGGGGTGTATAGGATTAGTGATTGTTTTAGGAACTGTGGTCCAGTATTATTGATTGCCTTGTAAGCAATACATAATGCTTTGAATTTGGTCCGGCTTCTGATGGGCAACCACTGAAGTTGGCGGATGGTGGGTGAGATGGGTTGGATCCTAGGGATCCCTGCTAAGATTCTGGCTGTCGAGTTTTGGACCAACTGTAGCTTATTGAGGGATTTCTGTTGAGCATTCAGCAGGAGTGCGTTGCAGTAGTCTATTTTTGAAAGTATTAATGTGGACATCAGGGTTTTGCCTGCGGAGGGTGGGATGAAAGGCAGTAGTTTCTTTATTTTTTTTAGGGTGTAGAAGGAGGAGGAGACGACCGCATTGGCGTGGTGAATAAACAAGAGTTTATCATCAAACAGGATCCCGAGGTTTCTGACTTTCGTGACGGGTTCTGGTGGGGGACCTAGCTCGTTAGGCCACCTGGTGGGGGACCAGCCTGGGGTGAGGGATCCGAAGGTCATTACCTCAGTCTTATTGATTGGAGTTTAGTTTTAAGCAATGCTCATCATCCAGGAGCTGATGGCTAGCATTCCGTGCTGAAATCTTGACGCAACTGTTTCACCATCATTGTGAACTGCTAACACCAGTTGGGTGTCGTCGGCATATGAAGTTAGCCTCATTCCATGAGTTTTGATAATCCTGGCCAAGTCTTTAATAAAATCTTTTGAAATAAAAAAGATAATCCTGGCCAAGTCCGACACATAGATGTTAAATAAGGTCGGACTTAGCGAGGATCCTTGGGGCACCCCACATGGGAGAGAGAACACTGGGGAGTAAAAGTTGCCTATTTTTACTGATTGAGTACGATCAGCGAAGAATGAGGCTAGAAGGGCCCTTGCAGTGTGGATGATGCCCAAGGAAGAGACACGGTCGATGAGAGTGGCGTGATCGACCGTGTCAAAGGCAGCGGACAGGTCCAATAATATGAGGACTGCCGCACCGCCTTGATCCAAGATCATCCTGATCTCGTCTGTTGCCTTGATGAGAGCCGTTTCGGTTCCGTGGCCTTCCTGAACTCAAATTGCGCGTCATCCAGGAGGTGGTTGTGATCGATAAACTCAGATAATTGCCTATTCATTATTTTTTCAAACATTTCGATGGAAAAGGAGGGCAGGCAATAGGTCTGTAGTTTTCCGAGGCCGAGAGAAGGTTTTTTAAGGAGAGGATTTATGATAGCCTTTTTCCAAACTGCGGGATAGGTGCCTGTGCGAAACATTGAGTTACAGATGTTGGTGAGAGAAGAGGTTATGGATTGAGGGATGAGTTTTAAGATGAACGGTGGGCAGGGGTCGAGAGGGGATCCTGATCTTATGGAGGAGATTAGTTCCGAAATCTGCTCGTGGGGAGGATTGGTTAAAATTAGAAAACATAGGGGAGGAAGTGTTAATGGGAGGGTGTGTATTAGTGGGTTCGGGGTTGGCCTGAGAGGCGAAGGTAGAGTAGATGGAGGTGACCTTGTCTGAGAAGAAGTTAAAGGGAGTTATAGAGGGTTTGAGAGGTGTCTGCATTAGGACACACGGGAGGATTAGATAGTTTGTTTACTACCTTAAACAGATGTTTGGAAGAGTGTTGAGCCAATTCTATCTGGGATAGATAGAAATTGCTCTTTTCTGTAATGATGAGCTGTTTATATTTGGCTAGTGCGTCCTTGTATTTCATGTTGTCGTGGGTGCTGTAGTTTTTGTGCCAGTGTCTTTCAAAATTTCTGCAGTGTTGCCTTTGGAGTCGGAGCACCTCTGAAAACTAGTGGGCAGAGGGGGTGATCCGATAGGTAAAGATGGTCTGACGGTGCCAAGGTGGTGAAGGCTCTATGTAACCACAGTGAGTAATTATTGGATGCTAGATCCGGGTCAGTAGTGGGAATGTCTTGAGTGTTGGAGAGGGTAGTTGTGAAGAGGTGGATGTCTATGTTCTTCTATGCTCTGGTGGGGTGCGGGAGGTTGGAGTTTCGGATTTGGATAGTGAAGAGAACTGCTGCATGGTCTGTCCATGCAAGGGGGATGACTGAGGAGAGGGCGATACTGCTGTTGTTGGTGAACAGACCATCGAGGGAGTGTCCCGCCCGGTGGGTGGGTTTAGTCACTAGCTGAAGGAGTCCTGCTGCTTGTAGGTCAGTTGTGAGGGGAGAAGTGTCTTTATCATTAAGGGGTTCTAGATGGAAATTGAAATCTCCTAGAATAGTGTAGTCGGGGGCTCCTGCTATAGGCTCTATTAGACTGTCTAGCTCTTTAAGGAAGTCCGTTCGAGGGCCTGGCGGGCGGTAAATAAGGGTGCCTTTAAACGATTGATTTTTGGAAAGGGAAATAGAGAAGGTAAGCGCTTCACAAACTGGGGAGTCTAAGGTTTCTATTTCAGTTGGATAGAGTTCTCGATGGATAATGGCTTAGCCACCTCCCTTTCTGATTGGTCTGTCCAGTCTGAGTACACAATAGCCCTCAGGCAAAGCAGCACAGAAATCAGGTACTGAAGAAGGGTCACCCCAGGTCTCAGTAATGAAAAGGAGGTCTAGATTATGGCTCGTTAGTAGCTCTAGGATTTCATATTTGTGCTTAGGAAGGGAGCGTGGGTTTATGAGAGCAGAGGTAATGTGTGCAGGGAGGAGGAATGGGTTGTGGGTGGGAGGGGAAGGGGGTGGGAGAGAGGGGGCTAGTTTGAAGGTGCATATGGGACAGTGTGTAGAATGTTTATTGTTTCTGGAGTCAAAAATAAGGCGGGAACAGTGGAGGCTGTTTCCTTGGAGGCTGTGTACTCCAGTGGGTTGAATGCCTGCGTGTGGTTTGTGTGGAGGGTGCGTACTCCATTGGCTGTAATGTTATGTTATGTTATTTAATTTATACCGTGTGCAGCTACTCGAAAGTGTCCCAGCGGTAACTGAAGGAAATGACCAAAATGAGCACAAAACAGCAACTAGAAAAGCAACGTTTTCAGTTTTTTCTTAAAGAGCAATGGGTCCTGGATGCACCGAAGAGTCAAGGACGACGTGTTCCAAGCCAAACTGGCTTTTCGCACAAACGAGATACCACCCAGTCTTTGGCGGTTGAACCTGGGGGTCTGTAACAGCCACTGGGCGGACGGCGCAGCTGTTTTCCTGGTGTGTAAAAAGCAAACCTCCTCTGCAAATAAATGGGACCAAGCCCATGGTGGGCCCTATGAGCGATGGTCAACATCTTAAATTTTAAACGCGAATCAACTGGAAGCCAGTTCAAGGAACGCAAATGTGCCTTGATGTCAGTCCAAAGAGCAGTCTGGACGCTGAGTTTTGAACAACCTGCAATTTCTTAATAAGGTAGCCCGGGCTGCCCACCAAGAGGGCATTGGTGCATAGTCCAAACGGGACAAGATGAGAGCCCGGACCACAGTTTCTCTGGCACTGCCTGGCAAAAAGGGAAGAAACTTCCTCAAGATTTTCAAGGTGCCAAGCATGTGCCCGCCAGCTTCTTTATTTGTGTAGAGAAATTCAGGTTGTCATCGAACCAAACGCCCAGATTTATTGCGTCACCTTTGTCTGCCACGGGGAAAGCCTGAAGGCCAAATCATGTCTTTAAAATCCAAAGTGACCGAGCCATAGAGGAGCACTTCCGATTTCCCTTCATTACATTTCAGCTGTGCATTGGCCAGCCACTGGAAAACCGAAGACAAACAATGTTGGGCCGCCACAACCAAGTCATCCTCCTTGCTCCAAGAGAACATGAGCTGGGTGTCGTCAGCATACGCCATCACTTTGGCCCCTAGTGACTCCGCAAGATAGACAAGCGGAGTCACTTAGATGTTAAAAAGTAGGGGGCTCAGTGATGACCCCTGCGGCACCCTGGTGGTTACCTGCTCAGAGGCACAGGAAGGAAGCCAGACCCGCTGTGTCCGGCATTCCAAGAAGGACTTAATCCACTGAGCCGGAGATGCCCATCTCTGACAGGTGATCAAGGAGCAGAGAATGGGTCACAGTATCGAAAGCCGCAGAGAGATCTAGCATAACCAATGCGGCTCTCCCGCCGGCATCCAAACACTCCCGGCCTTTATCACCTCAAGCAGAGCAGACTCCATGCTATAAGAAGCATGGAAGCCAGACTTTGCTGGATGGAGCAAGCCAGATGTCTCAACATAGTTAGTAAGTTGGGGGGTAATGACTTTTTTGCAAACCTTAGCCAAACTAGGTAAGAGCGAAATAGGGCGGTAGTTCTCAGGAAGCAAAGGATCGAGAGACGGCTTTTTAAGGAGAGGCAGAATAAGCGCCTGCTTCCATAACGTTGGAACATACGCCTCTCGGAGCGATTGGTTAACCTTTAAGTTCACTTCTGCATTAATGGTGTCAGCCACATCCGACAGAAGCCTGGCAGCACATGGGTCATTGGATGAACCCGACTTAAGTGCCTTCATAATCCTGAGGGAGCTGGGCATATCCACCACACTAAACGTGGGAAACATGGGGGCTGAGCCAGCCTTCGGCCCGGCCCGCAGCCCACCTATAGGCTTCCTAGATGGAGTTGAAAACGTCTCTTTGATACTAGTGATTTTATCCTTAAAGAATTTTTCCGGAATATTACACCAAGTATCGGACGTTGGAGCCCCGGTCACCTGGGCACTAGGTGGCAGGAAATTCTGTACAATAGCAAAGATTTATTTTGAATTGTTATTAGCCCGATGGATGCGAACCAAATAATACTGGCCTTTGGCCAATCAAATGGCCGTGTAATAAAGTTTTTGTTTGGCTCGTAGGGCATCTTTACTCATAGGACCATAGCTCCCAGAACGCCAAGCTCTCTCCCACACTTTACACGTATGTTTCAAGGTCTTAAGCTCAGGCGTGAACCAAGGCCCACGCAGTCTATCATTGATGGAATTATTTGTTTAGTGTCCCATGTACGGCAGATGGGAGGTGTATGTTGCTGTCTACTTTTTAGCTAGTTTCTGCTACATGGTTCTACATGTGGTGTTCTATGTTCTGTAAAGGTTAAATAAGTTGCGCTCTTTTAGAGTGCCCATTGAGAGTTTTGTGTTTTGCTCAAATTTGTTGTGCTGATGTACTTTGTGACGGGCATCCGGTCTTCTGCTCTAGACTGGTGTGTCAGTCAGTCAAACAAAACTTTATTTGATTTGTTAAAACCTTAAAAGTACATTTTCCACATTCCGTGATAAGAGAAAGGACAGCAGCAAAGCATGACAATATTCAACAAAGAGAAAGAACAGCAGCATAACATGATAATATTAAAACCACAATTACACCTCAAGATACATGTAGTTTAACTTCTCTTGTTCCTTTTAAAACGGAGTATTATAATATTTATTTAACTGGTGTGGAATGTTGTAAATGATATGGAATGTGTGATGTCATTAGCTTGACTGTCCTATCCCTATCAGGTGAAGTTTAAAGTTTACAGCTGGGGCTCCACGACCTCCAAACACAGCTCCGACTCGAACCACCTGAAATGCATCCTGCTAAACACCCGCTCGATCCACAAACATGCCACAGAACTCTGGGACCTACTCGACACAGCGTCACCAGACATCGCCTTCCTCACACCTGAATGAACGCATCATCAGCACCAGACATCGCTATAGCCACCCCGGACGCTTACAAGATCATCCGAAAAGATCGCACCAACCAACCTGGAGGAGGCATCGCTATCGTCCATAAGAACACCATCAGAGTCACGACCAGCTCCGACGATAACCTTGCAACCGCCGAACACCTCCACTTCCAGATCCACACCGACCCCAGGACCACACTTAGAGGCACCCTTATCTACAGACCACCAGGAACCCGCAAACAATTCAGCGAAGACATCACCGACTTCATCAGCCCACATGCTCTCCCCTCCGAGAACTACATTCTACTGGGAGACTTCAACTTCCACCTAGAAAAGAAAAACGACTGTAACACCACCACCCTTCTGGACAACCTGGCCAATCTCGGACTCAAACAACTTGTTGACACCCCCACCCATGCAGCCGGACACACGCTCGACCCTATCTTCACCTCCAGCAAACACATCTCCTTTAATCATACCACAGCTCTCCATTGGACGGACCACAGCTGTGTCCACTTCAGCTACAAAACTACCAAGAATCAGAACCCCCCACAACCTGCTCCTCGAAGAAACTGGAACAAAATCACCACCGACCAACTCCTCACATCGCTCAACCAAAACCCTCCAGCCCTCTCATCGGACCCTAACGAAGCTGCCACCAAACTCAAACACCAAACTCAAACAATGGATCACTCACAGCGCTGACGAATTAGCCCCCCTAAAAAACCACCAAATCAAACAAGGTAGCAACAAGGCCCCCTGGTTCAACGATGACCTTAAGAACTCCAAGAAACTATGCCGTACTCTCGAAAAAACATGGAGAAAAAACCCAACCACTGACAACCTGACCACCTTCAAGGCAGCCACCCGCAAACACCACCAATTGATCCGATCCACCAAGAAATCAGCATTCAAGGATCGACTCGACAACAACGCCCACAACAGCAAGGAAATATTCAACATCGTCAAAGAATTTACCAACCCCACCGCCAGCACGAAAGACATCACTCCCTCCCAAGACCTCTGCGACTCCTTATCCTCTTTCTTCTACAACAAAATCGCCGACATACATAACAGCTTTATGAACATTTCGAAAGGACAGCCCACCACTCCCAAACCCGAACCGCCCTCTAACAACCTTAGCACATGGAACCCAATCACCACTGAAGACACCATCCGCCTAATGAACTCCATCCATTCAGGTTCGCCAACTGACCCCTGTCTCCACCACATCTTCAACAAAGCAGACTCCATCATCGCACCCCATCTCCGTGATGTTATCAACTGCTCCTTCAACTCCGCTACCTTCCCAGAAAGCTGGAAACACGCCGAACTCAGTGCCCTCTTGAAGAAACCCACAGCTGACCCCTCTGAACTTAAGAACTACCGCCCCATTTCCCTCCTCCCATTCCCTGCCAAAGTCATTGAGAAAGCCGTTAATAGCCAGCTCGCTGCCTTCCTGGAATCAAACAACTCCCTCGACCCCTCACAGTCGGCTTTAGAGCCAAACACAGCACCGAAACCGCCCTCAATGCAGCAACAGATGACATCCGAACGCTTCTGGACCACGGAGAAACAGTTGCCCTCATCCTACCCGACCTCTCCGCCGCCTTCGACACAGTCTGTCGTAGCACCCTCATTCAACGCCTCAGCAACGTCGGAATACAAGGAAAAGCCTTGGACTGGATCATCTCGTTCCTCGCCGGGAGAACCCAGAGAGTCCGACTCCCCCCATTCAAATCGGAGGCCACCGAAGTCATCTGCGGAGTCCCACAAGGATCATCACTCAGTCCCACCCTCTTCAACGTTTACATGAGTCCCCTCGCATCCATCGCGCGACAACACAACCTCAACATCATCTCCTACGCTGACGACACCCAGCTGATCCTTTTCCTCACCAAAGACCCTAACACCGCCAAAACCAATCTTCATGAAGGCATGAAAGAAGTAGCCGAATGGATGAAAAACAGCCGCCTAAAACTTAACTCAGACAAAACGGAAGTTCTCATCCTAGGATCCTCACCCTCTGCCTGGGACGACTCTTGGTGGCCATCGGCCCTGGGCACAGCACCCACACCTACAGACCACGCACGCAACCTGGGCTTCATCCTAGACTCCTCCCTCTCGATGACCAGACAAGTTAACGCCGTCTCATCCTCTTGCTTCAACATACTCCGTATGCTCAAAAAAATCTTCCGTTGGATCCCCACCGAAACAAGAAAGACAGTCACCCACGCACTGGTCACCAGCCGTCTGGACTATGGTAACACCCTCTACGCCGGAACCACAGCCAAAGTACAGAAAAAACTCCAACGCATCCAAAACGCATCTGCCAGACTAATATTGGACATCCCTCGCCAAGCTCACATTACCGGCCACCTGAAAGAACTCCACTGGCTTCCCGTCAACAAGAGAATAACGTTCCGTCTCCTCACCCACGGCCACAAGGCCCTCTACAAACTAGGACCCGAATGCCTCAACACACGACTGTCCTTCTACACACCCACCCGCCAACTACGATCCTCCAACCAAGCGCTTGCCGCAGTTCCGCGCATCCACAGATCCACCATGGGAGGAAGATCCTTCTCCTACCTGGCGGTCAAGACCTGGAACTCTCTCCCCACTCACCTCCGCCTCACACAGAACCACATTTCCTTCAGAAAGGAACTTAAAACCTGGCTATTCGATAAATAATTCACCCCCTCTCACAAGCACCTTGAGACCCTATGGGTGAGTAGTGCGCTATACAAATTTCTGAACTTGAACTTGATGCCTGGAGGGGTATATGCAACTTACGCCTCAATAAAACACTTGTACCTGCCTGTTTCCTGGGTTTCCTTACCAATCTGTAACTTCTTAATGTAACAGAGGCCGTGTAGTTGACCAGTCCTGAGTGGATGCAGTGTAAAATATATATACAGATGCTGCTTACTATCATTGTTGTGGGTAGGGAGGGTCCTTGACTGAAAAAAAGGGGGTGTATTAGGCGGTCATGCGGTCCCTCCCAAGCAACAAAACTTTCAATAAACAGTATGATACACTGCTGGATCTGCTTTTATGCTTTATATAATCTCCGTATTTCATGTGTTCAATTTCTAAACAGACATTTTGAACCAGAACCACAGCACAAGGAAATAAAAACATGCAGTTAGATTTTAATGAAAACGGTTGCAAGTGTGAACCTAGTTTCTTGTCAATAAAGCACCTATAACATGGAATCTGAAAGGTTGTGTGTAGAGATTTTTCAAAGAAGTTAGGCTGTTCTCTGGAAATAATGTGGAATAAATGCGGGATAATGTATGTTTATAATTCAAACACTGGTTTCAAAAAAATATAAAATATTTAATTGGACCATATTTATTTTCACTGGCATAGCATAAACATATAAAATAGAAATAGACGAATTTGATTAAAATACACTTTCTTAAACTGTCCTCAAGTCAATAGTGGTATCCTGTAGATCTTTTATTTTCCAAGAGCATTAAGGGCAGCTTGTGACCGTAGTTAAACTGGTATCTCACTCTGGCCGCCGCAGAAGGTGACTGTAGCTTACATGATGCACAGCATGCACTACAAACCTAATGGAGTCCCAGGTATGTCAAATGTTCATATTGTGTGAAGGTGAGATTGCCTCCAAATAGCCCAAATATTGTTCTAGGAGCAAAGGTCACGTTGGATTCCATAAGGTTTAGTTGAGGTATATAGATTCTACAGGATGGCAGCAGGTTCGACTGAGGTCTCTGGTTTCCACTAGGCAGTAGTGAAATAAATGTTAGGAAAAGTTAGGTTCCCTCTGGTTACCAGCAGGATTGGTTTAAAATCTCATTCCAGTGAGTAGCTGCAGGTTTCGCTATGGGGTCTAGTTCCTATTGCCCACGTTTAGGCAAGTTCAGGACCATGGGTAGATTTGGGAAATCTAGAGGAGTCTAAGCCCTGCCTTTAATAAATCTGGATTTATGTAAAAATATATGATTGACTGTATGGGCATTCCCATGCTCTACCTATGGAACACCTACCTAATGCAGTGTAAAGTTTGGGCATGGAGACACAAATCAGCCCTTGCACAGCTTTGTAAATCTAGACTTGCATTTTGCGACATGGCTGAGCCAAAAAAGTGGCACAACAATGATGCAAAATGTTAATAAGTCTGCCCTTAAGTTGTTTGGGACTACAGTTTGGACCCATAATTATGTAGACACTATGGGGCATATGCACGAGGAAGTGGCGGAGTGAGACGTTAGCCGTCATGGCTTAACGCCGCACTCAGCCACTTCAGAAACGCAAGGCTGTGCCATATTTACAAGGATATGGTGCAGCCTTGCGTTTCCCCCTGCAATGGCGCTACACTTAGTAGTATAGCGCCAACGCAGGCACCTTTGCACCATAGTGTAGGTGTGTCTGCGTGCAGGGGATGCTTGTTTATGTGTAGGAAGGTGTCCCTTCAGGCACATAAACAATCCTAAAATGCCATTTTCTCACTTTTTCATGCAGCACACATGAAAGTCACAAAATGGCATTTTATTTACAGATTGTTTATGTACAGGAAGGGGGACGTCCCTGTACATAAACAATCCATGGCAGTTTGCTTTTTCCATGTGCGCTGCACAAGGCAGCACACATGGAAAAAAAAGCAAAAACAAAGAGAAAATATGCATTTCTCCTCATTTTGCCAAGTTAAGACGTTGGGGCATATTATCAAGGGGGTTTATCTCTGCTTTTTTGGCTTTAAAAGCCAAGAAAGCTGAGATAAAATTATCTCCCTATTACCTAGCTGTCGCTAACACCAGTTAGCGACAGCTAGTAGGAGATAGCGACCATCTTGGGCCCCAATTTGCATGTCAGAGAAATTTATCACTAATGACATGCAAAGTGGACGTGCCAAGATGTTAGCGACTGGAAACAGTCGCTAACATCGCTATCTTCTTTTACCAACTTTTGGAGATATTCGCGCTAAGCGCGAATATCTCCAAAAGCTAACACCTGCCCTAAGCAGTTCTTAGCCATGTTATCCAATCGGAGGTGGATAACATGGCTAAGAGCATTAGCTCGGTAATGCATGAATATCGCTGACTTTTCAGCGATATTCAGGAATTGCGGACGATTTTTATCGCATTTGCGATAAACCTTGGTAATACCAAGGTTTATTTGCGATAAAAATCGCCGCAGCTTAGCGGTAAATTTTTGTCTCTAACCAAGCAGTAGAGATAATTATTGCTATTGCTTGGTAATATGCCCCCAGGTTTCCCCTGGTCTTAAATTTGGTGCGGCCTTCTATTTACGCTGCTTTTGTACATAGGGGGCAGTGTCAAAATCAACGGGTGTTGCAGTGGAAAGCCCACCGCAACACCCACAGCCCACCCCTTTCATGCTAAGCATAGCATGAAAGGGGGCCTTATCTACAAGGCAGTGTTAAGCTATGTTAAGTGGCTTAACACTGCCTTGTAAAAAAGGCTAAGCCTTTATCGCCACCACAACGTCGGGAAAAAGTGACGTTGTGGTGGCGTTAGGGGCTTGTTCACCTGCCCCTAAGTCCACAATACTCAACTTTCTTTGGTGGCCAGGGAATCAATTCAGCCTAAAAAGAGTCAGCAATGTGCTATATCCTGATTTAATATTATAGCAGAGATGTGTATGGCATATACAGGCAATCCTCCTTGAGTGGGGCTCTTGTGCTGCTGATGTTATGCCACTTGTGAAGCAATTGTGGTGAATTAGTTAGGATCTTGGGGTTTCGAAAGCCATATCTCCACCCCCTCATTTTAAAAAGGATTGTTACTTCGGGAAAAATGCGGTCTTGTGATGGACTCTTCTTTTGTTTCGGCCTGATGTAATGATGAATGCAAAGCTATGTTTTTATATGAGACACGTCTAAAATAGATCAACATAGCTGAACAAATATCCAGTATTCAGACGTGTGAGCAGGGATCTTTGGTGGATTAAGTGCAGGCCTCGAATTCCATCTTTTCTTCCCACTCATGCAGAAAGCTCAGGAGGTTATTGCTGGAGAGGGAATCTGAGATCTGCAGGTTCACATCCGAGCCTTGAAGGGAGGAAGCCCCAGTGGAATAACTCATTTCATGTAGCATCTTGAACACCACTGGGGTGACCTGTAGAATGGAGAGACAAGGGGGACAAGTCAGACAATGCGAAGAAAGCACAACAAACAGGCAGCCAGAGGTGATTTGTGCAAACCTCTCATGGAGGATAAGATGTTCCCCCATTTCTGTTAGAGGTCCACAAAGTGTGTGTATCTGCGTTCTATGAATGAATGGGTAGGGTTAGTTGTGCATGCTGCTGGATAGACTTGTGCATAGAGATGTGTCAGTGTGAATCTTCTGCATGACCCCTGCCAACATACATCTGTGGATGTGTTTGGAGGCACAGTCCAAAGTGTCTCCCAATTTAAAAAATGGCAGAGGGTGAAAAGAGAAGATGATCTGGGCACCAAGTACCTGCACCATGATGAACTTTTTATTCCAGGGCCTCTGACTGTGATCGGGCCAATGCTCGCCAAGACACAACCAAATGGAGTAGAGAGGGGAGTGAGGTCGCCTGCGATCCATGAATTCAATGAGCTCTGAGGAAACAGAGATATCATTCAGCTGGTTGAATCTCATACATTAACACAAAACCGAAGTCTGCCTGTGTTCTATATACCAATAGGGACATAGCTTTCCATATATTATGTTAGGTTTTTGTTTCCAGAACAGCACAGCTTATCCTGCTCCAAGGCATCCAGCCACTGCGATTGCTATTCGGGTTTGAATACACCCTTTTAATGGCATGAGAAACAACACAGTCTTATAAGGGATGTTGAAATGTGTCTGTCTCTCTGTAAAAAAGATAAATGAAAGGAGGTAGTAGAGAAGCAGTTTCTTCACATGGGTTGATTCAGTTTCCCAATAACATCATCCTAATCAAAGAGAGAGTCAACCTACTAGTGGCTCACACTAAAGATTCCCTAAATCTACCTAAAGGGGAAATATTTATTTCATTTTATATAAATGAACACACTCACTGATCGGCCGAGTGGCATGCTTCATTATAGAGTTCCCAAGATATAAAATGTATCCGTGTGTGCTTACAACCTCGACCCTCGAGGAAGCACTAAGTATATCAGGAGAGACCTTGAGAAAATAAAACTGTCTAAACTGTACCCTAGGTTTGTAATTTAGTATGGCTCCATGTGGCAGGATTATAAATTAAAAGTGATGCCTTCAAGGTTTTATTACTTAAGCTTTTGTTTCGGTCTACATGTTTCAGCCACCTTTTTCGCCAATTTATGGTCATGTGGTTTTACTCAGGACCAGATCAGGTCTCCTGGGGCATATTATCAAGGGGGTGCGATAAAATTGCTGCCGCTTTAGCGTCCGTTTTTGGGCGAAAAGCGGCAATAATTTTATCTCATTATTTCAAAGGACACGGTAGCGCGTGATTCCTTGACTTAGCTCCTGTTTTTCACATGCCTCGCCTCGATAATGAGATGCGAAGTAGGCATGGCTGTGAAATCAACATGGGAAAATATCACGAAGGCAGCTTTGCGATATTACCAATGAGGTGTAGCAATATTTTAAATCGCGCTAACTCTGCCTTAACTCAGGAATTTAACGTCTGTTAAATTCCTGACTAAGACATACCTAACATGGGAGGTGTAATGTGGGGCTAAGGCCACCGGGTCTATCATCAAGCTTATCGCAGTTTTCCAAGGAACATCGCTGGAAAAGCAGTGATATTCCATGGAAAACCCCGCTATCACTGAAATAGTTATCCCCATAGTGCTAAGCGTTGCTAATATAGCGCTAGCTTGGCGATATATTCCAGCGATAGCCGGAGATAATTAAAAGCGCGCTAAACGCGCTCAGCAATAATTATCGGTGGAGCTTGATAATATGCCCCTAGATTCCCCAAAATCCTCATGTAATTTTGTCCTGAACAAGCAAATTTTGCTCGATCACAATCACTTAAATCATACATACAAACCGATCCAGGGGGACTTCTCTGTGTTGTGATTGGTATCACTTTCTTTTGCCTCATAGGAAGCCGGAGGGAGGCATCTTGTTAGAAATAGACCACTTGAGGTTGTCTGCATGGGACCCCTGTACAATGCATAATAATGATGGAATACCGAAGAGCTAACATGGCTCCAAAAAGCCTCATCGTAGGAAACAAACTAAGAATCATTTTAGAGGACGCTAACTTTAGAGAGGAGTGGTCGCTCATTGCATGGCAGTGTACACGTGCCAGGCTAGTACTAAAAATAAAAACAGCAAAACAACTATCAAATGCCGTGTTGATCAAAATACAAACCGAAGAGAACAACCTGAAGGCGATAGTCCAAGTAACACTATTTAAGAAACGACTACAGGAAATAAATAAGGCACTGGGCAAATACAAAGAGTTCCTGACCCAAACTTAAATACTACCACTTCAAAACGATGTGAAGAAGTTTACCCATGACAAGGTTACCCATACTCAACTACAAACTATGTCAAGACATGTACCTCAGGTACATCAGATGATGATACTTCAACAAGAGGTTTGCCCATGGACTCAGACAATGGACAGTGGGGAGTTGACCATAGACATATACGTGGAAGGAGAGGCAGAGGAACAAGAAGTATGCCCAAACAGGTGCCATGTCCAACCTACACCCCTCCATTTCAAGTACAGCCTAGCCTACTACCATTCTATGGGTGGCCCAGGAAGTACCCTCCTAAGTTCAATCAAGGTTTCCTGGCACACAAGAATAGATTCCTTTTTTTAGGATGAGGCTGGGGAAGAGGAAGAAGCAAAAAACAGAATGGAACTCAAAGTACAATAGGAAGGCCGGACCTTATAAATGAATACAAGGAACATGGCACAGGATGCAACCCCAGGGGACAGCACGTTGACCTAGATGTTAGTCTAGTTTTACCCCAGTATGAAACTCTGAAGGTTTTGGAGGATCTACTGTTTTCTGAGGACGGGCCCCACAACAACTCTAGCCATTTTGTTTTTAATATCAATGAGATGGGCTTTGAAAAATGTTTATTTGCATGTGTAGGGACTGTGCACCTACAAGTACACAGTATATCAATGGGCAGCACCTTTGCCCCAAGTACCGCATACCTATATGTTCACCATTTTGAACAAATGAAAATCATGACCCAAAGAAATACACACAGGAATTATACAGAACTTTGGAGAAGATACATCCACGATGTGTTGATAATTTAAAAGGGAGACTAGGGGGAGGAGATTGAATCTGTGGAATGGATCAACACATAAAATGAGTATTCGAAGTTTACGTATAATATCAAATTAACTTTTCTGGATTGTAAAATCTTCCACGACAAAAGAACCCCAAGGATGGACATATG
Source organism: Lissotriton vulgaris (assembly GCF_964263255.1). Lineage (NCBI taxonomy): Eukaryota > Metazoa > Chordata > Amphibia > Caudata > Salamandridae > Lissotriton > Lissotriton vulgaris. Next base: position 313,618,030 of record NC_141695.1, read on the forward strand.
CCAAAAACCTACTGATAAGAACGGTCTTCTCAGTTTCGACTGCTTCCTCCTGCACCCTCTATGAGAAAATCTACCCTTTGGACAATTTCTTAGACACAGAAGATACTGCAGCAGGATGGAAGATGTAAAAAACACAGGCCAATGAGCTGAGCAACAAATTAAGGCAAAGGGGATATCCTGAAGCAATAATACACAAATCCTTCAGGAGGGCGAAGAACAACATTAGGGAGGCATTGTTTGAACATACATGAAAAATGAGGAAAGACAACTTTTGGTGGGTTGCTACCTATTCAGTCTTATCCAATCAAATCAAATCATGAAACTGACCAACAAACACTGGCATATCCTAAATACTGGCAAAATGAGTTTCAAGTAACCACTGATTGTACACTAAAGGTCAAGGAACATTATCAATATCTTAGTGCACACCAGGGATAGCGCATACTTAAGACTCAGAACAGAACCCCTCTATGGAGTTGACCAAATATTAGCAGTCACTACCGGTGAGGGAATTGCAGTGTATGCACAATAACAAAGTATTAAAAACAGGAGATGTGGCAATATGGGTAAACAGACATGCCAGTTATAATTCAACGTGTGGTTTATCTCATTACACATCCCTGCAACTTAAGATATACAGGGATGACCCACAGGAAAGTAAAGCAACGCATTGGTGAACATAGGAGCAACCTCAGATGCAAGAGAATTACTACAAAAATGTCACTACATTAGAGTAGGATACATAGTGGATGATTTCACGTGGGCTGTACTGGAACAAATTAAGACACAAGATGCAAATACAAATTTTCTCAGGATCGTTTATGAAAGAGAACAAAGATCGATATACAGACTATGTACTGATGTCGCAGGATTCAATTATGAAATTTCATTTCTGAACATATAAGGACATTCTTTTTCACTTTGTTGATGGGGTGTTCCTCATATTGCAGACTGAAGCTTAGCAGTACTATGTATACATTGCAAATCTGACCCGTGTATAGGCCTTCTGAATAGGGTGGAAACCACAGTACCAGTTTATATGGGTACCGTATTTTCCGGCGTATAAGACGACCCGGCGTATAAGACGACCCCCTACTTTTGTTGATAAAATGTAGGTTTCGTGCTATACTCGCCGTATAAGACTACCCCCACTTCCAGCGCAGCCCAACGCAGGATGTGCATATAAGCTTAAATTCAGATGTGTGTTGCCACTGGCATTAGGTACAAGGTTTAGTTCTAATCTGTCATATTTCATTGTACACACATTGTGCGGACAGGTAAATGAGGCACATGCTCTTCTTACATACTGTCGATTGAACTTTATTACATCAGTGAAAAAGGAAACAAGCTAGTAGCACATAGTTCCCCAGAATACTTAATGCTATTGAGGACCAATAATAAGGCTTCCAGAGACTTGCGTTATTCATCCAGAACTTCTGCAAACAACATGGCCTCATATTATGTGCCTGGCACAAGTTTGCGAATGCTCATGCACAGGTGGACATCACCATGTGGCAACTGAAAATCCTGTCTCTTGCCACAGAAAAAAACAGCATCGGTCTTCTGTTAAAGTTAAGCTGCACCATTTCCTATTGAGAAGCGATCTGACTCCTTCGGGTGAAGTCCGCGCTATATAAAAACGCATGAAAACATACCGTCAAATTTGGTACCCGGCGTATAAGACGACCCCCGACTTTCCAGAACATTTTAAGGGGTTAAAAAGTCGTCTTATACGCCGGAAAATACGGTATCCATATATATTTGTGATGACAGCGAATGGAAGTTATCTCTTAATCTAAAACATTACACAACTAATAAGCTTTTAACTAATGGTCGGTTCCTGTATAATATAACAATGACAACAAGCCAAAAAAGGTACAGCTAAGCATAAGGACACCGTCTCACGCTTTACGCAGTGACTTCAGACGTGGAAACCAGGAAATGAAAAAAGACACAAGCATGGCTTGGTTAGCCTTTTGGCGAAGAAAGAAGGACAGCAACATTGCGGTTGTCTCTTTCAAAGACGACACAAATCTCTTCAATTCTCTTTTGATGTGTTTGACTTGTAGGCTGCCTGCCTGTAATCTCCTATGAGGTCTACCAAGAACCTTACTGTCACACGTAAACTGTGCATAAATACATTTGGTTTGTTCATAGCTCACAATCTGAGCACTACTGAATCCATGAGTTGTGTGTCCCTTTTCTCTAGAATCTTCAAAAACTGAACAAAAATATATATTTTCTGCCTGGCAGTACCACTGACTGAGCAGTAGGCAAAAGTCCAAAGTCTGCCAGATTCTAAAACAGATTCTAGTGGGGATAAATCAAGACTGATTTGCATATATCTGTGATTGGGGATGAGGGTCTGAAAAGTTTCAGTATGCCATCCATCATCTCCTTGTGTTTGCTTTGTTTGACCTATGTTGGCAGGATATGCCCAGACGTGGGTCCCTTGATCACTTTGCCACTGAATTCCAGCTATCCTGGCTGATGAGGGGTGTTACCCTGAACCGGTCCCAGGATGCTTGTTTCCGGTCCAGGAAAGATCCGGCTTGGCAGTTCGGGCTGGACGATTCCCACACGGAACAGGGTCAAGACTGATTTGCATATGGCTGGGTCTGAACTGAGGTGGCAAAGTGAGCTAAAAAACGAGGATGGATTCAACCTAGATCTGTGTCAGGGGGTGAGTGTCTGAAAAGTTTCAGCACTATGTCAATCATCTCCTTGTGCTTGATTTGTCTCTGGCAGTCAGAAATATTAAGGGCACTATTACGATGGCAGGCAGATAACGAAAAAGGGACCGACCGCCAGAGGTGCGGTGGTCCCGCAAGGCAAATTAGGATGCACCCTCCCCACTGGCGGGCCCATTTTTGCCTTAAACATTGCGGCGGGCGGTGCTGTTAACAGCACCCGCTGCAATGTTAAAGGTGCATGTTGTGCATTGCAATGCCACCTTGTGTATGGCAATGAAGGGGGGGTACCACAGACGTCAATCTCTGCATGCCTTTCCATGGCAGAGTCTCCGCCATGGAAATGCATGTCCACTGCACACATCATAATATGGATGGCCGTGCCTGTGAGGCACCGCAACCATATTGTGGGCCTTTTCCGCCCGGCAGGCAATCGTGACGATTGCCTGCCGGCGGAAAAGCGGCGGACGGTCTTTCCGTCCGCCGTGCCATGGTAATATGGCGGGGGTAATTGGCGGTCGTGCGGGGAGTTATGGCATGCGGATCGCCACTGCCAGTCGGGCGGTGGCAATCCGCACGCCATCATAACAACCCCCCCTAAGTTCCTAACTACTGAAATTCTATTATTTATATGAGTAGGGAGGGAAGGGGGCCGGGTACGCCTGCCACAAGTGTTAGCTTTATTTTGGAAGCACTGCCTCTTCTAGTTAAAGGCACTTAGGCTCCTGAATTCATACAAAAAAAAACACAATAGTGCACTTCCCATTTTGAATGTGTGTTTTTCCCAGCTGTATATCATTTCTAAATGGCTCTGGCTATATGCCAGATAAAGCTTTGTGACACCTGCTGAATGTTAGTCTTCACAGAAGGCATGTAATGTTTAGAGCTACTTCCAATCCTCCTCCCTCTGTGTGTTTACTAGGATTCAAGTAATTGCGGACTGAACATGGGGAAGAAAAAGGCAGCAGTGAGCGAGCTTGGTCGAGCCATCATTAAAGAACGGAACTTGAGCAACCGAGGCCAGAAGAGCAAGGATTCCTGGGTGAGTTACTGTCTGTCAGTACACATGGAAGATGTGCACTACATCCCAGTATATGCTTAAGAGGACTAGGAGCAAATGTCACTGAGGTAATAGAACGGCAGACCGGAATTCCACCACGCGCGGAACTCCCCGGAATCCCGCAGATTTTTTAGGTGACTGCGGAATTCCATGGAACACAACTCTGCGAGTTCCGCCCACACCTAGTTACTAGATACATCACAAGTAGAACAGTGTGCAGTGCAGCACTTCCTGAACATGGGGAGAGGTAAACCTTATTGTAACCACCAACGTGTTAATTCTTTTGATTAAAAACCAGGGATTTCACAGCATCATGACAGTAACCAGAGATTGGTGACATGAAACAACACAAAAAGGTGGTATGTCTAAAATATAGAAAATAAAAATAAAAATAAAGACAGTGTCAGGCAGGTCCTGATGAGAGCGAATAGATCATTTGTGGCTAAGACAAGAGCTGAAGCACGTTGATCTATTGAGAAAGGGACCATTGACACTCCTTTTTGTCCCCCCTTTGTGGGTTTTAACCTTCTCAGGGAGTCTCCTAGTTATAAAAATATATATTATTCTGTTAGACACCTTAGGGAATTTTAACATTTCCCAGTCCTGCATTTGTAATATAGATCGAAGAGCTCCTCCTAAGAGCAGGGTTGACCCCACTCAGTGACAGACCATCTCACTGGGAGAGGACTCAATGATGAAGCATGCTACATAGAAATATGTGGGTGAAAGTCCTTTTTCAAGGAACAGGAAACCCGTCTCTTAATGGGTATTTAAACCTATCTAAGAGGATCCCTCACTTTTGTCCATGTACAACTCCGGATGTATAACATCTCAGCTGTTTGATATACCAACATGTCAGGAAGCACGAGGTCAAGAATGCTAGCCCAGGCAGTAAAAGATTTTGGGCTCTTTTGCCTTCAGCACAGGATTTCAGTAATGGTGGAATACATTCTGGGCCAAAGGAATGCAGAAGCATCCACAAGTGATCAGGCTGTACAGCAAAAGCGGGGTCCATGCACAATAGGCCTTTTCACACCTCACTTGAAAAGACAACTCCAGGAGTTTGTCAGTTGGAGGCCAGATCCGTTGGCGAAGGCAACAAATGTGAAAAGCTCCTGTATGCATTTTCCTAGTTTTCCATGAACCCTTGACTAATGGCTCAAGCGAGGAGGTAGAAAGCGGAACTGGGTCTAGTGACTCCAATTTGGAGAGCACAACCGTGGTTTTTGAATACTGTTAGAAATGTTTTGGGATCTACAGATCCATAGACTAAAATCCAACAGGAGAACTACACCCCTTAATGACAGATCAATTGACACTCATGCCATGGAAAGTTTCAGGCAGCGTTGGGAAGTACCACGGATTTCACTCCAAGCTATGTTTTTCATTAGGCAAGCTTGGCCTAGAATAGATCTACCCATAAGAGATATTCTGCTTTCTGCGAAAGATGAGTGTGTTGGTACAACAAAAGCAGTGTGGATCCCATGGGGGTAAATGTGCATTTGATTATACATCTTCTATCTCAGGTGGTTTTGGCAGCTCTGGCTTACACAAGGCTGACATCCCATTTCAGAGGTATTTGCAGAGGCTGCACAATTAGGTGCAGCAATCTGGATCGCATTAAAACTGGAAAGGCCAGAGAGCAATACTCCTCTTGCCGCCTGATATCCCTTATCAATTCTGAAGCCAAAATCACAGCACAAACTGTCACTAATAGACTAAACCAAGGCATTTCCTCCCCGGTACACCAGGATCAAAATGGTTTCATGTCTGGCTGAAGTATCAGGCGCTGTTGCAGATGACTACAACTTGTTTTCGCTCAATTATGTTGCATTCTCCTTGCTCTATTAGTAGTTCTCTCTCCTCGAACCATCACTTCTATAACCCTGGTGTGCCACCTCAAAGCACAATGTCCACAAACGGGAAACCTTGTTTACAACGCAGGTGTTACAACACGTGTCATTACAACAAATGTTTTACAACGCGAAATCCATTATAAGACGTCATTACATCGCATAATCCATTACAACGCATTCCCAAAGTAACGCCCCAGCGGACTTAGAATAGTAATTGCGTTGTAATGGATTATGCGTTGTAACGACATGCGCTGTAATGGATTTTGAGATGTAAAAAATGCGTTGTAATAACGCTTGCGTTGTAAAGTGTCATTCTCCACAAACATATCGGACGGTGCTTGGAAATCACTTAAAGGCATTCTAAGACATGATTGACTTCTAAAGTGCTCTTTCTATTCAAAAGTCTATGGGGCATATTATCAAGAACAGCGTTAAAAATTATCGCCGGTTTAGCGGCAGAAAACTGCTGCTAAAGCGGCAATAATAGGCTTGATAATATGCCCTTGAGAAATCCAATAGAAGTTCATGTTCTGGTGTAAACCTGGGCTTCTATTGGAATTCTCCAGGGCATATTATCAAGCCCATTATCGCCGATTTAGCAGCAGTTTTCTGCCGCTAAACCGGCGATAATTTTAACCCCATCCTTGATAATATGCCCCTATGTTCCACCCAAAAGGTGTTTCACTCTGGCAAACCTCCGCAACTCACTTCTACAACTTTTAATGATAACAATGAGTTAAGAGATAATCATCATCATTGAAATGCTGTTACAATTCAATTTTTAGAGCGAAACATTTGGAACGGAGACCTGCTCTGCTCTCACCATAGGCAGTAAGGAGAGGCCATTTCACCCTGCAAGGTAATTTCTTTCTCACCATATCTGCAAAATGAAAGGCCCAGTTTAATAATGGTGGATATACTTTTTTCCAAGCACTCGCATGGTGGAGCTGTATTTCATCTGTCACTAAAATATGAGGTACAAGGAATCATACTACCAGTCCAATCCCGGGTCTCCGAACCATCCTCAGTTTGGAGGTGCCAAAGCATGACTTTAAGACTCTTACTGTAAAGAAATTCCAAACCACCCACAAGTAATACAGTGAATTTCACCATGGTGAAGTAGCCGGATAGTTCTTTTCTGGCAAAGAGAGGAAGTAAGATAGTTTTGTCTCCCAGTCCCACACTCAACATCTTACTCATTAGACCTTATCTGAGACATACGGAATGATAGTTCCTCAATCCAAATTGCAAAAAAAATGAAAAAGTAGGTGTTGGAATACGAGGCAGCATCTGTGAGGCCTGCACAAATAACATGACACATTTGTCCTTCACTGGGAACCAAACACCCTAGGGCAGCGCCTGACTCTCAGAGGGTATGCAATTAACATACAGTATCCTAACTGGTCTAACTTAGAGTCAATTAGAGAAGATATGTGAAAAACATTATCAAAAAGGAGATAAGGAGTCTCTTTTGGTATTTCATATAAGTGCACACGGCATCATATTTATTACAAATATAAAGAGGGGAACACACAGTAAAAATAGATAATTTTGCAGTTATTGCAGCACTGCAAAAGACAATGTAATACATTCAAGAAAACCCAAATTGTACTTGGTGCTCAGTGCAAGTGAGTGAACGACACTGTAGCAACACAAGTGACAATAATCAGCGACGGCGGCGCAGGTGACTAGTGATAATTATGTATAGTGAGTAAAAGACAGCAAAAATGGTTCCTCATTTGTTTGAAATGAACTTCAGTGATACAGGTATTGTATTAGGAACCATATGGTCTGGGGCGCCTATGTTCGCGCTGGACGGTCAATGGCGTTTCGATCCTTTTCAAATCAGGATCATCATCATGACTTGGGTAAGGTGCAGTGCTGCAGGAAGGGGCAAGGAAAGAGTGTTAGCCAGGGGGCATGGGAGGGGCAACATACAGGTAGAGAATGGGCTGGCAGAGAAAGAAGCCTCTATAGAAAGGAATTGGTGCAAGGCGGGGTGGAGCAGGAAGTAAAAAAATGAAATAAGTGGAGGGGTCAATTAATTGTAGTTAGGCAAGACAGAGCTAGTCTGTAATGGTGCTGGTACATGCAGTCGCGTAGGTATCCCTTAGATGAGTAGGTCAGGCAGGGTCCTGCAGGGACGTCAAGGAGAGTGGATCATGGTCATGCAGTGATAAAGAACAGGGGAGGGGAAGGGAGTGAGAAAGGAGGTAATATTTAATGGAGTGTGATGGGACTCTGTAGGGAAGCAGCGAGCAGAGAAAACCATAATCCGATGGGTCCTGGGGTGATATCGAATCATGCGGGCCTCAGGAGGTAGTCAATGACTCTCAGAGGGTAGCGTTGCAGAGCAGTCTGAGGCTTACTCAAGGGAGGTGGTGTGGGCTAGTAATCGCCATTTGCAGGTGCAGAAAAATAACACTCAATAATTGATTGTCCAGTCTCTACTTTGCTTATTAAACACACACACCACTCAATACAATACACCAATTTACAAATATACATAAGCTGATGGAATTACTTTGTGACATTGCATAACATCTCCACCCCTCCTGCAAGGGGCGTGGGGTCTAGTACCACCACTCCCATGTATGTACATCATCTTGCCCCCAAAGCAGTGAATTGGTCTTAATCTGGAAGGAAGGACTTGGGCACTGGCACCATTCCAGTGGCGACCCCGCCCCATTACCTCAACAAGCATTAAACAGGCTACACCTGCCTTGGTGACACATGACCCTGACTGAGCATCTCCTACGGACCATACAGTATGCACCTCTACATCTTCGGAGCTAATAGTCTGGGGTCTTCACCTAAGCGCAGCAGCAAAAATACATGTTTAGGCACACTTTATAATGACAGTACTCAGCACATTTGGATATCATTAAAAATGCATTGCAATTACAGCCCCTAAAGGCATCACAGATGATCACAGGATTAAGTTATAAATACAGTTAGACACCCTAGCAGGAGTGTCTAGCCACTTAAACCCACTTTGCTTATGACATCACCTAATACCAATACTTCACATTGAAGTCAGTCCCTCTAATAGAATAATGTTAGTAAAAGCATTTGTGGTGCAATTACACCTCTTCACCTCCAGGGGATGCCTTCTAACAGATATCCACCACCTTAGACTTTCACTTCCAAAAGCACTTTTAAATCACCCTCACCTAAAGAACAAAAGTTCCAGCCCTGAAGGTTTAGAATGCATGCTGAGCCATTGAGGGATTATTCTCTCCAATTCCCCAAGACACTTAGGGTGGGACTTTCTTCTTTGGGCTGGGGGAGGTTGCGTTGCTCCTGCAGGTCCCTCTGCCCCTCTTTCAACAAATGAGGGTGACCCCCCTCCTTTGGGGGCCACCAGCATCCAAAACAGCCAAGTTCCTAATGCCTTGCAAGGCATTCTGGGGCGCTTCATACCGGTTTCCCGCATATTAAATGAACGGCTCCCCCGCTGTACTGGGGAGAGCCGCGATGTGTGCTCCACGCCGCTTTGGATGTCTGTGGGAGGGTCCGGTCCCACCCGGACCCCCAGGTGAGTCATTCGGCTCGGGGAGCCCACCCCCGGCCGATCCGCCCATTTTCGGGGGCCCAGTCCCACCCGGGCCCCTGGCACTTCTCTGGTTCGTCTTGAGGGACCCGGTCCCCTCCGGGACCCCCGCATGCCCACGCGTTGGAGGGCAGTTTGGGGAGCCCACCCCCGGCTGCCCCTGCCGGCTCCCCGCACGACCAGCACCTTTGCCTGCTGCAGCGGGAGCCGGCCCTGCAGTTGTGGTCTGCTGCGGGCAGACACGGAAGCTTGTGCCTGCCTCGGGGGAGTGCAACGGCACTCCCCCCTCCTCCAGCCACACTCCAGGGCATGGGGATGGGGTCCTGGGCCCTTAGGCCACTTCCGGGGAGGGGGACGCGACGGCGCCCACCCCAACGTCCGCATTCTTGTTGGGGCCCGGAGTTGGGGTCCCGTGCCCGCCTCCTCTTCGCCGGGGGCCAGGGTGGGCTCCTGGACCCCCGTAGGGGTGAATATTCACAGGGAGCGTGATGGCGCTCCCCAGCTTCGCTTCGGGGCCCGGGATGGGGTCCTGGGCCCCTCCTGGGCCTCTCTTCTCCTTGCCAGAGGCCACTGCCTCTGCGCACCGGTCCTGGGACCTTCTTCTGGCGCTATTAGGGCCCTAGGGGCAGTCAGGGGGTACCTCATTCCAACTGCCCATTGCACCAGGCTCCAGCACTTTTTGCCTCCGCAGACCACACCCCAGAGAGACCTTCTCTTCCTGTGCAAGTACTTTTTAAAAGTTGAGTAGGGGCTGGCAGGAAGTCTCTGTGTGTCCTATCAAACAGCTACACATCACTTCCCTGCCCCTGCTCCCTCCTTCTTGTCCAGCCCCTGGGTTTGTTCAAAATGGGGGAACATCACTTACAACGCATTTTTTACAACGCACTACCATTACATCGCAACCATTACAACGCATACCATCACAACGCATTGCGCTGGGGGGCGCTCTAGGATAGGGAATATATTTAATTTACTATCCAACACCTTCCCTGCTATCCACGGGGACTGGAGTTGGAATAGTAAATTAAATAATTCACTATCCAGCGTCTAAAAGCATTATGCGTTGTAATGGACTGCGTGGTAAAAACCGCGTTGTAAAGGCATGCGATGTAAAAGCATGCGTTATAGTGACACCAATCCTTCAAAATGGCATCGTCCAGTGTATCTGGCCACATGGCCTCTGAAACTAAACTCCTTCCCCCCTTACTGCCGTCCCTCCTTGGTGCAACCTGGCGCCTGGCACCCAGCAACTGCAGTTGATGGATTGGCTTGTAGCTCCACCTATCTTTTCTCCTTGGAGGGAAGATCTTCGCTCTGGGAAGAAAGGTCATTAATCTAACATGCCATGGCCAGACCCCAGCCAGGGACTCGGAGAAATATGACATTTCTGGACGTCCCAAAAGCAGTACAAATATGACTTTGGACTCTGCAGAATACTAAGTTTCACATCCGCTACACTGGACATTACTGCGTGTCTGGAATCTGTAGGCTTTGTGGAAGTCATTTTAGCCATGGGCCCCACATCCTCTATGGGGAATAATGAGGTGAAAACACAGTAAAACACACTGGCTTTCCCTGGCATCTTCCTTCCCAGGGTATACAGCCTATTCCATGTTACCACCCAATTCTGCATAAGTCCTGCCACACCATTCACTCTGTAGCTGCTCCTGGACTGCGCACGCTATGAATCTCCCCTGCGCAGCCCCTACACGTGTGCACACGCATGTACACTTGTGTCTGCATGTAACCAGCACGGTGTCCCATACTCCAGCTGCTGCGCAGTGGCCTAGTCAAGCCAGGAGTACACCAGTAAAATCTCCATGCAGTCTCCTTCATTATGAGCTCACTGTGGGTGAGTCCCAGATTATGAGGGCCCCCACAGTAAAAGCTCAACAATTAGGTGCTCAAAAAGTGAAAAATCTGGGCGGCCCATAGTGTCAGAACCACCTAACAGTAGGTTTGACTCATGGGTCAAATGCTGCTCTTTACAATTTAGCAAACACACACACTGCAAAAAGTGATGAGGTGTGACTGAGCCCTACAGACAAAACCTTATGAAACCATGGAAAGAGACTTCCAAAGGTACTGAAAAAATAAGACTATACAGAGGGCAGGGTGAAATACATGTTGCCTCCTAGATGTCCATACTTCTCAGCCGAGCCCAAGTTCCCATCAAACCAGTGATTTACTTGAATCCAGGGTCATCTCAACATCAGTTAAGTTAATTATCTCATTCCGAATCCTAAGAGACCCTCACTGGATTTCCAAGCCAGAATTGAGTTTAAAATTGTATGCACCACACATAAAATATTGTATATACTTTCTTCTGTCAAAAGATCCAACAGCCACAAAATCCTGAGAAGCCACAGAATGTCTCCCATGAAACCACGCAAGAAGAGCCGTAGCAACACAGTCTTTCTCAGGAGCATCAATCTTGTTATGGAGCTCCTTGTCTGTACCCATCAGACTCTCCGAATCCCTCCTAATCCTCAGAAACATCTGAATAGCTGCCTACTTGATCTATACTGTGGCTAAAATCTGCTGAGTAGCTACTAATGAAATGGACAATACCCCTTACTCTTTTTTCCCCACACCTGTATATTATCTGTTGACTCTTTTCTCCACCCTCTCTCACTTGTCTGTCCAATCTTTCTCTGATTACCCACCATTTCCATACTATCCCTTTATATATTTTCTCTCTCCTATTCTACTATATTTCTTGTCTTTCCCTGTTTCCTTTACTCTCCGATGCTATCTACTACATTACCAACTTAACAACCTTTGCTTACCCCTACACTACATATGTTAACACCCCTGTTCATTCTGTACTTGCATCGCTCTCCTTATTGTTAATCTGCCTTTATTAATGACCTACAGTATTCTGTGTAATAGGAAGTTCAACTTTGTTCATTTTCATACACAGAGCCTTAACAACTCAGAGCGGAGAGCACTACATAATGCATAGATGAATAAATAAAACAGTCCTAGATTTGGTAGGCACCGGAAGTTTTATTTACCACAGTGGTATACTAGTGTTGGAGTGCCTGGTTAGAGAAGGCTGGAAAAGATGGTTACTTAGTTGATGCGTGAGCAATAGCGGTTATTTAGGCAAAAGATCAGATAGTGGACCTGGGAGAGTTATTGGTTACATAAGGTAAAGGTGCTTCAAGGGAATGAAGGTAGATACACTAGGCATAGCAGTTCAAGTGCTGGCAGAATTTTATCACAAAGAGATGGTTTAGTGTGATACAAAGTCACCTCAGTGAAGTAGACTCAAGAGGCTGAGGTGATGGGATAGACACAAAAGACAGAAGCAGGTCAGAGACTGTATGGCAAACAGAAACACAACAGAGGAGCCTGTACCTGTCACAAACTGCTGTGTTGTGTACAAGACTGTGTACTCCTCCTTCAGCACCTCCTGGGGTTCGCCCGCCTGGGGATTCTGGGTCATGGTCCAGAAGCCTTTGCACTTGCCCAGCCTCATTCCGCAGATGTTGCCACCTTTCACCTCCAACAGCAGCCCCGGCACTAGGCTCCATAGCACAGTGTTGATCATCCTAGCCACTTTCTGGTCACTTATCCATGCCGAGGGTTCAGGAAGCACAATGTCCTCGAGATCCTCTCGGGGCCTGGAGACTGGGTCAGATGTTAGTCGAAACCCCCTTTGGTTCTGCACCGTAGTGGTCAGGACCGGGACACCGCGGTAAAACACTTTCACCTCGAAGTCTGATGCTGTAGAAAAACATCAAAACCTCATCTGATGCAGGCATACAATGCAGTAAAAACACAATTGCACTGACCCTCAAATGATTTGCAAAACCCCATGCACAGCTTGCAAAAATAAATGAATAAACTTCACACTGTCTCATAACTAGCAGGACCCCTCACACTCACAGAAAACTACTAAGAAGATTATACAACATTACCAGCAAACTCTTAACAAAGTGCATTATGGTCAGCAAAACATCAGACTACAGCAAATAACCTGTAAATACTCACACACTACATCAAAGAAGCAACATGTCACATACTTCCTCACATGTCCATTATCTTACACTACTTCTCATGATCTGCAAAAAATTACGAGTATTAGATATGATAATATATTACATGCCAATATAGCCTCAAACATTGAAGTACTTGACTAGCAACACTCCACACACTTAATTGCGACTAACAAAGTGTAATATATTGCATTGTGTTCCCCCTTCATCACATGGCGAGCACTGCCTTACACATGGAAGCCAACAAACAATGCTCATACAATGCAAAACATGACCAGATATGCATCAGACTGACATATAATGAAATGAGGTGCAAACACTAACACACTACATCACCACCACCCAATACATACCACAGGCGATCCAAAATTAGATAGAATATGACAATATTGATAATACTCAAACTCCTTGTCCAGACAGTGCTGCTTTTATTCTTTATCATTAAAGGCAAATTTGACTTTTAAACACAGGCAAGTAAAAAAAACAAGAACAGTTAAATATATATGATGTTTAGCGAAAACCAAAATATGCCGCCATCTTCTGAGGCTGAGATATGACTCCACGTATTGTTATAACATGAATGTGCTAGATGTTCTATTTTATTCTTTTGGGGTGTGCTCAGTGATGTGTAAGACTTTGGAGCTCCTCAGTTTAATATTTCTTGGTACACAAAATCTCAGTCAATTTGATAGAAGTGTATTAAGGGGCTACGGTGAACTACTGGAAAACGCCATAGGCTGCATTTCCAGTAAATCAAAAACTCCTCACCCTAAAACACACCAACAGTGTCCTAAACCAAGTAAAGTAAACAGTGATTTTTTAGGTCTCGCGCCTAGCATTGCAATGCGCAGCATTGTCGCGCAGAGAGAGACCTCTTGTATGAGCTTCAGAAAGCTAACCACACGCTCGTGCGTGTGGTTTTGCTTTCGCAGGCTGGCATTGGCTGTAGCGTGCTTTTTAAAAATAAAAACGGCACGCAATTGGGCAAAGGCAGGTGCATGTCCTGCCTTTGCTCCGCCCATTCCCGTCCGCGTCGGGGACGCGCATCAGCGCGCAGCACAGACGACATGCTCCCTCGCCCCCCCCTCTCTTAATTTTGACAGGCTGTGAATGTTCCTATTGGGCTGTAAAGCTCTTTGCAACCATCAGAGCCTCCCTCCCTAGCCCCTGTGGATCGACTGCGATATGACTCCAGTTTCAGCACCAACCGCATTTTAATGTTGTCAAAAGTAACAGCAACAGCCTGCTTGGTTGCTGTGTAATTGTGTTGGTTTAATCTACCAGTTGCGGCGAGATTGTGGTTTTGTTTCCATTTTAAAATTGCACCTCGGTCACCGTAGAAAGCTGTTCAGCGTCCTGTCCGCCACAGTTCTAAATTTTGCATATCGTATTCAGGGATGCCCAGAGGGACGGCTCCGTTATTCATGTGTAAGATGTGCGGAAACTGAGTCATGTACCAGCCTAAGAGGTCTCTGTCAGTGTCCTATGTCTGATTACTTTCCACAGAATGATGGCGGGACAAGATAGGCAGCAGACTGCTCAAACATAGCACCACCTAATACAAAGTCTCAGAAAACCGCCAAAACCCTCCACAAGTTTTAGTCGTAACACAGAGTATCTGATTATCTATGGACGCTGTTCTAGATTCCTGAGTGTGGGAGGTGTGTTGTAAGTGTGGTATATTGCACAGCATCTGGTCCAAGTCGAGGTCTTTGCTGAGTGTGTTTGTGTCATGGTGAGTGTTCCAGTGGACTTCATTGTCTATGTCATTTCACAGGCATGAACGGCTTTTGGTTATACACATGTATATAGAATGCTGGAGCGCATGAGGTGTAACAGGTTGAAGCCTTATATAATACTTATAACTATTGCTTTACCATACAATACAGCGCCTGATATGCTGGCCATAGTATTTACTTCTTTAATGATTATATAATACATTAGGATTCGTTATTGTCTTACATTATATAAGGACATTATATTTAAGTGATGTTTTATATTGTATCAGAGTGTGTATGTGATGTGGCCATTTTTATCTAGAGGCAAGTCACCGCCCCCGTTAGACAAGGAGAGGGCAGATGGGGGCAAAATTGAGATGAAGGTACTGATTTTCAAAAGCATTTATGCATAAGGGAAGTGCTACTGCAAGCATGCTATTTTACATGCTCTACATGCTTTTGTGAGTTGTCCCCAAAATGTCAAATTCCCTATTAGCAGAAGTCCAAGGTAGGGGACATCATTTTCAACTTCTATGTATTGTATATGAACATTCAGTGAATATTCCCACCCTAGATGTTTTTGGGTCTAATTTACAAAGGCATGTAAGAGTACGTAAAAAAGTACTACACAAGTACTACTTTACATACTCAACAAGCATTTGCAATGCAATAGGTCTCGCATTATTAAAGTTTGAACTATTGGCATTGCTAAATAATGCTACACCAATAGCTCAAACTTTAATAATGCGAGAGCTATTTTATTGCAAATGCTTGTTTTTTATAGTGCCACTTTGTAAAATACATTTTAGGTGCAGGTAGAAAGCATGAGCTGTCATCAGGGAGAAATGGACATTCATTCTTTGACCTCTGTTTTTGAGGGTATTTGGCCTCTGTTTTTGTGTCTTTCTGGAGCAAAGGGCCAACACTTGGAACTGGCCAAGGTGCTTATGGAGAGCCAAAGAGAAGATTGGCATTGCCAGGTAATTACCAGCCACACAGGATGCGTTGGAGGGCGAGTGTCACTACAGTAGGATAACATTCTCTGTAAAAAGGGATGGCTACTTTACACCGCTCAACAGCTAACACTGATTTCAGTGGTCATGTACATCATTACCCGGTGTGTTTGCGCACATGCACACACACACACACACGCACACACGCACACACACACACACACACACACACACACACACACACACACACACAAGATTGCACCCCCCCCCCCCCCCCCCCCACACACACACACCGACACCCAAGAAAACAAAACCGTGCTCAATATATAATATCATCTGCACACCCAGCAGCAATGCATGGCCAAATGAACATCACATACTGCATCCACATAACAGCAAACACTTCATACACTGCATCTTAAAACCATTACAGGCACAAACACTGCTTCACAGAACCCTGGAACTAGACCTTGATGTGCTCACAACTGCCTACATGAAACACATGCTAAAAGAAAAATGCGGACAGTTTGTGCCTTCCAACTCTTACCCTCCCAATTGGAAATGGTCCTTTCCTAGGCAAACATACATAAGGAAAATGCTACTTACCAGTATGCATCTGTTCTTGGCATGTAGAGGTGCAGAGTTACACACTGTTGCATAGATCGCCATCTAGTGTTGGGCCCTGATGTTTGCACTGGTTTTTGTCCTGAAAAGTTATTTGGAAGTCACGAGATAGGTGACTCCTACTTTGGATCACATTCCGCATGGGCATTCGCTTCATCTTCAGATTGTTTTTCTCCATTAGGGAAATTAAGGAGCTTTGTAAGAAAAAAGGAAGGATGTCCATGTAAGCTGTATCTAATTAAGATAATACTGGAACAGATAAAGGTAGCCGGGGAGGCGGGTGGGCCGGTGTAACTCTGCAGCTCTACATGCCAGGAACAGATGCATACTGGTAAGTAGCATTTTCCGTTCGAGGCATATGAGCTGCAGATTACACACTGTTGCATAGATTATATAGCAGTACCCCCTCTTAGCAGCGACCACCAGTATCTATTGCAGTAGTTTGAAATAGTGTTTAAAGTACAGCCCTGCCCACAGTAGCTTCTTGTTTAGTTTGCACATCTACACAATAGTGTTTTGTGAATGTGTGCGGTGTAGACCATGTAGCTGCTTTGCAGATATCATCTAAGGGAATGTTCTCTAAAAATGCCATTGAAGCCCCTATCTTTCTTATGGAGTGGGCTTTAGGAGGAACTGTCGTAGGGATTCTGGTCCTACACAGAACTGTGCATAGAGACTTAGAACCTCAGTGAATTTGGGTGTACCAAGACTCACCTCAGTATCCAAAATCCCCTACCAGACTAGCAATCACTGTCTCATTGGTTCTTCCATACCCCCAATGATTAGACAACCCAGAACATGGACTTAGAACACCTCAGGTAACGTGGAACACATGAACACTCTTTCGTTATACTAACATACCAATCCAGAACAAGGAGTAAATGAAGACACGTGCAAGTTTGAAATATTTATTTCTAATGGCGTGTTCTCAGGCGCAGTATCTTAGCTAATACAAGCAAACATATTATAAGCAACAAGGTTATCAGCATAGTTACTAGTCCATAAAATACAAAGGGAGAAAGTATCTTAAAATGCTAAAAGGAAGAAGGCTAGATAGTACCTCAATCTTACCCTCCCTTGCTAGTATATTATATTATATCTAAAGAAGGTCTCTTTGGGTTTTAGAAAGGCGGCTCCATACCTCTGGTCTTAGTAGAAAGGGATCACATCATCTTCTACCCCAGCTCTCTGCATGCGAATACTCATCAAGTGTGTATGCATGCTCTGCGCAGTGCATTATTAAACGCGCCAAAAGCCAGAATTGGCCACAGCTGCATATGTGTTATGTCTAGGACGTGTGCTGATCAGACCTCACAACAACTACTGTGTTGAAATAACCTTGAAGGCCTCGGCACTCACTGTTCAGACATAGCTTTACAAGCAAAGCTGATACAATAGGAAAACATATTATTCTCGTGTGAAGCAAAATATTCTACTCGGCTCAAAGCATTAATAACAATATGTGCTGTGTGCTGAAGCAGCAGAAAGGAAAAATGGTGTTTAAACTTCTAATAAGCTCATGCTAACTTAACACAGTGTGAAGGCAAAGCCTATCTACATGACACCCTCCCTTTATCCGAGCACGGATAAGATAAGGGGCACATTTTTGGAATGCAGAGTTCAAGAACAACAGTCAGCTCAAATTTGCCCAAGGGAAAAAAATAAGAAGAGAAAAAAAATGTTGTCTTCTAAAATCCTCCTAGTCAAATAATAAATGGAAATCCAGTAAATGTTAGTCATTGTCCTTCCTTAGCAAAGTCTATAAGCCTTGGGCAGAGAATTTTTTTATATAGAGGTTTGAAAAAAATAAATAAATGTCCTCGGTTATGGGAGAGAGAAGTGATGACATAATTCAACCTTACAATGAATAAGCAAAATATGCAGCAACAGCCTCCAACGGGAAGTCACTTATCATCCGAAAATAGTTCAGCCATCCAATTTAACAGTGGGAAAGAACATACATGTTCTTCAATTACCGGAGCCTCAAGCACCATCAGAGGACAACTCGGTGGGTTTCAATGAAGCTGTGTGCCAAGAAATCTTGCGCCGCTGCGAACACATTCCAACGACCCAGTATTCCATGCATCGCTGCAAAGGCCATATTCCCTCCATTAGAACAAAGCAATTCATGAGCAACTAAGGGGCTCATAAGCTGATTATAATCCACATCGGGAGACACCGTATTGCAGAGACACAATCCAGGGCAAAGTCGAAATCGCAACTCAGGCAATGAAAAACAGGCTGGACATATGTAAAGTTGGAAAATCGAAACGATAATCCATAAGCTGCACTCAAAGTTGCAAGAGGCAGGTCTCCATAGTACTCAAGCGTTCGGTTGCGAAATAGCGCCAGTCGTGACAGCTCGTCTCGAAACACAGGACGTGCATCCATTTTGAATTAAACAAAACAGCAAAAGAACGCCTGCAGCCAGAGCCAGCAGTAAGGGAAATCCACTAAAAAGGCTGGAAAAGATCGAATGAAAGAAAGCAGGGAAGACACCGAATATAGTTTGAAAAGAAGTCACAAGGCCACTCCTTACAACTTTAAAAAACCTGGCCAGCCCCATTGTGGAGGATGCATTAAAGATAGTGTGAATTAATTCACCGAAATGCAAAGGCAAGTCAGTATTTAATAAAGCATGCACCTCTGTGCGGGTGTTAGCCACGTGAAGGACGAATGTCTCACAAGCAGATGTGAGGGCAACTTCTTACTGGGGCAATAGAGCTCTTATGCGACTCATCTTGTTGAACTCAGCTTTCAAGGTCGGAATCTTGGGCCAGATGGAAACATCAAGCTTCCCATGCGGCGGTGGATACATTACATTCTTACAGCAAACAACACGTTCACTGACGGTAACTACAAAAGCAATTCCTTTTTTATAACCCACAACAATCTTCATTGTTTAAAGTAAATTGCCAGTAATGTAAATGTGGCACGATAGCAGGCACAGGTGTACCTTTCAAAATACAAGCTAAATTTGGCTCATTCTGGTTACAAGAGCCATGTAATTGGATATGTCTACACATCAATGAGTGATCTGGTGTTTCAGTGCAATCTTCACCATTCAAATAAACTTCTTTACCCTCCCTAAGGCATCTATAGGTAAATGGAAGCGACCAAGCTTCATGGAGATAAGCACTACCAAGAGGTTCATATCTACCAATCGCAAAGTACTACATACACCTTCGAACTTGAACAGAGGGAACGGGAGAGTTATTAACCCGTGGATAAGCCACGTTGCTGAATCGGCCTCCGCCACAGAAAACGGTAATGGTTCTAACCTTTCAATGTGTAACATAGAAAAGGATGCATCTTTCATTGACAGTAAACGCTGCTTATCAGTCAAATTAAAAGGGGCAAACAATGATGACGTGTTCATGCAATGCCATGGCACTTTGCCAACTTTCAACGTTTGTAAAGTCCATACAAACTGCATAATAGAACGCAATTGATTTTGACCATGGTACAAAAGAGACACTTCATCCTGCACAATATCAACAACAGACGATACAATATTATCTAACGTGTAAATGCGGGAAGAAAGCGTATTAATGCTGTTATCTACAACTGCGAGCACTTTCTCTAAATTAGCCTGATCTATAGCTCTAATGCAGGTAGCCGCCTCAATCTGCAACGCTTTCTAGACTTCGTTGTAAATAGCATATATCCATCTTTTAGATCTGCCGTTAGCCGGGCCCTTTATAAAATCATTCAGATCAACATCGTCAGTCAGTTTAGATAAGTGTAGTTTAACGGACGTCAAAGTGGAATGTTTGAGCCAATTCTGACATAATATACCTACAGAATAGGTGGTAACAGAAAGGCCACTTTCAAACAAGGGATCCACCCTGACCTGTGTAAAGCCTGGAGCTTAAAGGAAGAATTAAGCAACATAGTTTGTAACTCTCTGATCGAAAATTTAGTGGCATTATTCCAACTGGAATATTCTTCTAGTTCAGGAAAAAAAGGAGCTTTTAATTTTTTAGTAGTAGCAAATCCAAAGCATGTTGGCTGTGAAATTGTAGAATTCAAGAACAACATTTGGTTCGGGATGAGACATGCACGGTGCAAAGCCTCAGTGCCTTGCACTTGCCAGTTTTTAGAACCCCAAACTGATTGAAGGTCAATTGCATCCTTCCACAACTCGTAGCCGCCTACAGCTAACTGGTCTAGAAAGGACTTCGAATACAATAATTTAGTATCGGTAAGTCTAACTTTGGATGTGGACTTTTCGGTCATTTTAAAATAAAATGCATTGGGAATTTAACTGATTAAAATCAGTAAAATAAGTGAACCTTTTCAAAAAGGAAGCAGAACTGCCTTGTATAGGAGCTGGACAATGTTCCCATTGCGTATAATTCACAGTGTTGCTCCTGATATTAGTTTTATGCAGGTAGTGATTGCCAAAATGTTGGTAACAATATAAATCACCGTAATTAGCAGATTCTAAATACAAATCTTCAGCTTCAAAGGCAGCATAATATTTCAAATCAGAAAACAAGGATTTTACGGCCTGAACATCCCAATCATCAGAACGTATATTCTGTTTAATTACATCCCCCATAAAAACTCTAAGCACATTAGGGACATTTATAACCTCAGTGGGCCCATGAATTTGAAAACGAACTGCATCCCATACTATCCCATCTAAGACAGGCCTAGCAGTGATGTTAACAAAAGCCAAGTCTCTCTTCAATCTGTGTGATGAGGTATGGGGAGCCAATGTTCCATTGATATGTCGAATGCATGTTCTCTCCTCGACATAGTGTCCATTGACAAGTCGAAAAAAATACACCACATAGCCAATTGACATGAAAAGGTAAATTGAAAAAAGCACCAACCAAATGTAGGTCCAAGGGGGAATCAAAAATGTTTTTTAAACAATTTAGCCAAAACAGAGACCTTTGAAGGTTTCTTCGATGTTTGTGAATCAGTGTCAAATGAAAATCTGGATTCTGTAGCCAAGCGAGTTTGCAAATCAGGCATCGATAAGTCAGTTGGGTAAGTGTAGTCAGTTTCATCAAGTTGAGTACCAGGCAGTGTACTCAATAAAGGACTAGAAATTGCAGGCATCTCAAGGGCAACATCAGGCACTGGATCAGAAGCCGGGGCCAAAACAGAATTTCTCAAAATCGAAGGACATGAGGCTGCCGGTGTCATACTACGAAGAATCGCCAACTCTGAGAATCTTGACATTGTCAATGGAGATATAACTGTTTTCTTTATGACCTGGAAGTGGTGGTAAAATGACTGTTCTTGTGCCCTTCACACCAAGCACCGGAACTGGAGCTCGATAAGAGGGACCAAATTATTTCTTGTTTTCGATCTTCTCCCGAACCAGTTCTCCAACTTGGGGTAGCCAGCCAACTACCGGGATCTGCAACGCATCATCCGAGTTGGAGGACAAATGTTCCTTTGCAAGACTGTCTCTCATCTCTTGTAGATTCTGTAAAACATTGCAATGTTCATCTTTGTTAAAGGAGGCAGCAACAGCCGCCTGGTCTAGACCGTCAAGGTCCGGTACAAACATGTTGATACCAAAGAGCATTTTGTATGGGGTCCACCCACCCAGAGACCTTCTAGGGAGATTATTTAGAGCACGCTGCACGCTATTGAGGTGGGCCAGCCAGTTCCTGCCAGGGCCTATAACTCTAGCTGTCAAAGACTGCTTTAAATTTGGGTTTATTGGTTCCACAACACTATTACCCTCACGTCTGTATAGAGACGAAAACTTGACTCTGACCCCCAACGAAGTCATGGCATCCTTATACGCCTTAGAGGCCAAAGCCGGACCCTGACCCGAATGGAAGGTACCACAGGCAAAAATCCCTACAAAGACATGCAAGTCTCTTATGACAGTTCGTGAATCAGGGCTGCGGTGTGGCCACACCCACACAAAACGTGTGCATGAATCAACTGCTACTAAGATGTACTTATATGCAGTATCAGAAGAAAAAGGACTGCAGTGATCTAAATAAACACAACCAAGTGGTTTTTAAGAAATGTACAACTGTGTCTGGGGCGGACACGCAGCAGTTAAAGGTTTAATCTGCTGGTAAACGTCACAGAGAAGGACATAATCACGCATCTGATTGTACAGTCCCCGCCACCAGAAACGTTGTTGTAACTGAGATACAGTAGCCAAAACGCCCGCATGCGCAGATGCAACACCTTCATGGGCTGCAGTAATCAGCGCTGGCCTGCGTTCCGCGTTGGGAATCAACCTTTCACCAACGTCAGGTATTTTCACATAAGGAACTTTATCAGGACTTAAGTGGTATGAATACTTCAAAGGGAACCCCTACGGATATTTACTTCCCTTCTCAGTCACAGCAACAGCTGCCAA
This sequence comes from Lissotriton vulgaris, assembly GCF_964263255.1. Classification (NCBI taxonomy): domain Eukaryota; kingdom Metazoa; phylum Chordata; class Amphibia; order Caudata; family Salamandridae; genus Lissotriton; species Lissotriton vulgaris. The sequence goes on from NC_141695.1 coordinate 313,640,834, forward strand.
GATATCATCATCAATCTTACTTTTGGAACGTGTAACTGATGCAACCAAATATGTCAATACTGCTGATTTTGCGGCCTCATCGGCCAAAGAATTGCCAACAGCGTGGACTCCTACGAGCTGAAGACCGAGAGTATGAAATACAAACACGAGTGGCAACTGCTTTTTAAGCTCAGCCACTCGGACCCAGATGATTTTATGTTTTATTGTGCTACCCTTGGAATCACGAAAATCATTCTGAATCCAAAAGAACAGGTTTTCATTGTAAGACTGGATACAGTAGTAAGAATCAGTCACAATAAGAGTCATCACACTAGGCTCAGCGTACTCCAATGCAAGCATCAGGGCACGAAGCTCTGCCAATTGTGCGGTGCAGTCCCCTAAAGTCTGCGTGTGCACGACACTGGACTTGAACTCATCGTTCACCATGGCACCTACCACAATGGCGCAAGCTGAAACGTATGCGTGCTTCGACCCATGCGCAACTTGCGAGGAACCATCAGTGTATCCCAATCACAGTGAGAACGGTACAGAGCCAGCGCAAGGGCTTTAGCCCACTCTTCTGCAAAATTCAGCGCATGCTCCTTTGAGACAGTGTGCGTGAAACTAGGGAGGATCACCTCCTCCCCTCTCTGAGCTGCAAGAACAAAAGGTGGGGGTCAGTCAGCCTCCGGTAACAAAATGTCATAGGTAGTCTTAAGATTTTCCCAAAATACCCCTTTTATGGTACGTTGTATGTCACCTTCAATTAAAAGGACAATTTTATAAAGTCTATCGGGGGAGCTACTCTGGTATCAGCTGTCTCCACAACAACATACTGGTCAGTCGCTGTCACCTTCAGTAGTGGACGCAGGGCCTCTCGCACTATGGTAATCTCCGCCGCGCTGTCCAGCAAGGTCAGAGCCCATGTCAGATTCCGAAGCTGCGTTCTCACTATCTGTGGCATATCGCGCTGTTAAAGCGGCAACTTTATTTTTCTGAAACTGGGGTTTTTTCTGTGTCGAATCGTCCTGCATGCCTTTACCGTCTTTCGGGCGGGGTTGGTCGCGTCCCTGCTGGCCACCCCGACCTCTGCCGCCTCTTCCACCACCGGTTGATGAGGCCGATGAGTTCTGAAAAGAACGAGGAGAGCGTTGTTCAGAAACCTGAAAACGATCAGGAGATTTTATTGTCGCGCAAGTCATAAACACGTTCTGTAAGTGCAGGCACTGGAGATGCAGGACATGACCCCTGTTTCTGTTGCTGTTGCTTACCCTGTTTTTGTTTTTTCGGCCAATTTTGCTTCTTAGCCTTGGGCTGATCGTCAGTTTCCGACTTCTGCCCTTCGGGTTGTTTTTTCTCTTTGGTTGAGAAAGGCTTGACACCCAAACTGTTACGGCCCACAGTTTTATAAGCCGCCGTAATAACTGGCGGGGTTTTCAGCATCGGGAACAGCCTGCAAAGTATTACCGCATCTCCCTGTCAAGGGAGAAGCTTACCGCATCTCCCTTGACATTCGCAAGTACGAGATCGGAAACTACGTCAAAACTGCCGCAGAGCTGCATAACCTATTCAACTGCTGCCTCAGATCCGTGCTCATCTTGAACACGTTTAATGACCGAGGGAAGGACGGTCATTGACGGAGTGCCAAAGCACCTCGTATACCCCGCCGCAAATATCTTACCTCAAGACTCACAGTCGCCTGCCTCTGGTATCAAGTCTTTAGGCAAACTAATTGTCAGAATCCTGTGTTTCTCAACAGGAGTTGTGTTAGGAAATACTGCTTTCAGCTGGCCGAATTTCTCGGCAAGCCAGAAAGGCATATCATCCTTATCCTGATGGCGCTTGCCCATCACTGCATTAAACATAACAGGACTAAGCTACATACCGCTCAGTCTGGCTGGAAGCGCCGCAGCACCTAGGGCTCCGCCCGGGAGGTTGCGGGTAATGTATTGCACTAACGACCGAATTACACTAATTGCGACAGTATGTAACAGCCATAAATCTGCAACGGGAACCGCTCCATGTCTAGGATTCAGTGTAAATCCAGACAAAACTGGCCAGGTAGCACCTGGAATGGACAAAGGACCTAACCTTGAGCCTAACAAAGTGTGGGGTAGATCGCCATCAAATCAAACTCGATGCCGCCAAGCATTAATCGGAACCTCCTGTGTCCTATATGGAACATATTCCTGTGGCACGACAGTAGCAGTATAAGTGTCGAACACATTAGTATTTGCGTTCACAGCCGGGAAGGTCACCCACGAATAGAAAATCTCAAATGGGAAAGCTACTTCCGCACTCACTACCATAATAACGGTCATGCCCTTCAATCCGACGTTATAAGCCTGCACATGATTGCGAACCGCAATTCGACCATGCTGCGGTATATCAACGTCAGCCATAGTGACACAGTGAGAAAGAGGTACAATAAAAAACTACGTAGCACAACTGGGTAGTAATTCAAAAGGAAACCGTTTGAAAATATTCAAGCTTGAAAAGACCTATGTAGCTATAGGTAGGTTTGTCCAACACCACTGTCTTCCAGAAACAGTAGAGAAGGGGGTTAAGGACTGATATAAGCACTACTCAAGCGTCATGTAATATGACCACCAACGATTGGGCGCCATGTTTGCAGGGATTCTGCTCCTACACAGAACTGTGCATAGAGACTTAGAACCTCAGTGAATTAGGGTGTACCAAAACTCACCTCAGTATCCAAAATCCCCTACCAGACTAGCAATCAGTGTCTCATTGGTTCTTCCATACCCCCAATGATTAGACAACCCAGAACATGGACTTAGAACGCCTCAGGTAACATGGAACACATGATCACTCTTTCGTTATACTAACATACCAATCCAGAACGAGGAGTAAATGAAGACACGTGCAAGTTTGAAATATTCATTTCTAATACCGTGTTCTCAGGCGCAGTATCTTAGCTAATACAAGCAAACATAGTATAAGCAACAAGGTTATCAGCATAGTTCCTAGTCCATAAAATACAAAGGGAGAAAGCATGTAAAAATGCTAAAGTGAAGAAGGCTAGATAGCGCCTCAATCTTACCCTCCCTTGCTAGTATATTATATTATATCTAAAGAAGGTCTCTTTGGGTTTTAGAAGGGCGGCCCCATACCTCTGGTCTTGGTAGAAAGGGATCACATCATCTTCTACCCCAGCTCTCTGCATGCCAATATTCATCTGCTCAGTGCATTATCAAACGCACCAAAAGCCAGAATTGGCCACAGCTGCATATGTGTTATGTCTAGGACGTGCTGATCAGACCTCACAACAACCACTGTGTTGAAATAACCTTGAAGGCCTCGGCACTCACTGTTCAGACATAGCTTACCAAGCAAAGCTGATACAATAGGAAAATATATTATTCTCCAGTGAAGCAAAATATTCTACTAGGCTCAAAGCATTAATAACAATGTGTGCCATGTGCAGAAGCAGCAGAAAGGAGAAATGGCGTTTAAACTTCTAATAAGCTTATGCTAACTTAACACAGTGTGAAGGCAAAGCCTATCTACATGACAGAACAGATAACGTATGTTTAGCTTTGTGGTAGCAAATTTGTATACATTTGACAGTCCACTTGGCTATCCCATTTTTTGATATAGGGTTGCATTTGTGTGGTGGGGAGAAAGACACAAAAAGTTGTTTGGTCTTACGAAAAGGTTGAGTTCTCTCAATGTAGTATAGCAATGCTCTTTTGACATCTAAGGTGTGAAGAGCTCTTTCTGCGACTGTTTGTGGCTGCGAGAAAAATACGGGCAGTTCCACAGATTGATTGAGGTGGAAGGAAGAAATGATCTCAGGAAGGAATTTAAGATTAGTTCGGAGAACAACCTTATTATGATGCATTTGCAGGAAAGGTTCCTGAATAGTTAGTGCTTGTAGTTCACTAAATCTTCTTAGAGAAGTAATAGCTACTAGGAAAGCAACTTTCCATGTTAAGAATTGTAGCTCACATGTATGTAAAGGTTCAAAGGGAGGTCCCATTAACCGTGTGAGAACAATGTTTAAATTCCACACAGGTGAGGGTGGTGCTCTGTAAGGAATTATTCTTTTAAGGCCTCCCATAAACGCTTTTATAGCAGGTACTCTGAAAAGTGATAGATGCTGTCTATTTTGTAGATATGCTACTATGGCAGCAAGATGCAGTCTAATAGACGTGTAGGCTAAGTCACATCTTTGGAGGTGTAGTAAGTAGCCTATGATGTATTGAATGGACACATCTAGGGTATTAGTATTGTTGTTGTCACAATATATTACAAAATGTTTCCACTTGGCTGCATAGCATGCTCTAGTGGTTGGACGTCTAGTTTCTATAATGACGTTCATGCAGTCAAGAGGAAGGTTAAGTAAGGTAACCGAATTCTAGGACCTCAGGAGCAAGATCGCAAGGTTGAGCTGAGCTGGGTCCGGGTGCCTGATCTCTCAATGGTTCTGGGTTAAGAGGCTTGGAGATAGGTATAGCTTTTGGTGCGGTAGTACGGAAAGTCCCAGCAATGTGGAGCAACTAGAATTAGGGTTAGGGAATGTTGCTGTAGTTCACGCACTACTAGTGGAATGAGTGGGAGAGACGGAAAAGGGTACGCAAATCTGCCTGACCAGTTCATCCATATCGTATTGCCTTTGGACAGTGGGTGTGGATTTCTGGTGGCTAAGCTTGGGCATTTGGCGTTTTCGTGAGTGGCAAAGAGGTCTATCTGAGGTTGTCCCCACATCTGAAAGAATGGTTGAAGAACTTGTGGATGAAGTTCCCACTTGTGGATCTGTCGGCTTAACAGATCTGCCATGGTATTTTGTACCCCTGGAACATGTTGGGCTAAGAGGAAAATGTTCTGATGTATGGTCCACCGCCACATGCTCTGTGCTAGCTGAGAGAGTTTTAGAGAGTGTGTCCTGCATTGTTTCTGTATTTAGTACATGGCTCTCATGTTGTCCGTATGGACTAATACAGTCTTGCCTGATATTTGCTTTTGGAATGCTTTGAAGGCTAGGAATATGGCTAGTAACTCCAGGTGGTTGATGTGGAGTAACTTTTGTTGTGGTGTCCACTTGTCCTGCATGGTGTGTTGCAGTAGGTGAGCTCCTCAGCCGGAGAGCGATGCGTCCGCTGTTAATACTATCTGAGGAACTGGCTCTAGGAACGGTCGCCCTTTGGAAAGGTTTTTCGTGTTCCACCACTGCAGAAGCGGCGAGTACGACCGTCCACCAACACTACATCTGTTAACTGATCTTGAGCCTGGTTCCATTGTCGTGATAAGCACCCTTGAAGTGGACGTACCTGGAGTCTTGCATGAGGCACTATGAATATGCAAGAGGCCATCATCCCTATGAGTTGCATGAACACTCGATCTGGAAGGGAGGATTCTGGTTGAAATTTTGTGAGGAGAGCTTGCATGTTTGCCACTCTGACAGGAGAGGGATAAGCCAGGGATTTTGAGGGGTTTATTGTGGCACCAAGGTATTGTTGTATGTTGGACGGTTGCAGATGGGACTTGGTGTGGTTTACTGTGAACCCCATGTCGTGTAGAAGTTTGATAGTGGCATGAGTGTGTTGTACACACTGGATGTATGAGCTAGCTTTTATGAGACAATTGTCGAGATATGGAAAGATGTGAATGTGCTGTCTTCTTAAGTGTGCTGCCACTACTGCTAGGCACTTGGTAAACGCTTGTGGTGCTGTTGTGACTCCGAATGGGAGTACTTTGAATTGATAGTGCTGACCATCTATTACAAACCTTAGATACTTCCTGTGAGCGGTGTGAATGGGAATGTGGAAGTATGCGTCCTTGAGATCTAGGGTAACAAGGAAGTCGTTTTATGAAAGGAGAGGACTTGTTGAAGTGCGACCATGTGGAAATGGTCCAATTGTATGTAAAGGTTTAAGGGTCTGAGGTCTAGAATAGGCCTTAGAGATCCGTCCTTCTTTGGGATTAGAAAGTAAAGGGAGTAAACTACCTTGTTTTGTTGGTGCTGGGGAACTGGTTTTATTGCATTTTTTTGTAAGAGGGATATTACCCCTTGCTTTAGCAGTACTAGATGCTTTTGTGACATTGGAAGCTGTTTGGGTGGTATGTTTGGGGGGTCGATGTTAGTTCGAGACAGTAACCTGCTTGAATTATTTGTCGCACCCACCTGTCTGATGTGATGTTGGTCCAGACAGGAAGGAATTGTTGCAGTCTTCCCCCAACTGGAGTGGAATAATGTGGGGGAAGTGGAGGGAAGTCATTGGGTAGGGTTGGTGGCAGATCGGGAGTTGTTAGTTTCACCTCTGCCTTTGTTATTGTTACCCCTGTAACTACCTATTTATTAGCCCCTAGTGAAGGTGGATTGGCTAGTGCTTTTGTAGGAAGTGGAGGGGCTATCTGAGGAATAGCCTCTTGTGGTGCCTCTGTAGGATGAGCGATTAAAGGAGTGTCTGGGAGCTTGCGACTGCAAGGCTCCCATAGATTTAGCTGTGTCAGTATCCTTTTTCATTTTTTCAAGGATAAGTCAACATTAGGGCCAAATAGGTGTTGCTCATCAAATGGTTGATTGAGGATGGAATTCTGAACTTCAGGTTTAAAACCTGAAATACGTAGCCAAGCATGCCTACGCAAAAGGACACAGGTGTTAATTGTCCTTGAAGCAGTATCTGCTGCATCTATGGCACAACGGATGGAGGTATTGATGATAGTCTTACCTTCCTGAATGAGTTCATTGGCCCTATTTTTATATTTGTCTGGGAGATGTTGCATTATAGATTTCAGCTCATCATAATGTGCACTGTCATAAATTTGCTAACTGCGATGCGCCATATGTTTGCTGCCTGTGACGCCGTTCTTTTTCCCGAAGCGTCAAGGAGTTTAGACTCCTTATCTGGTGGGGGGCCTCACCTGATATTTGGGGATTGGCCCTTTTTCATGCATTGGAGACTACAAGGGAGTCTAGTGGTGCGGGGCCTCTAATGTAGACTGGATCTGTAGGGGCAGCCTTATACTTTTTCTTGATCCATTGGTTGAGGACTCGAGCCCTGACTGGATCCTTAAATACTTCTGGTGCATACTTAATTACCCCCTTAAGCATGGGTAGAATTAAAGTGGACCTTTGTTTGGTGTCGAAAGTGTCCATGAGAAAATCTTCCTCCACTGGGTCTGTGTGTAGGTCAACCCCATGGTATTGGGCAGCCCTATGGACAAGTTGGTTAAAGCCCATCGTGTTCTCTGGGGGGAAGGCCTGGATAGGTATACATCATCCTGAGGAACATTAGGGACGTCTGGGGTGTTATAATCATCCCATGGGTTAGGGGAGTCAGGAGGAATAGGGTTTCCTAATGGTTTATGAGCACCTTCCCGTATAATCAGAGGTGCTATCTACATCATCATCTTCGTCTACTGGAGTAGGGGATGGTGTAGGAGAGTGGTGTGGTGAGGGAGCAGGTGGAGGAGGAGGAGAAGGGATCCTTAATGGAGAGATTGCAATGTCTCTCTTTTTAGGATGAAGAGCCAGGGCAGGCGTATCCTGTGGTCACTTTTTGGAGCTAAGAGCCAATTGACCAGTTGTAGGATCTTTCATAAGAGTCTTTTGGGTAGGATTTGGCCGAAATAGTTCTTTTGTATAAAGCAGATCCTTCGATGTCGAGGTTTTCAGCTCCGGAGGTTTTTTCGGCACCGACTCGGTAGCTGTTTAGGTTCTTTTGTCTTTGAACCGTGACCTTTTGCAGTGTCTTTGGCCGGTGGAACGTGTTTTTTGGTTCCGAGGCTTTTTTTGGCTCCGAGGTATGGGAGTCAGGGCCCTTTGGTGGCAGTTTTCTGCTCGACTCCGAGTGTGCCTTCGGTGTCGAGGAGCCTGTGCCAGTCTTCGGCGCCGATTGCTTGGATGTGTAAGCAGTGGTCAGCGTGGATACCGGAAGAGGACGGCTTCATTTTCGGTGACGGTAGTGTAGTGCAGTTCCTATATTCCCAATAGGCTCTGTGCATTGGAATAGTGTATCCTGTAATTTAGACGTAGGACTGAAGTCGACTAGGTCTCTACCGAATATACTAAACTAAATTGTGTGTGTGCCAGCTAGCTCAGAGGTCACTAGAAACTTTCTCGAATGAACAAGAAGGCATTAGTTTCTGACAACCGCATAAACATGACAACTTTGTTTCCCAAAATTAAGAAATATATCTCTAGAGTCGTGGAAACAATAGATAGTTATTTTACTCAGTCAATCGTGCATGCTTCGTTTCACCAGAAGTGCAAAGAAATAGAGAGACGGGCGTTTTCAATAAAATATATTTATTGAACAGTCTTCTTTCCCAAGCATAAGAAATGAACTGCTGCAATCGTAATACTTGCGGTAAAGTACAAAGAGTACAGTACGAAGAGTATTATAAAATAATATTGTAAAAGCATGATATGGTTTCTAAGCCATATAGTACATAAAATACATACAGTGATAAATAATAACTAAAAGTACTCAACTGGTGTTTCTAAAATACGCCTACCCCGGTGTACATAACCTAGGTCTAGTACAAGGGAAGAAGTAAGTGAGGTGTAACCTAGTTTTAGTATTCTTTGCCAAGAATCTAATCCAAGAATTCTCTTAGGGTCTAATCAGCTCCGTAACTTGGTTTAGAATGAAGGAGGTCTTGTATCTCTCTCTCAGGACTCAATTTCCCAGCAACCCACAAGGGTAGCCTGGAAACACTGGAGCTGGATTTCTCGGCAGGAGAAAGTACAGCGCCTCTCAGTGCGTCAGGCAAGGAGATAGTCGAACTGCTCCAAACCACTGTGTGTTTGTTTGGACAAGTGTGGGCATATTTATACCTTGAAGGTGCCGAGTTTGACGTAAGATTGGACATTATAACATCATTAGAGACTTAATTCTCTGAAAACTCCATGAGTTCTTGGATAAATTATTATTCATGCAGGGGGAAGTCCCTGACTGCTGAAGGCGGGTTTTTCCAAGAAATCGTTGTAGATTTTTGGAACTAGTGGAAGTAGCCAAGCCGTATTAGGACTACTTGAGCTATGTCATAATATGGTTATGATTTCTATGCCTATATAAGGATACGATATTTTATACCTATATAAGGGCATGAATCGGGAAAATTACACTAGGGTCCTAAAATGCTATACAACAGTAGTTGTGTGTCGGCACCGGGGGTAGGCTGACTAGAGCCCGAGTCGCCTGAAGGCTTAGTAGGCTTCTTTACCGATCCCGAAGGTGGGGCATAGAAAGCAGTCTCTCGGTGTGCACCCGGGCCCTAAGGCGAGGGTGTGACCGAAGCCTTTTTAGAGGGTGTCGAGGAAGGGTCGGGGTCGACATGTGTACTTACGACCCGCTGTGCCGGAGTGATGTCCTTGACGTCTGAATCCTCGATTTCGGAGTCGCCTTCTTTGGCCCGCTCCTGTTCTGGGACGTCGAAGCCCTCTTGAAAGATGTCGTCGGGGATCAAAGATGACAAGCGAGCCATGGTCCGTCGAGCTCATCTGTCCCGAATTGTCTTTTTGGAGCAGAAGGAGGTGCAAGCTGAACAGTCTCTGGCTTCGTGCTCCGGTGAGAGGCAACGGTTGCACACTTCATGGATATCGGTGTGGGGAAACTTTGACCCGCATTGAGGACACTTTTTAAATGGCGTCCTTTCCATGAGCTAGAAGATAAGGCATAAGTAGGCCCGAAGGCCTTCGTCGACGACCGGAATCGAAGACTTTGAAGTTGTTGACTCGCGTCGTTAGGGGAACGCGCTCGGACAATACTGTCGGAACGGGTGAAGGATTGCGTGCCAAAAGTAGAATGGGTTCCACACCGGAGCGCAAGAACACATCTGAGCCCTATGGCAGAAAAAAACAATCTGAAGATGGAGCTGATGCCCATGCGCAATGTGATCCAAAGGAGGAGTCACCTATCTCGTGACTTCCAAAGAACTTTTCAGGACAAAAACAAGTGCAAACATCCGGACTCAACACTAGATGGCGATCTATACAACAGTGTGTAATCTGCAGCTCATATGCCTCGAACAGAGCTTTCTGCAAACAATTATCAACATTCATAGAAGAAAACAATCTCCTCTCTGACAGTCAAATAATATTCCACACCAGCTGTGAAACGAGAGTACATCAAGAATGATGTGGACTCAAATGGAGTAGTGGCACGTCTGGTCTTGCACCTTGCCACTGCTTTTGATATGGCCCACTCCTGTATGCCACTCCGGTGACTTGTTCGATAGCGATACAAGCTGCTGAGCTTGGCTGGTTTGCCTGCTTCTTCACAAACTGGTCTCTCATTTTATCACTGCCTACTTCTGCTCTGCTCATTTCCTCTAAATGGACAGACTTCTTCAATGATCCAGCATCAACCCCTCCTTTCCAGTGTCTACCTAAGCCCTCTCAAGGAGCGACCCTCCTCTTTCGACCTCGCCTGCTGCAATTATATCAACAACACACAAATTAGTCTACAAACTGTGGGCCTCATTTATGCGGCCCTACCGACACTTTTGAACTGCCGGAACGTCACTTTTTTTGCGTTCCAGTGGCGCATGGTGCCACTGGTATGTATACAAGGCCGCGTAAAACCATGTTACGTGGTTTTTCATGGCCTCAAATGTGCCCCATTCACGTAGAAAACTGTTTTTAGACACTGCCCCAGGATTTCAAAGAAATCGTAAGTCTGAGGCAGTGCCAAAAACATATGCCTGGCGGCACTACGAGGAGACAATCTTTATTTCTCCTCGTTTTGCAGCACACATAGAAAGAGGAAAAAGCCTTGTGATTGTTTTTGTGCAGGAAGGTTTTCCTTCCTGCACCTAAATAATCAAATTTACAACGAAGGCACCCTTGCACCATGCTGCAAAGGTGCCTGCGTTGGTGCACGGCAGCCCATTGTGCGCCGGCGCAGGGGAAAAGGACAGGAATGTGCTGCATCCAACAGAAACTGTGCATTCCAGCCCTTTACTTTGTGACGTAGGGCAGCGCAGCAGCAATGCCTGCTGTGCAGCCCTATGGCAAAAAAAACATAAATGAGGCCCTGGTCCTCTGACATCAGCTAATTACCCCACAATAGGATACTAATAAATCCTCTCAAACCAAAAACTAAGCCATTGGCATGAGGCAAACGTGCCACCCTGCAGCCATTCACCATCTGGCAAAAAGAGCTTGTAACTCATAACGCATCACATCTAGTAAAGAATGAAGTTGTGAATGTGAATACAACCCTTTACATGATGAGATTGCTATGTCAAGTTTTCCCCTGTCTACGGTTCTCTCGGAGAATACAAGAAACCATCAACCCAATTATCTCCCAGATAGACTATGCCAGCAGTATAAACAAGTGCACAGCCCTCTAAGTAACACAGAAGCTAAAGAGAATCCAGGGAACTGCTGCCAGATAACTTCCTACTGGTGATATATGAAATGGTGTTACATCTGCCATTGAGTCTTTACACTGGCTACCCGCATCATTTTCAGAGAAATGTTTTTAAGCTCATCTTGCCATTCAAGCCTTGTTTCTTCAGCACAAACTCTTTTCCTACCACCAAATTGTAACTCTGATCTAGATGGGCTGCACTCTTGACCATATCCTGCTTCACAACCATCTAATACAGGGGAAACCTCTTCTCAATTCAAAAAGCTAAGATATGGAACTCACTTCCTGACAGAATAAGACCTTGAATTCAACCACCTTGAATTCTGGAAAGCTTTAAAAACATGGCTTATTCCATGTTCATAGTTAACTCCTAAATAAAAGGTTAGACATACCTTTGTTTGACTACATAACTTCTCACATTTGTCATTAAAATCTCATTCTTATGTGTAGGACAATGGATAGAGCAAGTCTCCAAAACTCATGCACCTAACCTGACATCTCCCATATACGTATAACTACTACCAACACACCGTTCAACCATGCCCTTCAAGATGGCACCTTGGAACCCAATGCGCACTGAATAACTTTGTGACTTCATAATGGGTATCAATGATTTAAAAATGCTGCAGTAAAATTAAATACAATGAAACACAGCAGTTCTGTATTAAAAAAACACTTACCCAAGTTGTTATTGGGGAAAAATTGCTCGAGTGGGCTGACCTGCTGAGGGGTTTCTTCTAGAGTAGGTTGGAAGAGATCGCTATGGACTGCAAGAAAGCAAAACATACTTATATTAGCAAGTAGTTTTAAAGCGACTGGTTTTACAAGCAGAAAGAACTGTGTGATGTAGAACAACATAGGTGGTGTGGGGGGATGCACCAGCAGAGCTGTGTGCTCCAAAAAAGGAGGGAAGTCAAGTTAGAGATGGAACGTCAGAGCTGTGTTTGGGATCCAGGACTGCTGATAAAATGGGTGCTGGGATCAATGTGTCTCCAAGTGACTCCATGTGCGAGGACTACCCGGCTGCTAGAGGCCCGCTTTGTACCTTAGAGGACTGCCCTGCTGCTTGAAGCCTGCCTTGCTGCTTGACTGCAGGACTACCAGAGTGATTCTAAGAGTCAGTTGGATGACTTTCTGTTCTGAGCCACAAGGATGCAACATGCTCCAGAGTCCTCCTTGCAACTGCTACAGCTGGCCCTGCAGGAGCCCTGCTATCCTCTGCTGGATATAGTTCCTGTTCCCGAAGAGGTGCCTCCCCAGGTCCTGGACTACTGATTAGCACCAGCTGAGCTCCTCCTGTGAAATGCTGAGGTTTTTTAACTCTGCACGTCAGACTTTGAGAAGGTAACTTTTTCTGGTGGACTAGCCTGATCCCTGTATCTGTCCATCGCGGTCGGCCTGAACTTGTGACTGTGTCCCGGCCTATCGCAACCAGAAACCCACAGTTATCACTTTCTGCTTCTTGACACTACTTTTACTTAAACTTTAATAGTGCATATCTAGAGCACTACTGACTGGATTTTTGTCATTGTAGTCTCATTTTATTTATTAAATCGTACTCTATATTTCTAAATTGGCGTGGGATTTTTCGTGAGTGTTATTTTCACTTTATTACTGTTTGCATGCTGCACAGAAACCTAACACAGTGCCTCTAAGTTAAGCCTAACTGCTTTTGTGAGAGGCTACCAGAGGGTTTAGCATAGGTTAATTTAGTGACTTTTGTTCTTCACCCTGACAAGTATTGTGGTTGTATTTTATTGTATTGTATTGACTTTATTTGGACATCTTGTCATAAAAGTTCCACTACAATGTGCAAATATAATACAATACAATACATAAATTAATCACAAACCTTATAAGATCGATAAAAGATGGCCAAAAATATTATTTGAAGTAGTGGCCATATATAAAATATACATACATTCATCCAATAAAATATTTACAGTAAATACAATAAATGATATCCTTGTAAGCCTCCACTCCTCAAAACCACCCATCAGTGTTACATGTTGGTCGCCATAAATGAAGTGTACAATAGAACGGTAAAGATGCTACAGCATAATAAATTCGATTTAGCTGTGTAAACCACCATTCCTTGGATACTAGGGGTCTTGTGACCTGTTAAAATCATCGTATAAAATCAATTGTCATTCACCCTCTGGGCCCTACGTTTAATACCCCACATTTGGCCCAGGAACTTTGCCACCGCACATGCAAACAGTGGCCTGGCATCAGATGTCAGGATTCTCAGTGCAGTCCTATAGTTGTCGGTTCCCAACTACTTGCAGATCGTGGTCAGTCAGTACTTCCTCTGCGACGCATACAGTGAACAAGCAAACATTACGTGGGTTAAAGTTTCTTGATAGTTTTTGCAACCCGGGCAACTACTTATGGGCTCAGTACCGCAGTTCCATTTTCCAGTGAAGTCATGCAAGGGTAGGGTGCCAACCTAAACTGGATATATAGTTTCCTGTCCTTTGGGAGTTTTATGAGATCTAAATAGCCTTCCAGGGAACGATCCAGTTTATGGACCATAAGGTCTAAGGTAAGCTTCCCCCAAGCCCTGCTGCTAAGTTCCTCCGGAATTACCCAGTCCCAAAATGATTCCTTAACCTCACGTTTCCAACTAAGCAAGGAGGGGTCATTGACTTTGCAGACATCCTCCAGCCCAATAGCCATAAGCAAAATCTTGACCCCTCTTAGCCATCTAATTTTGTTAGCAGTATCCCTGCATTTCACTTCCAGAAAAGCACAGGCATACAGCAATATTACAGGGGTTGACTTAATCCTTAATCAAAACAATATGGGACGCAATTTGGCTTTGGAGACAAAGGAATGTCTACCCATGTCAACCATGAGGGGATGCAGGAGAGTACTCTGGGGTTACATTCCTAAGCTCCTAAGGAATTTATGATTTGAGTTACTAAGCTCCTCTATTAGCTTCAAGCCTCATAGTTCTGCCCCATACATCACAAAACTCACCACTTTAGCATCATATACTTGCAAGGCTGGCCCATCCGGTTTGTTGTGAGAAAAACTATGTTCTTTTGCCAAGACCTCCATCAGCGTCTTGTGTTTCAAAACCTACTTTGGTATGGAAAATGCTACTTACCAGTATGCATCTGTTCTTGGCATGTAGAGCTGCAGAGTCATACACTTTGCATTAGATCGCCACCTGGTGTTGGGCTCAGATGATTGCATGTTGTTGCCGTCTTGGAAGAAGTCTTTGTAGTCACGAGATAGGTGACTCCTCCCTTGGACAATACTGCGCATGGTCATCGACTCCATCCTCAGATTGTTTTTCGCCATGATGGGAAATGATGGAGTTAGTAGAAGTAAAGAGAAAGGATGTCCATGCGTGTGCATCTAAGTAAGATGAGAACTGGAACGGATACAAGTCCCAGGGAGGCGGGTGGGCGTGTACGACTCTGCAGCTCTACATGCCAAGAACAGATGCATACTGGTAAGTAGCATTTTCCGTTCGAGGCATATGAGCTGCAGAGTGTACACTTAGCATCGATTGTGCATCAGTGTTTCCCCTAGCGGTGGTCGCTTGTATCCGTTGCAGTAGTTTGAAACAGTGTTCTAAGGACAGCTTGGCCCACTGCAGCTTGCTGCTTGGCCTGCACATCAACACAATAGTGTTTAGTGAAGGTGTGTGGTGTAGACCATGTTGCTGCCTTGCATATGTCCTCTAGTGGTATATTTCCTAAGAAAGCCATGGAGGCTCCTAGTTTGCGAGTGTAGTGTGCTCTAGGAGGAATTATTAGTGTACGTTTAGCTTTTTGATAGCATATTTGTATACACTTTACAATCCACCTGGCAATCCCCCCCCTTAGCGATGGGGTTGCCTTTGTGTGTAGGAGAGAAAGATAAAAATAATTGTTTTGTCTTTCTAAAGGATTTAGTCCTATCTGTATAGTATAACAGAGCTCTTCTAACATCTAAGGTGTGTAAGGCCCTTTCTGCCACAGAGTCTGGGTTTTGGAAAAACACAGGTAGCTCTACAGATTGGTTTAGATGAAAAGGAATGATAACCTTTGATAGAAATTTAGGATTAGACCTAAGAACCACTGTATTAGGATGTATTTGAAAAAGTGGTTCTTGTATTGTGAATGCTTGTATTTCACTAACTCTTCTGAGAGAGGTGATGGCAACAAGAAAAGCAGTTTTCCATGTAAGAAATTGCAATTCACATTTGTGTAAAGGCTCCTCAAAAGGGGGTCCCATGAGTCTAGTAAGGACAATGTTTAGGTTCCATACAGGAGCAGGTGGTAACCTGGGTGGGATTATTCATTTCAATCCTTCCATTTGATTGCAGGTACTCTGAAGAGAGATAGATGTTGCCTATTTTGTAAATAGGCTGCAATTGCTGCAAGATGCAGGTGTATGGAAGAATAAGCCAAATTGGACCTCTGTAGATGTAAGAGGTAACAAATGATATTTTGGATTAAAGCATCCAGTGGATCATTATGAATATTTTTGCAATATATTACAAATCTTTTCCATTTAGCAGCATAACACGCTCTGGTAGTGGGTTTTCTAGCTTCCTTAATAATGTTCATACAGTCTGGTGGTAGGTTTAAGTAACCAAACTCTAAGACTTCAGGAGCCAGATCGCCAAATTCAGTTGGCTTGGCTCTAGGTGTCTTATTTGTCCATGGTTCTGTGTTAACAGGGAGGGTGTGAGCTGTAACTTTTGATGTGGAACTAGTAGTGTGGTGAACCATGGTTGACGTGCCTATTTAGGAGCCACTAGTTTTAGTTTGAGAGACTGTTGTCTGAGCTTGCGTACTACTAGTGGAATGAGTAGGAGAGGCGGAAAAGCGTACGCAAATCTGCCTGACCAATTCATCGATATCGCATTCCCCTCCAACCGTGGGTGTGGAAACCTGGCGGCGATGGTAGGGCATTTTGCATTTTCGTGGGTGGCAAACAGATCTATTTATGGATGCCCCCACATTTGGAAGAATGGTTGAAGAACTTGTGGATGTATTTCCCATTTGTGAATCTGTTGTGACTGCCGACTCAACAGATCTGCTATCTGATTGTGAATTCCTGGAAGGTGTTCTACTATCAGGTGTATGTTTTGAGGAATGGCCCATCTCCAAATGTTCTGTGCAAGCTGGAACAGTTGCAGAGAGTGTCCCCCCCCTGTTTTTGTACATAATACATAGCTGTCATATTGTCCGTACGGATTAGAACAGCTTTGTTTTTTACTTGTACCTGAAACGTTTTGAGTGCCAGGAAAATTGCTAGCAGCTCTAGATGGTTGATATGGAACTGTCTTTGTTGGTTGTTCCATTGGCCTTGAGTGGTATAATGTAAGAGATGGGCTCCCCATCCTGTGAGGGATGCATCTGTCGTGAGCACTATCTGGGGAACAGGATCTAGGAACGGCCGTCCCTTTGTCAAGTTTTTGGTGTTCCACCATTGCAGAGAGCGATATGTACAGCTGTCTATCAACACCAGGTCTGTGAGCTGACCTTGAGCCTGATTCCACTGTTGTGCTAGCCATTCTTGCAATGGGCGCATTTGCAGTCTGGCGTGAGGAACTTTGAAGATACAAGACGCCATCATGCCTATTAATCTCATGAACACTCTGGCTTGGAGAGAGTGCTGCTGTTGAAAAAGGGAGACTAAGGTCTAAATGCTCTGTATCCTGGCTTGACTGGGATATGCTAGAGCTGTAGATAGGTCTATGGTAGCTCCTAGATATTGATGAACGTGCGAAGGCTCTAGGTGCAACTTGGTGTAGTTTATTGTAAACCTTAAGTCGTGCAATGTTTGAATTGTATATTTTGTGTGTTGTACACACTGGTTGAACTATTTTGCTTTTATGAGCCAATCGTCTAGGTAAGGGAAGACATGCATCTGTTGTCTTTTGAGATGTGCTGCTACTACTGCTAAGCATTTTGTAAACACTCGAGGTGCTGTTGTGAACCCGAATGGAAGGACTTTGAACTGATAGTGATGTCCTTGTATGACAAACCTTAGATACTTCCTGTGCGCAGGATGTATAGGAATGTGAAAGTAGGCGTCCTTTAGGTCTAGTGTTGAAAGCAAGTCCCCCTGTTGTAATAGTGGGAGTACTTGTTGTAAAGTGATCATGTGAAAATGATCCGATTGTATGTAGTGGTTGAGGGGCCTGAGATCGAGAATTGGTCTTAATGTCCCGTCCTTTTTGGGAATTAGGAAGTACAGGGAGTAAACTCCTGTTCCCCTTTCCTCTAAAGGAACTAATTGAATAGCATATTTTTGTAGAAGTGCTAGAACTTCTTGTTGAAGCAGAGTAGTGTGTTCTGTGGACATTGGACGCTGCCTGGGTGGTATGTTTGGGGGGGTTGCCGTGAGTTCTAGGCAGTAGCCATGTTGGATAATTTGTCTTACCCATCTGTCTGTTGTGATGGAATTCCAGACAGGTAGGAACTGTGATAATCTGCCCCCCACAGGAGTGGAATGCTGTAGGGGAGGCAGAGGCAAGTCACTGTTTGGGAGTGGAAGAGAAGCAGTTGTTGTTATTGCCTCTACCTCTTCCCTTATTATTATTGCCTCTGTGCCCTCCTCTAAAATAGCCTTTGTTAGAAGAGGTCTGTGTGTGTGTTTTAAAAGATGATGTTGAATCTGCGCCGGTCTGCTTGGAGCCTCCTCGATAAAAGGAGCGGTGAAAGGAACTTCTAGTCTGCGTGGATTGTAATGCACCCATAGACTTAGCTGTGTCTGTGTCTTTCTTCATCTTTTCTAGTGTGTTGTCTACTTCCGGCCCGAACAACTGGTTTTGATTGAAGGGCTGGTTTAAGATGGTAGTCTGTACTTCTTGTTTAAAACCTGAAATGCGTAACCACGCATGTCGTCTCAGTATGACACTAGTATTGACTGCTCTGGATGCTGTGTCAGCTACATCTAGTGCACATTTAATTGAGGCATTGAATATTAATTTGCCTTCTTGTAAGAGCTCTGCTGCCTGATCCTTATATTGATCTGGGAGGTGCTCCATTAATTGTTCTAGCTGATCGTGGTGAGCCCTGTTATAACGTGAGAGTAAGGCTTGTGTGTTTGCTATGCGCCATATATTTGCGCAGGCCATATATTTGTGGCCTGTGCAGCAATCCGTTTCCCTGACGCATCAATAATTTTAGATTCTTTGTCAGGCAGGGGCGTATCCCCAGAGGTCTGGGAATTGGCTTTTTTACGTGCATTAGACACTACCAAAGAGTCTAGTGGCAGATGTCCCTTAATATAGACTGGATCAGATGGTGCTGGTCTATACTTTTTCTCTATTCTGGGGTTTAACACCCTACATCGTACTGGGTCTTTAAATGTGTCTGGAGCATGTTTAATGACTCCTTTGATCATAGGTAGTATTTGTGTAGCCCTTTGTGACTGCTCAAAAGTGTCTAGTAAAAAATCCTCCTCAATGGCATCAGAGTGCATTGAGACCCCGTGGTAAAGGGCAGCTCTATTTGAAAGATGATTAAACCCAATACTATCTTCTGGAGGGGAAGGTTTTGTTGGGTAGTACTAAGGATCAGGAATATCTGGCATGTTATGTGGTGGAAAACTGTACATGTCGTCCTCCTTAGGATATTCTGGATTGACATCCTCATCTAAAGGGTATACATGTGGCTCTGGTAAGTCATTCCCCCCACCTAGATCATACTCCTCGTTAGTGTGGTGTGATGATGCAGGAAATTGAACAGGAGACATTATAGGTTCAATATAAGGAGGGTTAGGAGAGGAAGAAGGTGAAGTAGAGTAAGGGTGCATTGGAGAAGTTGCACAATCCTTCTTCTTGGCAGGAACCACAGGTGGAAGTGGTGTGTCTGCTGGTCTTTTGTTGTGAGGAATTGCTTCCACATGTCCAGAGTTTGGAATAATATAGACCTTTTTTTTGTTTAGGATCTGGTCTAAACAGTTCTTCCTCATGTACAATCTTTTTCGGCGTCGATTTCTTCGGTGCCGGTAGAGGTTGTTTAGTGTTTTTTGCTTTGGGAGGAGTTACTGAGTCCTGTGGCAAAATCTTCGGTGCCGAAGGTGGTTTTGGCTTGGTCGGCTTGTCAGAGGGTTTAGGCGTGTCTGTATCAGGCCTTGGTACCGATTTAGGCGTGGAGACAGGTTTCGTTGGGCCTGCGGCGCCGGAATCTGTCTTTCCATTCTTATTTATGAGACCGGAAAGTTTCGGAGTCGAAGTTTTCGAGTCCGGTACAGTCTTTGGTTTTGGCACCGATGGTTCCGAAGGGACTTTGTCTTTGGGCACCGAAGGGTGTTTTGGCTTCGGTGTCGAAGAGTCCTTCGGTGTCGTAGGATGTTTCGGTGCCAATGGAGGAGGTGGAATTGGCACATGTGTCTTTTTCGGTGCCGAAGCACCAGAAGGCTTAGTCTTCATCCTCGGAGCCGAGCCCGAAGGCGGGGCGTCGGAGGGTAATTTTCGGTCTTGACTGGGCCCATGGGCGGAGTGCCGACCGCTGCCTTTTTTTGGGTGGTGTATGTTGCGCAGGCTACTCACGGGTTGTCGAGATGGAATCGAACCATCTGAGTCCTCTGCCCCATATATGATTTGGAGATCAGGCAAGTCTTCCTCAGCGACGAGTGGAGCCTCGTCCTCGGATACATCTTCGAGTGGATCTTCTTCTCCGGAGTTGTCCTCTCCGACGATCTCCTCCTCAAAGATGGCCTCCGGTGCTGGCGCTGATCTCCTCATTTCGTGTCCGATCCCGAATGGTCTTTTTCGATCGGAATGAGGCACAGGCTGTGCAAGTTGACTCGTCGTGTTCCGGTGATAGACAGAGGTTGCAAACCTCGTGATGGTCGCTATGAGGGAATTTCGCTCGACATATCGGGCATCTTTTAAATGGAGTTCTTTCCATGAAGCGTAGGCCGCACAGCGCCGATAGGCCCAACAGCCCACGTCGACGCACTGGAGAGTAGCTGGTGATGTCGGAAAGTCTATTCGATGTTGAAAATTGTTTTTATAAAGTTTTACGCTTCGAAGTTGCTGAATGGTCTTTTCTAGCCGGAGCGGAAAACTTTTATTCGAACCCAGTGGCCGAAAAAAAACAATCTGAGGATGGAGTCGATGACCATGCGCAGTATTGTCCAAGGGAGGAGTCGCCTATCTCGTGACTACAAAGACTTCTTCCAAGAAGACAACAACATGCAATCATCCAAGCCCAACACCAGGTGGCGATCTAATGCTAAGTGTACACTCTGCAGCTCATATGCCTCGAACATGAGGTTTCCCTGACAAATTATCAGACAGTTTTATGCTTAGGTAATCGAAGTCATTAACTCTCTCAAGCTGCGTTCCCCCAAGAGTGGGACATCCCTGATAAGATTTTGGGGGCCCAGGGCCATGAAGTTGGTTTTACTTATATTTATTACTAAACCTTTGGCATCACAAAATTCTTCAATGCCATTAAGAATCCGCTGTGGACCCCCAGTGTGTTAGACACCAATAGTGTGAAGTTACTACTTTGTCCCCCCAGGTTTAGGAGCATCAGTCAGATTTGTTGTAAGGAATTGTACAACATTGTTGATAAATAGAAAGAAAAGCATTGACGCCAGGACACAGCCTTGGCACACGCCCGTTAACTGGGATTGGATCGGTGAGCTGACCTTGAGAGCCCCACCATACCCTGTCAAAATTTCCTTCATGCAAACGATCAACATGACTACAATTTCCTCTGGCATACCTGTGTCCCTAAGGGTTTGCCACAATTTCTGCCTAGGAACAAGTTCAAATTCCGTCTTGAGAATATAAAAGCAACATACAAACTACCCGTCCCAATTGTCACTGTTTTCCAAAAAAGTAGAAGGAAGCAGAACACCTGATCAATGGTCCCTGTTTTCCCTTTAAAACCTGCTTGGTATGGGGATAGGATTTCACTTTCATTAACCCATGTCTGTATTTTATGCAAGAGTGCCCTGTTAAAAACTTTCTGAATCGAGTCAATTGGACTGATTGGCCTATAATTGCAAGGGTAGGACTTATCACCTTTTAAACAGTGGCACATGTTCTGCTCCTCTCC
Source organism: Lissotriton vulgaris (assembly GCF_964263255.1). Taxonomy (NCBI): domain Eukaryota; kingdom Metazoa; phylum Chordata; class Amphibia; order Caudata; family Salamandridae; genus Lissotriton; species Lissotriton vulgaris. The sequence continues at coordinate 313,662,186 of NC_141695.1, forward strand.
AAGATCCTGTAATAGGGGCACCATCAGCTATTGCATTAAATACAATTGTGCTTGTTGCTTGGGAGGGTTTCCATCCCCTCAACCAAAAGGAAAAAAATACTTACCAGTATGCATCTATTCTTGGCATGTAGAGTTGCAAATTTCTACACTTTGCATTAGATCGCCACCTGGTGTTGGGCTCAGATGATTACATGTTGTTGCCATCTTGGAAGAAGTCTTTGTAGTCACGGGATAGGTGACTCCTTCCTTGGACGACAGTGCGCATGGGCATCGGCTCCATCCTTAGATCGTTTTTCGCCATGATGGGAAATGATGGGAGTCAGTAGAAAGAAAGAAAAGATGTCCATGTGTGTATATCTAATTAAGATAAAACTGGAACAGATACAGGTCCCGGGGAGGCGGGAGGGCGTGTAGAAATCTGCAGCTCTACATGCCAAGAACAGATGCATACTGGTAAGTAGCACTTTCAGTTCGAGGCATATGAGCTGCCGATTCGACACTTTGCATCGATTGTGCAGCAGTGTCTCCCTTAGCGGTGGTCACTTGTATCTGTTGCAGTAGTTTGAAAGAGAGTTTTGAGGACAGCTTGGCCTACTGCAGTTTGCTGCTTAGCTTGCACATCAACACAATACTGTTTAGTGAAGGTGTGTGTTGTAAACCATGTTGCTGCTTTGCAGATGTCTTCTAGGGGAATGTTTCCTAAGAAAGCCATGGAGGCTCCTAGTTTGCATGTGGAGTGCGCTCTAGGAGGAACTATTAATGTGCATTTTGCTTTGTGGCAGCATATTTGTATACATTTAACAATACACCTTGCAATTCCTGATTTAGAAATGGGGTTGCCTTTATGTGGTGGAGAGAAAGCTATGAATAGTTGCTTTGTTTTGCGAAAGGACTTGGTCCTATCGATGTAATAGAGAAGAGCTCTTTTGACACCTAGTGTGTGTAAAGCTCTCTCTGCTACAGAGTCTGAGTTTTGAAAAAACACTGGTAACTCAACAGATTGGTTTAGATGAAAAGGAGTCATTACTATAGGAAGGAATTTAGGATTAGTCCTTAGAACCACTGTGTTACGGTGTAATTGTAAGAATGGTTCTTGTATAGGGAAAGCTTGAATCTCACTAACTCTTCTAAGAGAGGTAATAGCAACGAGGAAAGCTGTTTTCCATGTGAGAAATTGTAATTCACATTTGTGTATAGGTTCAAAAGGGGGACCCATGAGCCTGGTAAGAACAATGTTTAAGTTCCACTCTGGAGAGGGTGGTAACCTAGGAGGAATAATTATTTTTAATCCTTCCATAAAAGCTTTTATTGCCGGTACTCTAAGCAACGACATATGTAGTCGGTTTTGTAGATATGCAGCAATGGCTGCAAGATGTAAACGTATAGATGAATAAGCTAGATTACATCTTTGTAAATGGAGAAGGTAAAAGAAAATATTTTGGATGAAAGCATCTAAAGGATCAATGTGTTTATTTTTGCAGTAAATTGCAAATATTTTCCATTTAGCAGCATAGCAAGCTCTAGTAGTAGGTCTTCTGGCTTCTTTAATGATATTCATACAATCTGGTGGCAGGTTAAGGTAACCAAACTAAGACTTCAGGAGCCAGATCGCCAGATTCAGTTGACCTGGATCTGGATGCCGGATGTCTCCATGGTTCGGCGTTAACATTGATGGTGTCAGAGACAGTTTTTGTTGTGGGACTAGAGAGAGTTCTAGCAGTGTGGTGAACCACAGTTGGCGTGCCCATGTGGGAGCTACCAGGATCAGTTTGAGAGACTATTGTCTGAGCTTGCGTACCACTAGTGGTACTAGTGGGGTTGGCGGAAAAGCATACGCAAATATGCCTGACCAGTTTATCCATATCACATTGCCCTTGGACAACGAGTGTGGAAACCTGGAGGCGAAGGCTGGGCATATTGCATTTTCGTGTGTGGCAAACAGGTCTATGTCTGGATGACCCCACTTGTGAAAGAATGGTTGAAGAACTTGCAGATGTAGTTCCCATTCGTGAATCTGTTGTGTTTGTCGACTTAACAGATCGGCTATCTGGTTGTGAACTCCTGGAAGGTGTTCTGCAAGCAGATATATCTTTTGTGGAATGGCCCATCTCCAAATGTTTTGTGCGAGCTGTGACAGTTGCAGGGAATGTGTGCCTCCTTGTTTCTGTATGTAGTAAGTGCATGGCTGTCATGTTGTCCGTCCAGATTAAGGCAGTTTTGTTCTGTATGTGCACTTGGAAGGACTTAAGTGCCAGGAAAATCGCCAACAACTCTAGTTGACTGATGTGGAGTACCTTTT